>NC_074688.1:1198750-1867500 GCF_029448725.1 Salvelinus fontinalis
GTGGCTACAGCGTCTCAAGATGGACAATTAGTACTATTGCCGCTTTTTTCAAGCTTAGTTCTTTTAAGGGAGTATGCAAGCACACCCGTGGACAGAGGTCCTACCTTTTCCTCGTATTCCCCCGGCTGGTTGGTAATCATGACACCCCCACTGCCTCTGGGGAAGGTGGCCTTGCAGTTGGTTAACCACTGTGGGACAGGAAAGGGGGAGTTATTGTAACATCATATTCTGAATTGCACGAGGAGTTGATGAAACATTGGTACTTCAATCAATCAAATCAATCAAAGGTATAAAGCCCTCAACACCAACAGTTGTCACAAAAGTAACTCAGGGATGCGGTAACTCAGGTTAAAAAAAAAGTAACTTAGGTTTAAAAAAAAAGTAACTCAGGTAACTCAGCCGAGACAAAGAGAAAGCGGAAGTGCTAAGTAAAAACTTGTTAGCAGGAAGAAACCTCGAGAGAAACCAGACACAGAGTCCATCCTCTTCGGGCTGTACCAAGGTGACTTTGGTAACCGGGTGTATTTAAAACATGTAGTAACAGCAACTCATGTATCAGGGCTTACAGCTATGGCTGCTTCTTTCCTGTTGTTGTAAGTGTCCAGATATTCTTGGAGTTCCAGTACACTAAATTTAATCTTCTCCAGGAGCCCATAGGAGATGATCTGGGGAATGGAAACCATTTTGTTTTATACTTGGGGTGACCAAAAGAGTGGTCTAATGACACATTGTTATTGTTTGATAAGATTGTACATGAGAAAATCGTACATCAGCAAAAAATATACACAATACATACAGTACATACGTAATATAAAAAACGTGGGCATTGCATTACACTACTAATTATAAAACTGAAGTATAGAAGTTAATTAATTGCTGATCTACCAAAATACCACAAGTTACACCCATTACACATGAATATAATATAATTAGTAAATGCTGATCTATTACTCACGGTGTCAGCGTCTACGAACAGCGTAGGACACTCGGAGCATGAGATCAGCATCTGGGACGACCTGAGGAACTTGGAACCTATCCCTCGCAGGCCATCTCCTAGGTAACCCGCAGCATCGCAGGTTAGGGAGCAGAACTTGCTCTGAATACTCTGAAAAGCAAAAAAAACGAACACATGTGGATCAGTTGGTAGAGCACGGCGCTTGCAACGCCAAAATCAAAGATTTTTTATAACTAACCCAAGATAGACCAACCATTTCCAATGGGCGCAAATTAATCATAGTGGGTAGAACAAGCAAGGTGGGAAGAACCAAGCACGAGCTAGTGAGATCCCATTAGCATGTTCTACCATTTATTTGCATATTTCTGTTAGGGAATGCCTACTCTAAAGTGCACGTGTGCAATAACTCAATTCGCCCTTGCACTCCTAAAGAACGCAATTATTTAGAAACTTGGCAAAGGGTATAAAACGCAGTCCACTGTTTGTTACAGATTTTCATTTTGGAAACAGAAATGGAGATCAAATGTTTCAGCGATGAGAACATTCGCAGAATATCGGCCAAAATCGATCTCGCTCCATCTTCTCCCACTGCCGGCCACTGGGTTTGCTCTCATCACCATATTTGGTAGTGAGTGGAAACGCCAACCAGATGCTTCACATTTACATATCCGGTGAAATATCTGGCTCATTGTTCTATCTGTGCTAGAATTGTGAGTTTGATTGCCGCTGGGGCCATCCATACAACAACATGTAGGGGAGACCGAGGTTGGTTGTCACAGTGTTAATTAGTCCCAGTCTAAATGGTGCTAGTAATTTTAAGGTCAAAATGTGTGATTCCACCAGGTCAATCCATGTCAGCATGGCAAAAAATTTAGGTGAGGGGAATTTCTGCATTCCCATAGGTGAAAGTAAAAAAATAAAGTATTTTCTTTGATATTGTTTGAATTATGGGTGTATCGATGAACATTTATGTTTGATGAAAATAGGAACGGGAGAGCTACATTTCAAACCTATTTCTGAGTTCCTAGGTCAAGCCATGTGATAACAAACATCTTAATTAGCATTCAGGGGGATGGTTGTCACATGGAATGTGGGGTTGGTTGTCACGATCATCTCCATTATAAGATTTTCGGGGGTTGGTGGTGGCTAATTCCACAGTAACGCTGAGACTCAGATTTCTTACTTAAAAATGTATGCCAAACAAAAAACATTGATTGCACAAGGAGTACTTATAACAATTTCCACTGAAAAATACAGTACAGTACGGGGTGAAAGTAGATTTAATTTCTTACAGGTACGGGACATCCAAGAACGCACACAATTTTTTTTATAGCCTAGGTTTAATTATAGAATTACATAGGCCTATAGAATCCCTATTCATTTCATATATGATCTCTGTGGGCCTAGTAGCCTAGACCTAAAGATTTGTCATATCACTTTTAACACGCAATACCTTTTAACATACGCGGCGCGATGTGGGTTTCACGTTTGGAGAAGCAAATCTCACAGTACGGACGTTGCAATTTATTGCCCTGGCCACATCTGCATTCCTCATGCCTCTTTTGCAGCTTGCCTAAGGCACGTTCACGCAGATGAGCATGGACCCTATGCATCTTTCTTTTGGTGTTTTTCAGAGTCAGTAGAAAGGCCTCTTTAGTGTCCTAAGTTTCCATAACTGTGACCTTAATTGCCTACCGTGTGTAAGCTGTTAGTGTCTTAACGACCGTACCACATGTGCATGTTCATTAATTGTTTATGGTTCATCAAACAAGCATGGGACACAGTGTTTAAACTCTTTACAAATGAAGATCTGTGAAGTTATTTGGATTTTTACGAATTATCTTTGAAAGACAGGGTCCTGAAAAAGTGACGTTTCTTTTTTTGCTGAGTTTAGATGAATACTCTCTTGGTGGATAGTGTGGTTTCCAGCTTATCATAAGGTACCTCAGGCGAGCAATACCTCAAGACTTCTTTAATATTAGATATCGCGCACCAGCTGTTATTGACAAAAAGACACCCCCCCACACCCCTCGTCTTACCAGAAGTAGCTTCTGTTCTGCCGGTGCATTGAAAATCCCTCCAGCTCTATATTGTCTGTGTAGTCGTTCAGCCACTACTCGGTGAAACATTGGATATTACAGTTCTTAATGTCCCATTGGTAGGATAATCGTAGGTCATCCATTTTTATTTTCCAATGATTGCAATGTTAGCAAGTAGAATTGATGGCAAGGGGAGTTTACTCGCTCGCCTACGGATTCTCATAAGGCAGCCTGATCTGCGTCCTCTTTTCCTCCGTCTTTTCTTCATGCAAATGATGTGAATCTGGGCCTGTTCCAGGGAGAGCAGTATATCTTTCTCGTCGGACTCGTTAAAGAAAAAATTTCTTTCAGTCCGTGGTGAGTAATCCCAGTTTTGATGTCCAGAATTTATTTTCGGTCATAAGAGACGAAAGCAGCAACATTATGTGCAAAATAAGTTTTTAAAATATGTTACAAACAACGCAATTTTTTTTACAAAATAGCACAATTTATTACAGGCATGTAAAACGTCAGCCATCCTCTTCGGCGCCATTTTTCTAATCTTTTTAAGAAACATTTGTGTGTTGAAAATGCCTAACCACTTTATAATCTATTTGCATAGACTTCAAACAGACCAGACACACCACAATGTGTTTCTTCAAGGTACCAAACTCCCCAAAACGATGTAATGCGTCGCTCAGTTATGTATAGAGCCATGCCATCGTGCAAAGCTCTGCCACCAGAGGTTACTCAGGTAAAAAGCATGTTTGGCTTTAAAAAACATCTTGTATCACACGCCTCTCCTCTTTCTAAAGATCTAATTTAACTGTACTGTATATAAGAAAATGTACATATGATTTGTCTCTTTGTGTCTTTACTGATTTAGTTCATAAGGAAATCAGTCATTTTAAATAAATTCATTCGGCCCTAATCTATGTATTTCACATGACTGGGAAAACAGATATGCATCTGTTGGTAGGGGCGTGGATCAGAAAACCGGTCAGTATCTGGTGTGACCACTATTTGCCTCATGCAGTGCGACACATCTCCTTTGAATAGAGTTGGTCAGGCTGTTGATTGTGGCCTGTGGAATGTTGTCCCACTCCTCTTCAATGGCTGTGAGAAGTTGCTGGATGCTGGCGGGAACGGGAACATGCTGTCGTACACGTCGGTCACATCCCAAACACACTCAATGGGTGAGTATGCAGGCCATGGAAGTACTGACATTTTGCGTCTGGAAAATTTCTGGGATTTTTTATTTCATCTCATGAAACATGGGACCAACATTTGACATGTTGTGTTTATATTTTTGTTCAATGTATAACCCTTATTTTGTATTTTGAATTTAATGTAATATCTTATGTTGTTCTTGTCTATTACTGTTCTGTACTTTATGTATTTGTATGTTTTATGTGGACCATAGGAATAGTAGCTTCTGCATGTTCAATAGCTAATGGGGATCCTAAAAAATGAAACAGTGTAATGACATACAGTGCATTTGGAAAGTATTCAGACCCCTTTACTTTTTCCACATTTTGTTACGTTACAGGCTTATTCTAAAATTGATTAAATAATTTTTCCACCTCATCAATCTACACACAATACCCCATCATTTGCAAATAAATAAATATGAAATATTACATTTACATAAGCATTCAGACCCTTTACTCAGTACTTTGTTGAAGCACCTTTGGCAGCGATTATAGCCTCGAGTCGTCTTGGGTATGGCGCTACAAGCTTGGCACACTTGTATTTGGGGAGTTTCTCCTGTTCTTCTCTGCAGATCCTCTCAAGCTCTGTCAGGTTGGATGGGGAATGTTGCTCCACAGCTATTTTCAGGTCTCTCCAGAGATGTACGATTGAGTTCAAGTCCAGGCATTGGCTGGGCCACTCAAGGACCTTCAGAGACTTGTCCCGAAGCCACTCCTGCGTTTGACTGTGTGCTTAGGGTATTTGTCCTGTTGGAAGGTGACCCGTCCTGAGCAAGTTTTCATCAAGGATCTCAGTACTTTGCTCCGTTCATCTTTCCCTCAATCCTGACTAGTCTCCCAGTCCCTGCCGCTGAAGAAAATTCCCCACAGCATGATTCTTCCACCACCATGCTTCACCGTAGGGATGGTGCCAGGTTTCCTCCAGACGAAACGCTTGGCACTCAGGCCAAAGAGTTTAATCTTGATTTCATCAGACCAGAGAATCCTCTAGGTGCCTTTTGGCAAACTCCAAGCGGGCTGTCGTGTGCTTTTTACTGAGGAGTGGCTTCCGTCTGGCCAATCTACCGTAAAGGCCTAATTGGTGGAGTGCTGCAGAGATGGTTGTCATTCTGGAAGGTTCTCCCATCTCCTCAGAGGAACTCCAGAGCTCTGTCAGAGTGGCCATCGGGTTCTTGGTCACCTCCCTGACCAAGGCCCTTCTCCCCAGATGACTCTGGGCGGCCAGCTCTAGGAAGAGTCTTGGTGGTTCCAAACTTCTCCCTTTTAAGAATGATGGAGGCCACTGTGTTCTTGGGGGCCTTCAATGCTGCAGAATTATTTTGGTACCCTTCCCCAGATCTGTGCCTTGACACAATCCTGTCTCGGAGCTCTACGGACAATTCCTTCGGCCTCATGGCTTGGTTTTTGCTCTGACATGCACTGTCAACTGTGGGACCTTATATAGACATGTGTGTGTCTTTCCAACTCATGTAAAATCAATTGAATTTCCCAAAGGTGGACTCCAATCAAGTTGTAGAAACATCTCAAGGATGATCAATGGAAACAGGATGCACCTGAGCTCAATTTCGAGTCTAAATAAGGTATCTGTTTTTTATTTTTATGTCTAAAAATCTGTTTTCACTACGTTATTATAGAGTATTGTGTGTAGATTGATGAGGAAACATGTTTATTTAATCCATTTTAGAATAAGGTTGTAACGTAACAAAATGTGGAAAAAGTTAAGTGGTCTGAATACTTTCCCGAATGCAGGTTGCCATTTGGGACACACCCGGTGTCTTTTGAGATGCAGACTGGGATCTGTATTACCAGGTCCTGACGCGGTACCGGAAGGTCTCTTTGGCTGTTACGACAGATTCAGATGGTTTACTAGTTTCAGCAACAACAAAAAATAAATATATCATTTTCAATGGAAGGAGACACGAAGCGACATTCGAAGATTTGACTGTTGGCAACTATAGTTGCGAATTTCAGGAACACAACTTTGTGATAACCAATCAGAAAAGGGAAGCTCTCGCTAGCCAGCTTTAACATTGTGCTCGACCACCAACGATGCTGTTTCACATGCTGTAAAAAAGAAACACAGAGGGGGGAGAGCACAGGTAGTGAGCAATGTGAATCCACCATCTACCTGGAAGAAGGAGAAGAAGACTTGGAAGGTGTAGATGGCGCAGGAGCCGTCTGAGTCGGATACCAGCTGGTTGATGTGTCTCCGCCACGCCTCGTCGGCGTCATCGCACACCGCCGGCTGGAACGCCGCCAGGATTGCCGAGAAGAAGGGTGACGGAGGAAGGGAAGAACGAGACTCCATCAGCTCGTCTCTCTCCTCCTCGCCGAGACTGGTGGGGTAAACCAGGCACACACATCCACCAGAACACACATGAAGAAATAGCAGCACTCCAAAACACTTCAGACCCTCATGCTGACCAGAACCATATTGTGTTGGCTTACATAATATTATTTTACCATTCAGTAGCATGAAAAGGGTATAAATACTGACAGGTTTGATTAGACTTTCATGATCACACTTTATGACCAATTCCATTACAATTAATAAGCATTTATTGGCCTAAAATGTATAAAGCACTATAAACACTTTCATTGACCACGTTTTCTTCTAAAGGACCTGAACAGTGCTATGTACCTGGGCAGTGCGCTAAAGTCCAGGTCCAGTTCTCCTCGGTAGTCTCCCGGAGCCAGATTTTCCAGGCTGAAGCTGTCGCCGCTGCAGTCAAACCCCGGCAGGAGTTCACTGATGGACAGGTCATCCTCATGGATGTCCGTGTCCTCGTCTTCTACTGATACCTCAGCCTAGAGGGAAGAGAGGAAAGGAGGGAGGGACTTACTCGAAGGGCCGGCATCAGACGGTCAATATCAGCCTGTGTTCCAAGTGTCACCCTATTCCCTAGGTAGTGCACTACTTTGACTAGGGTTCATAGGGCCCTGGTCAGATATAGTGCACTATATAGGGAATAGGGTGCTATTTGGGAAGCAAACTCAGTGTCGTACCCCCAGCCAATTTGATCTATTCCAGTACTTCAAAACTGGCTGTAGGTACTTGAGGACAGGTTTGGGAAACACTGGTCTACGTAATTTAATAGAACACTGATGGTGTTCTACTAACGGAATCCAGTGAGTGACGGTAAATCACTGAGAGCACCTAAGTGTCAAAGCACTCCGTGAATCCATTGTTATTATATGCACACAAATATTCTTGATGATGTGCTTTTGGGGGAATATGCGTAATATTGCTTAAGGATGCGAATGACTCACAATTATGACACTTTCCTCCTAAAGGTAAGACATTTTTTGAAAGTACAGTATTAGGAATAAATGATAGGCACACTGACCTTTCCAATGGACAGAGATACTCTATGCTGTGTTTCATTTCACATTTTTGTTTTCACGAGCACATCCAAATTATGCCAATTGTTTCAGACACAGAAAGAGAACCACCTTGCTACCATACAACCACAAAACCCCAAGAACACAGCGATGCTATTCCTCAAAAGATAATATAGAATACAAATGGATGCATCTGCAGCACCAACCAGCCCATGACCCAACACATTAGATAAAAGGTGTTTGAACAGGTATTAGAAGATTTAGCTGTGCCATCCAGCTAACCAGAAGCTGAAGACTAAAGACTGGGTCCTGCCATATCCTCTCTGGAGAAAATCTCAAAGATTCACAGAGAAATACCTTACTGAGAAACATCAACACTTATCGCTAAAATCGAACTGCGAAAGGATAGGATATAATTGTATTATTTGGCAGCATTGACAGGAGGAATAGGAGTGAGCGGGCGCCCATATCTCAGACACTCTGAAGTCCTTATTCACCCTCGGCATTGAATTCTCTGCCAACGAGACCTCGAAACTGGACGTTCGGGTGTGCAGAGGGGGAAGAGGAGGGTCAGCGGCTGAGTTGTCAACGGAGGTGTACAGAGAGTCCAGTTGATTGACCTCCTCGGTGGGGGAGAGATTCACAATCTGCAACGAGACAAAAGTACAGCTCAGAGTCCTCCTCCAGTCTAATTATCAGATCCGGGTTAAAATAGTATTTGCTTTCTTTCAAATATTTGGATTGAGCGATCGGGCGAGGTTTACACTTTCGGACTACCTTGGTTCCATGGCACCAGGCGAGCTCAATCGAGCTTGAAGTATTTGGAAGAAAACAAATACTACTTGAACCAGTGCCAGATGGGCGAGGTTTTCACTTTTGGGACTATTCCATTGGTTCCATGAACTTGAAGTACTTGGAAGAAAACAAATACTACTTGAACCCAGATCTGCTAGTCAGGACATCATGCACGAGGCAACTGTTGTGAGAGCAGAGAAAACCATTTCACCATACATAAAGTACAAACAAAGTATTTGAGCAGAATTGTATGAGATAAGCACAGAGCAGCAGGACATGCCTCCTGGTTGTGTCCTAGCAATTGTAACCGTTTATACATGGTCAGATATGATTTAATCCCCCCAGTAGTTAAGGTTAAGACTGGGGGGGGGGGGGGGGGGTAATCTGATCCTAGGTCTGTGCTTAGAGAGACGTACCACCTGGGAGTGACAGAGGATCTGGCTGGCGGTGATGGACTCTTCCTCTGAGGATTCCTCTGAGTCCTGGTGGGTGAACTGGCCTAGGCTGGGTGTGCTGCTGGACAGCTCACTGTCATCCAGGGGCACCATGTCACTCCTGTCCAGGCTATCCATGGAGCGTCTCCGCACGCCCCAGTTGAAGCTGTCCATCGTCTCCCCCTGCAAGGACGATGCACACAGCTTTAAGAAACTAGACAACACAGAGCCAGATGCCTCACACATACACACTCACAGGGGTCTACGCACACACACACACAAAGGGGTTTACACACAAGCACACACGGGGGTCCACGCACACACACAGGGGTCTACACCCACGTATGCACGTACTGTATGTATGTACTCACACGCGTACACAGAGGGGTTTACGCATACACACATGTACGCATGCACACAAAAAGGGGTCTACACACATGCACGCACACACACAGTGGTCTACACCCACGCATATACGCACACACACACACACACACACACACACACACACACACACACACACACACACACACACACACACACACACACACACACACACACACACACACACACACACACACACACACACACACACACACACACACACACACACACACACACACACACACACACACACACAGAGTAACCAGCAGCCACAAATACTTGACCATGCAGTGCAAGGCAAGTCAAGGCTGTTCTTCATGGGAGAGTTACCCAATGACAATGTCAACAGCCTCACTTATACCATTTCAGACTACTGAGCGGAGGTGATACAAGCCAGGCTGAGATGTACTACCCTAGCATGGTTACACATTCAACCACAGTTGCTGAAATCGTGCTGACGGACCATGTGAACAGAAAATATCCAAGACAGCACAGTACGGTTTGGCACAGTCACGTGAAACAGTGGTCTTTTAGTGCATCATAACACAAACTTTCCAATGGATCGGATCAAAATAGCCCTCTTAACGAAAAACAACTTGGGTTTGACTCCACTGGGAGCTTTTTGGACTTCCTTAAATATTGTGGAGTATTATCCCCCTGAGCCTAATGGCGTCAGTCTTATTTCAGATCCTCCTGGGTGAAGTTTCCTCTAGGTACAGCTTCCCCTCCACCAATCCTAACCATTACAGGGGAAAAATACAAAACTGACCCAAGATGCATCTAGTGACAACTTCATCCTACACGAGTTGAGATGCAAAAATGACTTTCCATCAGGTCACGATTCTGGAGAATGTCAGCCAATGTCCACATTCGAACCAGCCTCCTCAGGGCTGCATTTCATATGGCACCCTACTTTCTTATGAGCCCAGGTCAAAAGTAGTGCATTATAAAGGGAATAGGGTACCATTTGGAATACACCCAGGTCACCACATCAGGCAGGACAGATCCTGGACCAGTGGTGACTGACTAGCTTCATCATAGTTTACTTGTGGTGGAAAGCGAGGGCCAGCCTGGTCCCAGATCTGTTTGAGCCTGCCTGCAGTCCCAGCTAACAATTCTAGGGAGAGATAATGTTTTTGTAATGTTACCCATAATGTTCCCCTGATGTTTGAGTGTCCAGTTTTCCATTAGTTAGGGGAACATTATATGTATGTTAGCAAAAACCTCCTGAGAACCTATTAAGCATGTTTTGACGTTAGAGTTAGAACATTTCCTTATTGTCAAACAAAACTTACCCAGAACGTGGTTACCATGTTCTCAGAATAAAGATATTAATGTTCTAGACACGTTCCATGGGACGTTCCAAGAACATTCATGTGTCCAGTTTATGAGGGTTAGGAGAATATTCCATCAAGGTCACACCAAACATACACAGAACATGGTTGCCATGTTCTCAGACTATAAAGATATGAATGTTCATGGGAAAGTTGCAAGAACATTCCTGTGTCCAAGGACGTTTAAAACATAGGATGTTCTGTGTTTGGGATGTTCAAAGTCCACTGGTGCGACTAGTGATGTCCGGCCGCCTGATAACCTGCCCACTTAACCCCATCCCCTCATGCCTTCGCCTCACCAACTCTGTAGATCTTCTCCCATTCCCCACATCCCTGACCACTGGCTGCGTCCGCTCTTACTTCAAGATGGTCAGAGTCGGTCAGCTCCTCAAGAAAGCAACACTTGACCCCTCTGACGTTAAAAACTACAGACCAGTATCCCTTCTTTTCTTTCCAAAACACTCTGACCAACTCTCTCGTTATCTCTATCAGAATAATCTTCTTGACCCTAACCAGTCAGGCTTCAAGGCGGCTCAATCAACTGAGACCGCTCTCCTCTGTGTCACAAAGGCTCTCTGCTCTGCCAAAGCAGACTCTCTCCTCTGTTCTCATCCTCTTAGGTCTAGCCTTTGACACCATGAACCATCAGATCCTCCTCTCCACCCTCTCAGGGTTGGGCTCACTCCTGGATTGCATCCTACCTGGACGTTTCTAGGCCCTCTCCTCTTTTCGAAGTCACTCGGCTCGGTCATATCGTCACATGGTCTATCTTACCATTGCTATGCGGATGACACTCAACTACTCTTCTCCTCCGCCCCTCTGACACCCAGGTGGCGACACGCATCTCTGCGTGCATGGCAGACATCTCAGCTTGGATGTCGGCCTGAAACGTCAAGTTCAACCTCGACAAAACGGAGCTGCTCTTCCTCCCGGGAAAAGCCTGCTTGCTCCAAGACCTCTCCATCATGGTTGACAACTCCACGGTGTCCCCCTCCCAGAGTGCAAAGAACCTTGGCGTGACCCTGGTCAACACTGTCGTTTTCTACAAATCAGTGACTGGCTCCTGCAGGTTCATGCTCTACAATATCCATAGAGCACGACCTTTCCTCACACAGGAAACGGCGCAGGTCCTAATCCAGGCACTTGTCATCTCCCGTCTAGATTACTGCAACTCTCTTGGCTGGGCTCCCCGCTTGTGTCAAACCCGTGTAATTTATCCAGAACGCCGCAGCCCGCATGGTGATCAACCTTCCTAAGTTCACCCACTCCTGCACACACTCCACTGGCTTCCAGTCGAAGCTCGCATCATCTTCAAGACCCTGGTGCTTGCCTATAGAGCAGCAAGTGGAACTGCACCTCCTTACCTTCAGGCTATGCTCAAACCTTAAATCCCAACCCGAGTACTCCATTCCGCCACTTCTGGTCTCTTGGCCCTCCCACTCCTACGGGAGGTCAGCTCCCGCTCAGCCCAGTCAAAGCTCTTCTATGTCCCAGTACCCCAATGGTGGAACAAGCTTGCCCCTAAAGTCAGGACAGCGGAGTCCCGGCCAATCTTTCGAAAATCGCATGAAATCTTACCTCTTTGAAGAGTATCGTAAATAACTCAGTGGCTCCAAAATAAAAAATAAAATGCACTTGTCTTTTCCCACTAGCACTAACTTTGCTCATAAATGCTTTGTTGAGGGAAAATGTACTTGATATAATTGTGATGCGTTGTCTCACCTAGCTAAATTGTGAGTCGCTCTCGATAACAGTGTCTGCTAAATGACTCAAATTTGAAATGTAAAGTCATGGTCCCCTGGAGGTTTTTGTCTAGTTCCCGGGTTGTTCCGGTGACGTCCCCAAATACATTTTTAGGACATCCCCTGATGCTCCCACAGAAATGTTCTCAGGAGAAAAAAAACATGTTTCTTTACACATCACCCCTTGTTACAGTTGCTGAGCAGATCAAGGTCCTGATTGGTGAACCACTGATACATTCACAGCTCTTTTTCTGTTGGCAAGGTTAGGGATAAACACAAACAGTGCTTTCAACATACAGCATTTTCAACTTACATATTTGACACTTTGTGCATGTTCATTTCCAGTAATTCTTCTTCTTCACTTTTTAACTAATAACCTCTCGGTTCACGCATTCTGATCTTACTGCTACACCACCGTCAAAGACTGATTTCACCTACATTGTAAAACTTTGAAGTAAAAAGTACACTAAATCAGGCCTCCCGGGTGGCGCAGTGGTCTAGGGCACTGCATCGCAGTGTGCCACCAGAGACTCTGGGTTCGAGCCCAGGCTCTGTCGCAGCCGGCCGCGCCCGGGAGGTCCATGGGGAGACGCACGATTGGCCTAGCGTCGTCCGGGTTAGGGAGGGTTTGGCCGGTAGGGATATCCTTGTCTCATCGCGCACTAGCGACTCCTGTGGCGGGCCGGGCGCAGTGCGCGCTAACCAGGTAGCCAGGTGCACGGTGATTCCTCCGACACATTGGTGCGGCTGGCTTCCGGGTTGGATGCACGCTGTGTTAAGAAGCAGTGCGGCTTGGTTGGGTTGTGTTTTGGAGGACGCATGGCTTTCGACCTTCGTCTCTCCCGAGCCCGTACGGGAGTTGTAGCGATGAGACAAGATAGTAACTACTAACAATTGGATACTACGAAATTGGGGAGAAAAAAAGAAGAAAAAAGTACACTAAATCAAAACTATTTTATTTATCATTGGAGTAACATTAAACAGAGTAATATTCCCACCAACATGAGGTAAATAAAACAGACAACCCTTAAAATGTATCAAATAAGTCAATCAAATCAATGATGAGACAATAATCAGATTAACTGACAACTGACACAAACATTGTGGAGTAGCAAGAAGATCAGAATGCCGTGGCCCAAGATCTGAGTTCAAATCCCAGGTAATAATAATTACTGTGTCTTCAGAAAGTATTCACACACCTTGACTTCTTGTTGTTGTTGTGTTTACGTGGGATTTTCAAGTCTTGCCATTAATGTTCAAGCCGACGTAAGACAAAACTGTAGCTAGGCCACTCAGGAAAATTCAATGTTTGGTAAGCAACTCCAGTGTATCATTGTTCTTTATTAAAAGCTCTGATGAAGGCCTTGAGGCCGATACATAAGCTTAATAAAGAACAGTGATACTAGCAAGAGCAGTGTGCGAGTTTCTCTTTTCTTTCAGGTTATTGTACTGCTGAAAGGTGAATTTGTCTCCCAGTGTCTGTTGGAAAGCACAACCAGGTTCACCTCTAGGATTTTGCTTGTGCTTAGCTCTATTACATTTATTTTTATCCTAAAATACTCCCTAGTCCTTGCCGATGACAAGCATACCGATAACATAAAGCAGCCACCACCATTCTTGAAAACATCAAGAGTGGTACTCAGTGATGTGTTGTGTTGGATTTGCCCCAAACATAACACTTTGTATTCAGGACACTGATATTTTTTTTTGCAGTTTTACTTTAGTGCCTTATTGTAAACAGGATGCATGTTTTGGAACATTTGTATTCTGTACTGGCTTCCTTTTCACTCTGTCAATTAGGTTAGTATTCTGGAGTAAATACAATGTTGATCCATCCTCAGTTCTCTGATCAGAGCAATTAAACGACTGTTTTAAAGTCACCATTGGCCTCATGGTGAAATCGCCGAGTGGTTTCCTTCCTCTCCGGTAACTAGGAAGGACACCTGTATTTTTTTAATGACTGGGTGTCATTACAAAATCATGCTAAACACTATTATTGCACACAGAGTGATTACATGCAACTTATTAAGCATATTTATTAAGTCTGAACTTATTTAGGCTTGGCTTAACAAAGGGATTGAATAATTAACTCAAGGGATCTTTAAATTTTTATTAATTTGTAAAAAATAAATACAACATAATTCCATTCCGACATTATGAGGTATTGTGCGTAGACCAGTGACACAAAATCTGAACTTAATCGATTTTAAATTCAGGCTGTAACAACAAAATGTGGAAAAAGTCAAGGGGCGTGAATACTTTCTGAAGGCACTGTATGTCAAAGTGTTTCAAATATGTAAGTTGAAAACATTGCGTGCTGAAAGTACTGTTTGTGTGTGTGGGTGTCCCTAACCTTGCAAACAGACAAAAAGCTGTGAATGGATAAGTGGTTCACCAATGAGGGCCTTGATGGGCTCGGCAACCATGACAAGGGGTGGTGTGTAAAGAAACAAGTATTTTCCTTCCGGAGAACGTTTCTTTGGGACCATCAGGCATAGGCCTAAAAACGACTTTAGGGAAGTCCCTAGAAAAAGCTGGGAACTAGACAAAAACCTCCAGGGGACCATGACAGAACGTCCTGTGTTTTAAACGTCCTTGGACACAGGAAAGTTCTTGCAATGTTCCCATGAAACCTATCTAGAAAATGAATGACTTATATTCTGAGAACATGGCAACCATGTTCTGTGTATGTTTGGTGTGACGTTGATTAAATATTCTCCTAACCCCAAAAAAACTGGACACATGAATGTTCTTACAACGATCCCATGACACGTGTCTAGAACATTAATATTGAATATTCAGTGAAAATGGTAACCACGTTCTGTTTGACATTAAGGGAATGGTCTCTTGAAAACAGTTATTGCACATCAGTGGAACATTGCTATGAAAATGTTAGGTAATGACCTAATGAGACTCTGAAGGAAATGTTCTCTAAAGTTTTGGGAACGTTTGTTGCTAGCTGGGCTGACAGATGGGGTGGGGTTTGCCCTCTTTGTTTTTCTACATATGTACACAGTGTTATTATGAAAATTATTCACATGTATTAAAATCAATGCCATTCTAACATAATTCACTGTACAAGACTGGTATTAAATAATAATCTGAGCAAATGCAACATAAATGGAGAGGAATCTATAAGTAGTGCATTGTGTAGGGAATAGGGTGCATTTACCTCAACAGTGATCAACAGCTGATTATTAAGTTGCATACTACTCGTTTAAGAGCAATAAGTCTGCTCATATCCAGTGAATGGAAGTGTGTGTGTAATGTGTGTTGATGGGATTCTTTCAGGTCACGTCCGAGCTACATGATACTATAGTATCCCTCTGACAGGAAGTACTAAGACCACAGGCCCTGACAAGAACTGTAGAGGCTTGAGTGACGACTTGACTTAACATTAGGGTGACTAAACCCTGAACACACTCCAAACATATGCGTGGGCATGCACAGTGCTACTGTATCACACACTCTGCTCTGGTCAAAAGTAGTGCACTACATAGGGAATAGGATACTGTTTGGGATGCATCCATAGACTACTACATCCCATCTACACAATACAGTATTTGCATTGCATTGCAACATGACTGAACTTACCTGGATCTCCTAGATGGTGGCACAGACAAAAACAGAAAAAAATAAACCCACATTACATTAGAGGATAGAAGAGAATAAATCAAAGTAGACACAACAAAGTGTCCTAGAGATATGTTGAGACCATAGAAATATAATTACTAGAAAGGGCCACCCATTATGGCTTCATTGAGTTGAATGGAGATGGCCCCTTCTAGTAAATCCATTCGTATGGTTGAGACACTCATTTGGGATTGAGAAGGTTTCCAGCTCTCTGATTTAATTGAAAAGATGATAGCACCAATAATGTAGTACATTAGTGTCATAAAATGTACACAGAACTTTATGATTTTTTAAACCTCTATCATTAGGTTTGAGAGACTGAGGTTCCATAACAGCACTACACACCGAGTACATCTGTGCACTGCAACACTGCCCCCCAGTGTTACAGGGCCAACCCATGAATATCTTACTCCAAAATCCCCTGAGCAAGAAGGTACATCCAGAAAACTTGTATGGGTGCACCAAGGTGAGCAACTTGTGAGTGATTTGGCCAATGCATTCACGTCTTCCACCCTTTTACACACCACTAAGCTAGTCATATTCTCAGCCCTGACAGTCAGCTTGCCTGCTTAAACCAGAGGACCACACAGGAAATAAACTGTAATAAGCTGGGTTTTTCTGCGTTTATCCTCAATGATTTCAAAGGCCTTGCATCCAGGTGCGTGATTAGAATTATGTTTTTAAATGATCAAATCATTCAACCAATCTCACCTCTCCTTCCTCTAGCTCCACATCCAGGAAGTCAAAGTCTCTGAAGACTCTGAATTGTTGTTCGGACGTGGTGTCATCCATGTTGTTGTCCTGCTCCTGTGTCCCATCCTCAGATGACACCAGGCTGGGCTGCAGATCGATCAGGTCCAGCTCGCCACAGCTGGAGAAGATCACCTGGGGACGGGAGGATACATAGGGGTGTGTTAAAAGCATACGGAGCATACGTGGGAGTACCCCACTCCATAAAAAAAGTATGCTTAAATCTACAATTCATATCAAACAAATATCATTCTCATCAATCTTTTTGATATGGGATCACGGTGCATAAACAACATTTTTAGTATATCTATTTTTTAAACGTCTTCAATATTAAATAGCCGGTCAAGTTACACAATCTTAAGGCACTACTATGACATTGGTTACACATCATTCTTAACCCCTCAACATACACACTGAGTGTACAAAACAATAGGAACACCTTTATAATATTGAGTTGGACCCCCTCAGAACAGCCTCAATTCGTCGGGGATGGACTCTACAAGGGGTCGAAAGCATTCCACAGGGATGCTGGCCCACGTTGACTCCAATGCTTGCCACAGTTGTGTCAAGTTGGCTAGATGTCCTTTGGGAGGTGGACCATTCTTGATACACACGGGAAACTGTTGAGCGTGCCAAACCAAGCAGCGTTGCATTTCTTGACACACTCAAACCGGTGTGCCTGCCACCTACTACCATACCCCGTTCAAAGGGACTTAAGTCTTTCCCATTCACCCTCTGAATTGCACAGATACACAATTAGTCTCTCAATTTGGTGTAAAAATCATTAACCTGTCTCCTCCCCTTTATTTACACTGATTGAAGTGGATGTAACAGGTGACATCAATAAGGGATTATAGTTTTCACCTGGTCAGCCTATGTCATGGAAAGAGCAGGTGTTTCTAATGTTTTGTGCACTCAGTGTATAACTTTCACACAATGTCTGCAATATGAGTAAGCCATTATCAAAATGAGTGTGTCTAATTGTTGAATAAGTGATAAGACTGCTGCTGTCTGTCAGTGATTCTGAACAAAAAAATGCACTTTTATGAATACTCAACATTAACTGCGTGTGTGTGTGTGTGTTTGTGTGTCTCACCGAAGGGTTTTTGGTGAGCCCCACTCCTTGTCCACACAGACACAACACATTCACCAGCTTCTCCCGTGTTCTCTTCTGCAGATATGGAGAGAAGAGAGAAGTGAGGTGACGTCCCACCAGAGCAGAGCAGCGTAGTTCAGATTGTGGAGTAGGACCTCTTGAGAGGACAGCGACGCAAGAAATCAGATTACGTCAACATAAAAATAAAAACATGATCTGACCTTGCATCTCTTTCAAGGAAATGCATCATAACCGTACTGAAAGCTCTCCATCTTGAAAACTTGGCTGATGACATGCACAATTTTGTGATTGTATTAACAATAGATCAAAATACTAAAAGATAGTTGAGTAAAATTTCCTTTAAGCTACACAGACTCTTTTTACTTCTGTTGTTTCCTTTAAAGAGACTACCCTGTTCCTGCCCACTGTAAACATTGGATAACTAGAACACCGTAGGAATGTGTTTGTTCTACTTAACTTCTTCGGGATAGGGGGAAGCATTTTCACTTTTGGATAAATAGCGTGCCCACTTTCAACTTCCTTCTATTCATCCCCAGAATATAAGATATGCATATTATTAGTAGATTTGGATAGAAAACACTCTGAAGTTTCTAAAACTGTTTGAATCATGTCTGTGAGTATAACAGAACTTATGTAGCAGGTAAAACCCAGAAGACTAACCATTCAGATTTGTATTTTGAGGTCACTGTCTGTTCAATGATATATCATTGGGATAATAGATTTCTAATGGACTTGTTTGCAGTTCCTACCGCTTCCACTGGATGTCACCAGTCTTTGGAAATTGGTTGAGGTTATTCCTTTGTGAAATGAAGAAGTACGGCCGTCTTGAATCAGAGTAACTTTATGTCTACTGTTTGAGAGTTGCGCAAGACCGTTAACTAGACCGTTACCTAAGACCGTTTACCGTTAACTTTTGAGATATTTTGTAGTGACGTTGCACAATTTGGAAGCTGTTTTTTTCTGGATCAAACGCACCAAATAAATGGACATTTTGGATATATATTGACGGAATTAATCAAACAAAAGGACTATTTGTGATGTTTATGGGACATATTGGAGTGCCAACAAAAGAAGCTCGTCAAAGGTAAGGCATGATTTATATTTTATTTCTGCGTTTTGTGTTGCGCCTGCAGGGTTGAAATATGCTACACTCTCTTTGTTTACTGTTGTGCTATCATCAGATAATAGCATCTTATGCTTTCCCCGTAAATCCTTTTTGAAATCAGACATGTTGGCTGGATTCACAACATGTGTAGCTTTAATTTGGTGTCTTTCATGTGTGATTTCATGAAAGATTGATTTTTATAGTAATATATTTGAATTTGGCGCGCTACATTTTTTCTGGCTTTTGGCCAAGTGGGACGCTACTGTCCCACATATCCCAGAGAAGTTATAGTACACAGAAATGTACTGTAATATTTCTGTCATCACTCCTTATGCACACGTTTTGAAGATTTGAAGTATCGTTGACTCTAGCCAAGAGCGCAACACATACACATTGAACTATGCTCAACTTTGCCGTGCTGGTCCAGCCAGCCTTCCAGAAGCTTTGCCTTCACACAGCATGTCTGCCCGTTCTATGGTGTCCGCGTGGTCCTAAATCCAGATGTCTAAACACTCCAAACAGCCCCCTCATTCTGAAATTGCATTCTTGTCCCTCCACCAGTTTGATCATGATTAAGAAAAGAGACAAAAAAAAGAGACTTTTCGCACCAAAATACGTTCATCTCTAGGAGACAGAACGTGTCTCCTTCCTGAGCGGTATGACGGCTGCGTGGTCCCATGGTGTTTATACTTGCGTACTATTGTTTGTACAGATGAACGTGGAAATTGTTGGAAATTGCTCCCAAGGATGAACCAGACTTGTGGAGGTCTACACATTTTTTTCTGAGGTCTTGTCTGATTTCTTTTGATTTTCCCATGATGTCAAGCAAAGAGGCATTGAGTTTGAAAGTAGGCCTTGAAATACATCCACAGGTACACCTCCAATTGACTCAAATGATGTCAATTAGCCTATCAGAAGCTTCTAACGCCATGACATAATTTTCCCTAAATTTTCCAAGCTGTTTAAAAGGCACAGTCAATTTAGTGTACAGTCGTGGCCAAAAGTTTTAAGAATGACACAAATATTAATTTCCACAAAGTTTGCTGCTTCAGTGTCTTTAGAGATTTTCGTCAGATGTTACTATTGAATACTGAAGTATAAGTACAAGCATTTCATAAGTTTCAAAGACTTTTATTGACAATTACATGAAGTTGATGCAAAGAGTCAATATTTGCTGTGTTGACCCTTCTTTTTGAAGACCTCTGCAATCCGCCCTGGCATTAACTTCTGGGCCACATCCTGACTGGTGGCAGCCCATTCCTGCATAATCAATGCTTGGAGTTTGTCAGAATTTGTGGGGTTTTGTTTGTCCACCCGCCTCTTGAGGATTGACCACAAGTTCTCAATGGGATTAAGGTCTGGGGAGTTTCCTGGCCATGGACCCAAAATATCGATGTTTTGTTCCCCGAGCCACTTAGTTATCACTTTTGCCTTATGGCAAGGTGCTCCATCATGCTGGAAAAGGCATTGTTCGTCACCAAACTGGTCCTGGATGGTTGGGAGAAGTTGCTCTCGGAGGATGTGTTGGTACCATTCTTTTATCATGGCTGTGTTTTTAGGCAAAATTGTAAGTGAGCCCACTCCCTTGGCTGAGAAGCAACCTCACACATGAATGGTCTCAGGATGCTTTACTGTTGGCATGACACAGGACTGATGGTAGCGCTCACCTTGTCTTCTCCGGACAAGCTTTTTGGGGATGCCCCAAACAATCGGAAAGAGGATTCATCAGAGAAAATGACTTTACCCCAGTCCTCAGCAGTCCAATTCCTGTACCTTTTGCAGAATATCAGTCTGTCCCTGATGTTTTTCCTGGAGAGAAGTGGTTCCTTGCTGCCATTCTTGACACCAGGCCATCCTCCAAAAGACTTCGCCTCACTGTGCGTGCAGATGCACTCACACCTGCCTGCTGCCATTCCTGAGCAAGCTCTGTACTGGTGGTGCCCCGATCCCGCAGCTGAATCAACTTTAGGAGATGGTCCGGCGCTTGCTGGACTTTCTTGGGCGCCCTGAAGCCTACTTCACAACAATTGAACCACTCTCCTTGAAGTTCTTGATGATCCGATAAATGGTGGATTTAGGTGCAATCTTACTGGCAGCAATATCCTTGCCTGTGAAGCCCTTTTTGTACAAAGCAATGATGACGGCACGTGTTTCCTTGCAGGTAACCATGGTTGACAGAGGAAGAACAATGATTCCAAGCACCACCCTCCAAGCTTCCAGTCTGTTTTCGAACTCAATCAGCATGACAGAGTGATCTCCAGTCTTGTCCTTGTCAACACTCACACGTGTTAAAACTTCTTCTTAATAGGGGGGGCGCTGTTTTCACTTTGGAAAAAATCGTGCCCAAATTAAACGGCCTCGTACTCTGTTCTAGATCATACAATATGCATATTATTATTACTATTGGATAGAAAACACTCTGAAGTTTCTAAAACTGTTTGAATTATATCTGTGAGTAAAACAGAACTAATTTGGCAGCAAACTTCCATACAGGAAGTGAAAATTCTGAAAATGAGGCTCTGTGTCAGGTCCTGCCTATTCAACTGGCTTTTATTTATGGATCTGTATGCACTTCATACGCCTTCCACTAGATGTCAACAGGCAGTAGAAGGTTGAATGGGGTGTCTAGCTTGATGTGAGGCCGAATAAGAGCTTTTGGAGTGACAGGTCCGCTCTTTTGTCAGTTTTCAACTGCGCGCCGGGGAACCTCACATTGTCTTCTGAAAAGCGTTCGGTATACACGACGAATTGCTCCGGCTCTGATTTGATTGGATACATATGAGAAGAACATCATAAAGTAGGATTTTCAACCGAGTTTGACCAGTTTATTCAACGTTTATTGGGAATTTTGGAATTTTTCGTTCCAGGCGCCAAGAGTTGATGGGCATGTTCACGCCACAATGCTAGCCAAAGTTGCTAATTCGACAGAAGAAATGGACATTCTAAAACCAAACAACGATTTATTCTGGAAATAGGACTCCTTGCACAACATTCTGATGGAAGATCAGCAAAAGTAAGAGAATATTTATGATGTTATTTCGTATTTTTGTGTAATATGTTGGCACCAACACGGCGGAGAATAGGTGAGCACTGTCTCACAATAATGCATGCTGTATGTTGTAGTAAAGTTATTTTTTTAAATCTAACACAGCGGTTGCATTAAGAACCAGTGTATCTTTCATTTGCTGTACAACATGTATTTTTTAGTAAAGTTTATGATGAGTTCTTTGGTTAGATTAGGTGACTGTCCAAAATATCTCCGGACATTTTGGTGAATTGTTGCTACGTATTCACAATGTATAACCACGATTGGCAGCTCTAAATATGCAAATTTTCGAACAAAACATAAATGTATTGTATAACATGATGTTATAAGACTGTCATCTGATGAAGTTGTCCAAAGGTTAGTGATTAATTTTTATCTCTATTGCTGGTTTTTGTGAAAGCTATGTTGGCGGTGAATAAATGGCTTTGTGTGTTTGGCTATTGTGGTAAGCTAATATAATTCTATATTGTGTTTTCGCTGTAAAACACTTAAAAAATTGCAAATATTGGCTGGATTCACAAGATGTTTATCTTTCATTTGCTGTACACCATGTATTTTCATAAATATTTTATGATGAGTATTTATGTATTTCACGTTGCTCTCTGTAATTATTCTGGCTGTTTTGGTGCTATTTGTGATGGTGGCTGCAATGTAAAACTACAATTTATACCTCAAATATGCACATTTTCGAACAAAACAAAAATGTATTGTATAACATGATGTTATAAGACTGTCATCTGATGAAGTTGTTCAAGGTTAGTGATTAATTGTATCTCTATTTCTGGGTTTTGTGAAAGCTACCTATGCGGTGGAAACATGGTGAAAACATGGCGTTGTGTGTTTGGCTATTGTGGTTAGCTAATATAAATACATATTGTGTTTTCGCTGTAAAAGATTTTAAAAATCGGAAACGATGGCTGGATTCAAATGAAAGATGTTTATCTTTCATTTGCTGTAATGGACTTGCGATTTCATGAAATTATATTATATGATATCCCTGTCCCGTTAGGCTAGGCTATGCTAGTCAGCTTTTTTGATGAGGATGCTCCCGGATCCGGGATGGGTAGCCCTGAAAGGTTAACGAGAGAATCACTGACATGATGTCAGCTGGTCCTTTGTGGCAGGGCTGAAATGCAGTGGAAATGTTTTTGGGGGATTCAGTTCATTTGCATGGCAAAGAGGGACTTTGCAATTAATTGCAATTCATCTGATCACTCTTCATAACATTCTGGAGAATATGCAAATTGCCATCATACAAACTGAGGCAGCTGACTTTGTGAAAATTAATATTAGTGTCATTCTCAAAACTTTTGGCCACGACTGTATGTAAACTTCTGACCCACTGGAATTGTGATACAATGAATTATAAGTGAAATAATCTGTCTGTAAACAATTGTTGGAAAAAGTACTTGTGTCATGCACAAAGTAGATGTCCTAACCGACTTGCCAAAACTATAGTTTGTTAAAACTTCTCTAGGGTAGGGGGCAGCATTCGAAATTTTGGATGAAAAGCATGCCCAAATTAAACTGCCTGCTTCTCGGGCCCAGAAGATATGATATGCATATAACTGTTAGATTTGGAATAGTGTCTGTGAGTATAACAGAACTGATTTGGCAGGCGAAAACGTGAGAAAAATCCATTCGGGAAGTAGTTTTTTGGGGGGGTTTTGTAGTTTTCTATTCAATGCCATTACAGTATCCATTGACTTTGGACTCAAATTGCAGTTCCTATGCCTTCCACTAGATGTCAACAGTC
Organism: Salvelinus fontinalis; assembly: GCF_029448725.1. Lineage (NCBI taxonomy): Eukaryota > Metazoa > Chordata > Actinopteri > Salmoniformes > Salmonidae > Salvelinus > Salvelinus fontinalis. The sequence continues at coordinate 1,222,373 of NC_074688.1, forward strand.
TTTAGAAATTGTTTCAGGTTTGTATTCTGAAAAATGAGGAAGTAAGAGCAGTCTGAATGAATGAATTAAGAGCATTGGACCAGTAACCAAAAGGTTGTTGGTTCGGATCCCCGAGATGACTAGGTGAAAAATCTGTTGATTGTGCCCTTGAGCAAGGCACTTAACCATAATTGCTCCTTGTAATAGCTCTGGAGAAGATCGTCTGCTAAATTACTCAAATGTAAATGTAAAATGTAAGGGGGACACTGAGCTGAGAGGACTGGGGGTGGAGTGGGAGACTGACCTAGGAGGAGTGGGGGAGAACGGGGGACACTGACCTCCTGAAAAGACTAGGGGAGGAGGGGTGAAAGGGAAGGCTGACCTGAGAGGACTGGGGTATTTTCCAGCTGACTGGAACCAGGACGTTGTTGGAGGTGGAGCCCGAGGAGGTGGAGGAGGTGCTGTAGGTCACAGCTATGGCCCGGCTTTTCCCCTCCCGGCCTGGAGAACCTTGCAGCTCCTCATACCTTCTGCCAATCACTGGGGTCTACAAACACACATGCCTTAGTAAACACAGGGACCTTAGTAAGTCACACACAGAGCACAGTTTTGGAGCAGAACCGGAGTGTCTCTGCAGCAGTAAGTCCATGATTGGACAGCTCCCATTCCTCTATGACTGCTCCAGTCTAGCCCTCCTAGCCAGGACACGCAGCAGACCAACTATTCAGCCGCTCATCAATATTTCAACCCCTGACAGGCAGCGTTTGTTAAGCCCTTAGTACTGTCCATTGGCAGCCATTCATAGCCCCAGCAGCTCAATTACCGAGCAGGAGAGATTCGCACATTAGGAAAATAACATATCCCCTCCCATCTTGGCTAAATTATCTTATTCAATCCACCTCCAGTCAATTTATACAGATTCCATGTGCCTCTGGTAACATGCTGTTCTTCTGTTGTGTTCTTCTCCCCACCCCCTTCCGTCTAAAAATACTGAGGAATTTGTCTGAGAAACGAGGGGTAAGTTTGTTCAATCATTCCTCTCTAGGCTGTAATGCTCTCTGTTTGGCTGGAGCTCACTCCCTCTCCACCCCAGCCCAGTTTGAACTCTCCTCCTCCCTGGTTCCCACACAAAGGACGGCAGCAGCCCTGTCTGACAATATTTCCTGCCATTCATAAACCGCACAAATAGCTGCCTGTTTGGTTCCCAGTCTGTCTGTCTGTCAGCCCTCACAACATCGCTCTCTCGTCTAGCTCTGCCCAGACTGGCTGAGAGTGTTTACTGTGTGTGTGTGTACTTTTCTAGCTTTCCTGCTAATCTACTGGGGTCATTATTAAAAGGCATAATCTGTAATTAACTGGAAGGAAAGACATGTTTCCTGTCCAAAACAGATCCAGTCATCAACAGTCTCACACCAGTACCACACCCTGGAAAACACAGGAAAAGTATAAGAAAAACGCGAGACAGTAAACATTCCTCTAAGTGCCCTTCATGCTTTTAACACCACACATTTGGCTTTGACATAAATGGCACCTTATTCCCTATAGTGCACTACTTTTGACCAGAGCCCTGATCAAAAGTATTACACTATATAGGGAATAGGGTGCTATTTGGGAAGCAGTCTTTAACACAGAACAGCTTCATGCACAGAACAAACCCTGTCTTGTCCGTGGCTTGGCTGTCAGACAGGGAGTGACAACATTACATCAGAGTGAGAGGAAGTTAGAGAGTGGCGAGAGAGTGAGAGACAGAGAGTGGGAGAAAGTAAGACAGAGTGAGCAAAATAGAGCGAAAGAGAGAGAAACAGATCAAAAGAACCCGAGAACCATTGATGTCTGACTAACCTCAGAGATGTCAAAGGTAAAATCCAGTGTTTTCCCGGGCAGGGCTTTGGAAGAGCGCTCCCAAACCTGGAGGTCCAGGTGGGCCAGCTCGCTGTGGGGGGACGTTGGCTGCACCAGGCTGGCCGACCGGGACACCACTAGCTTCAGAATGTTCAGGGCTTCCCTCCAGTGGGCCGTCTGAAGAGCGTGTGCAGGCAGAGCACACACACAACGAGAGAGAGAGACACACACACAGAGTCTGTTCGAAGATATCCACCATATGACGTCAAAACTGTTTTCATTTATCAGAGAAGCATAAATACAGGGCTTCCTGAAAGCTACCATAAAGCAAAGCCTCTGAGGAGAATCCTCCAGGAGAAAGGTTTCAGTGTGTGTGAGCCTGGAATGAGGGCCTGCAGCCAACACAGCAGGCTGTTTATAGAGTCATGTTGGGTGTGCCTTTAAATTTGTTGCTGAGACGCAAGACTCTGTTTTCCCTTTTTGCAGTAGTTAAAGGAATACTACATTCAGTATTCTGTTCATCATATTATTTTTCACAAGGACCAGACATTGATCACAAGCATTTCACTACACTCGCATTAACATCTGCTAACCATGTGCATCTGCTAACCATGACCAATCAAATTTGATTTGATTTGACCAGATATTGAAATGGGTTTAAAATATAATTGAGGAAATAGAAAGGATGTGAGAAGGATTCCCGGGGGGGATGAGAATGGACCGGATGAAGCCCGAAGACTGCAGATTAAGAATCCGTGAGGTGGACTCTGTAGAGTTTAGCTTGCAGTCTCATGTAGACATCGTAAGGCCATGGTAATTAGGCTGCTGTGGTGATGGCAATCCAGGAGATCTTGACATAGAGTTTCATCAGATTTTAAGCCAGAACTGTAAATGGGCCACTCAGGAACATTCACTGTCTTCTTAGTAAGCAACTACAGTGTAGATTTGGCCTTGTGTTTTAGGCTATTGTCCTGCTGAAAGGTGATTTCATCTTTCAGTGTCTGGTGGCAAGCAGACTGAACCATGTTTTGCTCTTGGATTTTAACTGTGCTTAGCTATATTCCGTTTCTTTTTTATCCTGAAAAACTCCCAAGTCCTTAACTATTACAAGCATACCCTTAACATGATGCAGCCACCACTATGCTTGCAAATATGGAGCGTGGTACTCAGTAATGTGTTGTATTGGAAATACTTTGTATTCAGGACAAAAAGTGAATTGCTTTGCCACATTTTGTTGCAGTATTGCTTTACTTTTCCTGTTTGTTGCAAACAGGATGTCTGTTTTGGAATATTTTTATTCTGTACAGGCTTCCTTCTTTTCACTCTGTCAATTAGGTTAGTATTGTGGAGTAACTACAATGTTGTTGATCCATCCTCAGTTCTCATATCACAACCATGAAAATCTGTAACTGTTTTAAAGTCATCATTGGCCTCATGGTAAAATCCCTGGGAAGTTTCTTTCCTCTCCGGCAACTGAGTTAGGAATGACGCCTGTACCTTTGTAGTCACTGGGTGTAAATAATAACTTAACCATGCTCAAAGGGATATTCAATGTCTGCAATTATTTATATATTTTCCCCATCTATCAATGCCCTTCTTTGCGAGGCAGTGGAAAACTTCCCTGGTCTTTGTGGTTGAATCTGTGTTTGTACTTCACTGCTTGACTGAGGGACATTACAGTATGTGTGGGGTACAGAGATGAGGTAGTCATTCAAAAATCATGTTCACCTCTACAGGATCGGTGGGTCCCTCACGGGACGGTTGAGCTAAAGTAGGCTAATGTGATTAGCATGAGGTTGTAAGTAACAAGAAAATTTACCAGGACATAGACATGTCAAATCAAATTAAATGTTATTGGTCACATACACATGGTTAGCAGATGTTAATGCGAGTGTAGCGAAATGCTTGTGCTTCTATTTCCTAACAAGTAATTTCCTAACACGTAATCTTGTAAACAAGTAACAAGTAATTTCCTAACAAGTAATCTAATAATTCCCCAACAACTACCTAATACACACAAATCTAAAGGGGTGAATGAGAATATGTACATATAAATATATGGATGAGCGATGTCCGAGTGGCATAGGCAAGGTGCAATAGATGGTATAAAATACAGTATATACATATGATATGAGTAATGTAAGATATGTAAACATTATTAAAGTGGCTTTATTTAAAGTGGAATTGTTTAAAGTGACTAGTGATTTATTTATTAAAGTGGCCAGTGATTGGGTCTTAATGTAGACAGCAGCCTCTCTGAGTTAGTGATTGTTGTTTAGCAGTCTGATTGCCTTGAGATAGAAGCTGTTTTTCAGTCTCTTGTCCCAGCTTCGATGCACCTGTACTGACCTCGCCTTCTGGATGGTAGCAGTGTGAACAGGCAGTGGCTCGGGTGGTTGTTGTCCTTGATGATCTTTTTGGCCTTCCTGTGACATTGGGTGCTGTAGGTATCATGGAGGACAGGTAGTTTGCCCCCGGTGATGTGTTGTGCAAACCACACCACCCTCTGGAGAGCTTTGCGGTTGAGGGCGGAGCCGTTACCGTACCAGGCTGTGATACAGGATGCTCTCGATTGTGCATCTGTAAAAGTTCGTCAGTGTTTTGGGTGCCAAGACAAATTTCTTCAGCCTCCTGAGGTTGAAGAGGCGCTGTTGCGCTGTAACGCCTCTCGTCGGAAGGCATGGACCAAAGTGCAGCGCTGTAAGTGTTCATGATATTTTTTTCTCTCAAAAAACACTTGAAAAAAATAACAAAGTGAAAAACCGAAACAGTTCTGTCAGGTGCAGACACTAAACAGAAACTACCCACAGAACACAGGTGGGAAAAAGGCTGCCTAAGTATGATTCCCAATCAGAGACAACGATAGACAGCTAGCTGCCTCTGATTGGGAACCACACTCGGCCAAAAACAAAGAAATAGAAAACATAGAAATAAAGAAACTAGAATGCCCACCCTAATCACACCCTGGCCTAACCAAAATAGAGAAAAATAGCCTCTCTATGGCCAGGGCGTGACATGCACCTTCTTCACCACACTATCTGTGTGGGTGGACCATTTCAGTTTGTCGGTGATGTGTACGCCGAGGAACTTAAAATGTTCCACCTTCTCCACTGCTGTCCCTTCGATGTGGATAGGGGGGTGCTCTCTCTGCTGTTTCCTGAAGTCCACGATCATCTCCTTTGTTTTGTTGATGTTGAGTGAGAGGTTGTTTTCCTGACATAACACTCCAAGTGCCCTCACCTCCTCCTTGTAGACTGCCTCGTCATTGTTGGTTATCAAGCCCATTACTGTTGTGTCATCTGCAAACGTGATGATTGAGTTGGAGGCATGCATGGCCACGCAGTCGTGTGAAGAAAAGGGAGTACTGGAAGGAGCTGAGCACGCACCCTTGTGGGGCCCCAGTGTTGAGGGTCAGCGAAGTGGAGATCTTGTTTCCTACCTTCACCACCTGGGGGCGGCCCGTCAGAAAGCCCAGGACCCAATTGCACAGGGCAGGGTTGAGACCCAGGGCCTCCAGCTTGATGAGCTTGGAGGGTACAAAGGTGTTGAATACATAGGTATTCCTCTTGTCCAGATGGGATAGGGCAGTGTGCAGTGTGATGGAGATCGCATCGTCTGTGGACCTGTTGGGGCGGTGTGCAAACTGAAGTGGGTCTAGGATGGCTGGTAAGGTGGAGGTGATATGATCCTTGACTAGTCTCTCAAAGCACTTCATGATGACAGAAGTGAGTGCTACGGGGCGGTAGTCATTTAGTTCAGTTATCTTTGCCTTCTTGGGTACAGGAACAATGGTGGTGATATTGAAGCATGTGGGGACAGCAGACTGGCAAAGGGAGCGATTGAATATGTCCATAAAAATACCAGCCAGCTGGTCTGCGCATGCTCTGAGGACGTGGCTAGGGATTCCAACTGGGCCAGCAGCCTTGCGAGGGTTAACACGTTTAAATGTTTTACTCACGTCGGCCACAGAGATAGAGAGGGCGTAGTCCTTGTTAGCGGGCCGCTATGGTGGCACTGTATTATCCTCAAAGCGGGCAAAGAAGGTGTTTACTTTGTCTGGAAACTGTGACGTCAGTGTCCGTGACGTGGCTGTTTTTCTTTTTGAGGTCCGTGATTTCCTGTAGACATTGCCACATACGTCTCGTGTCTGAGCCATTGATCTGAGACTCCACCTTGTCCCTGTACCGGCATTTCGCTTGTTTGATTGCCTTGCGGAGGGAATAACTACGCTGTTTATATTCAGCCATATTCCCAGACTTCTTTCCATGGTTAAATGCGGTTGTTTGCGCTTTCAGTTTTGTGCAAATGCCGGGCGATTTGCCATCCATCCACGGTTTCTGGTTAGGGTAGGTTTTAATAGTCACAGTGGGTAGAACATCTCCAATGCACTTCCTTATAAACTCACTCACCGAGTCAGCGTATAGATCGATGTTGTTCTCTGAGGCTGACCGGAACATATCCCAGTCCGCGTGATCAAAACAATCTTGAAGCGTGGCTTCCGATTGGTCAGACCAGCGTTGAATGGTTCTCGTCACTGGTACATCCTTTTTGAATTTCTTTCTATAAGACGGTAGGAGCAAGATGGCGTCATGGTCAGATTTGCCGAAGGGAGGGCGGGGGAGGGCTTTGTATGCATCACGGAAGTTAGAGTAGTAGTGATCGAGAGTATTACCCAGGCAAGTACTGCAATCAATATGTTGATAGAATTTAGGTAGCCTTGTTCTCAAATTTGCTTTGTTAAATCCCCAGCTACAATAAATGCACCCTCAGGATATATGGTTTCCAGTTTACATAGAGTCCAGTGAAGTTTCTTGAAGGCCGTTGTGGTGTCTGCTTGAGGGGGAATGTACACAGCTGTGATGATAACTGATGAGAATTCTCTTGGGAGGTAATATGGCCGGCATTTGATTGTAAGGAATTCTAGGTCAGGAGAGCAGAAGGACTTGAGTATGTTGTTATGATTACACCATGAGTCGTTAATCATGAAGCATGCACCTCTTCCCAGAGAGGTGTTTATCTCTGTCGGCGCGATGCATGGAGAAGCCCGGTGGCTGAACCAATTCCGACAACATATCCCGAGAGAGCCATGTTTCCGTGAAACAGAGAATGTTACAATCTCTGGAAGGCAACCCTTGCTCGAATTTCGTCTACCTTGTTGTCAAGAGACTGAACATTGGTGAGTCGTATACTCGGCAGCGGTGGGCGATTTGCACGTCTACGTAGCTTGACCAGGAGGTCGCTCCATCTGCCCCTTCTGCGGCGTCGTTGTTTTGGGTCGACTTCTGGGATTAGATCCTTTGTCCTGGGTGGTGGTCCAAACAGACGTCCCGCTTCGGGAAAGTCGTATTCCTTGTCGTAATGTTGGTAAGTTGACGTCGCTCTTATATCCAATAGTTCTTCCCGGCTGTATGTAATAAGACTTAAGATTTCCTGGGGTAAAAATGTAAGAAATAATAGATAAAAAAACAAAATACTGCAAAGTTTCCTAAGGACTCGAATTGAGGTCTGATATAGGCAGAAAGCTTAAATTATTGTTAATCTAACTGCACTGTCCAATTTATAGTAGTTATTACAGTGAAATAATACCATGCTATTGTTTGAGGAGAGTGCACAGTTATATATTAAATGCATTAATAAACCAATTAGGCACATTTGGGCAGTCTTGATGCAACATTTTGAACAGAAATGCAATGGTTCATTGGATCAGTCTAAAACTAGTTTCCAAATTCTAAATTGTCGCTGGGCTGGAATAATACATTATGGCCTTTCTCTTGCATTTCAAAGATGATGGTCCAAAAGAAATACAAAAAAACGCACGTTTTTTTCTTTGTATTATCTTTTACCAGATCTATTGCATTATATTCTCCTGCATTCATTTAACATTTCCACAAAAAGTGTTTCCTTTCAAATGGTATCAAGAATATGCATATCCTTGCTTCAGGTCCTGAGCTACAGGCAGTTAGATTTGGGTATGCCATTTTAGGCAAAAAAATGAAAAAACGTATTTTTACTCCTGAACGTATTTAGGCTTACCATAACAAAGGGGTTGAATACATAGTGACTCAAGACATTTCAGCTTGTCATTTTAATTTAGAAACATAATTCCACTTTGAGATTATGGGGTATTTGCCTGTAGTTATTAAACTCTGCCTGATGGACCCATGGGTTGAGGCAAACTGTCATATCCAGGATTGTCATGCACTCCACTTGTCCTGCCACCTGACTACATTGTCCATAACCTGTAATACATTACATAGATGGAAGGATTTCATCACCCACTGGAGACTTGAAGACAGAACCTCACCCAGAGAGCTGTGTATGTCAGTGTGTGGTTAGACAGCAAAATCCTTATATTTGGCCAAATAGACAAATAGAATGCCATTCTAGTTGTACTCTATACACAACTTATTTGTATTTGCTAGGTATGTGTAGGCATACTGTCTTTGTAAGCGCATCAATATGATATTTACAGCATAAAATGATTTGTCTTTGTAACACAAACACAACCATACATTTTTTGTAGACAAATGTATCTACATTCATGCTGGGCAATGTTTATGCAATGTCCACATGTAACCTACATCTGTAGGGACATTAGTAGTTCCGTCTAGGATCTTACAGCCGACTTAAGGAAAGACGAGACAAGACATAACTAGCCAGTTATATGTAGTATATTGTGTTGTAAGGCAGCAGAGCTGACTTAAGAACGGGCATTCAAGTCGCAGTTGATACCGTTTCCATGGTAACATGTCTTAACACGACATGATGAACGTTTGACATTAAGTTGCAAGCTACTTTCATAGCAAGATGTTGTAGAACGATTGTGTTATGAAACTAATTTCAGACACTGGCTCCTGCTACAGTATCTGCCATAATGGATTTGACAGAGAAATATCAGCTAGATAGCTGCAGCTGGCTAGCCTATCTCCAAACTATGCTAGCTAGCTGCTGTCAGCTTGGCTAAACACAAGGTCAGGAGAGGCTTTAGCCTACACATAGAACCGAATTAGCTGACCATCTTGAAATGGCCAGTCAGTCAGGAGGGGAGAAGTTCTCAACTTCAAAACGTATTATTTCATTAATAACAACACCATGTTCCTCTCACCTGGACAAACTTCTCGATGGTCTTGAGGACCTCCATATTGAATGGCTTGGCCTGAATGACTGACAGGTCCATGTGACTCAGCAGGCTGTAGATGATCTGGAGCAAGGTCTGCTGCATGCTGGGTAGACCCTTCTCCAACAACTGGCCAATCAGGACACACTCACAGTTAATGACAGTCTGAAATGGATTTAATCCATTGATCCATATTACTCGAGGAGAAACATAATTTATGTATCAGAAACTCTTAAGGATAGTTCACACTATGTGGCTGACCTGAACAGCACTATACTGGCTCAGATATTTTCTTCTCACATTGTCCTTTACTGCACGGTTCCAGCAACTAAGGTAGATACCAAACCAGGCCAGCCCTGTACAGTTCGTCTTGAACTGAATTGGTTTGGCCCTATAGTGTGAATCAGGCTTAAGAGGAGTATGGTTATCCATAGAACAGCCATACAGACCTCGGCCATGTAAGTGACCATGTTGAGGGTGATCTCGGAGAAGGCCTCGTGGAGATAGCGACAGACGACGTTGACCCAGGAGAAGCAGTTCCGGGTGTACGAGTGTGTTGTGTACAGGGTCATCACATGGGCCAAGTTGGACAGTTTCGAATTCTTCTCCTCTAAGCATACCTGGCCATCCAAGCAGAAACCAAATACTAAATATTTACAGTACATATTGGCAATGAATCCTAAATAATGAATTAGATTGACATGAATTCGATTTCAAAATGACCAAGAGTACATTTATATACTTTTTTATACTTTACATTGGCTTAATTTGTGGAGAAAATTTACCTATTTCACCTCATTTTGTGTGTGTAAAGTCCTTGTTTATCTATTAAATAACGCATATTGACTGGAAAGTTGACGAGAAAGTTGACGAGGAGACTAACCTGAGCTATTCTCTGAGCCACGTCTTTACAGAACTGGGATGGGCCGTCAAAGTTCTGGACCAGATGTGGCAGCAGACAGAGAACGTTCAGAGGGAAACCTGGGGAACAAGAGAAATAGGGCTTCCATTTCACTCAAAAATGACAAATAATAAATAATAACAATATATTTAATTGAAAGAAAATCAAAGTGCTACAATGACGGCATAAAATGAGAGACAGACACAACGAACCCAACTGACGCGGCTGAGCATGTGAATGAAGAAGACGCTCGTGGACGAGGCTCCTACGCACTAGTTAATTTGGCCAAATTTGTACTTTGCATTTCACTTTCTTACATATCAAATTCGATTGATGAATTGGTAAGTTGTCTTTTTGATTCAAATGTCACACGATCTGAGGAGCAGAAGACCTGTCACTAACGTTTGAACCGCGATGTCCAACCGATACGGAGTCTCATGCGGTCACACTCCACACAGATCTTCAGAAACTCCGTATGATTCTGATCGCGGAAATTACAGCTACCATTGCCACTCAGCTCAAAACTGCCATCGATGCTGCTCTGACCCCCTTCACCGCTGTCCTGGATGGTGTCCGAGCCGCTGTGGATGAACAAGGCCGCTGACTTGACGGCTTTGAACATGACTTGTGTGACTACCATAACCACATAGTAGCCCTTGAGAAAACGGTCGCCCGTCTGAGCTCTGAAAACCAAAAGTTGATTGACAAGACCGATGATCTGGAATCACGTTCTCGCCGTTGCAATCTTCAGGTAGTTGGTATACCAGAGAAACTTGAAAGAGGGGACTCAGTTAAGTTCTTGTCCGACTTTATCGCGGAGGTGCTGGGGGTCCATAGCCCCAGCGGGCGGAGATGACAACTCCAAGCCTAGAGTGTTTATCGTCTGTTTTCACTACTACTGTGACAAGGAGCACATCCTCCAGAGGCAGGGCAGAGACCAGCTACACTTCTGTGGATGCAAGGTGTTCATCTTTCCTGACCTCAGCTCGAGTGTCACCAAGAACAGAGCTAAATTCCTCGATGTGAAACGCAACCTTCATCAGAAGAAAGTTAAATTCTCACTCCGCTCCCCTGCTCATCTCCACGTTCAACATACCGGGGGGAAAGCTAAAGTTCGACTCCCACGAGGATGCCAAGCGTTGGTTCAATAGTCACTTCTGAGCCATGTCTTGGATCTATGACCTACTCTTTTGCCAGGTAGCATGCATAGCCTAGCCTACCTTCCAAGTCGAAGATATGTTTTGATTTTTACAGCAGGGCTTTTTTCCCCCTGTTGCCATTCATTTTCTACTTTGCAGAAACACTATTGAACTCTGATAAAAATGACGACTACTGTCTTGTGTGGTTGTTATTTAAGCTACACGTTTGGGAGGTCTTTTTTATTTGGCTAGATGGCTAGAGTAGTAATGCATGGATACAATTCCAGGCTTTTGCAGAGCTTTCCTTTTTTAGTTTTTTTCATCTAGATACTTACTGAAGGACTTTTGCCCCCTTTACTACGCCCTATTGATCATTCATACATGTACAGACACTTGTTTTGTTGACGTTGAGTGAGAGGTTATGTTCCTGGCACCACACTCCCAGGGCCCTGACCTTCTACCTGTAGGCTGTCTCGACATTGTTGGTAATCAGGCCTACTACTGTTGTGTCGACTTAAAACTTGATGATTGAGTTGGGTGAACAGGGAGTACAGGAGGGGGCTGAGCACATACCCTTGTGGGGCCCCAGTGTTGAGGATCAGCGAAGTGCACGTGTTGTTTCCTACCTTCACCACCTGGTGGCGCCCCGTCAGGAAGTCCAGGACCCAGTTGCACAGGGCGGGGTTCAGACCCAGGGCCACAAGCTTAATGATGAGCTTGGAGGATATAAAGGTGTTGAATGCTTAGCTATAGTCAATGAAGAGCATTCTTACATAGGTATTCCTCTTGTCCAGATGGGATAGGGCAGTGTGCAGTGCGATGGCAAAGGTATTGTCTGTGGATCTATTGGGGCGGTATGCAAATTGGAGTGGGTCTAGGGTGACAGGTAGGGTGGAGGTGATATGATCCTTGACTAGTCTCAAAGCAATTCATGATGACAGAAGTGAGTGCTACGGGGCGATAGTCATTTAGTTCAGTTACCTTTGTTGAACATCTTGAAGCAAGTGGGGACAGCAGACTGGGATAGGGAGAGATTAAATATGTCCGTAAACACTCCAGCCAGCTGGTCTCCGCATGCTCTGAGGACGAGGCTAGAGATGCCGTCTGGGCCGGCAGCCTTGCGAGGGTTAACACGCTTAAATGGCTTACTCATGTCGGCCACGGAGAAGGAGAGTCCACAGTCCTTGGTAGCGGGCGAAGAAGGTGTTTAGCTTGTCTGGAAGCAAGACGTCGGTGTCCGCAATGTGGCTGATTTTCCCTTTGTAGTCTGTGATTGTCTATAGACCCTGCCACATATGTCTTGTGTCTGAGCCGTTGAATAGCGTCTCCACTTTGTTACGGTGGAATAACTACACTGTTTGTATTCGGCCATATTCCCAGTCACCTTGCCATGGTTAAATGCGGTGGTTCGCACATTCAATTTTGCGCACTGCTGCCACCTATCCAAGGTTTCTGGTTAGGGTAGGTTTAATAGTCACAGTGGGTACAACATCTCCTATACACTTCCTGATAAACTCAGTCACCGTATCCGTGTATTCGTCAATGTTATTCTCGGAACATAACCCAGTTCGCGTGATCAAAACAATCTTGAAGCGTGGATTCCGATTGGCCAGACCAGCGTTGAATAGTCCTTAGCAATGGGTACTTCCTGTTTGAGTTTCTGCTTATAGGAAGGGAGGAGCAAAGTGGAGTCGTAATCATATTTGCTTAAGGGAGGGCGGGGGAGAGCCTTGTAGGCATCCCGGAAGTTGGAGTATGAGTGGTCGAGTGTTTTTAGCAGCGCAATTACTACAGTCAATGTGTTGATAGAACTTCGGTAGCATTTTCCTCAAATTTGCTTTGCTACAATAAATGCGGCCTCAGGATATGTGGTTTCCAGTTTGCATAAAGTCCAGTGAAGTTCCTTGAGGGCCGTCGTGGTATCGGCTTGAGGGGGAATATACACGGCTGTGACTATAACCGAAGAGAATTCTCTTGGGAGGTAATACGGTCGGCATTTGTTTGTGAGGTATTCTAGGTCGGGTGAAGAAAAGGACTTGAGTTCCTGTATGTTATCACAATCACACCAATCATGAAAACCCCTGCTTCTTCCCGGAGAGATATTTATTCCTGTCTGCGCAATGAACTGAGAACCCAACTGGCTGTACGGACTCAGACAGTATATCCCGAGAGAGCCATGTTTCCGTGAAACAGAGTATGTTACAGCCCTGAGCTTGTCAACTTTATTATCCAGAGACTGAACATTAGTGAGTAATATACCCGGAAGTAATATACCCGGAGCGTCCAGTGTGAGCTCAGAACGCTCCGAGAGCAAAATGCTCTGAATTTACAAACAGACAATCTGACAGCACAGTTGCAGTCACCAACGCTCTGGATAACATAACAGCCTAACGAGCTCTGCTAGTGCGAGTAATGTTCAGTGAGCTGTTCTGTCATTTGTGTTTGGAAGTACAGTGCCAGTCAAAAGTTTGGACACACCTACTCATTAAAGGGTTTTACTTTATTTTTTTATATTTTTTACATTGTAGAATAATTATGAAGACAAACTATGAAATAACACCTTTGGAATCATGAACTGTAGTAACCAATAGTGTTAAACAAATCAAAATATATTTTACATTTTAGATTCTTCAAAGTAGCCACCCTTTGCCTTGATGGCAGCTTTGCACAGTCTTGGCATTCTCTCAACAAGCTTCACCTGGAATGCTTTTCCAACAATCTTGAAGGAGTTCCCACATATGCTGAGCACTTGTGTTACAACCTGGCTCAAGATTGTAACCAACAATGGGAAACCACACACTGAGTAAAGGAACATCAAAATGAATTTATTCCATAAATAAACACTCACAACAATAATCAAATGAGGCATGAAGGTCAGTAAACTAAGTGTCCACTGCCAAAGTCACAATAAAACAACCAAAGGTATGCATGGAGAGAGGAATCTCTTGCTGAATGGGGAAACAGTGGCTGTATGCCACAGCTGAGCTTTCACAGGTATGCCCCATCAGCACTGACGACCCTCCCAGCTCCGCCCACCTCTCCTACTCCGTCCACCGATCTCCTACAGGAAGTACACACAGCAAAACCCAGTAGACAGAGCAGGGAGGGGCTGTCACACTTGTTACCCGCTTTTCCTTCACTCTGTGGTCCAACTTATCCCAAACCATCTCAATTGGGTGGAGGCTGGCTGGATTGTGGAGGCCAGGTCATCTGATGTAGCACTCAATCACTCTCCTTCTTGGTCAAATAGCCCGGACACAGCCTATAGGTGTGTTGGGTCATTGTCCTGTTTAAAAACAAATTATAGTCCCACTAAGAGGAAACTAGATGGGATGGCGTATCACTGCAGAATGCTGTGGTAGCCATGCTGGTTAAGTGTGCCTTGAATTCTAAATAAATCACTGACAGTGTCAGCAGCAAAGCACCATCACTCCTCCTCCTCCTCCTCCATGCTACACGGTGGGAACCACACATGCAGAGATCATCCGTTCACCTACTCTGCTTCTCACAAAGACATGGCGGTTGGAACCAACAATCTCAAATTTGGACTCATCAGACCAAAGGCCAGATTTCCACTGGTCTAATGTCCATTGCTGATGTTTCTTGGACCAAGCAAGTCTCCTCTTCTTATTGGTATCCTATAGTAGTGGTTTCTTTGCAGCAATTCGACCATGAAGGTCTGATTCAAGCAGTCTCCTCTGAACAGTTGATGTTGAGATGCAATTTCTGATGCTGGTAACTCTAATGAACTTATCCTCTGCAGCAAAGGTTGGTTTTTGTGACTGCACTTGAAGAAACGTTAAAAGTTATTGACATTTTCCGCATTTACTGACCATGTCTTGAAGTAATGATGGACTGTCATTTCTCTTTGCTTATTTGAGCTGTTCTTGCCATAATATGGACTTGGTCTTTTACCAAATAGGGCTATCTTTTGTATACCACCTCTACCTTGTCAAAACACACCTGATTGACTCAAATGCAATCAGGAGGAAAGAAATTCCACAAATGAACTTTTAACAAGGCACACCTGTTAATTGACATGCATTCCAGGTGACTACCTCATGAAGCTGGTTGAGAGAATGCCAAGAGTGTGCAAAGCTGTCATCAAGGCAAAGGTTGGCTACTTTGAATATATAATATTTTATTATATTATTGTTTAACACTTTTTTGGTTACTTCATGATCAACTTTAAAAGCAACTTACTTTCCCTATGTTCCTCAACTGTAGTGTATGATATACCATTTTGTAGCTCTAAGTCTCTACTTTTATCCGATGTAAAAAACACAATTTCAAATTTTGCTCCATAAGACCGATTTAAGCCGGTCGGTCACAGCAAGGAGGCCTACAAACTGGACTCAGTTACACCAGCTCTATCAGGAGGAATGGGCCAAAATTCACCCAACTTATTGTGGGAAGATTGTGGAAGGCCACCTGAAATGTTTGACCCAAGTTTAAATTGTTAAAGGCAATGCTACCAAATACTAATTGAGTGTAGTATGTAAACTTCTGACCCACTGGGAATGTGATGAAAGAAATAAAAGCTGAAATAAATCATTCTCTCTACTATTATTCTGACATTTCACATTCTTAAAATAAAGCGGTGATCCTAACTGACCTAAGACAGGGGATTTTTACAAGGATTAAATGTCAGGAATTGTGAAAAACTGAGTTTAAATGTATTTGGCTAAGGTGTATGTAAACTTCCGACTTCAACTGTAGCTCAGTACTATAATTATTTATTTTATACATTTATGTCATTATCTTTATCAAGGGTGTCAATTATTTCAGACCCCACTGTATATACTGTATATACAAATTTGCAGAAGCTGTCATCCAAAGAGACTTCCAGTCATGTGCGCATGCATTTATAATATGGGTTGCACAAGCTGGAATTTAAGCCTTGACCATATCGTTGCAAGTGCCATGCTTTACCAATCGAGTCACACAGGACTACAGATAACCTACCTATGGCTTGTGAGGTGTCCACCACGGGCACGCGCGAGACAGGCGTGAGCTGGCAGAAGATTTGCAGGGTGAGGTCGGTGGTGGAAGTGGACGTGAAGCCCTTGAGGAGCAGCTGCTGGAGTCCGGCGAAGCCGCTCCACCTCAGCTGGCCCTGCAGCTTCTCCAGCCGCTCCCTGTTCTCCTGCTTGTCCAGGGCCACGTGGGCCAGCAGCTTGAGGAGCAGCCGCAGCGACATCTGGTACTCAAACTCAAAGTCTGACTCCATCAGGGACACGGCCACCCAGAAGATGGTGGCCAGCAGGTTGGACGGGTGGTTGACGTTGGCCGGGTCACTCAGGGGCTCTTTGGAGGAGGACGGACTGCAGAGGAGAGCAATGTGTTCATTTCTTTTTCTTTTTTCTATCCCAATAGATGGCCCTTGTGGCACCCCCAAGCCTTTGCCAATTTTTCATTAAACGTTTTGCCAAGGTGTCTCCTAATGAACATGACCTCAAAACGACTGGGAGATGCCAAATGAAAGGATGAATAAAAACTGCTGTAGTCTATTAGGCTACTTGCTGTCCCCTACCTGCGGTTCTTGGTCAGCCCTCCCTGCTGGGTGCAGGCCTGGATGCGGTCCAGTGTAGCGCTGCGAGGAGGGTCGGATGAGCGGTCAGCCTCACCAAACTTCTTGGGGACGGAGTAGCTCCTCTGGTGTCGGCTGCGCTCTGCTGTCCCCAGGCCCCGCTGGAACAGGTTCAGCTGCCCCGTGCTCTTCCTGTTGGACACCAGCTTCCCATTGGTAAGGAAGTCTGGGGAGGATGCCCTGGAGAGCCAATAAGAGACTAGCGATGAGTTGAAACCCTTAACAACCTGGCATACAAATACCTAATAAAGGATTGGCGTACTCAACCCTAAATAGTTTGAACTAAACATCTTTGGGTGCTGGGTTGTAAGGTTGTAAGTGATAATAGATGTGTGAACTCTGTTGATGCAGCTACTACTCACAGCTACTATATATTTATATATTCTTATTCCGTTCCATTCCTTATTCCATTAGGTATTTGTTGTGGAATTGTTAGATATTGCTGCACTGTCGGAACTAGAAGCACAAGCACTTCGCTACACTTTCAATAACATTTGTTAACCATGTGTATGTGACCAATAAAATGTGATTTGTTGCTGCAGCTACTACTTTCTGTTTCACTATTGGTTCACTTTACTGATTCAGTCTGAACTTTCTCCAATAAAGGGGCACTTGGACAGGCTTGAAAGTAGCTAGTCCAATCAGTGTCCACTTAGTAACTATGGGCGGGTTTAGCTTATGTTGCGTTTGGAGAACATCAAAAGATTTGGCCTTCTGATTGGTTGAAGGTGATCCCATTTGCTGACTAATTCTCGTTTTATAACGCCAGTAATTACAGCCATTCTTACAGCCAGAACAGTGTGGGTTCCAGGCTAATATAAAGGTCCATTACCTGATCTAGTGGTAGTGCTTCCGCCCCCAGACCACATGCCCCTGGAGGCAGCAGTTCGTTCGCAACGCAATTTATGTACTGTATCCCTCTGTATCCCAATCTAGCTACATTTCTAAGTGTCTCTGTTAATACATTTGTTTTAAAGTCATGCGGTCAGCAAAGGTGATCTGCAAACCAACCTGTTCAGGATAGCCATTAGGTCATTGTTCTTGAGACATTCAGCCAGGTTGTCCACCACAGACTCTAAGGTGAGCAACACCTCCATAACATAACCCTAGAAGAGCAGGAGGACATTAAAACTGGGTATCTGCACAACCATCCCACACACACACACACACACACACACACACACACACACACACACACACACACACACACACACACACACACACACACACACACACACACACACACACACACACACACACACACACACACACACACACACACTCCCCCTCCCCTGGACACACACTCCCCCGTTCCCTCTGCCCACACCCACCTGTACTTCCTCCCCGTGCTCCCCCACCACCTCCACCAGTCGCGAGAGCAGGTCGAATACGGCGTGGGCCGAGAGCGGCTGCCGCAGCCCCCGAACCACCTGGAAGGACCTCCCGGCGTAGTGGCGTGACAAGCTACACAGACCCATCTGCAGAGCTATGTCACTCAACTGCTGCTCCAGGTGGAAGTCTGGCCCACACATGAGAGGTATGAGACACACACTCACAAAGCATGGGCACACAGGCACGGACACACACATGCATGTTCGCAAATACACATACATGCGCGCACAGACACACACACACGCGCACTGATGTCTAACGTTGGTAGGAGTCAGACTACGCTTTTACAAGGCAATAGGTGAAAGAAAGTGCAGTGGTTCCGGCATGACCATGTAGTGTGGTAAGGTGTAGAAGAGCGCGAGACTCTTGGGGAGGATTACCTGATTTGGACTCTTTGAACACCGACACCACATAACGCAGAAAGTTGACAAGCTGCTCCGTGCTTTTTGAGGTCTGGTTCTTGGGTGAGATAGCTTCGTGACACCACATGGGGCCACAGGCCCTGGAAAACAATAACACAATTGTTAAACGACTATGATATCATAGAGAGGATAACAAATGTATAATTCAAACAGAAGTATACCTACAGTATGTTGGTGGAGGGTGAAGTTGCCCCTAGACGCTGATCTTGGGTCAGTTTACAATTTTCCTTACTAATGGTTAAGGTTAGGATGGGAGGGGAATTGATCCTAGATCTTTACCTAGGGGAAACTTTACCGCAGAGCAAAGTGGAGCTACAGTGGTGTTGCTACTACAACAATGGCAAGTTTGTTGTTGTGTTAGCCACACTAGACCACTAGGTGGCGTGGGACGTCAGGAGTTGGCCTGACATGAAATTGCATGGCCACGTATCGATAACAAAAAAGGCCTGCAAATGATATTTCGGTTTTCCCTTGCCAGGATAAAGAGGTAATGAAGTTCTAGTGGTCCACTCAAATCGGTGTGTTTGTGCTTGCGTGTGCGTGCGAGTGTCTGTCTGTTGGTAGTGGTACATACTATGTGACTGACTGGTTGGCCGACTGCCTGTTTGTCTGTCCGACCGACTATCTGCCTGCCTGCCTGTCCGTCGGATTGCACGTCCTTCAGTCCGTGGTCCACCTACCTGGTGGTGAGGAACTCAATCAGCTTGTTGGTCTTCTCGTCCGTCTCTGAGGGGCTCTTCAGCTCCTCCGCCTCCTGGGAGGAGATATGGGGCAGGTTGGAGGTGCTGCCTCCCAGGCTGAGGCTGGAAGAGGTGGACGAGGAGCTGAGGCCAGAGTCTGGTACTGGGGATGCCTGGCCCTCTCGCAGGAAGTCCATCCCACCTGGGAGGGAGAGGGCGTGGGAGAGGGAAGGAGAGGAAGAAGATGAGGAAGGGAGCGGGAGAGAGGAGAAAGAAGGAGAGGGGGAGGGAGGGGAGAGGGATGAGAGGGAGTGGAGAGGGATGAAAGGGGGGTGGAGGGGAGAGGGATGAGAGGAGGGGAGAGGGTACGGGAGAAGGAGAGGGAGAGAGAGGAAGATGGAGAGGAATCACAATAGGGACTGTTCAGGAGGCACAAGACAGGAGGAAACTCTTCGAAACAGAGGAGGTGCAATGTGATCTTCAAAACCGTGTTTAATGAAGAGCACCCAGTTAACAGAGGTACGTTTTGTGGTTTCACATAACTTCCTGACTGCTCCTGTTGTGAATCCAATGTAGCAAGGTGTGAGGTGAACTCTATGCTCTGTTTTTCTATATTACAACGAGTGAATCCAAGAAACCAGCTTGTCCCTAGTCAGGTCAAGTGAAGTTTTCTTTATCGAGTCATGTATGTCATAAAATAATAATGCTATCACCATATTTTTTTTTAACAAGAGGATAAGTAGTCCTCTGTTGAATACAGCGGAGGCTCCTCAGAGAAGGAAGGGGGAGGACCATCCTCAGTGAATTTCATAAAAATTAATATACTGAAAAGTTATCCTTTTTAGAAAACTATACTAAATATATTCCCGTCACCAAAAAATTGATTTAAACACACTGTTTTGCAATGAAGTGTTACAGTAGCCTCAGCAGCACTCTGTTGCAGCCAGTATAGCCGGAGGACAGCTAGATTCTGTCCTCTGGGTACATTGACTTCAATACAAAACCTAGAAGGCTCATGGTTCTCATCCCCTTCCATTGACTTAATCAGTAATTATGACGACTTCCGGAGGACGTCCTCCAACCTATCAGAGCTCTTGCAGCACGAACTGGGATGTTGTGCACCCAATCAATGGTTCAGAGAATTAATCTGGTACTGAAAGCATAAGCTACAGCTAGCTAGCACTGCAGTGCATAAAATGTGGTGAGTAGTTGACTCAGAGAGAGAGAAAGACAATAGTTGAACAGTTTTGAACACAAATAATGATGCCTGTACCTAGATTAACCATGGAGAAGAGCCATGTGTCCAGTGCTACGCTCCCTCCCATAGGCCCCCATAGAACCACAAGGCTGTCTGTCTAAGATGGTCAGTTTGATAAAAACGGAAAATCCCTTTATTTTTTTAGAGCAATATATAAACGCAACATTTTACAGAGTTACGGTTCATATAAGAAAATCATGAAAATAAAACAAATAAATTAGGCTCTAATCTATGGATTTCACATGACTGCATATACAGATATCTGTTAGTCACAGACACCAAAAAAAAGAGTAAATTGGTGGATCAGAAAACCAGCCAGTATCTGGTGTGACTACCATTTGCCTCATGCAGCGCGATACATCTCCTTCGCATTCAGTTGATCTATATTGGTGGGAACTGGGACATGCTGTCATACACGTCGATCTAGAGCATCCCAAACATGCTAAATGGGTGACATAACTGGTGAGTATGCAGGCCATGGAAGAACTGGGACATCTTCAGCTTCCAGGAATTGTGTATAGATCCTTGCGGCCGATGAATGGCACGAAAATGGGCCTCAGGATCGGTGTGACGTTATCTCTGTGCATTCAAATTGCCATCGATAAAATGCAATTGGGTTCGTCGTCCGTAGCTTATGCCTGCCCTCATCATAACCCCACCGCCACCATGGGGCACTCTGTTCACAATGTTGACATCAGCAAACCCCTCGCCCACACGATGCCATACACGCTGTCTGCCATCTACCCGGTATAGTTGAAACCAGGATTTCCGCGTGAAGAGCACATTTCTCAAGCGTGCCAGTGACCTTCGAAGATGGGAATTTGCCCTTCTGCAGTCAGGTCAAGACCCTGGTGAAGACGATGAGCATGCAGATGAGCTTCCCTGAGATGGTTTCTGACAGTTTGTGCAGAAAGTCTTTGGTTGTGCAAACCCACAGTTTCATCAGCTGTCCAGGTGGCTGGTCTTAGACGATTCCACAGGGGAAGAAGCCGGATGTGGAGGTCCTGGGATGGCATGGTTACACGTGGTCTGCAGTTGTGAAACCGGTTGGACATACTGCCAAATTCTCTAAAATGACGTTTGAGGTGGCTTATGGTAGATAAATTAAAATGTAATTATCTGGCAACAGCTCTGCTAGACATTCCTGCAGTCAGCATGCCAAGTGCACACTCCCTCAACTTGAGACATCTGTGGCATTGTGTTGTGTGACAAAACTGCACATTTTACCTGTGTATTGATCATGCTGTTTAATTAGCTTCTTGATATGTCACTCCTGTCAGGTGGATGGATTATCTTGGCAAAGGAGAAATTCTCACTAACAGGGATGTAAACAAATTTGTGCTCAAAATTTGTGAGACATAAGCTTTTTGTGGGTGTGGAAAATTCTTGAATCTTATATTTTAGCTCATGAAACATGGGACCAACACTTAACATGTTGCATTCATATTTTTGTTCAGTATATGTATGTATTTTTCACAAATAGTGTCACACCCTGACCATAGAGAGCTTTTTATTCTCTATGTTGGTTAGGTCGGGGTGTGACTAGGGTGGGTCATCTAGGGGATTATGTTTCTATGTTGGCCAGGTATGTCTCTGATTGGGGATCATATTTAGGCAGCCATTTCCCCTTTGTGCTTTGTGGGATCTTGACTATGGATAGTTGCCTGTTAGAACTATTGTTAGCTTCACATTTCGTTTGAGATGTATTGTTTTGTTTCGCTGTGAGTTTCACCTAGTAAATAAAAGATGTGGAACCCAGATCACACTGCGCTTTGGTCCAGTTATTATGACGAGCGTGACAAATAGGCAGAATATACAGCATTGAACAAATACATTTTTTGACAATGCGAGAGGATAAATACAGTTACATTGAATTGACATGAGAGTTTTTTTTACTAAAGTGAGATAAATGCATTTGCACCTTTTACCTACACTTGTTCCCATGGTTAGACACTATTAACTCCCGAATGAGATATGCAGTGACACAATTTACCAAGAATCCTTTCTGATGCACTCCAATCAAAATGGTATTAAATTATCTTAATGGCCTAAGGAATGAGTAACAGGAGTACTTCTCGATTCAATCCAAACACCTAAAATACGGAGCAAACGAGTCTATATGACAGCAGAGCTCAAAAGCACTGTGTATCCCAGCTCCAAAGTAAACAGCATCTGTTGACAGTCAAATGCACTGGGTCATGTTCATTCGGCACAAAACGGGATGAAACAGGTAGGGACTACTAGAAGTTGTCCAATAAGAAATGCTCATTTCCATTTTTCATTTAAACTTTTTTTTCTTAAAATCAATGCATACAAATTTGTTTGTAAACCACCATCTCAGAACTGATGGCATGTATTGCAGATGCTTATTTGAATTGTTATAGTTTTAAAACATCAACTTCAATTTAGACCACACATGTTATGATAATGATAAAGACAAAACGTTAAAAAAAAAAATTAAGTTCCATTCCCTAATGTACACTGCCCTGGAATATATTCTATACTGTGTACTACCTGTAGTAGTGAAGTATTCAGGCTGGTAGCTTGACTTGCTGGTCAAGGTCTTGCTGCTATTGACCTCTCGTGTCTGCAGCAGGACGGAGGCGATATTCTGGAAGTTGCGGTTGCAGGACAGCGTGATGAGTAGGTGCAGGAGGAGACGCTTGCTGTGCTCAAACACCTCGGGACGGTAGTGATCCATGCCTGGTGGTGAAAAAAATACATCATAATACAGTGACAGCAGATACAGTGGGGTCCAAAATGTTTGACACCCTTGATAAAGATCAGCAATAATTACTGTATAAAATAAATAACTCAAATACTGAGCTGTATTGTATGCTCAAAGTAATAGGGAAATTATTTCATACTAATACAATTGCTCAGAGAAAGGGATTTTGTTTAACAAGTAATACTTTTTCTCTCTCAAAAAGGTAGGGGTCAGAATTATTGAACGCCCTAAAGACTCCTATAAATATAGTCGTGAAAAGTTAAGTACTTGGTCCTACATTCCTACAGTAGCATGCAATGAGTACATCAAGCTTGTGACTCTACAAACTCATTGGATGCATTTGCAGTTTGTTTTAGTTTTAGTTAGGGATGCACGATATATCGGTAAGCATATCGGAATCGGACGATATTAGCTAAAAATGCCAACATCAGCATTGGCCCGATGTTTACTTTAATGGCTATGTGCAAAACCGATGTCAACGCTGACGTGCATAACTATATAACGTAGGTAGATGACGTAATGACGCCATGAAAAATAAAGCTCTACACAGAACAAAAGCATAAAAATACTAAGACCACACTTCCAACAACTAAACAAGTTCAAGTCGAGCAGTCATTTGAAAGAGTAAGAACATTTCAGCGAGACAACTCAAAGGCAAAATCCATTAACGCCAAGATAATTGCCCTTGACATTCAACAGTGCTCTCGACATCAAGTACCTCAAGCCCCGGTACACACTACCAAGTAAGAGCTATTTTTCAGATGTTGCCCTACCAGAGTTACATAGTATTGTTGAAACGCACATCCATGAGCTACTTGCTGTGGGTGTCACCGCTATTAGCTTCACGACTAACATTTGGACCAGCGACGTCAGCCCCATGAGCATGCTGAGTCTGACAGCACAGTCCAGAGAGTCAGCCCCATGAGCATGCTGAGTCTGAAAGCACAGTGGGTCGACGAGGATTTCGTACTGAGGAACGCCATATTGCATGTTCAAGAATGTGCTGGTTCTCATACCGATGCTGCCATTTCAAAACATGTTTGAAACTTGGGAACATGAACACACTCCGAGCTCCATTCGAAGAACTGGCTCGAGAAATAAGCTCATCAACTGCATCTGCAGCAGATGTGATACCCTCTGTCAAGGCATTGAAACGCCTGCTCAACAAAACTGCCGACACAGGCTGTGGGGTTAAAACTTGCAAAAGTACTCTACAAGAGGCTGTGAATAAGCGATTCGGTGGCATTCTCTCTGAGCCTCTTTACCGTGTCGCCACCATGCTCGATGCTAGGTACAAGGACCGTTACTTCGATGCAGACAAGAAACAGGGTTTACGTGAAATGTTAGACACAGCTGGACAAGTTGGAAACGGACACAGTGACAGTGTGCACCGAGGAAGAGAGGCCACAGACAGACAGAGCTGAAACTTCACTGCTTGACATGTATGATGAAATCCTGGTTGAGGCTGAACAAATGAACAACGAAACAGCACAGCAAGTAAGTAAAATAAATAGGTTTTGATTATGTTTTACTGGTAATGGGGACATACGTAAATGCCAACAAAATAACTTTTTGGTCAGTGTGTGTGTGTGTGTGTGTTTCAACTATTTAACTGTACTAGAATGCTTAAAAGGCATCAAATTTTTTTAACATCAGTGATTGGTATCGGCCAAAAATGTCATATCGGCGCATCGCTAGTTTCAGTTTTTTTTTGGTCCCCAATAGAAATGAATGGTAAATAATGTATTGTGTCATTTTAGAGTACCTTTTATTATACCTAACAATAATATCTTCTAAACACTTCTACATTTAATGTGGATGCTACTTGAGTGAATCGTGAATAATGACGAAATAATCTGAAGCACAACCAAAATGAACTGCAAATGCATCCTACAAGTTTGTAGAGTCACACGCTTGATGTAGACATTGCGTGCTAGGAATATGGGACCAAATACTAAACTTTTGACTACTCTACTTTACATTTGACCCCTATCTCTTTCTTTGAGCCATGGTATTAATATAAAATAATATAATTTCCAAATTTTGGGAGCATACAATATAGCTCAGTATTTAATTATTTATTTTATACAGTCATTATTGCTCATCTTTATCAAGGGTGTCAATAATTTCTGACCCCACTGTAAAACCTTACAAACAGTGTCTTTAGCAGTGGAATAACATGGTGATACTAGACAGGGTTGGGATTCAAATTATTGCTCCCTTACTCTATTGTCTCCATCTGTAAAAGGGGGCAAAACGATTGGCAGCCATTGCCAGCTACTTTCTAGCGTGTCCAAGTTGGAGCAAGTTCAGAACCAGTTCATTCAGTAATTTTTTTATTTTATTTTATTTTACCGTTATTTTACCAGGTAAGTTGACTGAGAACACGTTCTCATTTGCAGCAACGACCTGGGGAATAGTTACAGGGGAGAGGAGGGGGATGAATGAGCTAATTGTAAATTGCTCATTGAAAAGAATGTGCTTGTCATACCCAGAAAGAGGGCGTGGAGCAGCAGTGGCAGGTGCAGGGCCCAGTCTTCTCTTACACTGTGGTCAACCACCATCTCGGTCATGAAGATCACTGCAATGTTAAACCTACAGACACATTATCAACAATGTACAGTACCAGTCAAAAGTTTGGACACACCTACTCATTCCAGGAGCTTTCTACATTGTAGAATAATAGTGAAGACATCTAAACTATAAAAATAACCCATATGGAATCATGTAGTAGGTAAACTGACAAGCTAAAAATCTGTCGTTTTGCCCCTGAACAAGGCAGTTAACCCACTGTTCCTAAGCTGTCATTGAAAATAAGAATTTGTTCTTAACTGACTTGCCTAGTTAAATAAAGGTACATTTAAAAAAAAATTATGTAGGGACCAAAAAAGGGTTAAACAAATGAAAATATATTTCATATTTGAGATTCTTCAAAGTAGCCACCCTTTGCCTTGACGACAGCTTTGCACACTCTTGTGTGCGTGCCTGTGTGTGTGTGTGTTTGTGTGTACCTGTGTAGAGGTCCCTTAGGAGTGATGGTTTCAGGGAGGTAGTCCACAAGGGGAGCCCAGCAGCCTCCGTTGACAGGCATAGGCAAAGGGAGTGGCTGATTGGTCTCCACAACGCTCATCAGCCAACCAGTGTACAGCGGAAGGGGTTCACCTAGGGATCACACAGGAAGTTACACTCATGACAAAGTAGGGCAAGCCTCGCCAGGCCACACCCTCTCCAGGGTCATGTTCAGTGTGGCACACTAGGGCAAAACCAGTGTTTCTTATTGGACACTTTCTGGTAGCTGGTACCTCCCTGTTTCCCTTCGTTTCAAAATGTTTCATCCCCTTTCGTGCCTGCTGAATGCAACCCTGTTTGCATTTAGCACTCAGACCCCATCTCTCCCCAAAGAAAATGTTATGAGCATTCCTGTGAATACATGCACCCACCATTCAGCTGCCTTTCAAAGCAATAACTGTGTCTGTTGATGGCAGGCATGTTAAGTCATTGAGGAGGGCTATAGTGCAGAGGATCAGTGTTCTATAAAGTTCTTCTTTGGAAAGGTCATTGAGTTTGGCGAGCCGAGAAGGACTGTCTCAGCTCTAGCATGGTCTTATCTGTTTGTGCTTTAGCCAACTCCTCTAACTATCGTCTTATAAGACTTAGACTTATTTTCACTGTATTATTGACTGTATGTTTGTTTTACTCCATGTGTAACTATGTGTTGTTGTATGTGTCGAACTGCTTTGCTTTATCTTGGCCAGGTCGCAATTGTAAATGAGAACGTGTTCTCAATTTGCCTACCTGGTTAAATAAAGGTGAAATAAAATAAAATAAAATAAATCGTCATGCAATTCGTTTCAGTTCGAGGAGTTGGCTCTGACCTGGGTCGTGTTCATTAGGGCACACCGTAGCAAGATGTTTTGCAACGGAAAACGAAAACAAGCATTTCTTATTGGACATTCTTGTTTCACTCAGTTTTATTCTGTTTTGTGCCTAGTGAACATGACCCAGGCTACCTCTGCTCCAGAGAGTAGAACCAATGAGTAGAACAAAGGAGTTTTGGGGTAACCGGCTGTTTACTGGTAGCATCTGAGAGGCCCTGTCACAGAGCTGCTTGTGTGTTTCACTGTCAATTCTTACAAAGGATCTCCTAGGAGCGCTTGGCCTATCATGCATTATCAATGGCACTAACTTAGACGGCCATGTAAAGTCCCCTGTTTAGGGTACATGCATGGTTTTGGTACTAGGTCCGACTGACATTTTTGCTTATAAATCGCTCTATGGACACCGTGGCCCGAAATGGTTTGCATTGAACGATAGCCCTGGTTGCCACGGCCACAGTAGTATATTCTGAGCCTGTGTGACGTAGGATGTGAAATCTGAAACCACTTTAGGCTGGAATGTCACTCCTACCATTTCATTCGCTCTGCCAACTGTCCATGAACTCCTGGCTGAACTCTACTTCACAGCTACTGACAAAGCACATATCTGCAATCCTTACATCGTACCGCAGCAAGAGAGAGTGGTTTCATCACTGTAGCAGAGATGGAGTTAGAGCCATTAATCAAAAATAATGCATAGATTTTGAACAAATTAAAAAAGTTCTGTTTGTTATAGATGGACAAGATTAATAAGAGATAAAAGGCGAATTCCTAATGAGTTCAGGAAGCCAAGCTAGACATTCACCGCGATGGGGGCAGGCGTTTTGATCAAGAGAGACCTTAAGAAAATATGTAAATGTTCTCTTCACACTAAACATACAAATATGTATTTTACAGTTTTAAGGAAGGTGAAATCTTATACGTTTCAAACAGAACACCATAGTACCTGTGCCCAAGAACACTAAGGTAACCTGCCTAAATGACTACCGACCCGTAGCACTCACGTCTGTAGCCATAAAATGCTCACATCAACACCATTATCCCAGGAACTCAAGACCCACTCCAATTTGCATACAGCACCAACAGATCCACAGATGACGAAATCTCTATTGCACTCCACACTGCCCTTTCCCACCTAGGTGAGAATGCTATTCATTGACTACAGCTCAGCATTCAACACCATAGTGCCCTCAAAGCTCATCACTAAGCTAAGGACTAAACACCTCCCTCTGCAACTGAATCCTGGACTTCCTGACGGGCCGCCCCCAGGTGGTAAGGGTAGGTAAGAACACATCCTTATAATTTATTATAAGCTTCCGGGTTAGAGTCCTGTTTCTTGAAAGCGGAAGCTCTAGCCTTTAGCTCAGTGCAGATGCTGCCTGTAATCCATGGCTTCTGGTTGGGGTATGTACATACGGTCACTGTGGGGACGACGTCATTGATGCACTTATTGATGAAGCCAATGACAGATGTGGTGTGCTCCTCTATAACATTGGAGGAATCCCGAAACATATTCCAGTCTGTGCTAGCAAAACAGTCCTGTAAGTTTAGCATCCGCTTCATATGACCACTTTTATATTGATCTAGTCACTGGTGCTTCCTGCTTTAATTTTTGCTTGTAAGCAGGAACCAGGAGGATGGAATTATGGTCAGATTTGCCAAATGGAGGACGAGGGAAGGCTTTATGCGTATCTGTGTGTGGAGTATAGGTGGTCCAGAGTTCTTTTCCCTCTGGCTGCACATTTAACATGCTGATAGAAATTTGGTACAACAGATTTAAGTTTTCTTGCATTAAAGTCCCCAGCTACTAGGAGCGCCGCCTCTGGGTGAGCGTTTTCTTGATTGCTTATGGCGGAATACAGCTCATTCAATGCTGTCTTAGTGCCAACCTCTGACTGAGGTGGTATGTAAACAGCTGCGAAGAATACAGATGAGAACTCTCTCAGTAGGTAGTATGGTCTACAGCTTATCATGATATACTCTACCTCAGGCGAGCAATAGCTTGACACCTCCTTAGATATCGTGCACCAGCTGTTGTTTACAAAAATACATAGTCCGCCGCCCCTTGTCTTTACCAGACGCCGCTGTTCTATCCTGCCGGTACATTGTATAACCAGCCAGCTGTATGATGATATTGTCGTTGTTCAGCCACGACTCCGTGAAGCAAAAGATGTTACTTTTTAATGTCCCGTTGGTAGTTTAATCTTCCCCGTAACTCATTGATTTTATTGTCCAAAGATTACATGTTTGCTATCAGAATTGAGGGAAGTGGGGGTTAATTCAATCGCCTCCGAATTCTCAGAAGGCAGCCCGCTCTCCGGCCTATCTTTCTCCGCCTCCTCTTCATGCAGATCACTGGGGTCGGGGCCTGTTCCCGAGGGAGCCATATATCCTTGGGCTCGTCAGAGTCGTGAAAGAAGATTAAAGAATTCTGCTAGTCCGTGGTGAGTAATCGCAGTCCTGATGTCTAGAAGTTATTTTCGGTCATAAGAGACAGTAGCGGCAACATTATGTACAAAATGAGTAAAAAAACAAGTTACAAACAATGCAGATAAACAAACAAAAAAACACAATCAGTTGGGGGCATGTAAAACGTAATACTGTATATAGAGTATAATCTCTACTCACTCTTCTCCTCCTCGTAGGAGCCTCCAGAACTGTTGCTGTATCGGGATTCCAGACAGTTGTGGTGCCTCATGATGTTACTCAACCTGGATCACAAAGGTCAGAGGTCAGAGGTTGTCGCCATGGCTACTGCAACAGACAATCTATTTTATTGACAAGATAGCCGAGTAACAGCTCTAACAATGGAAATACATGTTCACAAAGAAGGAAGGCAGGAGGGGGTGACGAGATCAGGTTGGACCATTCTAGTCAATGAGAGGGCAGATACGCGAGTGAACAGGCAGAACTCCCGATATAAAGTCGTTTTTTCCCAAAGTTGCTGAAATGTAATCCTAACCATAAGGAAATGTATATTTGATCCAATAAGCCTCATGTAGCAAATGATCAATGACCTTTTCTGTTGACCAAATTCGAAACTCTCTCGTTGTACCTCCATATAAACATTCCTCACCTCGTGGTCTTATTTTCATGTAAAACCTTTCGCTTCGCCTCTTCTTCTCTGCTAATGCTGATCTTATATTACATCACATTTCATCTAACCTGGTCCTGATAGCACAAACAGATCTAGGACCAAGTTATATTTCACCTAGTCAGGTCCCAGATCTCTTTGTGCTATTTTGTCAACTTCCATGGTTGTCGCCATACCAAACGGAGTTGGCAAAACAGCAGAAAGAAATTTGAGACCAGGCCTCATTCCAGGTACTCTACTGTGCTACTATACCTCTCTTCGTTCTCTTTGGCTGCTTTAATGTCATCTGCGTCAGGGAAACTCTCTTGGCCATCAACTACAGTGTTGCTACTGGATGTTGTACCTAAACAAAAAAGTACAAGGTTAATAGATACATTTCATTCAAACATACATATTGTGAATGTTTTGGGAAATGTAAAACGTGTAACATAATGTTACTAGCAGAGGCGCCAGTGGGGGTCTATATGTCCAGTCTGACTGACTGTGTTAGTGTGTTCGTTCACTTCATGTTTGTGCGTAGTCGTTTGTGTGTATGCGTGTGTTTGTTAGTGTGTTCATCTGTGTTTGTGTTTCATTCTTGTTTGTGTGTTCGTACGTTTGTCTGTACCTATACCTGAGGCGGCGGTGGAGGTCTTGCTGGTGGCAGCGAAGCAGTAGAAAGGTGGGTTGTCACAGTGCTGTACCACCGGGTTGACCGGGTCTGTCTGCTGCAGCTCAAACAACAGCTCCTCCATGGTCTGAATGGTGTTGTTACGACACAGGTAGATCACTACCTTCTTGATCTGGAACACACATGGAAGTACACAAGCACACACAGACACAAACAAAGGGTTAGGATTTGAGATAGGATTAGTTTTCTGTATGGTTCTAAGGTATCAAAGTTAGTTTTCTCTGTATTGTTCTAAGGCTGCGTGGTTGAGCTTAATTATCTTTTCATATATTTTTTGATGGTTTTAAATACACTTTATTCAGACAGTAATGAAATGAAAGGGGTTCTAAGGCAGCACTCACATAAGGCAGCAGAGAAGTGTCGCTGCTCACTCCACACAGACTGATGAGGAACTGCAGGGTAGTCCTCAGATTGTTGGTCCACCTGTCGTTACTGGCCAGAGCGTTCCAGACATTCTCCATCTCTGGTCCTGGAACGTCATCACCGTACTGACATGACAGGGCAGAGTATCAGCGATAAGTAACAATAGATTGACAACTTTCATTGAACAAAACATATACAGTGCATTCGGAAAGTATTCAGACCCCTTGACTTTTTCCACATTCTGTTACGTTACAGCCTTATTCTAATTTAAAAATAAATAAAAAATCCCTCATCAAACTACACACAGTACCCCATAATCACGAAGTGAAAATAGTTTTTTTGACATTTTTGCAAATTAATGAAAAATTAAAAACAAAAATAACTTATTTACATAAGCATTCAGACCTTTTGCTATGAGACTCAAAATTGAGCTCAGGTGCATCCTGTTTCCATTGATCATCCTTGAGATGTTTCCATAACTTGATTGGAGTCAAACTGTGGTAAATTGAATTGATTGGACATGATTTGGAAAGGCACACACCAGTCTGTATAAGGTCCCACAGTTGACAGTGCATGTCAGAGCAAAAACCAAGCCATGAGGTTGAAGGAATTGTCCATAGAGCACCGAGACAGTATTGTGTCGAGGCACAGACCTGGGGAAGGGTACCAAAACATTTCTGCAGCATTGAAGGTCCCCAAGAACACAGTAGCCTCCTTCATTCTTAAATGGATGAAGTTTGGAACCACCAAGACTCTTCCTAGAGCTGGCCGCCCGGCCAAATTGAGCAATCGGGTGAAAAGGGCCTTAGTCAGGGAGGTTCCCAAGAACCCGATGGTCACAGTGACAGAGCTCCAGAGTTCCTCTGTGGAAATGGGAGAAGGACAACCATCTCTGTAGCACTCCAACAATCAGGCCTTTATGGTAGAGAAGCCAGACGGAACATGTCAGGCACATGACAGCCCGCTTGGAGTTTGTCAAAAGGCACCTAAAGGACTCTCAAACCATGAAAAACAAAATTCTCTGGTCTGATGAAACCAAGATTGAACTCTTTGGCCTGAATGCCAAGCCTAACGTCTGGAGGAAACCTGGCATCATCCCTACGGTGAAGCATGGTGGTGGCAGCATCATGCTGTGGGGCTGGTTGTCAGCTGCAGGTATTGGGAGACTAGTCAGGATCGAGGGAAAGATGAACGGGGCAAAGTACAGAGAGATCCTTGATGAAAACCTGCTCCAGAACACTCAGGACCTCACCTTCCAACAGGACAAGTCTCTGAATGTCCTAGAGTGGCCCAGCCAGAGCTCGGACTTGAATCCGATCGAACATCTCTAGGGAGACCTGAAAATAGCTGTGCAGCGACGCTCCCCATCTAACCTGACAGAGCTTGAGAGGATCTGCAGAGAAGAATGGGAGAAACTCCCCAAATATAGGTGTGCAAAGTTGTAGCGTCATACCCAAGAAGACTCGAGGCTGTAATCGCTGCCAAAGGTGCTGAGTAAAGGGTCTGAATACTTATGTAAATATCATATCCGTTTTTTAATTTGTATAATGCAAAAAATGTGTTATTGCTCCAATGTTTCCTGTATGTTGTCTGCCTTCCAACGAGCAATGCGCACACACACACACACACACACACACACACACACACACACACACACACACACACACACACACACACACACACACACACACACACACACACACACACACACACACACACACACACACACACACACACACACACACACACACACACACACACACACACACACACAGACCATTCTGACCTTGGCGGTCATGAACATGAGGTTGTTAAGGACCAGCGAGGTGGCCAGCAGCGAGCCCCAGCCCATTCCCCTTAGCGTGTGTTGGGGGACTTGTCCCGCGGTGGTGCCGGTCTGGTCCGGGGTCTCCTCCTCAGGGCTGCAGGGGCTGGAGACCGGTGGCAGCAGGCAGCTGTCCATCAGCTCGATGTTAGAGAGCCAGGGCAGCAGGTAGGTCAGCATGATCTGACGGCCGTTGGGGTGAGTGGTAGGGAAACGCTGGCTAACCTCTGGGACAGGAGATAGAAACACAACGGAGCAGAAACCGTAAATTTATGAATTTATAAAAAGTCATAAATAATTGTTACAAAGTCAGTCCCTCCAGGATGTTGTTGTGGTATTTGTGGACAAAAATGCTTGATTTTGGTGTGGAAATTATGACATTTTGCATGGAAATTTGTGATGATTTTTGTCCAATTTGACATGAAAATGCACTGATGGGGAAAAACATTTTTTTGACGTGTGTATTGATTTAACAATGTTATGTGGTAAAATTGATTGATTTGTAAAAGTGGTGATTGGTTAAAATTGAGAGCCCTTTTTTTGCAGTGCGGTAATTCTACAGTTTTATGCAGTAATATTGCAGCGATTTGACTGTTACATATGATAATAGTGCAGTGATTGGTCAAATTTGCGAGCACTCACTTCACATATGGGGAAATTGTTGATTTTGCTCCAAAAAAATGCAACCGCAGAATCGCTAAATCCTGGAGGTACTGTAAAGTTGTCCTCTGCAGAGGGAGGGGTAGAAGCATAGGATCTGTTTTGCCACTATAGATCATAATGAATCAGATAATTGTGGACAGGAAGGACATGCTCCCAGATCAGCACTCCTACCCTGAGACACTTGATAAATACAGACCCTGTTTGTATTTGTATTTATTATTATCCCCATTAGCAGCTACTCTTCCTGGCGACCGTAAAAATGAAGGCAGTTATACAATTTAAAAAAATTACAATACATTCATAACAGATTTCACAACACAAAATCCATGTGCATGTGTGCCTATGTTTGTGTTGCTTCACAGTCTACGCTGTTTCATAAGGTTTTTTATCTGTTTTTTAAATATTATTCTACTGCTTGCATCAGTTACCTGATGTGGAGTAGAGTTCCATGTAGTCATGGCTCTATGTAGTACTGTGCGCCTCCCATAGTCTGTTCTGGACTTGGAGACTGTGAAGAGACCTCTTGTGGCATGTCTTGTGGGGTATGCATGGGTGTCTGAACTGTGTGCTAGTCGTTAAAACAGACAGCTCTGTGCTTTCAACATGTCAATACCTCTCACAAATACAAGTAGTGATGAAGTCAATCTCTCCTCCACTTTGAGCCAGAGAGATTGACATGCATATTATTCATTTTTGCTCTCTGTGTAGATCCAAGGGCCAGCTGTGTTGCCCTGTTCTGAGCCAATTGCAATTTTCATAAGTCCCACTTTGTGGCACCTGACCACACAACTGAACAGTAGTCCAGGTGTGACAAAACTAGGGCTTGTAAGACCTGCCTTGTTGATAGTGCTGTTAAGAAGGTAGATCAGCACTTTATTATGGACAGACTTCTCCCCATCTTAGCTACTGTTGTATCAATATGTTTTAACCATGACAGTTTACAATCCAGGGTTACTCCAAGCAGTTTAGTCACCTCAACTTGCTCAATTTCCACATTATTTATTACAAGATTTAGTTTAGGTTTAGGGTTTAGTGAATGATTTGTTCCAAATACAATGCTTTTAGTTTTTTAATTATTTAGGACTAACTTATTCCTTACCACTCATTCTGAAACTAACTGCAGCTCTTTGTTAAGTGTTGCAGTCATTTCAGTGGCTGTAGTAGCTGGCGTGTATAGTGTTGAGTCATCCGCATAGATAGACACACTGGCTTTACTCAAAGCCAGTGGCACGTTGTTAGTAAAGATTGAAAAAAGTCAGGAATTCCTGATTCTACCTGGATTAAGTTGGAGGCTTCCCTTAAAGAGCATCATCTGTGTTCTGTTAGACAGGTAACTCTTTCTCCACAATATAGCAGGGGAAGTAAAACCATAACACATATATTTTTCCAGCAGCGGACTATGATCGATAATGTCAAAAGCCGCACCGAAGTTTAACAAAACAACGCCCACAATCTTTTTCCCATCAATTTCTCTCAGCCAATCAGTCATTTGTGTAAGTGCTTGTTGAATGTCCTTCACTATAAGCATGCTGAAAGTCTGTTGTCAATATGTTTACTGTAAAATAACATTGTATCTGGTCAAATGCAATTTATGCCAAAAGTTTACTAAGGGTTGTTGTAACGATGTTCGCTTAATTAATGAATGAACAAAACAAGAAACACAAACAGCGCACCGACATAAAACAGCAACAATGACGACTGGGGAAGAAACCAAAGGGAGTGACATATAAAGGGCAGGTAATCAAGGAGGTGATGAGTCCAGGTGTCATTATGCGCGTAACCCTGGTGACAGGTGTGCGCCCTAACGAGCAGCCTGGTGACCTAGAGGCCGGAGAGGGAGCACACATGACAGTTGTTGCTTAATAGGGTTAAAAGATAATATATATTTCATAACTGAATAACAATGAGTTAAATGTCCTGTGCACAGCAGTGCGCCTTCTACAAGGTGCTGGTAATGACAGGATGGCAGAGTATCCGGAACACAGTTGAAAAACGGTACATTTGAAGAAACAACAACGACTTCCAATCAATACTTATTTTCATGATTATGAGTATTGAATCAACATCGTCTGTTCTCGTCATTGTCTGTTTTCATCCTTGTTTTTGATAACTGAATATTGAGTCTCCATCATTTGATAACTGATGATCAGTGTTTTTATTTGGTCCAGTTTATACCT
Organism: Salvelinus fontinalis; assembly: GCF_029448725.1. Taxonomy (NCBI): domain Eukaryota; kingdom Metazoa; phylum Chordata; class Actinopteri; order Salmoniformes; family Salmonidae; genus Salvelinus; species Salvelinus fontinalis. The sequence goes on from NC_074688.1 coordinate 1,258,088, forward strand.
ACAGAATTCCTCTGAATCAGAACCCACTTCACTGTTGCTATAGCAAAGAGCAGTGGGAGCTTCCATAGCTAACCGACAAGGAACCTTTTTGAGTGGAAGGCGCCATCCTAACACAAGAACACACATTTAGCAGGAAGCCAAATGAAGATGACCTGCTTGTGAGTACTACGTGAGTACCACGCACGCATGCACGCACGCACACACACACACACAATACCTGAGAAGAGAGGCAGAGTGAGTTCGGGGTACATCCTAGCCAGTTGCTGTGAGAGCTGGGCTAGAGAGACGTTGTAGAGGGGAGGCAGAGGTCTGTGGGTCCTATACAGGATACTACTGGGCTTCTGGTCTGCTATCGTCTTGGAATACACAAACAGCTTTGCCTCCAGAATCTGTTTATCAAGAAAGAAAAAACACACTCTTAGTCTAGGATATTAGCAGTCAATTCTAATTAAATTCACAGGTGGACATTTATTGGGATGAGTCTTGACCTTGAGGCAGAACTGAATGATTTCCATTAGATGGGCCAGTTGCAAAGTCAAAATTGCCTTTATTGTAAAAATGTGCTTTTTGGTCTTAATTTAAGGTTGGATTAGGCATTAGGGCTTGTAGTGTGGTTAAGGTTAGGGTTAAGGTAAGGTGTATAACCAGATTTTTTGACTTTGCGGCTGTGCCACCTAGTGACCACTCTGAAGACCTGCTTCCAGAACAAGATTCATGACAAAAAAACATTAACCTGCATTAATTTCAGCTAAATCAGGAAGTAAACTGAAAAAACCCCTGTTATCAGTTTACAATGGAAGGATATCATACATTTCATTGGCCAGTAGAACTTTATTTAGATAGTCCATCTATGCACATCCTACAGATTGAGTCTATTGAGTGTATTGGTTTGCTGAGCGTCTATAGACAGACTATTCGCATAAAGTTTTACTCAGTGTAATTGGTCCTTACCTGCATTAGCTGCATTGAGATTTCATACATTTCCCTGCTGGTGTCTGATGCCTTGAAGAGCACCAAATTCAACAAAGTCACGATGTCACAGGGATAGTTTCTGCAAGTGAATGATAATCAAGATGAATCTAATATTTGCTGACACTTTACAGTACTGAAATAAAGCTTGTAGGTGTAATGCATTATTATGCATCATAAGATGTGTCTTGGACAGGTATATCATAATGTCTTCAATCATCTCACAATGATCCGGAGAAAAAATAATAATGTTGAAATACCATACAGACATGATCTATGTTAAGAAGGTATAAATAGGGTGTCCACCCACACTGCCTAGAGTGGGTGTAAGCGTGCTTTGGCGATGAAATTTCACTTCATTATGTCATAAAATACATTTTTACCAAGACTAATATGATTAATCTTGTTCAGAATCGTTCAGTGGGGTCTTCTCTTGCATGTCATTAATATTACATCCTAAAAGTCGGATTTCGTAACCGAATGCATCCGATAATAAGCACTGAGCTCTGTTGACATGGCGGTGCATGTTTCTCGTAACGCCTTTTGAGGATTTTACATTTTGTGGTGGTCGTCTTCAGAGTTGTTTCCACGGGTCGCAAAAAGCTAAATTAGCATAACATAGTTAAATGTAAAAGTCTGAAAATAAAAAGCTTGGAATACGCTCAGTGCTCTGTTGAAATTTCACAGAGATAAGCTTATTTTGGTAAGAAATCTTAGAAAAAGAACGGGAATTTGCGAATAAATATGAAAAGCATATTCTAAAATATGATACCACTGTCAAAATCGATATCCATCTCATCGCTATATTGTTTTTTTGTCCTGTGGATTTCGAGAAGAAAGATGACAAGAAATGGGAGAGTGAGCCTGTCACAGGTAGCCAGCTATGTATATTTTGAACCAAGGTAGCCAATAGCCTTACTTCTTGCACAGAATCCAGCCTAGTTGACGCGAGGCAATTTTCCAGATTTTTTTTCTCCCTAATTCTGGCCATCATAAAAGTGTAACCACTCCGATAACTTTTGAACGTATTATGACAGAGACATGAGGTTGGGACCATTGCTTTTCTTAGAGGAGCATGTATCTACACAATTAACATATTATTTTACCCATTGGACAATGATGTTGTATAAAGCATTATACCAGCAGGTTAAAGTATTACAGACTTTTTCAACGAATAGTGATGCTTCAGTTCAGTATTTGAAGTGTAAGGTTGAGTTATGTTACAGAGAGCGGCATTTGATCAGTTCCTACTCATGATGTCTATAGTAGAGCGGTTCCTACCAATGATCTGTATGGTTCTTAACTTAGTTCATTTGGATGCAGTCTATCACAGTGCCATCCGTTTTGTCACCAAAGCCCCACCATTGTGACCTGTATGCTCTCGCTGGCCGGTCCTCGCGACATATTCGTCGCCAAACCCAAAGGCTCCAGGTCATCTATAAGTCTTTGCTAGCTAAAGCCCCGCCTTACCTCAGCTCACTGGTCACCATAGCAACACCCACCCGTAGCACGCACTCCAGCAGGTATATCTCACTGGTCCTCCCCAAAGCCAACACCTATTTGGCCGCCTTTCCTTCCAGTTCTCTATTACAGTATTTCCTACTTACAGTAATGACCAAATGTTCTTAACTTTCTACTTGTGCAAGAGATGGTGGAATTAGAAGGGTTCCTACCGATGTCTGTAGTTCCTACCTGCTGCCACAGATGGTGGCGATGGCCTTGAAACAGCCAGATGCCAGTTGGTAGGAGCCGGTGAAGCAGCGGTCGACCGCCCAGTTAAACAGGTTGACCTGGTCAGCATTCAACTCCAGCAGCAGAATAATTACCTCACAGCCCAGCTGGTGAACCTAGTGGTCAATGACAGGTGGTCAGTGCGAGTGTGTTTGTGTGGGTGCCTGTGTACGTGACCACCATCAACTACTTCGAGCAACCAAACTACCAGATTAATCATGCATCTTCAATGACGATTTGACCGTTGGTGATACGATCAAAGTTGAACAAAAAATAACTGGAGGTGTTGCTCTGCAATAACGAATGGGGGAGGGAAAGTGTCATTAGACCAAAATATTCCATACTACATACAGTATATCCATATTGAAAGGTGAATGTCTTTGAGGTGTAAATGGTTTCCTCATTTTTAAAAGCCTTGAATAGGACTAGTTTGAAAGGCTAGTAGAAGCTATATGACATCTGTCTTAACAGGATAAATCACATTTTCAGGGCTTACATGCCTAGTTTTTACTGTTCATTCCAAGGTTAAAGAATGTAAACACGAGCCTGGTCCCAGATCTGTTTGTGTTGTATAGCTGACAATGACCACACGAGTTGGCAAGACAACACAAACAGATCTGGGACGAGGCTATGTAAACACTAAACACCAGAACACAAGCTGAAAGTTAACTTTGAATGAGGGAGTAAAAAAACATATACAGGGAGGGACAGGAGCTTAATCCAGCCAGTCATGTTATAAATGGACAAATAATTGAGCAAATTTACCCTGAGACAAAAGCACCTGATCAAAACAATTAGGGAACAGTTGGCAGGAGCTGATGTTGTTTTACTGTGAGGAAACTAAGCAAACTATCAGGGGCTATTAATGTGTGTGTGTGTGTGTGTGTGTGTGTGTGTGTGTGTGTGTGTGTGTGTGTGTGTGTGTGTGTGTGTGTGTGTGTGTGTGTGTGTGTGTGTATGTGTGTGGCTATTTTAAGATTAAGGGTTAGGTTTAGGATTACAATTAGGGTTAGGGTTAGAATTAGGGTTGGGGTAAGGGGTTAGAAGTTAGGTTTAGTGTTTGGGTTAAGGGTTAAGGTTAGGGTTAAGGTTTAGGAAATAGGGAAAAAAGGATTTAGAATGAAAATACATTTTAGGCCCCCATGAGGAGAGAAGAACAAAACGCATGTGTGTGGGGGTGTTTGTGTGTGTGATTGGCCACATCACATACCCGTAGGTCCTGGCAGGCTAGTATGTTATCCAGCCACTTATAGAGGTATCCGTCTGGGGACAGTCCAACGTTGTCGAACACAGGTCCACAGCACAACACCGCAGACATGGCCTAGAGAAACACACACACACCCACTCTAGAAACAGTAGAACATGGCATGCACGCACCACATGCAGTAGGATCGACCCCCATGCTCAAACTCAGGATCATTACATCCCTAATAAAGGTTGGGCGCTGTATAGCTTCTGTACCATCACCCTGTGAGTTCCAGCACTTTTTATTTATTTATTTTACCGTTATTTTACCAGGTAAGTTGACTGAGAACACGTTCTCATTTGCAGCAACGACCTGGGGAATAGTTACAGGGGAGAGGAGGGGGATGAATGAGCCAATTGTAAACTGGGGATTATTAGGTGACCATGATGGTTTGAGGGCCAGATTGGGAATTTAGCCAGGACACCGGGGTTAACACCCCTACTCTTACGATAAGTGCCATGGGATCTTTAATGACCTCAGAGAGTCAGGACACCCGTTTAACGTCCCATCCGAAAGACAGCACCCTACACAGGGCAGTGTCCCCAATCACTGCCCTGGGGCATTGGGATATTTTTTAGACCAGAGGAAAGAGTGCCTCCTACTGGCCCTCCAACACCACTTCCAGCAGCATCTGGTCTCCCATCCAGGGCCTGACCAGGACCAACCCTGCTTAGCTTCAGAAGCAAGCCAGTAGTGGTATGCAGGGTGGTATGCTGCTGGCTTACCATGAAGGTTGGGTACTGCTGCTTATACAGTGCCTTCAGAAAGTATACACACTCCTTGACTTTTTCCACAATTTGTTGTGTTACAGCCTGAATTTAAAATGGATTTAATTTAGATATTTTGTCACTGGCCTACACACAATACCTCATCATGTCAAAGTGGAATTGTGTTTTTTGAAAATTTTACATATGAATTAAAAATAAAAGTCTGAAATGTCTTGAGTCAATAAGTATTCAACCCATTTGTTATGGCAAGTCTAAATACGTTCAGAAGTAAAACTTTGCTTAACAAGTCACATAATAAGTTGCATGGACTCACTCTGTGGGCAATAATAGTGTTTAACATTACATTTACATTTACATTTAAGTCATTTAGCAGACGCTCTTATCCAGAGCGACTTACAAGTTGGTGCATTCACCTTATGATATCCAGTGGAACAACCACTTTACAATAGTGCATCTAACTCTTTTAAGGGGGGGGGGGGGGTTAGAAGGATTACTTTATCCTATCCTAGGTATTCCTTAAAGAGGTGGTGTTTCAGTTGTTTCCGGAGGGTGGTGATTGACTCCGCTGACCTGGCGTTGTGGGGGAGTTTGTTCCACCATTGGGGTGCCAGAGCAGCGAACAGTTTTGACTGGGCTGAGCGGGAGCTGTACTTCCTCAGAGGTAGGGAGGCGAGCAGGCCAGAGGTGGATGAACGCAGTGCCCTTGTTTGGGTGTAGGGCCTGATCAGAGCCTGAAGGTACGGAGGTGCCGTTCCCCTCACAGCTCCGTAGGCAAGCACCATGGTCTTGTAGCGGATGTGAGCTTCAACTGGAAGCCAGTGGAGAGAGCGGAGGAGCGGGGTGACGTGAGAGAACTTGGGAAGGTTGAACACCAGACGGGCTGCGGCGTTCTGGATGAGTTGTAGGGGTTTAATGGCACAGGCAGGGAGCCCAGCCAACAGCGAGTTGCAGTAGTCCAGACGGGAGATGACAAGTGCCTGGATTAGGACCTGCGCCGCTTCCTGTGTGAGGCAGGGTCGTACTCTGCGAATGTTGTAGAGCATGAACCTACATGATTTTGAATGACTACCTTATTTCTGTACCCCACACATACAATTATCTGTAAGGTCCCCCAGTCGTGCAGTGAATTTCAAACACAGATTCAACCACAAAGACCAGGGAGGTTGTCCAATGCCTTGCAAAGAAGGGCACCTATTGGTAGATGTTTTTTTTTTTTTTAAAGCAGACATTGAATATCCCTTTGAGCACGGTAATTCATTTAAAAAATGAATTTATTAATTACACTTTGGAGGCTGTATCAATACACTCAGTCACTACAAAGATACAGGTGTCCTTCCTAACTCAGTTGCCGGAGAGGAAGGAAACCGCCAAGATTTCACCATGAAGCCAATGGGGACTTTAAAACAGTTACAGAGTTAATGGCTGTGATAGGAGAAAACTGAGGATGGATCAACAACATTACATCACACTTCACAATACTAATCTAATTGACAGAGTGAAAAGAAGGAAGACTGTACAGAATAGAAATATTTGAAAAGAATAATGGGCAAATATTGTACAAATCTCTTAAAAGACTTAACCAGAATGATTCTAACATGTATTGACTCAGGGCTCTGAATACTTATGTAATTTAGATATTTATGCATTTCATTTTCAATATATTTGCAAACATTTTGGAAAACATGTTTTCCCTTTGTCACAATGAGATATTGTGTGTAGATGGGTGAGAGAAAAAATATTTAATCCATTTCAAATTCAGGCTGTAACACAACAAAAGTTGGAATAAGTCAAGGGATATGAATACTTCTGAAGGCACTGTAGCTTTTGTACCATCACCCAGCGGGCTCTAGCACTTAAGGTTGGGTGGTTCAAAGTACTGCTCAGCTTTTGTACCATGGTACCTAACACTGACCATGAAGGTTGCGGTTCAGGACTGCTTTGTCCTTTTTGAAATAAGACACCCAAAGGGATGAATTGCAGTCACGTTCTGAAGGAAATGCATACATCTATGAAGAGAATAATGAAAAATATCTTTATGGCTCATATTATGAGGTTATTGTTTTTGACGCTCGGGAACTGACTGAAATTACACGCTTTACACAATAGTAATGGCAGCACACAGGATCTGTTGATAGCAGGGTTGTGCTATTGAACTCAGACCAAGCTAAGCTCTTAGAGAAAAGGGTTCCAAAAGGGTTATTTGGCTGTTCCCACAGAATAACCCTTTTTGGTTCCAGGTATAACCCTCTTTCGGTTCCAGGTAGCACCCTTTTGGGTACCATGTAGAACCCTCTGTTGAAAGGGTTCTAAATGTAAACCAAAACAGTTATACCTGGAACCAAAAAGGGTTCTTCAAAGGATTTTCCTACGGGGACAGCCAAAGAGCATCACTACTCTGGACGGTTCTGACTTAGAATATGTGGACAACTACAAATACCTAGGTGTCTGGTTAGACTGTAAACTCTTTTTCCAGACCCACATTAAGCATCTCCAATCCTAAATTCAATCTAATCGGCTTCATATTTCGCAACATCGTTCACTCATGCTGCCAAACATACCCTCGTAAAACTGACTATCCTACCGATCCTTGACTTCGGCGATGTCATTTACAAAATAGCCTCCGACACTCTACTCAGCAAATTGGATGTAGTTTATCACAGTGCCATCCGTTTTGTCACCAAAGCCTCATATACTACCCACCACTGCGACCCACCACTGCAACCTGTATGCTCTCGTTGGCTGGCCCTCGTTTCATATTCAAAGCCAAACCCACTGGCTCAAGGTCATCTGTAAGTCTTTGCTAGGTAAAGCCCCGTCTTATCTCAGCTCACTGGTCACCATAGCAGCACCCACCCGTAGCACGCGCTCCAGAAGGTATATTTCACTGGCCATCCCCATTCAAAATAAAATCAAATGAAATAAGAGTTAAATATAGGAAAGACACCAAGAGACAACAAAAATACTATTTACGCACTATTCATACACTGACTGTACAAAACATTAAGAACACCTTCCTACTGTATTATAGAGTTGGACTCTACAAGGTGTTGAAAGCATTCCACAGGGATGCTGGCCCATGTGCTTCCCACAGTTGTGTCAAGTTGGCTGGATGTCCTTTGGGTGGTGGACCATTCTTGATACACGTGGGAAACTGTTGCAGTTCTTGACACAAAATGGTGCACCTGGCACCTACTACCATACTCCTATCAAAGGCACTTAAATATTTTGTCTTGCCTATTCAACCTCAGAATGCCACACAATCCATGTTTCAATTGTCTCAAGGCTTAAAAATCCTTCTTTAACCTGTCTCCTCCCCTTCATCTACTCTGATTTGAAGTGGATTTAACAAGTGATTATAGCTTTCACCTGGATTCACCTGGTCAGTCTATGTCATGGAAAGAGCAGGTGTTCATAATGTTTTGGACACTCAGTGTATATACTTATTCATAGTTTTATATACACTACAGTTCAATTAAATACAAAACAGATAAGCTGTTCAACACTGTGACAAATGTTTTAGTAAAAGCGCTATACAAATAACACATGTGATTGATTGATGTACCTTGAGGGCGCAGTACTGGTATCTGGTGATCTGGTGGTTCCTGTCACTGTAACGATCGAGAGGCGTGAACATGACGCTGAAGGGACCAGCCCATTGGCTGAACAGGATGAAGAGGTGGTGCCTTAGGCTCTGCTGCGGGAAGAGGAAGCGTCGGTGGTGGACTGGAGAAGAAGATGGGGAGAGGAGGGCAAAGGGGAGAGGGGGACACAGGGGAGCAGAGAGGTTGGGAGAAACAGAGAGGAGAGGAGAGTAGAGGAATGCAGAAGGAGAGAAAGAAAAGAAGGACAGTAAAATTGATCTGTTAGTCCCCTTCTCAGAACAGTATATGGGCATCAAAATCACTGGGGCATTACAAACTGCTACTGTATGGGACTGAGTGACTAAGAGCTGAATCCCAAACTAGTCCCTTCCTCTTGGCCCTCGGCCCTCCATTTGCGCATTCACGTGCGCCTCCGCCATATGTACAAGTGTCCCTAAGCTAAGGTGGTGAAAATTATCAAGGGCGTAAGGGCTAATTAGACCCTCAGATAGTCACTTTGACCAAGCCAGCAAGGCTGCAGGCTCCAGAGCGAAGTGCCAACTCATCACGCACTACAATATGTTTGGAGTTTGCGCCATTTCATACAAAAGAATTGAGAGGCGTGCCTTTTTTATGAAATGTGCTTTTGTGTCTGATTGTGAGGTTTGACACATAATATAAATGAAATACCCCCAAATGAAATGTTTAACTGTTAATGACGTTTATATCTTCTAAAACACAACAGGGAATTTGTTCATTTGAATTTCATGCTTGTTTTATTATTTAAAACAAAAAGTGGAATATGAATTGCATCATCCAAGTCACAAGTGTGTCCCGGGGTTGATGGGTTCATTGATCCCCTCTCCACTCTATGGAAGTCGTCCTCCGAACGAGTTGGTAGGGGCAAGGGGCTAGTTTGGGATTCACCGATGGATTACAGTCGTGTTCCGTCAGTCATCTCTCATTCATCAGGCAGTCAGGAAGTCTGGCTGCCAATGAGTCATCATCTGCCCTTCCCCATTTAAGCTACACTATTTTAGGACTGGCGTCCCTTGGGCTATGGCCTAATCAAGATCAATGTCAAGTGTCCTGAGTCCCTGCTTTCCCTGTGCCTGCACCAATCCTTGCCACACGGAGGCCTGTTTTCATCATTCATAAGCTACCAAAAAGTACGGCTCAGTAAGATATTTTCGGTGAAAATATTTTGAAACAAAGTTATTTTGGATCCATAGGGCTCTGATAAAAAGTAGTGCACTATATAGGGAATAGGGTGCCGTTTGGGACACAGCCTAAAATGTCGGCCAAAAAGTAATTTGGTTATTTACCGGGAACACACTGGATAAGGTTGGCCACCATGCCACTGAAGTGAGCTCGGATGTCCTTGAGAATCTCTAGCTCTTTGTCATTCTCCGCCTCCAGAAGCATCCGCGTCAGGTCCACGTACTCTAGGAACAGAGCTCCCAGGGCCAATGTATCCCGCTCCAGAGCCCCGTTGGTGCTGTGGACACCAGACAGAAACACAAACAGATGGACAGACGGACATACAGAAGTAGAAGAGAACATCAGTCAAGACAGCAGTTCGTTTAGTTTATTTACATATTCGAAAACCATACTGTTACTTTCACATCCAAGGGAGGACAGAGGTATTCTGGGAAGTCCTGTGCTTCCCAGTGTGTTGGGCAGTGTCTCCAGCATGACCGTGAGTGTGCCAGTGAGCATGTCAATGAGTGTGGATTGTGTGTCAGTAGGTGTGTCAGAGAGTGTGTCTGAGAGTGATAGTGAATGTGGGTTGTGTCAGAGTGTCAGAGAGCTTGTCAGTGAGCGTGTCAGAGTGATTCACACGAGGTTGGTGGCACCTTAATTGGGAGTACGGGCTTAAGGTAATGGCTGGAGCAGAAAAAGTTCAGTAGATTGAGCCTAGCAGTGCTTTGCACTGATTAAATTGATTTGGTTTCCATTTGTTTGATACCATTCCTTTAGCTCCGTTCCGGACATTATTATGAGCCGTCCTCCCCTCAGCAGCTTCCTGTGCAGTGATTGGTCAGTGAATGTGACTCTAACCTATCACTGATGACACCAGAGTCAGCCAGCAGCTCAAATATCCTCAGAAGCTGCAGCCTCAGGAGGTCTCTCCGCTCACGGCGCTTCTTGTTCTGAGACAGAAAGAGAGAGAGAGAGGCGGGGAGTGAGCGAGCGCGATAGAAAGGGAAGAAAAGAGAGAGAGAGATCCATCAGATAAGCACTTCTTCTAATAGCTGTTTCATCTACAATGTGTGATCTCCCTTGCCTGGCTACCCATCCACATCGCTTCGGCCAAAGTTTCTTCTCCACAATGAGTCTGGATTTTGCCTTCTTCCCCTACGATTTTAGCTTGCGAACACATTCTGACCTTTCTGATTCGTCCCAGAAACTGATGGGTTGGGCCAGAGCCAGCCTACATGATGACTTTATCAACTTAAATACTCAGATTGGTTCGATTTTTTTTTTTTAGAGACGATCCAATCACTGAGGAATTTGTTTTGTACAACACCCCTCATATTGAAGTCACACAAACGACTTCTAGGATGGCAGATTCAGATGAAATGTACAGTATGTGGAGATCGATAGAGCAGCGGAATTCAGTTCAGAGTGAGTTGTCAGGCAATGATCCCCCCTCTCTATTCAATGACTTACGATATGTTGCGAAGTAGTAGTTGTGTATATAAGAACAAACTGAAGTGTTATGATGATTATGCCCACAGCTCACCTCTGGTCTTCTCTCCAAAGCTTCCTTCATTAAAGGATGCAGCTCCTCTACCAGCTCCCTGGACACACACAGGATTACATATAAACTCTAGAACGGACATTTGGATCCTAGCACATGCCTAATAAACATCCATCTTGCTCAGGAAACCTTTCAATCTAGAAAAGGATCACATGTGGTATAATATCATACATGTGGTATAATAACATATCGCACAGTATGTTTCGCACAGTCGCACAGTAGCTAGTTAGTAATTTAATAGGATCTTTGTGATCACAAAAATGAGTTACTATAACAAAGAGGACATACAATTTCATAAACATTCACAAAGATGTACCATAGATAGTGCTTTGCACTGATTGAATTGATTTCCAAGAAAAGGGTATTTAAGATAAAAGGAAGTCTACACGGAACAAAGAGAAGGGATATCCAAACTGAAAAAGACCAGAATGTACCACTGTGTAATCCCTCGCTCATCTCTCTTTTAAACCCTCACAAATGCTTTAAAACTTTACACAGCTGACCGTATTGTGTCATGTTCCCTGTTATGAATGCACGGACTGACAGTTAGTACATGAGGAATCAATGGGTATATATCACAAATGGTGCCTTTTAGCAATTAATAGCTTGAGTATCTGTTTGACTTAGAGTAAAAGGGTGTAGGGTGAAGTTTCCCCTAGCAGTTTATTTTAGGTCAGTTGGAGGAGGGGAAGCTGATCCTTGATCTGTGCTAAGGGGAAACGTCTCCCTGGAGCAGAGGTAAGACACTGTGATAAATCACCCAGCTGCTACATGTAAAATATATGGAACGCCGTTTGGGTCTTTGTATGTCAAAAAAATATATTTGATGTGTTAAAAAAGCTTTTAATTTGACACGTCAAATAACACAGTTACATTATAGAATGTTGTGTGTTCTGAATTTGCACGTGCAAGCCAAGCGCCACCACTACTATAAGTAGCACTGCCAAAGCTCTACAAAAAAAGTCTGCAAACAAGCAAACACCGGCCACGAACGATGTGTTTACAATACCGCGTTGGTAATAAGGAATTATTTGTTCGACTGCAACTTCTGGGGTAGCTAGCTCTAGCTTGGAACTTTATTTTTTATTTTATTTTTTCACCTTTATTTAACCAGGTAGGCTAGTTAAGAACAAGTTCTCATTTGCAATTGCGACCTGGCCAAGATAAAGCATAGCAATTCGACACATACAACAATACAGAGTTACAAATGGAATAAACAAAACACACAGTCAATAATATAGTGGAAAAAAAGAAAACAAAAAGTCTATATACAGTGAGTGCAAATGAGGTAAGATAAGGGAGTTAAGGCAATAAATAGGCCATGGTGGCGAAGTAATTACAATATAGCAATTTTTATTTATTTTTTATTATTTATTTTTTTTACCGTTATTTTACCAGGTAAGTTGACTGAGAACACGTTCTCATTTGCAGCAACGACCTGGGGAATAGTTACAGGGGAGAGGAGGGGGATGAATGAGCCAATTGTAAACTGGGGATTATTAGGTGACCATGATGGTTTGAGGGCCAGATTGGGAATTTAGCCAGGACACCGGGGTTAACACCCCTACTCTTACGATAAGTGCCATGGGATCTTTAATGACCTCAGAGAGTCAGGACACCCGTTTAACGTCCCATCCGAAAGACGGCACCCTATACAGGACAGTGTCCCCAATCACTGCCCTGGGGCATTGGGATATTTTTTAGACCAGAGGAAAGAGTGCCTCCTACTGGCCCTCCAGCACCACTTCCAGCAGCATCTGGTCTCCCATCCAGGGACTGACCAGGACCAACCCTGCTTAGCTTCAGAAGCAAACCAGCAGTGGTATGCAGTTAAATTAAACACTGGAGTGGTAGATGTGCAGAAGATGAATGTGCAAGTAGAGATACTGGGGTGCAAAGGAGCAAGATAAATAAATAAATACAGTATGGGGATGAGGTAGATAGATGGGCTGTTTACAGATGGGCTATGTACAGGTCCAGTGATCTGTGAGCTGCTCTGACAGCTGGTGCTTAAAGCTAGTGAGGGAGATTTCTGCAGTTTGTCCAGTCATTGGCAGCAGAGAACTGGAAGGAAAGGCGACCAAAGTAGGAATTGGCTTTGGGGGTGACCAGTGAGATAAACCTGCTGGAGCGCGTGCTATGAGTGGGTGCTATGGTAACCAGTGAGCTGAGATAAGGCGGGGCTTTACCTAGCAGACACTTGTAGATAACCTGTAGCCAGTGGGTTTGGCGACGAGTATGAAGCGAGGGCCAACCTACGAGAGCGTACAGGTCGCTGTGGTGGGTAGTGTATGGGGCTTTGGTGACAAAACTGATGGCACTGTGATAGACTGCATCCAATTTGTTGAGTAGAGTGTTGGGGGCTATTTTATAGATGACATCGCCGAAGTCGAGGATCGGTAGGATGGTCAGTTTTACGAGGGTATGTTTGGCAGCATGAGTGAAGGATGCTTTGTTGCGATATAGGAAGCCGATTCTAGATTTAATTTTGGATTGGAGATGCTTAATGTGAGTCTGGAAGGAGAGTTTACAGTCTAACCAGACACCTAGGTATTTGTAGTTATCCACGTATTCTAAGTCAGAGCCGTCCAGAGTAGTGATAATGGACGGGCGGGCAGATGCGGGCAGTGATCGATTGAATAGCATGCATTTAGTTGTACTTGCATTTAAGAGCAGTTGGAGGCCAAGGAAGGAGCTCGTCTGGAAGTTAGTTAACACCGTGTCCAAAGAGTGGCCAGAAGTATACAGAATGGTGTCGTCTGCGTAGAGGTGGATCAGAGAATCACCAGCAGCAAGAGCGACATCATTGATGTATACAGAGAAGAGAGTCGGCCTGAGAATTGAACCCTGTGGCACCCCCATAGAGACTGCCAGAGGTCCGGACAACAGGCCCTCCGATTTGACACACTGAACTCTATCAGAGTAGTAGTTGGTAAACCAGGCGAGGCAATCATTTGAGAAACCAAGGCTGTCGAGTCTGCCAATAAGAATGTGGTGATTGACAGAGTCGAAAGCCTTGGCCAGGTCGATGAATACGGCTGCACAGTAATGTCTCTTATCGATGGCGGTTATGATATCGTTTAGGACCTTGAGCGTGGCTGAGGTGCACCCATGACCAGCTCTGAAACCAGATTGCATAGCGGAGAAGGTACGGTGGGATTCGAAATGGTCGGTAATCTGTTTGTTAACTTGGCTTTCGAAGACCTTAGAAAGACATGGTAGGATAGATATAGGTCTATAGCAGTTTGGGTCTAGAGTGTCACCCCCTTTGCAGAGGGGGATGACCGCGGCAGCTTTCCAATCTTTGGGAATATCAGACGATACGAAAAAGAGGTTGAACAGGCTAGTAATAGGGGTTGCAACAATTTCGGCAGGTAATTTTAGAAAGAGATTGTCTAGCCCGGCTGATTTGTAGGGGTCCAGATTTTGCAGCTCTTTCAGAACTTCAGCTATCTGGATTTGGGTGAAGGAGAAATGGTGGAGGCTTGGGCGGGTTGCTGTGGAGGGTGCCGGGCAGTTGACCGGGGTAGGGGTAGCCAGGTGGAAAGCATGGCCAGCCGTAAAGAAATGCTTATTGAAATTCTCAATTATAGTGGATTTATCGGGGGTGACAGTGTTTCCTAGCCTCAGTGCAGTGGGCAGCTGGGAGGAGGTGCTCTTATTCTCCATGGACTTTACAGTGTCCCAGAACTTTTTGGAGTTTGTACTACAGGATGCAAACTTCTGTTTGAAAAAGCTAGCCTTAGCTTTCCTAACTGCCTGTGTATATTTGTTCCTAACCTGAAAAGTTGCATATCACGGGGGCTATTCGATGCTAATGCAGAACGCCACAGGATGTTTTTGTGACAGATCTGGAGTGAACCAAGGACTATATCTATTCCTGGTTAAAAAAAAAATTTAATGGAGCGTGCTTATTTAAGATGGTGAGGAAGCCACTTTTAAAGAATAACCAGGCATCCTCTACTGACGGGATGAGGTCAATGTCATTCCAGGATACCCCGGCCAGGTTGAATAGAAAGGCCTGCTCGCAAAAGTGTTTTAGGTAGCGTTTGACAGTGATGAGGGGTGGTCGTTTGGTCGCAGACCTATTACGGATGCAGGCAATGAGGCAGTGATCGCTGAGATCTTGATTGAAAACAGCAGAGGTGTATTTGGAGGGCGAGTTAGTTAGGATGATATCTATGAGGGTGCCCGTGTTTACGCATTTGGGGTTGTACCTGGTAGGTTCATTGATAATTTGTGTGAGATTGAAGGCATCAAGCTTAGATTGTAGGATGGCCGGGGTGTTAAGCATGTCCCAGTTTAGATCACCTAGCTCTGAAGATAGATGGGGGGCAATCAATTCACACATGGTCCAGGGCACAGCTGGGAGCAGAGGGTGGTCTATAGCAAGCGGCAACGGTGAGAGACTTGTTTCTGGAAAGGTGGATTTTTAAAAGTAGAAGCTCAAATTGTTTGGTTACAGACCTGGATAGAAAGACAGAACTCGTAGATTGCGAGTAGATTGCAACTCCGCCCCCTTTGACAGTTCTATCTTGGCAGGAAATGTTATAGTTAGGGATGGAAATTTCAGGGTTTTTGGTGGTCTTCCTAAGCCAGGATTCAGACACGGCTAAGACATCCGGTTTGGCAGAATGTGCTAAAGCAGTGAATAAAAGCCTACAAGACCTAGCTAGCACCAATACATCCAGCCTGTAAACAATGACCAGTAGAAACTGTAGTCATTTTCATTATTCTTAGCAATGATTTAGGAATTCTTGTGAGTAAGTATTAGCTAGGTAGCCACTTGTTGTTCACCTATTGAAATTGAACTTGCTAGCCAGCTACTTAACCTTGTTGTCACGAATCCCGCCGAAGATGGTGCCTCTTCCTGTTCGGGCGGCGCTCGGCGGTCGTCGTCGCCGGCCTACTAGCTGCCACCAATCCCCTTTTCTGTTTCATTTAGTTGTGTCTGATTTGTTGCACCTGTTTTGTGTTTAGGTTTGGTTTTGGGCTATTTAAACCCAGTAGGCCCGCCGGCTTTTGTGCGGGCTTGTTTTTCTGTTTGTGGTGTTTGATTATTCTTGTGGTTTCTTTTCCTGATCAGTTTCGTCCTGTTTGTTGGACTGGGACATTACGCGCCCTTGTGTGTGTGGCGTGACCGTCTCTCTGGTTGTGTTGGAATATTAAAGATCCACATCTTTTGAACTACCCTGCTCTCTGCGCCTGACTCCTGCACTCACTACTTATTGAAGCCGTGACACTTGTTGCCCACAGCTAACGTTATAAGCAGCCAGTTTGCTTCATCTGGCTAGTGAGGCTCGACCGGACCAGGTTATGTGTTGTGAAGCTAGCCACAATAAGGTTTAGGCACAATAGTGGAATTTAGTGGAACTTCAAAATAAAAGTACCTATTTGAAAGCGAATCAGAAGGTTACCATTGGTGGAATTATGCCATATTTAGACTAGATAATGTTAAACACGGTTGGAATATGAAGCAATGAAATGGGCTATCAGTCTACTCGGTGACACTCGAAGAACACAACTGTAAAGAGTTATTAGCGTTGTAGCTTTTATCGCGGGACTGTGACTGTGTGAAATCACCTCCCTAGTCAGCCTTTTGTGTGTATTGACATTCATATTGCACTGTACAGCTTTACCTAAGGATTGGGGATCAATCAGTCTACTCAATACCCAATATATTTTCTCCCAACATCCTCCTCAGAGTTATCTGACTCCAAAACATCCACGCATATTGTTTTTCCTCGGGAATAGTGTTCAATACACATAGATTGACAATAAATGTGGCTCAATTCACAGTTGTTTCTGAGTCCCGCAATAAGAGCTATAACGCTAATGTTCTCTGGGTGTCACTGAGAAGACTGATACCCCATGTCATTGATCCACAATCCATAGGTAAGGCTGTACAGTGAAATAAGTATGCCCCCCAATGCAATTCTAAAGTATAATACATCCAGTGTGATTTCAACAGATTTGTCAAATTAACAAATGATTGTATGTTGTTGATTTTATATAACAACATTCCAACCTCGTTTAGCATGATCTATTCAATTTTGACATAATTCTACTATTTGTATTAATTTGCATCACTGTCAATGGCATACATTTATTATGAAGGCTAACCGCAAAGTCCACTATTATGCTAATCGTTATTGTGTCCGACCACCGTTAATCAAATAAGAACCGTCTTATAAATGTGCGTTATTTTAGATGATGACACCTAGCTATATAGTTAGCTAGCTAACAATAGCTACGGAAACAAATGTCGTTGTCTATGTTTTTGGGGAAGAACATTGTTTGCATCCATGAGCTAGCTAGTTTTTCTTTAATGACCAGCACTGTAGGTGCGCGAGAAAACTTTACCAGCATCATAGCATACGTATATATGAATCGTTGTGACATATGAAACACGAGTGATAGTGTAATCAATGTGTAATAACTACGTAAAAAAATTATGAACGGGTTAAATTATTATGTGACGTGCAGTCAAATTCTGGTTCTGATTGGTCAACAATTTTATTTATAGTAGTGTTAAATAGTGTTATTTGACATGCATCTTTTTTTGACACACACAGACCCAAACGGCGTTCCATAATATAACTCGAATGTCTGAAACGCATGCTCAGCATTTTTCTTATCTTATCACCCTAATCACCTACTGAGGAAACTCTAAAAACAAATAGCCTTTGCTTAGCTAACTCCTACACTGATCAGGGGCAACTCTAATGTGTGTGTGTGTGTGTGTGTCTGTGTGTGTGTGTGTTACCTGAAGACCAGGGAGTTGGTGCGTCCAAAGCCTAGCACCAAGGACTCTGTCAGCTCAATGCTCTCTGCTCTCATTAGAGGGACCAGCTGTTTCAGGAGCCATGCTACTGAGGGGGTCCAAATCACCTGGTACACACACACAAAACATTGTACCATCCAGTGCCAATCACCTGAGGAGCGTTCAACAAGGCTTCCATTTACGACAGAAGATCATTTTCTATTCCTACTACATTAAATATACATGTAAGCCTACATGTTCACATTATTATTTATACAGGCAGTTTAGACCCGAAACAGACACTTACAGTGCCTTCGGAAAGTATTCAGACCCTTTGAATTTTTCCACATTTTGTTAGGTTACAGCCTTATTCTAAAATTGATTAAATAGTTTTCCCCCCCTCAGCAATCTACACACAATACCCCATAATGACAAAGCAAAAACATATATTTATTTATTTAATGTTTGCTAATCTATTAAAAATAAAAAATAAAAAAATATTACATTTACATAAGTATTCAGACCCTTTACAAAGTACTTTGTCGAAGCAACTTTAGCAGCAGGCTAGATTTGTCTTGGGTATGATGCTACAAGCTTGGCACACCTATATTTGGGGAGTTTTCCCATTCTTCTCTGCAAATCCTCTCAAGAACTGTCAGGTTGGATGGGGAGCATTGCTGCACAGCTATTTTCAGGTCTATCCAGAAATGTTTGATCGGGTTTAAGTCCGGGCTCTGGCTGGGCCACTCAAGGACATTCAGAGACTTGTCCCAAAGCCACTCCAGCTTTGTGTTGGTTGTGTGCTTAGGGTCGTTATCCTGTTGGAAGGTGAACATTCGCCCCAGTCTGAGGGTCCTGAGTGTTCTGGAGCAGGTTTTCATCAAGAATCTCTCTGTACTTTGCTCCGTTCATCTTTCCCTCGATCCTGACTACTCACCCAGTACATGCAGCTGAAAAGCATCCCCACAGCATGATTCTGCCACCACCATGCTTCAACGTAGATACGCCAGGTTTCCTCCAGACGTGACGCTTGGCATGCAGGCCAAAGAGGTAAATCTTGATTTCATCAGACCAGATAATCTTGTTTCTCATGGTCTGAGAGTCTTTAGGTGCCTTTTGGAAAACTCCAAGTGGGCTGTCATGTGCTTTTTACTGAGGAGTGGCTTCCGTCTGGCCACTCTACCATAAGGGCCTGATTGGTGGAGTGCTGCAGAGATGTTTGTCCTTCTGGAAGGTTCTCCAATCTCCAAAGAGGAACTCTAGAGCTCTGTCAGAGTGACCATTGGGTTCTTGGTCACCTCCCTGACCAAGGCCCTCCTCCCCTAATTGCTCAGTTTGGCCGGACGGCCAGCTTGAGAAAGAGTCTTGGTGATTCCAAACTTCTTCCATTTAAGAATGAAGGAGGCAACTGTGTTCTTGGCGACCTTCGATGCTGCAGAAATGTGTTGGTACCCTTCCCCAGATCTGTGCCTCAACACAATCCTGTATCAGAGCTCTATGGACAATTCCTTTAACCTTTTGGCTTGGTTTTTGCTCTGATATGCACTGTCAACTGTGGGATCTTATATAGACAGGTGTGTGACTTTCCAAATCATGTCCAATCAATTGAATTTACCACAGGTGGACTTCAAATCAAGTTGTAGAAACACCTCAAGCATGATCAATGGAAACAGGATGCACCTGAGCTCAATTTTTACTCTCATAGCAAAGGGTCTGAATATTTTTTTTATAAATTGCAAAACATTTCTAACAATCTGCTTTTGCTTTGTCATTATGGGTATTAATTTTAGAATAAGGCTGTAACATAACAAAATGTGGAAAAAGTCAAGGGGTCTGAATACTTTCCGAAGGCACTGTACGTTCGCTGCACCATGGCGTCTCAGACTTTTAGCTAACAAATGTTTACGGCTAACACAAAACAAGTGGAATATGTTAGCTAACGTAAACGAACGTTCCCAAACTACTTCCATTGTTGAATGCACCTCTGGTACACACACTCAAAACATTGTGCATCACACACAATTCAGTTCCAATCACCTGGTACACAAACACACACTACTTAGTCAGACATCTTCACAAATGACAACACAACTTAGTTACACGGTTTTCCAAACCAGAGCAAACCACAGTAGAAAGGATAACCATGTGACTTTACAAACTTTAGGGGAAGTTAGTTTGTCCCTATGGGGAGTTAGTTAGTCTCTATGGGGAGTTAATTAGTCCTTTTGGGGGGGTTAGTTAGCCCCTAGGTCCCTAATTGGGACAATCTAGCTGTGAGAGGGGAGATACTTTTGTAAATATAGTATATGTGGACACCCCTTGAAATTAGTGGATTTGGCTATTTCAACATAAGCTCACAGAACGGGATGGCCAAAAACATCTGTTCTCGGTTGCAACACTAACTACCGAGTTCCAAACTGCCTCTGGAAGCAACGTCAGCACAAGAACTGTTCGTTGGGAGCTTCATGAAATGGGTTTCCATGGCCGAGCAGCCGCACACAAGACTAAGATCACCATGCGCAATGCCAAGAGTCGATGCCGTTGGACTCTGGACCAGTGGAAACGAGTGCTATGGAGTGATGATTCACAATCTGGCAGTCCGACGGACAAATCAGGCCTTGGCGGATTCCAGGAGAACGCTACATGCCCCAATGCATAGTGCCAACTGTAAAGTTTGGTGGAGGTGGAATAATGGTCTGGGAATGTTTTTCATGGTTCGGGCTAGACCCCTTAGTTCCAGTGAAGGGAACTCTTAATGCTACAGCATACAATGACATTCTAGACAAATCTCTGCTTCCAACTTTGTGGCAACAGTTTCAGCATGGCAATGCCCCCGTGCACAAAGCGAGGTCCATTCAGAAATGGTTTGTCTAGTTCTGTGTGGAAGAACTTGACTGGCCTGCACAGACCCCTGACTTTAGAGGAGGCTGTTATAGCAGCCAAGGGGGAACCAACTCCATATTAAAGCTCATGATTTTGGAATGAGATGTAAGATGAGCAGGTGTCCACATACTTTTGGTAATGTAGTGTATCTACCTTGTTGTCGTAGCTGATGCTGCCGTCAGGTGTAGTGGCTGTGATCTCAGGGGTGTAGGCTCTCAGTTGGCCGGGGCTCATGATGCTAGGCTTGGCCACTCCAAAACACAGGATCAGGTAGTTCCTCCACAGGGTCACGTAGCTGTCTCCACCACCCGACGTGCTGCTGGCCTTCTTAGTGTATACCGGGTTACTGGAGAGACCACGGGTAAACACACACACACAGTGCATTGAGAGTGCATGGTAAATCAAACTGAACCTTTAGGGGCAGTTTTCCTGACACAGATTAAGCCTAGTCCTGGGCCCGTATCCACAAAGCGTCTCAGAGTAGAACATTTGTGCTGAGAATAGAGACATTTTACTCTTATTCTTAAAAGCTATGCATGAAGCCTCTTCATTCACAAGAGTCCCACCTAGTCGACAGATATTTAAGAGACCTCATGAACAATTTTAAGAGATACCTGCAGGTGTTTTGATAATAGAAAAATGCAGCGAGTCAGTGGTTCCTGTGACACATGCAATTGCTTTGGAGTTGTTCAAAATTTTCTTTATGATCAATCCATAAATGATCTAGACCTACATGCAACAGTATCTCTTGCCTAAAGACGGCCCGACAGCCTATATATATATTTTTTTATGTTATTACATACAGCCGGAAATAAATTTTGGATATCAGAGCGGCGTACCTCAACAACATTACGACCAGGAATACGACTCTCCCGAATTGGATGCTTTCTCCGCACCACCAGGGCAATTTAACTTATCCCAGAGGCTGCTCCAAAATGCAGCTGGCGGAGAAGAGGTATTCAGAGTGGACTTCTAGTTTGACTCAGGAGGCGGGCACACCATCCACCACTTCCGAGTACATTACTCGTCAATGTTTCGTCTCTGGCCAATAAAGTAGGCGTGCTCAGGGCGAGGATCTCCTTCCAGAGAGACATCAGGGACCGTAACATACACTGTTTCACAGAATCATGGCTCTCTCTGGATATACTGTCCCCGTCCATACAGCCAGCTGAGTTCTCAGTACATTGCGCAGAGAAGAATAAAAAACTGAAGAAGGGCATCACACGGGTGTGATCATTCTACAGTGGTCCCTGAAGCATACGATCACAACCGTGTGATTAGAACGCTCATTTATAACGCTTATTTAGAACGGCCAGTTTCGAATGACGCAATAATCAGCATTTGAGCTGGCCACACTTTTTTCAGGAACTATTTACACAAACACAGTCCTTACAAAGTAATGTCCAGAATGTGAGCAGTTTATTTTTGGATGCAATGTTCAGATATTCACAGAAGTATCTATAGCATAACACAATCATCCTAACCGGAAAAATGTAGGCTACATTTGTCCTAGCGCTAACTGAGGAAAGATTGACGCAACACAAGCGGTCATATTTTCTAACTCTCGGCTGACATAAACTACAATATGAATTAGCTAATAGCAATTACTATGTATAATTAATCACATCACGGGTGAGCTCAGCGTTGATCAAAATAATTGAGGAAAACACTTTAGAGAAATCTAAAGTAATCCGACGATTACTTTCTAAACCAAGAATGCATTGTATGTCAACAAACATGGCTCCACACACATTGCTGGAATTAGCTTAGCTCATCATAATCAGTACAACCTTCAAAAAATTATTTTACACACATACTATGTGCCCAGTAAAATCTATGCAAAAATCGGAATGCATGATTTATCACCGGTAATTGAAAAACGTGAAAAAATAGTAAATATATCAATAATACCACACAAAACATTTTCTGATAGTGATTTATTGATAAAAATGGCGTGTGCAGGCTGTAAGACGCCTCACAAGTCCTCAACATGCAGCTTCATTAAATAGTATCCGCAAAACACCAGTCTCAACGTCAACAATGAAGAGGCGACTTCCTCTGTCCAGTGTTCTTTTGCCCATCTTAATCTTTCATTTTTATTGTCCAGTCTGAGATATGGCTTTTTCTTTGCAACTCCAGGCCAGCATCCCGGAGTCGCCTCTTCACTGTTGACTTTGAGACTGGTGTTTTGCGGGTACTATTTAATGAAGCTGCCAGTTGAGGACATGTGAGGCATCTGTTTCTCAAACTAGACACTCTAATGTACTTGTCCTCTTGCTCAGTTGTGCAATGGGGCCTCCCACTCCTTTTTCTATTCTGGTTAGAGCCATTTTGCCCTGTTATGTGAAGGGAGTAGTACACAGCGTTGTACCAGATCTTCAGTTTTTTGGCAATTTCTCGCATGGAATAGCCTTCATTTCTCAGAACAACAATAGACTGATGAGTTTCAGAAGAAAGTTATTTGTTTCTGGCCATTTTGAGCCTGTAATCGAACCCACAAATGCTGATGCTCCAGATACTCAACTAGTCTAAAGGACAGTTTTATTGCTTCTTTAAATCAGGACAACAGTTTTCAGCTGTGCTAACATAATTGCAAAAGGGTTTTCTAGTGATCAATTAGCCTTTTTAAAATTATAAACTTGGATTAGCTAACACAACGTGCCAAATATGCAAATATGCAGATTCATAACCTGAGCGGAAACCAGATTGCGTACCAGAGAGAATACTATACCTGCCTCTGTACGGCAGGTAGCCTAGTGGTTAGAGCATTGGACTAGTAACCGAAAGGTTGCTAGATCGAATCCCTGAGCTGACAAGGTAAAAATCTGTCGTTCTGCCCCTGAACAAGGCAGTTAACCCACTGTTCCTAGGCTGTCATTGTAAATAAGAAGTTGTTCTGAACTGACTTGCCAAGTTAGATAAAGGTTAAATAAAAAAATGTATGTAATGTAGATATTCCATTAAAAATGTGCCGTTTCCAGCTACAACATTAACAATGTCTACACTATATTTCTGATAAATGTTATGCCATTTTAATGGGCAAAAAATGTGCTTTTCTTTAAAAAAAAATCACTTTTGAATGGTAGTATATATGCATGGCAACATATTAGACAGTAATTAAGAGTAGGCACATTGATGGTGTCAGGTGAAAATGAGATCAAACGTTTTCCCATTGCAACATTTTATGTACGTGGTTGTCTGAAGCGTGCTATAGAGTTGACCGCTGGCGATGCCTCATCATGATTGGTTGTTCCCCATCATTTCCAACAATGTCAACGAGCGTATCACTATATTTCCTTTGAGGTGCCTAGTGCTGAGCAATTAGTGCATTTTGAGGTTGATTCTCTTTCGCTTAGATAATATTTTATTTATAAAAAAAATAGATTTTGGTTATTTTTGTAAATAAATGCATTATGAAATACTGACATTAAAATTATTATAGAGCTTTTTAACGGACATTCCAAAGCCAAAAATGGTGAATATCCAATTGCCAAAACATAAAAAACATTCAATTGTCTATTTCAGGTCCACATTGGGTTATCAAATATAATCAAATAATAATAATAATAATAATAATAATAATAATCAAATATTGCAGTTGTGTATATGTGACTAGTTTCAGGAAACTAGGCGTATGTCGCACGTCAATACTTTACAGGAGCTCCATTTGAACGTAAACTTTTTTATTTTATCAAAATGCGTTTTGTGGCAGAAATGCCTTCTGGAACCTATGAACTTTCATGTGCCTTAATAAAAAACGTGTATGCCACCTGTAAATACGAATACAATTGTTAAATTAGGAGCCTAGTTGGTTGTGCCACGGAAAAAGTAAGAAACCTTCCCGCTAGCCATGATTGGCTGAGATAATGAGTGCGCTGGACATGCCGAGAGATGAGTTCAGATTGGTCTGCCATGTAGCACGCTTCGGTCTATAATATGAGCTGGTCAGTATGTGTAGGTAATCCTTTCTAACACAGCTTTTTTTGAAAGATATCACGTAGTAGAACTATAAGTGTTGCCCTCCACTTTCTGGAGGACCGAGTTTTGAAATCAGTGGAATTCGAGTATGATAGCTAAGAAGATGGAGAAAAATTCTGCCGTTTGATTGCAAATATGCAGACGGAGTCGAAAAGAGGATGGCAGCAGCACGACATACACATGGCAACATACCCAACACAACATGGCAGCAGCACAACATGGTAGCAGCACAAAACAGGGTACAAACATTATTGGCCACAGACAACAGCACAAAAGACAAGGTAGAGACAACACTACATCATGCAAAGCAGCCACAACTGTCGGTAAGAGTTTCCATGATTGAGTCTTTGAATGAAGAAGATTGAGATAAAACTGTCCAGTTTGAGTGTTTGTTGCAGCTCATTCCAGTCGCTAGCTGCAGCGAACTGAAAAGAGGAGCAGCCCAGGGATGTGTGTGCTTTTGGGACCTTTAACAGAATGTGACTGGCAGGACGGGTGTTGTATGTGGAGGATGAGGGCAGCAGTAGATATCTCAGTTAGGGGGGAGTGAGGCCACAGAGGGGTTTATAAATAAGCATCAACCAGTGGGTCTTGCGACAGGTTTACAGAGATGACCAGTTTACAGAGGAGTATAGAGTTCAGTGATGTGTCCTATAACGAGAATTGGTGGCAAATCTAGCCGCTCGAGAGCACCGTTACCTGTCGGTCTATAAATTACGTCTCGGCCTCCCGTGTGACTGCATCGCAGTGCTAACTGCGCCACCAGAGTCTCTGGGTTCGCGCCCAGGCTCTGTCGCAGCCGGCCGCGACCGGGAGGTCCGTGGGGCAACGCACAATTGGGCTAGCGTCGTCCGGGTTAGGGAGGGTTTGGCCGGTAGGGATATCCTTGTCTCATCGCGCTCCAGCGACTCCTGTGGCGGGCCGGGCGCAGTGCGCGCTAACCAAGGGGGCCAGGTGCACGGTGTTTCCTCCGACACATTGGTGCGGCTGGCTTCCGGGTTGGAGGCGCACTGTGTTAAAGAAGCAGTGCGGCTTGGTTGGGTTGTGCTTCGGAGGACGCATGGCTTTCGACCTTCGTCTCTCCCGAGCCCGTACGGGAGTTGTAGCGATGAGACAAGATAGTAATTACTAGCGATTGGATACCACGAAAATTGGGGAGAAAAGGGGATAAAAAAAAAGAAAAAGAAAAGCAATTACGTGTCCGTAATATAGCATGGGTTGGATAGTCATCTGAATCAGGGTTAGTTAGGCAGCTGGGGTGAAAGAGGAGCAATTATGATAGAGGAAAGTATAGATTTAACCTTAGCCTGCAGCTTGGATGTGTGCTAAAGGAAGGACAGTGTACCGTCTAGCCATACTCCCAAGTACTTGTATGAGGTGACTATCTCAAGCTTTAAACCCTCAGCGGTAGTAATCACACCGGCTGGGAGAGGGGCATTCTTCTTACCACATGACCTTTGGTTTGGAGGTGTTCAGAACAAGGTTAAGGGCAGAGAAAGCTTGTTGGTCACTAAGAAAGCTTTGTTGTAGAGCGTTTAACACAACATCCGGGGAGGGGCTAGCTGAGTGTAAGACTGTATCATCTGCATATAAACGGATGAGACAGCTTCCTACTGCCTGAGCTATGTTGTTGATGTAAATTGAGAAGAGCGTGGGGCCTAGGATCGAGCCTTGGGGTACACCCTTGGTGACAGGCAGTGGGTGAGACAGCAGATGTTCTGACTTTATACGCTGCACTCTTTGAGAGAGGTAGTTAGCAAAGCAGGCCAAAGACCTCTTAGAGACACCAATACTCCTTAGCCGGAATACACAAGAATGAAATGGTCTAACGTATCAAAAGTTTTGGCCAAGTCAATTAAAATAGCAGCACAACATTGCTTAGAATCAAGGGCAATGGTGACATCATTGAGAACCTTTAAGGTTGCAGTGACACATTCATAACCTGAGCGGAAACCAGATTGCATACCAGAGAGAATACAATAGACATCAAGAAAGCCAGTCAGTTGATTATTGACAAGTTTTTCCAACACTTTTGATAAACAGGGCAAAATAGAAATAGGCCTATAACAGTTAGGATCAACTTGATCTCCCCTTTAAATAAAGGATGAACCGTGGCTACCTTCCAAGCAATGGGAACCTTCCCAGAGAGGAGAGGCAGATTAAAAACGTCAGAGATAGGCTTGGCGATTATAGGGGCAGCAACCTTAAAGAAGAAAGGGTCTGACACAGATGTTTTTTTGGGGTCAAGTTTAAAGAGCTCCATTATCATCTCAGACTCAGTGACCGCCTACAGGGAGAAACTTTGTAGTGGGGCCAGGGAAAAAGAGGGAGGAGCATCGGGGCTAGTCGCATTCAGGGCTAGTCGGTGGGAGATGAGGAAATGTTGGACAGGCAAGGAGGCATGGCTGAGTCAAATAGAAATCCTGCCTTAACGAAGTGGTGATTAAAGAGCTCAGCCATGTGCTTCTTGTCAGTAAAAGGCACATGACAGCCTGCTTGGAGTTTGCAAAAAGGCACCTAAAGACCCTCAGAACATGAGAAACAAAATATTCTGGTCTGATGAAACCAAGATGAAACTCTTTAACCTGAATGCCAAGCGTCACGTAGCTAGACCACGGACTTGAACCCGATTGAACATCGATGGGGAAACCTGAAAATAACTGTGCAGCAACGGTCCCCATGCAAACCTGACAGAGCTTGAGAGGATCTGCAGAGAAGAATGGGAGAAAGTCCCCAAATACAGGTGTGCCAAGCTTCTAGCGTCATACCCAAGAAGACTCGAGGCTGTATGCGCTGCCAAAAGTGCTTCAAAGTACTGAGTAAAGGGTCTGAATACTTAGGTAAATGTGATATTTAAAAAAAAATTAAAAAAGTTTTTTGCTGTATCATTATGGAGTATTGTGTCTAAATACTTTCCGAATGCACTGTAAATTACTGCAGTTTAAGACCAAGAAAGACCAAGAAACTGTATGGAGTAAAAAGTACAATATTTTCTTAAGGAATGTAGTGAAGTAAAAGTAGTCAAAAATATAAATAGTGAAGTAAAGTACACATACCCAAAAATGTGGATTTGCTATGCTGCATTTTTTAAACAGAAATAGTACAGATGTGCTTTGGAAATAGCAACCTGGATTAAATACATGTATGACGATGTTTGCCTATCCATGCCTTGTATAGCCTACTACTGAATATGGTACAAATGTATGCTCAGATATGGCACAATGATTTTTGCCCGCCGGAACAGGTCAAATAATATTTGATGAGCTTTACCCCATTTTCGATCAGACATGAGGATGAATACTACATATCATGTAAGGAATACGGATGCATAAATGATCAGGTAACGACTAAGGATGTGATACATTTCAGAAAATATGTGGCTTCATTCATACCTAAGTATAAAGGCTTAGATATGTCAGCATGTTGACACCTACCCTTTCCGGAGATCGAATATTCTACAAATATGTAAGCGGGTGCATGCGCATCAGGTGCGTGTCTTGTATGCATCTCACCCCAGATATCTCCCTGGACTCATACAGTAGAAGGGAGATTTCTGAGGTCCAGATTGGATGCATGTACAAACTGTCCCATTACGGAGAATATCCTAGCTCCGTATATGAAATGAATGACATGCGTATATGGGAGCATGTCTACTCCTTATATCTAATAACATGTCAGATATCCAGAAATATATATCCAGTGCAAATGTGTTGATATAACGGTAATATTATAAAAAGTATGTGTTTAGCAATAGTCATACTGTATGATTCAGTGCAATATGCCAATCACATTATTCAAAATATCTGAATTTGTACCAAAAAAAAGGGTTATGCATTCCAACATATTGGGCAAGAATTAAGAGTGGGCAAAGTTCAATCAAAAGTTTTACCATTGCGAGCTATAGAGTTCACAGCTGCCGATGCCTCATCGCGATTGGTTATTCCCCATCATTTGCAACAACAACCTTTTTCAGAGATGCTTTGTGGATAAGGGCACGGGACTAGGCCTACTCTGTGTACGGGAAAGCGCCCCTTAGAGTGCCGTCCATTTCTTTTATATGGATTATCTAACCATCTATCTTCTTACATCAAGATCCAAATTGTAAAATAAACTTTTGTTCAATACTCTGATGTGTTATCCTCTGGGGCTGTGCTGTACGCAATCTGTACAATAAATCAAATCCAACATGGGGTTGTGTCAGGTTGGCTCGGGTTGGCGACAATAAAAATCTATTCTATTCAATCAGGAACAGAACTTAGCAGTACTCACGTGGGGTCCACCAGGGGCATGAGCAGCTGCATGCGTGTGAAGACGTAGGACCAGGTGTAGCTAAGGGCGGTGGGGCAGTGTTTGGGCAGGTGGTCCTGGCGCAGCAGGCTGTAGAGACAGAGAACCCAGGGGTCCTTGACCGACTGGGCAAAGATCCACACGTGGGACGGGCTCCGGATGTCATAGTGGCTGTTGACCAGCATGGAGTTCCACTCAAGCAGCCATTGCAGGTCCACTTGGTGGCCCAATGGAAGAGTGGCCTAAAGAGGGGGTTGGGGATTGGGAGACAGGAGGGTCAGGGGTTAGAAGTCGAGGGTTAGAGGTTTCAGTCAATTCAGGAAATGATCTTCAATTACAATTAAAGGCTATAGACTGTTTATTTTAGAAATCATAAAAAATGTATGCAATTTTTTTAGGTTCAACTGGAATTTCAATTGCAGTTCTAGAACCAGGCTAAAACTGCCATCCACAATTCTATGATCAGTGAGAAGATTGTTCATACAAATCACTAACGTGATTAATGGAAGCTAACCAGATCGCTTGACGGTAAAGTGCATTCGGAAAGTACCCCTTGACTTTTCCCACATTCTGTGATGTTACAGACCTATTCTAAAATGTATGAAATCGTTTTTTCCCCCTCATCAATCTACACACAATACTCTATAATGACAAAGCAAAAACAGGTTTTCAGAAATTTGTACAAATGTATA
Organism: Salvelinus fontinalis; assembly: GCF_029448725.1. Classification (NCBI taxonomy): domain Eukaryota; kingdom Metazoa; phylum Chordata; class Actinopteri; order Salmoniformes; family Salmonidae; genus Salvelinus; species Salvelinus fontinalis. The sequence goes on from NC_074688.1 coordinate 1,287,710, forward strand.
CAAAATAAAAAACAGAAACCTTATTTACATAACTATTCAGAACCTTTGCTATGAGACTCGAAATTGCTCTCAGGTGCATTCTGTTTCCATTGATCATCCTTGAGATGTTTCTACAGCTTGATTTTGAAGTCCACCTTTGGGAAATTCAATTGATTGGACATGAGTTGGAAAGGCACACACCTGTCTATATAAGGTCCCACAGTTGACAGTGCATGTCAGAGAAAAAACCAAGCCATGAGGTCGAAGGAATTGTCTGTAGAGTTTCGAGACAAGATTGTGTCGAGGCACAGATCTAGGGAAGGGTACCAAAAAATGTCTTCAGCATTGAAGGTCCCCAAGAACACAGTGGCCTCCATCATTCTTAAATGGAAGAAGTTTGGAACCACCAAGACTCTTCCTATAGCTGGCCAAACAGAGCAATTGGTGGAGAAGGGCCTTGGTCTGGGAGGTGACCAAGTACCCGATGGTCACTCTGACAGAGCTCCATCTCTCTAGAGATGGGAGAACCTTCCAAAAAGACAATCATCTCTGCAAAACTCCACCAAGCAGGCCTTTATGGTAGAGTGGCCAGACGGAAACCACTCCTAAGTAAAAGGCACATAACAGCCCGCTTGGAGTTTGCCAAAAAGAACCTAAAGGACTCTCAGAACATGAGAAACAATATTATATTGTCAGATGAAACCAAGATTGAACTCTTTGGCCTGAATGCCAAGTGTCACGTCTGGAGGAAACCTGGCACCATACCTACAGTGAAGTAATGTGGTGACAGCATTATTGTCACGTTCCTGACCTGTTTTCCATTGTTTTTGTATGTGTTTAGTTGGTCAGGGCGTGAGTTGGGGTGGGCATTCTATGTTATGTGTTTCTATGTTGGGTTAAATGTGTTGCCTGATATGGTTCTCAATTAGAGGCAGGTGTTTGACGTTTCCTCTGATTGAGAACCATATTAAGGTAGGCTGTTCTCACTGTTTGTTTGGGGGTGATTGTTGCTGTGTCTGTGTATGTCGCACCACACGGTACTGTTTCGTTTCGTTTCGTTCTTTCATTCATTTTCGTGTCTTCCTTCCTGTTCGTGCGTTCATGTTATATGTTCTCTAGTTCAGGTTTGTTCACATCGTTTATTGTTTTGTAGTTATCAAGTGTTCTTCGTGTTCGTCGTCTTGATTTAATAAATTCATTATGTATTCAGCACCCGCTGCGCATTGGTCCGCTCAATCACCTATAGACGATCATTACAATTATGCTGTGGGGATGTTTTTCATCAGGGACTGGGAGACTAGTCAGTATTGAGGGAAAGATGAAAGTACAGAGAGATCCTTGATGAAAACCTGCTCCAGAGCGCTCAGGACCTTAGACTGGGGGTGAAGGTTCACCTTCCAATAGGACAACAACCCTAAGCACACAACCAAGACAATGCAGGAGTTCTCTGAATGTCCTTGAGTGGCCCAGCCAGAGCCCGAACTTGAATCTGATCGAACATCTCTGGAGAGACCTGAATATAGCTGTGCAGTGATGCTCCCCATCCAATCTGACAGAGCTTGAGAGGATCTGCAGAGAAGAATGGGAGGGAATCCCCAAATACAGGTGTGCCAAGCTTGTAGCGTCATACCCAAGAAGACTCGAGACTGTAATCACTGCCAAAGGTGCTTGAACAAAGTACTGAGTAAAGGGTCTGAATACTTATGTAAATGTGTTTGTTTTTTTCTAAAAAAAAATTTTTGCTTTGTATTGTATGTAGATTGATGAGGAAAAGAAACAATTTAGTCAATTTTAGAATAAGGCTGTAATGTAACAAAATGTTGAAAAAGTCAAGGGGTCTGAATACCGAATGCACTTTCCGAATGCACTGTATGTTAAGCGGACTGGGCTGTAATACCCATCCTGAATCACTGTCTGGAGTAATAACAAAGTTATGAAATGTGAGAAATTGTACATGAAATAAGTGGATTACTTAGATGAGCAAAATGCAGCCAGACTTACACAGAAGCTATACTGTATGAGTACACATTGACGCCTTCAGTCTCCCCTCTCTCTCTCCACCCCCACCCTCTGCCTCCTCTTCTCCCTCTAAAACACACACACACACACAGAGTGCAACACAGAGAAACGCTCACCGTATCTGACGCTGCCACATGGACAAAACTTTCCAGAACCGCCAGGCTCAGTTGATCCATGACCTCTATCATGGGTTTGTCATCATCCTGTAAGGTATGATCACAGAATCCATCATGTTCAACCAACTCTGGTCCAATACTCCGTAACCAGCACACAATTTACTGGTTAACTTTCCAGTTAATCGGCTTTGCTATGGAGCTACACTGGGGCTTCGAGAAAACCGTAGCTTTTTAGCTGTTACATAAGACCTGTAACTTGTTGACAGCGCGAGAAGAGCGCGAGCCACTTTATCAAGCGCTCTCGGGGCGTGAGACGCGCATCGAATTCTTGAAGATGAAAAAAGAGCGGGACATTTTACGCTGAGCAGTGCATACCTCTCATGAAACGAATGGCAGTGTCTCGCGCTCCGCACAAGTTACATGTCCATGAAATAGCCTTTTGGGTGTGATGTGGTGGTTCCTATGGTTACGCAGCCACGTTTGAACAATGAATTTTACAATAACAGACCGGCGATTTTAACCCACGTTCTGACAATCCCCCTCTCGCCCTTACCTCAGCCTGTCCGATGGCGAGGAACAGGCAGCGTATCTCCCGGAGGATTGCCATGGCCAGTTTGCGCGTTGTGAGCTGACAGGAGCAGAGCAGCAGCAAGGCCAGGCCCTCGATGGCGTGCAGCACTGTGGAGTGGGGTCCGTGTTCCACCGACACGCGTTGGCTGGAGCCCAACTGCAACAGCTACAACACACAGCGGACACAGGTGCAAACAACAACTCAATAGAAGAGCAGGGCGCACTCACAACAGCGCCAGAACTAGAAGGGACATTGACACATATTTGTATTCCTTTCTGAGGAAACAGAAACCATGCCCCTACCTTAAACTAGTGCTGAGCGATTACTGTTTTTTTTAATATGTCGGTTTGGTTTAAGTTCATTGATAAAAACATTATCACGGTTTTTGAATTCTGTTTTTCGGGGAATGGGGGGTCCAACTCAGTGTCATTAACAAAAATGCACCCCTCCTCCCCAAGATGAAACATATTTTCATATGACCCTCCCCTTGTACTGAAAATAAATCGAACACCCTTCCCCCTCATACGATTAACTCAAAATCATGTTTACGACCACAAATAACAATAACTGTAGCAACACTGTTATTTCCATTGTGGTCCCTATTTTTTTATTTTGTACATGAATACAAGTACAATTCTTACAAGCTTGTTTGGCTGGTAGCTTATTCTTCAGATGTTCTGGGGCTGCTGGTGAACCATAATGTGCAGGCTTAATCAAAGTGACACTGGACTAGCTCACCTGCAAGAGTCTTTAGGGTGTCTATAATAGCTAGGTTTCCATCCAATTGGTGACAGATTTTCATGTGAATATTCGAAAGAATATTCCTTTAGGAAGATTTTCCTTTCGTAAATGTAGCGCCGAACCTACATGACAGGGAAGATTTGAATTTACCGGACATTTGATAAATGTAACATACACCCATATGCATTCAGATCCAACCTGGCGCAGCCAGCACCATCAAAAAAAAAAGAGGCCTGTTGGCCAAATGAGCCACATTTTACGTGTCCTTTAAAAACAGCCTATAACAAATTAGAAAAACACGATTCCTTGTGTTTCAATGTGTAGCATATGCAAAACGTTCTAGCCTATTTGTGGGGGTGGGGGGGTTAGGCTCAGCTGTCAGATATTTTAGCAGTACATTTATAGTATCAGGGCATTGCATCATGCAATGGCTTTCACTGTATGATATTCATATTTTTATAAATATATAGCCTATATAAACTAGAGAGATAGAGATTTGCCGGTGGCATGCTATGTTACCGACATGCATTTCTTCATGTCAGATGCCTACTGTGTCTGCTATTAGTTCATTTTTGATTCAAATATTTTGTATAAAGATAAGAATTATATTGTTAGATTACAGGAGTAACTCTGGTTGTCCTGAAAGGGTCTTCCTTACCTCAAGTTTAACTGTCAGTTGGAGCGCCGAGGCACACTGCCGTCATATTGAAGGCCTGCAGTAGCTAAAGCTTAATAATAGCCACAGCATACCAAACCTTCACAAACGTTTCTAAACTTCATTAGGGTAATATCAAAGTAAGTCGAGCCATTGTTTTATAGGGAAAATACGAGCAGAAGAGCGAATGTAAATCAGGGATATTTGTCCCCATTTGGGACAACCCCTCCCCCCAGTAAATGTTGATAATGTTGATAAATGTTGAACAAAATAATTAATAAAAGTCCCATGATTGTAGTGACTGCCCATTACTGCTTATCACGTATTAACCATAACTTATTCACATTACTTTAATAAAATATTTGTTTAATTTGATACATTTTATTTCATTCCAAGTGCTTCTGACAAAATCACAATTTAAGTAGTTCTTCAATGTAAATAAGGCATACTGAATACCAACTATCAGTCACTTAGATCATGTATTTTCAAGCTTGCAAAGCAACTGCTTTCTTTCCCTCTCGATCTTCTCTCAGTCTCTTGCCGGGTTCAAAACAACTGGGAACTAGGAACTGGGAACTGAGAAATCTCCACCTTCCGACATCAGTGCGTTAAAAAAAACACTATTTGAACGGTCATCCCTTCTCGAAATTTCAACTCAGGATTTCGGGCCTCTTTCTAAAGCTCTGACTTTCCGACCTGAAGATCACTGACCTCATGATTTGATCTCATATTTTTCAGAGTTCCCAGTTCTTTTGAAAGAGGCATCTGTGTCTGCTCTGCACAGACCGGACAAGTTTAAGCGGGTGTACAATGATTTATGGTCATTGTAGTTAATTAACACATTTTCTGCTCTAAACTGTGTAGAATATTGACCTGTTGGAAACTACAACTCCCTACTACATTGCACAGTTCAGGCTTGATCATATTTATCTCTACAGAAATTACACATCGAGCTCACAAAAAAAAACGGAACAAAATGTAATTCAAATAATTGAACCGACATCGGTCAAATTAGTTGTTTAAAAACCTAATCGCTCAGCACTACGTAAACATACAGGCACTTAATGTAGCTACTCATTACACCTCCCAGCCTATATCTCCACTGTAAGAGCAATAAGGAAATAATAGACAGCCTATCTATGTTTACTGTACCTCTGCTGGGCGTATCTTGGCTGTGTCGCAGCCCTTCTCTGGGGCTGACAGAGCAAGTCTCCACTGGGTCAACAGCTGAAGCAGCAGCCGGAGAGAGTTGTCCAGTAGGGCCTGCAATCAATCAATTAGTCAATACATTAGTCAATCAATCAATCAAGAAATCAACTCATCAAGCCATCTATCCATTGATAGTTCCATCCAGCTAGTTCCATTCCATCCAGATAGTTCCATACAGATCCATCCATCTGTACCTGGTGGCTGTCCTGAACCTCCCGCAACAGGAAATTGGTAAAGCCAAACAGGACGTCATCACGCCACTCAGGGAGGTCTACCAGTAAACTCTGGAGGGAATTCTGGGCTATGAGGCGTAGCTCGTCGTCCATGTGAATCGTCAACCTGGGAGAAAAAAAATACACACAATGTGCGTTTTAAAGAGGCAACTATTTATGTATTGCTCGGTTTACTAAATTCTACTTAAAGTTGAAATCCTTAATTGCTATATACATTTTTTGACACACGGTACCAGTCAAAAGTTTGGACGCCTACTCATTTAAGGGTTTTTCTTAATTTTTTGCTATTTTCTACATTGTAGAATACTAGTAAAGACATCAAAGCTATGAAATAACACATATGGAATCATAAAGTAACCAAAAAAAGTGTTAAACAAATCTAAATATATTTTATATTTGAGTAGCCACCCTTTGCCTTGATGACAGCTTTGCACACACTCGGCATTCTCTCAACCAGCTTAATGAGGAATGCTTTTCCAACAGTCTTGAAGGAGTTCCCACATAGGTTGAGCACTTGTTGGCTCCTTTTCCTTCACTCTATGGTCCAACTCATCACAAACCATCAAATTGGTTTGAGGTCGGGTGATTGTGGAGGCCAGGTCATCTGATGCAGCACTCCATCACTCATCTTCTTGGTCAAATAGCCCTTACACAACCTGGAGGTGTGTTTTGTGTCATTGTCCTGTTGAAAAACAAATGATAGTGGCACTAAGCGCAAACCAGATGGGATGGAGTATCGCTGCAGAATGCTGTTTTAGCAATGCTGATTAAGTGAGCTTTGAATTCTACATAAATCACCGACAGCGTCACCAGCAAAGCACCCCCACACCTTCTCCTCCATGCTTCATGGTGGGAACCACACATGCGGAGATCATCCATTCACCTACTCTGCACCTCACAAAGACACGGCGGTTGGAACCAAAAATCAAATATTTGGACTCATCAGACCAAAAGGACAGATTTCCACCGGTCTAATGTCCATTGCTCGTGTTTCTTGGCCCAAGCAAGTCTCTTCTTATTATTGGTGACCTTTAGTAATGGTTTCTTTGCAGCAATTCGACGATGAAGGCCTGATTCATGCAGTTTTCTCTGAACAGTTGATGTTGAGATGTGTCTGTTACTTGAACTCTGTGAAGCTTTTATTTGGGCTGCAATTTCTGAGGCTGGTAACTCTAATGAACTTATCCTCTGCAGCAGAGGTAACTCTGGGTCTTCCTTTCCTGTGGCGGTCCTCATGAGATCCAGTTTCATCATAGCGCTTGATGGTTTTTTGCGACTGCACATTTTCCGGATTGACTGACCTTCATGTCTTAAAGTAATGATGGACTGTTGTTTATTTCGCTATGCTTATTTTAGCTGTTCTTGCCACAATATGGACTTGGCCTTTTATCAAATCCAATTTTATTGGTCACATACATGTTTAGCAGATGTTATTGCGGGTGTAGCGAAATGCTTGTGTTTCTAGCTCCAACAGTGCAGTGATATCTAATAAGTAATATCTAACAATTTCACATCAAAACACACAATACACACAAATCTAAAGTAAAGGAATGGAATTAAGAATATATAAAGATTTGCACGAGCAATGTCAGACTGACATAGACTAAAATACAGTAGAATAGAATATAATACAGTATATACATATGAGATGAGAAATGCAAAATATGTAAACATTATTAAAGTGGCCAGTGATTTCAAGTCAATGTATATAGGGCAGCAGCCTCTAAGGTGCTAGTGATGGCTATTTAACAGTCTGATGGCCTTTAGATAGAAGCTGTTTTTCAGTCTCTCGGTCCCATCTTTGATGCACCTGTACTGACCGCGCCTTTTGGATGATAGCGAGGTGAACAGGCAGTGGCTCGGGTGGTTGTTGTCCTTGACCTTTTTGGCCTTCCTGTGACATCGGGTGCTGTAGGTGTCCTGGACGACAGGTAGTTTTCACCCGGTGATGCGTTGAGTAGACCGCACCACCCTCTGGAGAGTCCTGCGGTTGCGGGCGGTGTAGTTGCCGTACCAGGCGGTGTAGTTGTCGTACCAGGCGGTGATACAGCACGACAGGATGCTCTCAATTGTGCATCTGTAAAAGTTTTAGGTGCCAAGGGTTTTAGGTGCCAAGCCAAATTTCTTCAGCCTCCTGAGGTTGAAAAGGCACTGTTGCGCCTTCTTCGCCACACTGTCTGTGTGGGTAGACCATTTCAGTTTGTCAGTGATGTGTACACCGAGGAACTTGAAGCTTTACACCTTCTCCACTGTGGTCCCATCGATGTGGATAGGGGGGTGCTCTGCTGTTTCCTGAAGTCCATGATCAGCTCCTTTGTTTTGTTGATGTTGAGTGAGAGGTTAATTTCCTGGCACCACACTACCAGGAACCTCGTCTCGTCATTGTTGGTAAACAGGCCTACTACTGTTGTGTCGTCTGCAAACTTGATGATTGAGTTGGAGGCATGCATGGCCACTCAGTCATGAGTGAACAGGGAGTACAGGAGGATGCTGAGCACGCACCCTTGTGGGGCCCTTATGTTGAGGATCAGCGAAGTGGAGATGTTGTTTCCTACCTTCACCACCTGAGGGCGTCCCGTCAGGAAGTCCAGGACCCAGTTGCACAGGGCGGGGTTCAGACCCAGGGCCCCGAGCTTAATGATGAGCTTGGAGGGTACTATGATGTTGAATGCTGAGCTATAGTCAATGAACAGCATTCTTACACAGGTATTCCTCTTGTCCAGATGGGATTGTGAGGGTGCGATGGCGATTGCATCATCTGTGGATCGATTGGGGCGGTATGCAAATTGGAGTGGGTCTAGGGTGACAGGTAGGGTGGAGATGATATGATCCTTGACTAGTCTCTCAAAGCAATTCATGATGACAGAAGTGAGTGCTACGGGGCGATAGTCATTTTGTTCAGTTACCTTTGCTTTCTTGGGTACAGGAATGGTGGACATCTTGAAGAATGTGGGGGCAGCAGACTGGGATAGGGAGAGATTGAATATGTTCGTAAACACTCCAGCCAGCTGGTCTTCACATGCTCTGTGGACGGGGCTAGGGATGCCGTCTGGGCCGGCAGCCCTGCAAGGGTTAACACGCTTAAATGTCTTACTTACGTCGGCCATAGAGAAGGAGAGCCCACAGTCCTTAGTAGCTGGCCATGTCAGTGGCACTGTGTTATCCTCAAAACGGGCAAAAAAGGTGTTTAGCTTATCCGAAAGCAAGACGTCCGTGTCCGCGACGTGGCTGGTTTTCCCTTTGTAGTCCGTGATTGTTTATAGACCCTGCCACATACGTCTCGTGTCTTAGCCGTTGAATTGCAACTCCACTTTGTCTCTGTACTGACGTTTTGCCTGTTTGATTGCCTTACTGAGGGAATAACTACACTGTTTTCTATTCTACCATATTCCCAGTCACCTTGCCATGTTTCAATGCGGTGGTTCGTACTTTCAGTTTAGCGCAAATGCTGCCATCTATCCACGGTTTTGGTTTAGGCATGTTTTAATAGTCACACTTGGAACAACATCTTCTCTACACTTCCTGTTGAACTCAGTCCCCGTGTCCATGTATACATCAATGTTATTATCCGAGGGTACCCGGAATATATCCCAGTCCGCGTGATCAAAACAATCTTGAAGCATGGATTCTGATTGGTCAGACCAGCGTTGAATAGACCATAGCACGGGTACTTCCTGTTTGAGTTTCTGCCTATATAAGGGGAGACCAAAAAGGAGTCATGATCTGATTTGCCGAAGCAAGGGCAGGGGAGGGCCTTGTAGGCATTTCGGAAAGCTGAGTAGCAGTGGTTCAATGTTTTTGCAGAGCGAGTGCTACAGTCAATGTGTTGGTAGAACTTCGGTAGCATTTTCCTCACATTAGCTTTGTTAAAATCCCCGGCTACAATAATTGCATCCTCAGGATATATAGTTTCCAGTGTAGTTCTTTGTGGGTCGTCGTGGTATCGGCTTGAGGGGGAATATACACGGCTGTGACTCTAACCGAAGAGAATTCTCTCGGGAGGTAATATGGGTCGGCATTTGATCGTAAGGTGTTCGAAGTCGGGTGAACAAAAGGACTTGAGTTTCTGTATGTTATCACAATCACACCATGAGTAGTTAATCATGAAACATACACCCCTGCCCTTCTTCTTCCAGGAGAGATCTTTATTCCTGTCTACACGATGAACTGAGAACCCAACTGGCTGTACAGACTCAGCATATCCCGAGAGAGCCATGTTTCCCTGAAACAGAGTATGTTACAATCCCTGATGTCTCTCTTGAAGGAGATCCTCGCTCTGAGCTCGTCAACTTTATTATCCAGAGACTGAACATTAGCGAGTAATATACTCGGAAGCGGTGGGGGTTGTGAATCCCTCCTGAGTCGGACTAGAATCAGCCTCTGGAATCAGTTCAATTGCCCTGGGGGGTACGAACAAAGGATCCAATTCGGGAAAGTCGTATTCCTGGTCGTAATGCTGGTAATGCTGGTGAGCTACCACTGCTCTGATATCCAAAAGTTATTTCTGGCTGTATGTAATAACACAAAAACATTTCTGGGCTAATAATGTAATAAATAACACATAAAAAACAAAATACAGCCAAGCTTTTAGCTTAGGAGCTAAAAGCACGGCTGCCCTATCTGTTGGCACCATCTTGATAGAGCTTTCTTCTGTATACCACCCCTACCTTGTCACAACTGATGGGCTCAAACGCATTAAGAAGGAAAGAAATAACACAAATGAACTTTTAACAAGGCACACCTATTAATTGAAATGCATTCCATGTGACTAACTCATGAAGGTGAGAGAATGCCAAGAGTATGCAAAGCTGTTGTCAAGGTAAAGGGTGGCTACTTTGAAGAATCTCAAATATATGTTGAACAGTTTTTTGGTTAGTATATGATTCGATATGTGTTATTTCATAGTTTTGATGTCCTTACTATTATTCTACAACTTAGAAAATAGTAAAATAAAGAAAAACCCTGGAATGAGTAGGTGTGTCCAAACATTTGACTGGTACTGTATAAATAAATGACATATGCCCATTGATTCTTGAAGAACATAACTGTTACGAATTGTATGTATAATGACTAAATGCTGTATACATTTAAAGTAATGATAGGACTATATCCAACAGAATTCTACCCTGTCTCTGTATAATGATGAAGAAAGTTTGTCCATAAGAAAAAAGGGACTGTTAGCAGACAAGTAACTGTGGCAGACAACTTGTGACCACTCTGGAAGTGATAACAGGGAAGGAAGTCTCCCCACCCAGGGAGGGGAGAAACCTTGGGCTTGTAGTAGATTGTATAACAGGTGGCAGGATGGGATAAGCAATGTATGAGTAGGAGAAGACTTGTGAACAATATTGTCATTGTCTGAGAGGAGGAGGGACATTTATGACGAAATGAGAGGTATATAAACCAATGTACATGAAATGATAACAGAGCTCTCGTAAATAAACGTTGCTGACTATTGTAGACTGGCCCCTGTCTGTTTCATTTCAACAAGAACCTTACAAATTCTTGGTAACAAACCGAGTAGTTTAATTGAAGTTCAGTTTATGAACATTGAGAACAGAATTCTCATAACAATAACTTAAAAATACCTCATGAGCTTAGTTCAACTGTCACACCGCATCAAAACCCAAAAATACAAGCTTGTTAATTTCGATATTTGTACACAATAAACAAACACTGTTTAGCCTCAAAACATGGTTAAAACTATGATTTTGATTATAATGGATGGTCAGTCCTTGCATCCATACCTCTGTCAATGAATTTGAAAGGGGTTACATTTCTCCAAGCCCATCCCTCAGCTTTTTACCAACACACAGGTGGGGTGAACACTGTTACTGTTTCAATTAAGGATTCTAGCTTTAAGTAATTGCCTCCTTAAAACACACATTGTTGAAGAAAAGTTTTCAATGAAATCAGGCTGCCAGATTATAATGAGGTTTATTGGAATTTTTCCAGTCAGGTAAGATAGGAATGGTTCCTGGTCTAAAGTGGGCTCTGCATGATACATGACACCTAATTATCTGAATGCCCTGGTCAAATAGGCAGCAGCGGGCCTCTGCAGGATCGTGTTACTGAGGTTTTGGGAAACGTGAAGGGTTGGCCCATTCATTACAATGGGTTCCTTGCACATACACACACACAGGCAGATATGCACGCACGTACACACCGAGATAGCAGGTCTATGAGTTCGGGCTTGGACATGCCGTCTGGCAGGATGCGAGGGATGGCCGCCACACACGTCCTGAACAAGTCGATCTTCGGCTTCCTCTCTCCTCTGACAAGACAAGGTGAGACACCATCAAGATCAGGTCAACAGCAGAACTGCCTGCCTTTCAGTTTGTCATTACATATGCAATGTAAAATGTCCCCCAATAATGACATGCAAAAATATTTTTGACAACTGCCAAATCATGGTACATCAAGAATAGGGCCTTTAGTTGTATTTTTTCCTGACCACATGACCTAACCAGGAAACCTTTTTCCTGGCCAATCCAAGTTGAAACTTGGGGGATTACCAGTCGTAGGACCCTGGAGAGCTGGGAACGTTGGGAAAGTTTCTGGAAATGTACAACCCTAACACTTGTAGAGGAAGATCAATAAATCAAATGTATTTATAAAGCCCTTTTCACATCAGCCGAGTAGCACACGTACGTGATCATGTCCTCAGGCTCTTTGTTGAGCATCTGGACGTTGGTCATCATCAAGCATCGGCCCACCTCCTTGTCCAAGTGTCTCAGGCTATTGTCGATGGCCTTCCTCACCTGGGAGTAGTACAGGGACATACCTACACCACAGGAGAAGAACACATCATTTACTTTCAGGATCTATTCTATTCATACATACTTACACGGGAAGGTGCATGGTGAACAACACAACCTTTCATTCCAGCGGTGAATTGTGCCATCCATCCATCCAATCATCCATCCTTCCACCCACACATCCACAACATACCGGAAACAGTAGGTAGTCCACCTGGTGACCCACCTATGACCTTGGCTTCATCATCGGTCAGTGTTTTGCTCAGGTAAGTCTTCTTTACCCTGAGTGTGTTGCCCGAAGGCAGCGTGGCTCCCGTGTTGGGCATGGGTGGCTCCCCATCCTTCTGCTGGAGCTTGTCAGCTATCACCAGGAACGCTCTCAGACCTATATTCATTCTCTGGACAAAGGCACACACTGGAATGTTATGTTAATTGTCATGATATGATGACTGATTTGATTGGTAATTGATTGATTGATTACATGTATTGTCCTTTTACGGGAAATTATTTTCAAATGTATTGTTATTCTGAATCTGGTATATTGTTCAATGTGTTCTATGCAGTTCTGCTTTCAAAAATGGCATTACAATTTAGAAAATATAGCTGCAAGCAGAAATGAACATGGATCTGTTCACAGGGTAACAGAAAGGACACACGATCAGTTGGATAACAAAGCACTCTATTTATAGGAACTATCTTGCTTAAAGGGCAATCAGTGAACGCATTACCATATTTATCTCTCAATACCACAAGGATGACCCAATTGAAGTTTAATCTAGTCCTGTATGTTGGTCCTTTTAATGCAGTATGTAATGATTCTTAAAAATCCTTAGGAGTCTATTGACGCACCTGTGCTTCAATCTAAGTAACATAGTCAAAAAAATCCCCATGTAAATCCGTCAGTTTAAGATTGGGCTGCGTCTCAATCCACCACATCCAAATATGTCGGCCTTCCGCATCTGCAGTGGAATGTGGCCGAGCTACAGCGATGTTTGTCAGACCATAAGACAGTCTTTTCACGAAAACGGCTGTAGACACTCTATGGAAAGATGAGACTCTCAAATCAAAATGTTCTCCGTTTTGCTCTACGACCCCCACAAGTGTCCCAGGACTCGTCTGAAGGTAACCCATACAAATTAAGGGAGGTAGTTTTGTGGCAACAAAAATAAGGGGTTAAATATGAATAGAAATTACAAAAATATTTCCTGAGCTTTCTTATATCTTCTAAATATAGCACACACTTCAAAACCTCTTGACTATTTTTTTTGCCATATATGAATCAAATAAAACAATTTATAAAATAGCGGGCACTCTTCTATAAATTGTGGTCCGTAAATTAAAAATCAGATAGCTAAATGATCCATGGTATGACCAAATAATGTGTCCAATAACTGACAATAATGGACTATTTTTGACTGCAACATATTCATCATAATCCCATTATTGCTTTTGTGCAGATTTATTCACACTATTCACAAGCACACTTGGCGCTTATACTGATGTTTAGGCAACTGAAATTGTCTTAATTTCACTGAGCGTCTTGCTCAGTGTTTTGGTGGTTTGGGTATTTTTAGGTTTTTTTGTCATTATAAAAATAAGCTGTTACTGTGTTCCAACTCACATGCTTTTTGTTTTATAGTTGTAACAAAAGCACTCCACGAATATAATGTAATTGACACTTGGAATGATGTGTTTTTTCAGTTTTTTTGTCCATGAGCCAGGGAAGTCGGTCGGGCAGCTCGAGCTCACTTGGGCCGATGGTGTCTTATAGTGATTTTCTTGAAGGTCTATGTCCCTAAAGTTGGAAAATGTGTGATAGCATTGCAAAAATGGTAGCTATCTGTGTATTATCACTCTTTCTGTCATTTACATTTAAGTCATTTAGCAGACGCTCTTATCCAGAGCGACTTACAAGTACATACATTCATACTTTTTTTGTACTGGCCCCCCGTGGGAAACAAACCCACAACCCTGGCGTTGCAAGCGCCATGCTCTACCAACTGAGCCACACGGGACCGTGTAATTTGACATGTCATCCCCCATCCCTTACATTCTTCCCATAAGGATTTTACCCAATGACAAACAACAATATACAACAAGTTATACCCTTTAAACATGTATAATTGGAAAGCTTAGATTCACAGCTATCCATCAGACACATTTCTGGGAGGAATGTTCAGGTCAACATAACTTTGACCTCTATGGTACATATCAGAATGACCTTATAAATTACTTTAAAAAGGAAACACTAATACATTTTAAACTTTGTTTGACAAGTGTGTAATGAACACGATGGGAGACAGAGAGCTGGTTTCAAGCGCAGGGCGCAGCAGGAGTTTATTTGTAAAGGGCCACAGGAAGAGGCAGGTAGCTAGGTCCAGGGGCAGGCAGAAGGTCATACACAGGGGGTCCAAAAAGGCAACAGTACAGGCAGGGAAAAGGCTAGTAACATCGTCCGGGAGATCAGGCAATAGGTTGATAACAGGAAATCCGATTTGCTAAAGTACAGGCGGGGAATATGCAAAAGGTATCGTTAGTGAGGCAGGCCAAAACTATCATACACGGGAGGATTAAATTACGGGAAAAACAGAGCTTCGAATAGAAGTGTGTCACAAAACAAACAATACCTCACAATGATGGGGTGCAAAGAACTGAACTGATAAATGCCCTACAGGTGTAGTATAACATGCCGGTTATTGGGATCTGGAGAGTGAGCTGCGTTCAGGGGATCTACGTGTTTGAGAGTGTGAGTTGGAAGCAGATGTTACAAATTGGTTATGAAAGGCCATGAAACTACCTTTCAAATTATATATAATATAACCAACTTTGAAAGCACCAGCTACAACTATTGTTTAAAAATTGTCCATATTGTGCCATTGACTTTAGAATGTTGGAAGGTTGCCCATAAAAATTCTGTGTAATGAGGCAGCTATGTTTTGGGATTTTAACTATGGTGACACAAAATTGCACACTCACAGCTAGAGCTGGGTTTAAAAAAAATTGTAGTTACAGGGCGCATTAACACCACAGAAACCTTTTTCCAATATGGATGTCAAGCAACACAGTGGGGTCTTATTGGACAATTTTACATGACCATACCTGTATGAAATATAATTGTAGTATTCCCCAAAAACTGTTTGAGTGATGTAGATACACAACCACATGAGCCAGGTGTGCCAGATATATACAATTGTTAAATTACTCACAGAATTGTGTTAAGAAGCTGTCTGAATCCCTGATTTCTGAAGATGTTAGGATCATTAATTGCAGTATTTCATCTTCAAACTTGTCAAAATGGATATGTACATGTGAATAGTCCTGGATGTGAACTGATTACAATGTTATCCTATTAACTGATTTCATAAAACAGGACTAGAAACTTGCTGCATACATTACAATGTAAATGTGTAGAATTGCATGAAATTAGTTATATAATTGCTAAATCTTCTCTCTGCTGTCAAGAGGGGGGCTGCTAAAATGTTTTGCTCACATATTCGCAGCCACGGCCATCTACTTTTATCTATTATAGAGCTGTTTGGGTTAGTGATCATTTGTAGAGTGGCTCTCTATTTGCCCTCAGCACTCATTTTTCCAACATTCTGAATGTCTACAGAATCCATATGTTCTTCTGAAATATGAACAGAGAAATACTGGACATTTTGAACTCTTAATATGGTGGTTGTAATTTGACAATTACAATCATGGTCTTGAATTGGACTTGCATTTTTCTGGTCTCGCTCTCAGGAAACCTCATTTTTCTGGTCTCTCTATCACCAAAGTTGCAATCCAAACACATAGCTACCCCATTGAATGGAATTTTATGGGTAAGCTTCCAACATTCTAATGTCAATGGCACAATATGGGCGATTTCTTTATAACAGTTGTAGCTGGTGCTTTCAAAGTTGGTTATATTATATATACGTTGATAGGTAGTTTCATGACCTTTCAGAACCACTTGTCAAACAAAGTTTAAAATGTATCAGATAATCCTTTTTAAAGTCATTTATACAGGTAATTCTGATATGTACCCTAGAGGTCAAAATATTTTGTGGGGGGGATTTTTTTCTAGACCTTCATAAACACAACCAAATTATAATTTTTCCCGATACATTAAATATATTTATTAGACTGTTAAGAATGTTGACGTCCAAAAGACGTGTCATTGGCACAAAGGGGGATCCAATGAGGCCAGGCTTTTATAGTGTTAATGTATTGCGCTATATACCAATTCTGGGGTTAATTTGACTAATGGTTTATTTTAAGCTTTTTGAAATATTTTTTTGTCTTATTTTTATGATATTTCACATTGTTCGTCTGCATAATTTAAATCTAACTCTAATTTGCCTGAGACAAAGTCCACTTGATCAATAGCTATCTAGTAACCTATGCCACTGGTGCCAATGACATATATAGTGCCTCCAACTGGTCTGGTGCAGCCATCTAAGGTTGCAGTGACATTATATTCACATGTCCTTTGGGTGGTGGACCATTCTTGATACACACGAGAAACTGTTGAGCGTGAAAAACCCAGCAGCGTTGTAGTTCTTGACACAAACCAGTGTGCCTGGCACCTACTACCATACCCCGTTCAAAGGCACTTAAATATTTGTTCTTGTCAGTTCACCCTCTGAATGGCACACATACACAATCCATGTCTCAATTGTCTCAAGGCTTAAAAATCATTCTCTAACATGTCTCCTCCTCTTCATCTACACTGAATGAAGTGGATTTAACAAGTGACCTCAATAAGAGATCATAGTTTTCACCTGGGTTCACCTGGTCACTCTGTCATGGAACAAGCAGGTGTTCCTAATGTTTTGTATACTCAGTGTACATAAGATTTACATACCAATTTCCATGGCCCAATGTCCATCGGTTCAGTTCTTGTAGACCTGGTGTGATATGATGTGTGGCGTAGCGTGGTCGGATTTTGATGCAGCAACTAATAATTCTCAAATTCATTAGAGGCTAATTCATTGAGTCTATATGCTAAATCTGGAGACAATCTGACATATGGTTCATGGGGAGAAGATGATTGCAGATGATTTTGAGCATTAGCGTTATATACCAAGAATGAGTTGTTAATAGTTTCCTTGTTTTTTGTGATATGAATAACAAATTCAGTGTGGTTCATCTTAGGGACGTCCATGATAGTAATGACAAGCTTCAAGTTGATTGGCCACTGTAGAGTGGATTTACAGTGGTTTAAATGGACAGGTAAAATCAATAACGCAGCCATCTTTTGACCAATCGCTTAGCTTTTCTCAAACTAAGTTAGGACATGTATCATGGGCCTACATTACAAAGTGGTCTCATTTGGACTCATGGTTCATGAGAAGAAGATTTTTGAAGTATTTCTCTTGCATATTTTTGGAATGTTAGAGTATGTGCTAATATGCCTTTACTGGTATAGTGTGGCCATCTTTGAATGCATCAACCATTTTTTCTCACTCTTTAGGGATTATTGAGATTCGCGCAAAGACCACATTTGGAGTAAAAGTGACATTTTATGATTATTTTAAGCACTAGTGTTACATAGTAGAAAAAGTTCATTGTTAATAGCTTCTTTATTTTTTAAGATATTCATCATGGCAATGTCTTTGATGACCCCACAATGTTTCAAGTTGACAGTTCATTGTAGAGTGGATTTACAAAGGATTTAAATGGACACGTAACATCTGATTTCCTGATTTATCAATAACTCAACCATCGCTTAACCAATCCCTTAGGTTTTTTCTAACTAAGTTAAGAGATGTAGCATGGGCCAACATACTGAATTTGGTGTTATTTGGTGTTACGGTTGTAGAATTGTAAATAATTAATATTGAAGAGTGATGGAATTCAAAGCCAATTATGTACTATACCTCTGGGTTAAGACTAAAGGCTTTGGCTGGTTTCCCAACACACATAAGGTCAAAGATGATCTCTTTCATGGCAAAGTCCAGTCGTTCCTGTGGTGGAAGAAGAGGGTTGAGAACAGATTTGTATTATTGTTGCTGTTTTTCATATCATCACATTCACATCAGAGAGGAAGGCTCTACAACACCCTCTCAATTGAGTATCTTACCTAATTATTTTCAAATCTCATTTTGCTCTTTTGTAGCTTTGGCAACTAAACTGCATGGCCAAAAGTATGAGAACAGCTGCTCGTCGAACATCTCATTCCAAAAACATGGGCATTAATATGGAGTCGGTCCCCCCTTTGCTGCTATAGCAGCCTTCACTCTTCTGGGAAAGCTTTCCACTAGATGTTGGAACATTGCTGCAGGGACTTGCTTCCATTCAGCCACGAGCATTAGTGAGGTCGGGCACTGATGTAGGGTGATTAGGCCTGTTCGATGGGGTTGAGGTCAGGGCTCTGTGCAGGCCAGTCAAGTTCTTCCACACCGATCTCGACAAACCATTTCTGTAAAGACTTCGCTTTGTGCTCGGGGGCATTGTCATGCTGAAACAGGAAAGGTCCTTCCCTAAACTGTTGCCACAAAGTTGGAAGCAACAGAATTGTCTTGAATGTCATTGTATGCTGTAGCATTAAGATTTCCCTTCACTGGAACTATAGGGCCTAGCCCAAACCATGAAAAACAGCCCCAGACCATCATTCCTCCTCCACCAAAGTTTACAGTTGGCACTATGCATTGAGGCAGGTAGCATTCTCCTGGCATCCGCCAAACCCAGATTTGTCCGTTGGACTGCCAGATGGTGAAGCGTGATTCATCACTCCAGAGAATGCGTTTCCTTTGCGCCAGAGTCCAATGGCAGCGAGCTTTACACAACTCCATCCAACGCTTGGGATTGTGCATTGTGATCTTAGCCTGGTCTGCGTCTGCTCGGCCATGGAAACAGTTTTCATGAAGGTCCCGATGAACAGTTCTTCTGCTGACGCTGCTTCTAGGGACAGTTTAGAACTGGGTAGCGAGTGTTGCAACCGAGGACAGGTGCTTTTCACGTGCTACGTGCATCAGCACTCAGCAGTCCCGTTCTGTGAACTTGTGTGGCCTACAACTTTGCGGCTGAGCCGTTGTTGCTACTACACGTTTCCACTTTACAATAATAGCACTTACAGTTGACCGGGGCAGCTCTAGCAGGGCAGAAATTTGACAAACTGACTTGTAGGAAAGGTGGTATCCTATGGCGGTGCCACGTTGAAAGTCACTGAGCTCTTCAGTATGGGCCATTCTACTGCCAATGTATGTCTCACCACATAGAACACTGCTACTCCAGCTGCTCTCTCTTCAGCTGACTACGATTTCTCTCATAGTTCGAGAACATCTGCTCGTCGAGGTGATGGCACCGGGCTACTCATTTCTCCCAAGTGTAGATTTTCTTATTTCACACTCTCTCACCTGTCCATCTCCTCATTTGAATTCCATGCTGTCACTGTCCCTTGTCCACTCAAGCTTAACATTATTGTCATCTATCGCCCACCAGGTGCCCTTAGAGAATTCCTCAATGAGCATGACACCTTGATAAGTTAATTTCCTGATGATGGCTCACCGCTCTTCATACTTGGCAACTTCAACATCCCGATTCATTTCTTTCCACCTCACTCTTTCCCATCCGTGTCTTTTTTGACCTCACCCCTTTCCAGTCCCCTTCCACTCACAAAGCAGGCAATATGCTTGACCTCATCTTTACTAGAGGCTGTTAGCCTACTCATCTCACTGCAACCCCTCTCCAGTTCTCTGATCAGTACTTTGTTTCCTTTTCTGTCTCCCTTTCCTCCAACACTAGCCCCTCAGTCCCTACCCAGATGCTGATGAGCCATTGCAATCTTCGTTCTCTCTCTCCTACTACTCTTCATATCATCTCTCCCGTCTGCTAAATCTCCCACCTTTTTCCTCCTGCCTCTTCGACCCTACTCTCCTCCCTTTCCTATGACTCGCATTGTACCCTTACCTCTCGGCCGGCTCGGCCCTCCCCTCCTGCTCTTTTGCTGAGTGACTCATTGCGAGCTAACAGAACAGGGCTGCTGGCAGCTGAGCAAAAATTTTGGAAAACTAAACTTCCGGAGGACCTATCATCCTTTCACTCCCGCCTCTCGATCTCCTCTTCCTCTGTATCCACTGCTAATATTACTTTTCTATCATTCTACATTTCAAGCTTCTGCCTCTAACCATAGGCAACTTTATCACCTTCTCCTCCCTCCTTAATCCTCCACTCCCTCCTCCCTCTCTGCGGACGACTTTGTCAACCGCTTTAAAAATAAGGTTTACGACATCCGCTCCTCATTCACTCAGCCTATTCAGTTCATTGGTCCCCCTCACACAGAACTACCTTACGCCTTGACCTCTTTCTCTCCTCTCTCTCCAGATGAAATCCTGCGACTAGTGAGGTCCGGCAGTCCAACAACCTGCCCGCTCGACCACATCCTCTCTTCCCTTCTCCAGACCATCTCTGGAGACCTTCTCCGATTCCTCCCTTCCCTCATCAACTCATCCCTGACCACTGGTTGAGTCCCCTCTGACTTCACAATGGCCAGAGTCGCTTCCCTCCTCAGGAAAACCAACACTCGACTCTTCTGACTGGTATCTGGTATCCCTATTTTCTTTAATTTCAAAATCACTTGAGCGTGCTGTCTCTGAAAAACTCTCACGCTCTCTCTCAGAACTATCTTCTTGAGTGTCTGCTAGATGACTGAACTGTAAAAAATTTAACGTTTTTTTATTGTGCATGCTTCAGGAAAAACTAACATAAATGTTTGTTATAAATGTTTCAATAATGATAATCTTGTTGACAGCAGTTTACCTGTGCAATAAACTGGATAATTTTGACGAAGATGTTGAGGGGCATATCTCTGGGCACCACACTGCGAGAGCCCTTGGGGAAGAGTGTTGTAATGATGGTGTTGAGACGCCTGCAGGAGAACAGGGGGGAGAGAGATAGAGAGAGAGAGAAGAGAATAGAGAAGAAGAAAGAGGAGTGCGAGGGAGAGAGAGAAGAGAAGAGAGAAGAAAGAGGGGGGGGAGAGAGAGAGAGAGAGAGAGAGAGAGAGAGAGAGAGAGGAAGGGAGAGAGAGAGAGAGAGAGACAGACTAAGGATAGAGCTTCGGGGAATTCAACACAGGACAAACATTCAACAGATGAGATACATAGGGATCACAAACAGTTAGAACTGACATAGATAAAAATGTTACATTGGATTGCTTTACACTGGCTGGCCTGTATGCCGTTGTCCCATTTCTTAACAAGTGTTTTATTTTAAGCCTGGTTTATTTCCGGGCTAATTACAACGTGTTAAAGGCTTGACCTGTTTGTTATTCCTCCTGTGGTATGGTCTATGTCCCAAATGGCAACATATTCCCTACATAGTGCACGACTTTTGACTAGAGCCCTATGGGTCAAGGTAAAAAGAAGTGCGTTATAAAGGGAATAGGGTGCCATTTGGTACACATCCCTGGTAATGCGTATTGTCTGAGTTCTGCCTCTTAACCTACGAGCCGAGCCCTTATCCACGGCCTACTACACTAGTGTGTGTGGCTCTGATACTAAAGTCCCCTGGCTCATCTTCCAATGTGAAAGAGCTTTAACTCCCTGTAGTGTGATGATCATCAGCCAGTCCCTGACCGTCCCTGGCCTACCTCCTAGCTACCTCCCACTTCTCTCATCTCCCCCACCCACTTTCTCCATTTTCCTTCCTCCACCCTCCTCCATCCCTCCTGGTGTAACAGGCTGCCTGTTTACAGACTGGGCTTGCTACTCTGACAGGTAAAGAGCCAAGTCAGCCAAGTCTCCCATTATCAACGAAGGGGAGGAGACTGTGTGTGTTGGTGTGTGTGTATATGTTTGTGTGCATGCGCTCGTGCATGCACCTGGGTATGTGTGTTTGCATGCCTGTGTAACAGTATAACTTTAAACCGTCCCCTCGCCCCGACACGGGCGCGAACCAGGCGCGAACCAGGGACCCTCTGCACACATCGACAACAGTCACCCACGAAGCAGCGTTACCCATCGCTCCACAAAAGCCACGGCCCTTGCAAAGCAAGGGGCAACACTACTTAAGTCTCAGAGCAAGTGACGTAACTGATTGAAATGCTACTAGCGCGTACCCGCTAACTAGCTAGCCATTTCACATCCGTTACACTCACCCCCCTTTCAACCTCCTCCTTTTCCGCAGCAACCAGTGATCCGGGTCAACAGCATCAATGTAACAGTATAACTTTAAACCGTCCCCTCGCCCCGACACGGGCGCGAACCAGGGACCCTCTGCACACATCAACAACGGTCGCCCACGAAGCACAGTCGTTACCCATCGCTCCACAAAAGCCGCGGCCCTTGCAAAGCAAGGGGCAACACTACTTAAGTCTCAGAGCAAGTGACGTAACTGATTGAAATGCTACTAGCGCGTACCCGCTAACTAGCTAGCCATTTCACATCCGTTACACTCACCCCCCTTTCAACCTCCTCCTTTTCCGCAGCAACCAGTGATCCGGGTCAACAGCATCAATGTAACAGTATAACTTTAAACCGTCCCCTCGCCCCGACACGGGCGCGAACCAGGCGCGAACCAGGGACCCTCTGCACACATCGACAACAGTCACCCACGAAGCAGCGTTACCCATCGCTCCACAAAAGCCACGGCCCTTGCAAAGCAAGGGGCAACACTACTTAAGTCTCAGAGCAAGTGACGTAACTGATTGAAATGCTACTAGCGCGTACCCGCTAACTAGCTAGCCATTTCACATCCGTTACACCTGCGGGTATGAATGTGTTCTTGAGTGTGTTGGGGAGGGATGCAATATATAAAAACACTTTTTTTCTCTACAGTTCTACCAAGAGAAATATACTATTCACGAACAGACTAGGTTATGTACACAGCTTCCTATGGGTGCTGCCATGCACCGGTCTCTTCTCCTTGTCTGCGTCCTAAATTGCACCCTATTCCCAATTTAGTGCACTACTTTGGTCCCTATGAGCCCTGGTCAAAAGTAGTTCACTACGTAGGGAATACGATGCCATTCGGAACGTAGACATTGTGGCTTCAACATTGAGAGGAGTGACCTTGGGGGAGGATGTTACGTGCCACACAGTCCAGTGTAGCTGGGAGGTAAATGGTTGCAGTGTTGAACACGATCAAGATATTTACAACTGAGTTGCAATGTGTATGGTGGTACTGTTTGTAACAAGCTGTATTTTGTGGAAAAATTTACATGACATGCCACAAAACACAAACATTACAATTGCTGTGTGAAATTGGCTGCGTTTACACACGCAGCCCAAATCTGATCATTTTTCCCACTCATTTGTCTTTTGACCAATCATACCAAAACAGATATTTTTCAGAGCTGATCTGATTGGTGAAAAGACCAATTAGTGGAAAAACTAATCTGAACTTGTCTGCCTGTGTATACACAGCAGTAGAAACATTTACCCTTGCGTAGCAGTGTTGCTCTCACACTTGATCCTGATCATATAGACCCACAGAAGACGGTAAAGAGACTCAAGGGCTACACGCGCCATCTTGGGGTCCTTACTCTGCAGACACAGACAGACCGACAGACAGACTTGATGTTAGTACTGGTTGATCCTGTGTGGCTCAGTTGGTAGAACATGGCGCTTGCAACATAAGGAATTGTGGGTTAGATTCCCGCTGATTGCAGTACAGTACCTTGATGTTGGAGAGGCAGTTGTTGAGGAAGACAGTCCATTTGTTGAGGAAGAAATGCTTCTGGCTGACACACAGCAGACAGGTCACCAACGGGTAGAGAGCCTAGGACACACACACACAGTAGACATGTCACTAAGGGAGACAGAGCCAGCATGGCGTTTAGGTCTATGAAATCTTCAGATAGAACATTCCTATGCTTCAATGAGGTGTGTGTTTAAATTCGCCACGGGCACAGGATGCAACAGGTGTAAAACAGTAAAGTGAAATTCCTACCTTGAGAGCTCTTTCCCAACAATGCACTTATAATAATATAGATAATAATAGAAAATATAAAAAAATATAAAAGTAGGAATAAAAACCACGCAAGAAGTACGATGAGAGTTAAAGAACAAGTATATACAGGTCAGTGTGATTACCTTATTCAATGTGCAGTGGTACTGGAGTAGTTCAGGTGGGTTTATACATAAAAAATGACAGGTACTAGGATATACATGTAAATGGCTGAAAAGGGATGAGTATCTGCAATATACAGTCAAAATACTTATGGTGTTATACTTATGGAAATATATACATGTAAACAGGAGTAATAGTGACCAGTAGTAGGATAAATAGATGAATACTGTACTAATGGTAATGTCAATCAATAATCAATCGACAGCAGCGTACTAAATCTAATCAATAATAATTTTAGCAGCAGCGTACGTAGGGTGTGTCTGAGTGGGTAGAGACCTGTGGATGGACATAGAGTCACTGTGGATAGTCTGTGGGAGAGGGAGAGTGGTAGTTGTTCGCCATAACAGTCTTATGGCCAGGGAATATAAGCTGTTTAGGAGTCTGTTTGTCTGAGCCTTGATGCACCAGTACAGCCTGCCGGGTGGGAGCATGGAGAACAGTCCATGTCTCGGGTGGCTGGAGTCTATGGCAATTTTTCATGCCTTTCTCAGTCACCGCCTGGCATGTAGGTCCTGGATGTCTGGGAGCTCACCCCCAGTCATGCGCTGGGCCATCCGCACCACCCTCTGTAGGGCCTTCTGGTTGTGGGCGGTGCCGTTGTCATACCAGCATGTGATACAACCAGTCAGGATGCTCTCAATGGTGCAGCCGTAAAAGGATCTGAGGTGCCATGCCAAATCCTTTCAGCCTCCTGAGGGAGAAGAGGCATTGCTGTGCATTCTTTAAGAATCTTCTGGTGTTAGAGGACCAAGTTAAGTCCACTGTGATGTGGATACCGAGGAACTTGAAGCTCTTGTCATGGGTTAAGGAGTACAGGAACGGGCTAAGCACACACCCCTGGGGGGCCCCCGTGTTAAGGGTCAGTGTGGCGGAGGTGTTGTTGCCTACTCTCACCACCTGGGGTCGGCCCATCAGAAAGTCCAGGATCCAGTTGCAGAGGGAGGTGTTTAGTCCCAGGGTCCTTAGCTTAGTGATGAGCTTTGAGGACACTATGGTGTTGAACGCTGAGCTGTAGTCAATTAATAGCATTCTCACACAGGTGTTCTTTTTGTCCAGGTGGGAAAGGGCAGTGTGGAGTGCAATAGAGATTGCATCATCTGAGGATCTGTTGGGGCGGTATGCAAATTGGAGTGGGTCCAGGTTTTTTGGGATAATGGTGTTGATGTGAGCCATGACCAGCCTTTCAAAGCACTTCATGGCTACAGACTTGAGTGCTAACAAGCTGACTACACCGCTCGCGTCGCGTGTGCGAGCGTTGCAAAATAAATTTAGAAATCTATATTATTCAATTATTGCACCCACACTGTTCGCGCACGCCAACGAGCGTCTGCGTTGCCAAGCGCTAAAATAAAAGTTAGTTCTATTTGTGACGCAGATCGCGCTGCAAGTTCTACCTCTCCCATCTCCTCATTGGTTTATAGAAGCAGGTACCCACGTACCATCTCCTCATTGGTTATACCCACGTGGGAGACTGAAAGACGAACGAGGTCGGTGGCGGTAATGCACCTAATTTATGAAAGTTGCCAATTGCAATATAAAGTCCAGAGAAGAAAAAGCCTGGAAGGAGGAGAGATGACTAGAAATGATTCGGTTGACCATTTTATGTGTGGATTAATTGTCGGAGTAGAGGACCTTGTGCATTTCAGGTAAAATAACAACTCAATGTTTATATCCCAGGACAAATTAGCTAGCAACAGCAAGCTAGCTAAATAGGACAAATTAGCTAGCAAGTGCAAACTAGCTAGCTAAATTGCCATAAATGTTTAATGCTTTCGACCTGTCCCCAAGCTAATGCAATTGGTTCAGAGTTTGTTTTGATATTTTAAACTGCTTGTCGTGATCGCGTTTGGTGTGGGGAGTGCACGATAGGTGCACGCGCGCAGCCGGTTTGGGTTCCGTGTAAGGGTCGGTAGTCATTTAGGCATGTTACCTTAGTGTTCTTGGGCTGAAGGACTATGGTGGTCTGCTTGAAACATGTTGGTATTACAGACTCAGTCAGGGACAGGTTGAAAATGTCAGTTCCAGTTGCCAGTTGGTCAGCGCATGCTCAGAGTAGATGTCCTGGCAATCCATCTGGCCCTGCGGCCTTGTGAATGTTGACCTGTTTAAAGGTTTTAATCACATCAATGACGTCATCAATGCACTTATTGATGAAGCCAATGCCTCAATGCCATCGGAAGAATCCCGAAACATATATTCCAGTCCGTGCTAGCAAAACAGTCCTGTAGCTTAGCATCTGCGTCATCTGACCACTTATTTATTTATTTATCTGAACGAGTCACTGGTGCTTCCTGGTTTAGTTTTTGCTTGTAAGCAGGAATCAGGAGGATAAAATTATGGTCAATTTTGCCAAATGGAGGGTGAGGGAGAGCTTTGTATGTGTCTCTGTGTGTGGAGTAAAGGTGGTCTAGAGATTTTTTTTTCTCTGGCTGCACATTTAACATGCTGGTAGAAATGAGGTACAGTTGAAGTCGGAAGTTTACATACACCTAAGCCAAATACGTTTATATTCAGTTTTTCACAATTCTTGACATCTAATCTTAGTAACAATTTCCTGTGTGGGGTCAGTTAGGATCACCACTTAATTTTAAGAATGTGAAATGTCAGAATAATAGTAGAGAGAATGATTTATTTCAGCTTGTATTTCTTTGTTGGACTTTGTTGTCCTTAAGCCATTTTGCCACAACTTTGGAAGTTTGCTTGGGGTCATTGTCCATTTGGAAGACCTATTTGCGACCAAGCTTTAAACTTCCTGACTGATGTCTTGAGATGTTGCTTCAATATATCCACATAATTTCTCTCCTCATGAAGCCATATATTTTGTGAAGTGCACCAATCCCTCCTGCAGCAAAGCACCCCCACAACATGATGCTGCCACCCCCGTGCTTCATGGTTGGGATGGTGTTCTTTGGCTTGCAACCCTCCCCCTTTTTCCTCCAAACATAACGATGGTCATTATGGCCAAACAGATCTCATTTTTTTCATCAGACCAGAGGACATTTCTCCAAAAAGTATGATCTTTGTCCCCATGGCGGTTTTGGACCAGTGGCTTCCTCTTGCTGAGCGGCCTTTCAGGTTATGTCGATATAGGACTTGTTTTACTGTGGATATAGATACTTTTGTACCTGTTTCCTCTAGCATCTTCACAAGGTCCTTTGCTGTTGTTCTGGGATTGATTTGCACTTTTCGCACCAAAGTTCATCTCTAGGAGACAGAACGCATCTCCTTCCTGAGCGGTATGCATGCTGCGTGGTTCCATGGTGTTTATTCTTGCGTACTATTGCTTGTACAGATGAATGTGGTACCTTCAGGTGTTCGGATATTGCTCCCAAGGATGAACCAGACTTGTGAAGGTCTTCAGTTTTTTTCCTGTCTTGGCTTATTTCTTTCGATTTTCCCATGATGTCAAGCAAAGAGGCACTGAGTTTGAAGGTAGGCCTTGAAATACATCCACAGGTGCACCTCCAATTGACTCAAATGATGTCAATTTGCCTATCAGAAGCTTCTAAAGCCATGACATCATGTTCTACAATTTTCCAAGCTGTTTAAAGGCACAGTCAACTTAGTGTATGTAAACTTCTGATTCACTGGAATCTGATGTAGGGAATTATAAGTGAAATAATCTGTCTGTAAACAATTGTTGGAAAAATTACTTGTGTCATGTACAAAGTAGATGTCCTAACCGACTTACCAAAACTAGAGTTTGTTAACAAGAAATTTGTGGAGTGGTTGAAAAATGAGTTTTAATGACTCCAACCTAAGTGTTTGTAAACTTCCGACTTCAACTGTAAAATGGATTTAAGTTAAATCCCCCGGGCACTAGGAGCGCCACCTCTGGATGAGCATTTTCCTGTTTGCTTATGGCCGTATACAGCTCATTGAGTGCAATCTTAGTGCCAGTATCAGTTTGTGGTGGTAAATAGACAGCTACGAAGAATATAGATGAAAACTCTCTTCGTAAATAGTGTGGTCTACAGCTTATCATGAGATATTCTACCTCAGGCGAACAAAACCTTGAGACTTCCTTACTATTAGATTTCGTGCACCAGCTGTTGTTTACAAATATACACAGACGGCCACCCCTTGTCTTACCAGAGGCAGCTGTTCTATCTTGCCGATGCAGCGTAAACCCCGCCAGCTGAATGTTATTCATGTCGTCGTTCAGCTATGACTCGGTGAAACATAAGATATTACAGTTTTTAATGTCCCATTGGTAGGATATTCACGATTGTAGTTTGTCTATTTTGTTATCCAATGATTGTACATTGGTTAATAGTACTGATAGTAGAGGCAGATTACCCATTCGCCGTCAGATCCTTACAAGGCACCCCAACCTACGTCCCCGATATCTCCGTTTCTTTCTCATGTGAATGACGGGGATTTGGGCCTTATCGGTTGTCTGAAGTAAATCCTTCGCGTCCGACTTATTAAAGAAAAAATGTATTCCAGTACAGGTGAGTAATCGCTGTCCTGATATCAATAAGTTATTTTCGGTCACAAGAGACGGTGGCAGAAACATTATGTACAAAATAAGTTACAAATAACGTGAAAAAACACACACATTAGCACAACTGGTTAGGAGACGGTAAAACGGCAGCAATCTCTTCCGGTGCCATTATTATGAAGAGGTTGAAGAGCTTGCCTGTCCTCTCTTGTGAATCATTAGTTAGAGGAGCAACAAGGAGAGAGCCTCTACACAAGATTGACCTTGAAATGCTTTGAAGCTTGAGAGACACCACAGGCATGTTTGCTATGCACCAGTTTTACACTGGCCTGCCACTGTGGCTTTTGGAGAAGAACATCAACAACTCTGGGCTGTGTGTGTGTGTGTGTGTGTGTGTGTGTGTGCGTGCGTGCATGCGACTAACCAGAGAGTGTTTTTTCCTGGAGGAGAGGTCCAGTGTTGTGTCATACAGGCTCTCCACAAAGTTCCTTAGACACGGCACGTTCACCTCGTTCTTTACAGCCTGGAAATGGAGAACACACACTCAGCATCACACACACAAACGTACACACACATACACTCAAGCACACTCAAATACAATAAACTTTGATATGCGCATGCCTCACCCACCTGAGGAGCTCTCCTTTTCAACCATCTATTTCCAATGTTTGAGGGGTGCAAAATCCACTTGTCACTTAAATCTCTGGATCGATTTCTTTCATTTTACTCTGGTGACTCTTTCCTACTGTTGCTAGTGCCATAAATGTTTTCCCGTTAACATAACGACAGCGGAAACATGTGCAATGACCTGTCAAACTCACTCTAGAATTGCCTGAAATGGACTCAATGGACTACATTGGCTTTCCGTTGCATCTATAAGAACACTAATGCTTGGTTGGGGATTTAATACACTGTCTCAACACTTACATCACAAGAAAGAGAAGAAAGATCACTTTTTTTTGGTGGGTGTTGATTTTTTGTGTAATTGAAGAAAGTAATGATTTAATACAGCTGAAATGTTCACAAATGAGATGCGTTGAAATGAAAGCCACTTCTGAAAAGGAAAACTCAGATTATAGTGATACTATGTCTGATCTTGCAAACAATGTAAAGTATGTATAGAAAGGGCTTTGAACCCAGCTAAACGTTGGTTAAAAATGGAACGATGCGACACTAAACTCCAAGGTCTCTGACTTTGAGACTCATGCTGAAATTACACTTCCAAGACGTGTCGCTTGTTCACCCTGTGTATGTTACCAGCCTCGAAACTAAACCCCTGCTACTCGGGACAGACTTGATGGATGGTTTGGTCCCACTGATGGATTGGAAAAACAACCAATTGTGGTTACAAATAACCATGCTGTCTCCACTGACAACACTGTCTTCTCCTAATGCTGGCTGCAACACAGTCATCCACAAGGAGCATGTGTTGAAAGGACCCCTTGGGAAAAATACGTTTCAACACCTCTTGGTGAAAAATCTGACTCAAGCAGATATTACGATATCTCGTCACATTCAACCAGCAAAACCTGATTGACTATTATTTTCATGATTTCGAGCCAAACGTCTCTGTGAGTGAGCAACTTCCCTCCTCCTTGGACTCATGCGATACTGTAGCTAAGTTGAACTTCTCTTGTCCTTCAGACACTTACGCAAGCACCGAAGCCGTATCATGAAAGAAAGCATCAACGTTCAGAGTGGACTCTGCTTACGATGATACATTTTCCGCTTCGAGGGGGACTGAAACCCTTTACAATGAAACTAACGGTGTCAGTCCCACCACTAACCCGGTTTTCTCCAACTGGTGAAACCCTGCGATATCGCCGAAAGATATCCTCGTCTCAGTTCGCAGGTACTGGAACGTTTGCCATACGCGGACGCTGTGCTGAATGCAGGCTACGACAGCCACTGAGCGTTTTGAAGCACATATACCAGGATATTTGGTTGAAAGGCTACAGCCAATCTACTAACAACGTGGCTGCTGACAACTCGTACAAAGGGTCCAACCCTTTTGCCTCGGACACCAACAACAACTGCTGGTTGGGGGGGGTGGTCTCGAGACACAAAGGGGGGGGGGATACGAGCTCAGACCTATGATGAGCCTCGTCGATGCAATTGGGGGGTCGAGGCTACGTGCAACACTGTACGAGGCCGCCCGATCAGGTAACAAATCAAGTTGTGAACTTCCCCACGAGAACAGAGAGGAGCGGAAAAGCCCCTTGACGGGGATAACCTTACAATGCATCTTGAGATATCACTGAGGTGTCCCAGACTGGTCATAAAAGAAGAGTGTTGTGCGTTATTAACGTCTGTCATTCCAGGTGAAGCTGGTTGAGAGAATGCCAAGAGTGTGCATTCAGAATCTCAAATATAAAATATATTTTGATTTGTTTAACACTTTTTTGGGTTACTACATGATTCGTTATGTGTTATTTCATAGTTTTTATGTCGTCACTATTATTCTACAATGTAGAAAATAGTCAAAATAAAGAATAAACATGGGATGAGTAGTTGTGTCCAAACTTTTGACTGGTACTGTATAAAAAACAGTTTTTACTTTCTCATTATGGGATAATAAGGGGAAAAAACTGTTTAATCAATTTTAGAATAAGGCTGTAACGTAACAAAATGTGGAAAAAGTCTGAATATTTTCCCAATGCCCTGTTAAAAAGATAGAGATACCAAACCTGTTCACAAGGTTGGTTAACTCTCCACGGAATTAGGTAAATCCGCTTTTAGTTTTCACCCTCCACATTTTTGGAATCACTTACAAAATGAATTACATTTGGATTCCTTGGTACCACTAGGGCATTTAAAACCCTGATGATAAATGAGTTCACTGAGGTGTGCAGTTATTTTGATTGATAAAACAGGGGTTGCTTTGTTGAAGCCACCTTGCCTCCATCTTGGCAATCCAACATTGTAAAACATATTTTGGAAGCTATAAAAATGCATTTATTAATATCTACATTTGTTTGTGAGCTAAAAAGAAAAAAATATATATATATTAAAATATTTTTCTTAAAGTGTAATGTTTAAAGATGACTAATATTACTGTCCACACTACAAAAAAATATACAAATACATATAATTTTGTCCTTGAAACATTGAATTTAAATGCTGTAGAATTCCATTAAATCCTATAGAGGACTGCTCCTACTGGGGAGTACCAATATGGCCGACCGGTGGCTTCAAAGCCTCTCATCAGCAATCCAGGGTTTATATACATCATTGGTTACAACATCTGGTCTCTTTTACAAACAAGTATCGTTTTCATGACATCCTCAAGACGTCATGGAAAATACGTCATATTGTAGTTGTCATCTGGTCAGATGACCAACTTACTGCCGCTACAGGAACTAGGATCTCCACAAAGAGGCCGGCCAGGGCGTGCTTAATGTCCTTGTCCTTCACTTCCAGGAAGTACTGGGCACAGTCCTGCAACGGACAGCAGCACTTATTAAATACAGCATAAACCCTTAAATCATAAGGATTACATGTTGTAAACCATACAGTCAGCCACTAAGGTCAGGTCACATGCTGGTCAACAAAAAGGCTAAGTCACGAAACTACACCCTTCTCACAGTGTACACTTGAACACTTTCTAGCATGGATTCAATAATGGTGGAAACTCACTCCAGCCAATGCTTAAACCAATCATATGCTTTCAAATGATTGACAGGAATTTCTGGAATAGGTGGTGAATTGGGACGAGAAAAGAAAAGGCCTAGGATTAGAAAAGTATACATAATGCAAAGGAGGGAATGCAAGCTGAAGATAACAAGAGGAATCAAGAAACTCTGGACTTGTTTTAGTATTGTTAGAGATGACCATTCTCACTTATGGGTTTAGATCCCACTTCTGACACGTATTACATTGTTAGCTACATGGATAAGACAGGGAGACATGAGTCAAGTTAATATGTTTACTAAGAAGATGATATGGCCTCAAAACAGGTCATGCAACCAGCTCCTTGGAAATTGACCAATATAGGACAATTTCGACATTAAAAGGTGAGTTGTCAGAAAAGACTGGTTCCTATCACTTCTAGAATTCACTGGTCCTTTTCAACCATGCAGGATTACACACTTGTTCGAGACCGGTGGGCCTGTAACCATCACTTCTGCAGTTTCTGTCGAGCTCACTGCTCACTTCTGTACCTGCATGAACCGGAAGGAGGCTTCAAAGTCCTCCACTGGATACATCTTGACGCGGAAGAACTTGACACCCATGATGAGGCTGACGGTGCTCTGGACCACGTAGGGACTCTGCTCCTTCTGTCTCAGCTCCTTCAGCTCAGACAGAAACGTTTTCTTCACAGCAGGAAATCTGAGAAGGAGAGGAGGAGACAGAGAGTCGGAACAAAGGTAGCGTCCCAAAGAGCGCCCTAATCGAAATAGGGTGCGCTACTTTGGACCAGGGGAAAATAGCCCATTGGGTGTCTATTACCAGAATGCTGACATAGTTAACGCAAATAATAACGAATTTCAATGGATGATGCTAGCTAAATATGCTAACGAGGCAAAAGAAAATAATCTAATTGCAAAGACAGTCAATCCAGCTCATAAAGTTATACATATATAGGCAGGATCTACCGAATGTCAGTTTTGGTGAGTTTGAACATTTACAAGTGAACGTCAACGAGAGACATTGTGCTTGTCTGAAGGAACAACAGTACTGGCTGGAGCAACATGTGTTGATCAATGAATGCTAAAGATTGGCTGGAGATGCTCATACCTGTTGTCCCAGTTTAATTACAGGGTTGTGTTCATAAGAGCACGCAACAGACACATGTTTTGATCAGGACCCCCGATCCATTCATTATAATCTAAAAGGCAAAACTGATCCTAGATCAGCACTCCTACACTACGCTAATACTACCCAACCATAGCTCTATTTTTAAGGGCTTTGTTCCTTCGCAGCGATGATCTGGAAAGTTCCAATAAACACACAGTGATTTTCAGTCCTAGTATGGAGGGCAAAGGACTTGTCCAAAACACATGTCTTGTGATCCACTCAGGTCTAGCTCTCTATTTAAACCAGTGAGATTCTCAGGCAGATGTGTACAGAACAGAAGCAGGAGAGAGCATTGTGACAATTCAAACATACCACAATTGCTAAACAGTCATTAGTCATCTCCAATGGCAACATTAAACATGAAATGCATCCCAAATGGTAATCTATTCCCTACATAGTGCACTACTTTTTACCAGAGCCCTATAGGTCCTGGTCAAAAATAGTGCACTATATTGGGAATAGGGTGCCATTTGGGACAAATCCGATGGTATCCCCCTGAATGACAACAGAATATTCTCACACCTGATCAGTGCTATGGTACATGTTTTTTTTTAACCGCATACATTATTGTCCTGCATCCTCAAGTGTAGGGTAATTGAAATACGTTCAAATACTGCCCAAAGTCTGACAGCATACTATCTTAACTACACAGTAGCCTATGAATTAATTAAGGAATGAATAAGTGAATGAATGAATGAATGAATGAACAAACAAACAAACAAACAAACAAACAAACAAATGAAAGAATGAATGAATGAATTAATGACATACAGTATGGATTCTTGTTTAAAGATGACTTAATGAACTGTGGGACTTACTTGGCCTGGGCTAAAACTCCTATGACTTCTGCATAGAGGTCTGCTACAATGTGCATGTTACCAGTGTTAGGACCATGATACCTGGCAAACAAACAGACAGGTGTAAGAATAGGGGAAAAGGAAAGGAATAAATAAATACTGTATACACAGAAAGTCATATAAAAGCAGAGCTAAACATACCCTTCTTTGTATCTAAAGTGCTTAAAGGCCAAGTTAATGACTTCACTGACCAAACTGTCCAGGACAGGGTGGAGCGGCATCTGGTCATAGAGAGAGAGAGCAAGAGAGAGGGAAAGAGGGGGGGGGGGACACTGTCATGACAACATTCTGTTACAAACAGAAAACTCCAGTCATGAGTCTGAGATTGAGCAAACGGAATATATCTGCCCTTTAATCTGCGTCCCAAATGGCACCATATTCCCAAAAAGCCTATCGGGCTCTGGTGGAAAGTAGTGCATTGTATAAGGGATAGGGTACTATTTGGGATTTAACCAAGAAGTGGTTGTTCTGTAAAGTATCCCTCAGGGGAGCCATATCTAATGACGATGTGAATGCTAACGTTGGTCAAAATGGCACTTATGTTCAGTATACAACACAAACTTTCACTTTAAGAAATTAAGAGTTTTGTTCTTCCCAGAACATTGAAGGACAATAATGTGCTAGGTGGGTTTAGTGTTTTAGAGTGGAGTATATAGAGAAAATGAGTCACCTGTTTTAAAACTTCTATAAGTACGAGGGAGAAGATGAAGTCGATTGCCAGATCCCTCCTTTCAAGTAGAAAATCTCTGTGCTGTTCATCACTGTGAAACATCAACAGGGTTGGACAAGTTAGCTCAAAGCTGTCAAACGAGAGCAGTTACCAAGTAATGTCACAGATTACACCACACAAATCGGAAAATAAATTACAAAAGTGAAATTGATTTATCATTATCCAATTTGCATTTCGGCAGCTACAGTTGAAGTCGGAAGTTTACATACACTTAGGCTGGAGTCAATAAAACTCATTTTTCAACCACTCCACAAATGTCTTGTTAACAAACTAGTTTTGGCTGGTCGGTTAGGACATCTACTTTGTGCATGACACAAGTACTTTTTCCAACAATTGTTTCCATACAGATTATTTCACTTATAATTCACTGTATCACAATTTCACTGAATCATAAGTTCATACACTAAATTCACTGTGCCTTTGAACAGCTTGGAAAATTCCAGAAAATGATGTCATGGCTTTAGAAGCTTCTGATTGGCAAATGTACATAATTTGAGTCAATTGGAGGTGTACCTGTGGATGTATTCCAAGGCCTACCTTCAAACTCAGTGCCTCTATGCTTGACATAACTGTAAAATCAAAAGAAATTGTAGACCTCCACAAGTCTGGTTCATCCTTGGGAGCAATATCCAAACGCCTGAAGGTACCACGTTCATCTGTACAAACAATAGTATGCAAGTATAAACACCATGGGACCACGCAGCTGTCATAACGCTCAGGAAGGAGACATATTCTATCTCCTAGACATGAACGTACTTTGGTGCGAAAAGTGCAAATCAATCCCAGAACAACAGCAAAGGACCTCGTGAAGATGCTGGAGGAAACAGGTACAAAAGTATGTATAGCCACAGTAAAACTTCTCCAGAACTGCCATAAAAAAGCCAGACTACGGTTTGCAACTGCACATGGGGACAAAGATTGTACTTTTTGGAGAAATGTCCTCTGGTTTGATGAACCAAAAATAGAACTGTTTGGCGATAACGATCATCGTTATGTTTGGAGGAAAAAGGGTTAAGCTTGCAAGCCGAAGAACACCATCCCAAACGTGAAGCACGGGGGTGGCAGTATCATGTTGTGGGGGTGCTTTGCTGCAGGAGGGACTGGTGCACTTCAAAAAATAGATGGCATCATAAGGAAAGGAAAATTATGTGGATATATTGAAGCAACATCTCAAGACATCAGTCAGGAAGTTAAAGCTTGTTCGCAAATGGGTCTTCCAAATGGACAAGCATACTTCCAAAGTTGTGGCAAAATGGCTTAAGGACAACAAAGTCAAGGTATTGGAGTGGCCATCACAAAGCCCTGACCTCAATCCTATAGAAAATCTGTGGGCAGAACTGAAAAAGCGTTGGTGAGCAAGGAGGCCTTACAAACCTGACTCAGTTACACCAGCTCTGTCAGGAGGAATGGGCCAAAATTCACCCAATTTATTGTGGGAAGCTTGTGGAAGGCTACCCGAAACATTTGACCCAAGTTAAACAATTTAAAGGCAATGCTACCAAATACTAATTGAGTGTATCTAAACTTCTGACCCACTGGGAATGTGATGAAAGAAATAAAAGCTGAAATAAATCCTTCTCTCTACTATTATTCTGACACTTCACATTCTTAAAATAAAGTGGTGATCCTAACTGACCTAAGACAGGGAATTTTTACTGGGATTAAATGTCAGGAATTGTAAAAAACTGAGTTTAAATGTATTTGGCTAAGGTGTATGTAAACTTCCGACTTCAACTGTATATGCTTCCATAGCCATCTGCTATGCAATAAGTCAATGATAATGTCATTCAATTCAGGCACAATGTCTTATACTGTACAGTGTTTTCTTTGTGTTTGAGTTCTGGTTATAAAATGTGACAGAGTGTTCATGGGAAGTCCTATTGGACGTTCTGTCTCCTGTACCGTCAAAAGGTGTGTGTGTGTGTGTGTGTGTGTCTGTGCATATACGTGTGTTACTTTTTTGACTTGGTGTTGGCTCTGGGTCTGTATTCGTGTGACTCTGGGTCCTCTAGACCGTTCTGTCTTCTGTACCAGTCAAACAGTGTCCTCAGAATGGACGGGAGGCAGTACTCCGCCAGAGAACTCATAGCAGTGATCACCTGAAACAACAAGCAAATACATGAAAATGGTGTATACATATTGGTCAGTCAGATCATTATTACATAACACTGTTCCCTCCAGCCAAGAACCTGACGTAATGTAAAATCAACATCCATATTTAGATTAGATTAGATTTAATTGGAGTTGCCAACAAATGTGAATTTTTCTTGAAATTAACCAACCCTTCAAATCTTGTCGTTGATTTGTGGTTGACATCTGGTTAAAATGAGTGCACGTTGACCCCTTTGTTTTCTGTCAACAAAAAATTCCATTGACCGTTGTCACGGATCCCCCCCGGTACTGCTGCTCATTCTGTTCACCAGTTCCGCAGGTCTTCTAGCCTTCACTGAACGGGATTCATTATCATCAACCCTGGACTCTCTTGTCTGATTACACACACCTGGTTCCCATTTCCCCTGATTAGTATGTTATATATGTGCCCTCTGTCTTTGTCGGTTATTGTTCCCATGTCCGTTGGTCGCGTGAGTACCTATGCATTGGTGCAGCTGTTATGCTGCATGCTTTATGTACTGTGTATTACGTGTATCGTCCCGTGTCGTTCAACGAGGTTTACCCTCGCTCTTTTGTTTGGGTACAGCCCAGTGTTTTTGTATACGAGTTAGTTTTGGGTGTATTAAAAACCCCTATTGTGTATTCCTGCGCCTGTCTCCAAAATCCTTTCTACCAGTGTGACAGATGTTGTTGGAATGTTGGTTCAACATATTTTTGCCAATGGGTTGTATCTTTTTCCCAGTCATGTTTCATTTATATCTGCATCAAAATCACTGTGTCTTAACCCTCACTGTCCTCCACACAACAGAAGCTGCAGGCAGTGAGAGGGGATTAGAGGAAAGGTAAAAGATAGAAGAGAGAGGGACAAGGGGAAAGAGGAGACGAGTGGAGAAGAGAGAGAATGGAGAAGGGACAGAAGAACAATGGAGAAGAGAGAGAGAGAGATGGGAGACAGGGTCCTAGGAGACTAGGAGTTGAGGTGCCCATGGGGTGGCATACATCTCTCCAGGGAGGAGAGGGAAGGAAGGAAGGAAAGGCGGGCCGGCTTGGACCTGGATACAAGCACACGGAAAGGGAGGGGAGTCTGGTGAGACCAGGGGAATACAGCGGGCCTTCATTCAGCACGAACAGGAGAAGAATCCTGCCTCTGTACACTGTTGAATGGCTTCAAGCCTTAGGCACCCGGAAACACATGCACATAGGAACACAAACACACAAACGTGTGCACACACACACACACACACACACACACACACACACACACACACACACACACACACACACACACACACACACACACACACACACACACACACACACAAACCTTCTACTATACAGGCACCTAGAGAACCACAGATTTGGAGAGACCCAGTGGGGAAGGTTGAGTTAAGCACTACCCAGCCAACAAGCATTAACAGTGATGATGGACTGACTGCTCAATACAACAAGCTTGTGTATCATTTGTTGAGTAACTTTTTCTGAGACCTGAAAACGTGCTTTGGCTCCAGGAGCTAAAATGTATTCGCTTGAGCTCAGCGACCACAACCCTGCCTCACTGATTTTTCTGTCCATTAGAGAGTAACAGTTCTTACCTGGTCAAACTGAGGATCCTCACCCCTCTGCAAAGACTTGATCAAGGGTTTCTCCTGTGAAAACACAACAGAAAAATAATATAAAAAAATAAATGAATTCAAAAACAAAAAAGTGACACACCAAAGCTCTAAAGAGCTTCCTCTCCTAATTCTCTCCATTTCTCATATCAGGACCTAGTGTTGGACGTTGTGGGTATTTTTGGAAAGGGGAGTTATGATCAGTTGATGTATGGTCATTATATAACCCAGGGTAGGTTCCAAGTGGAACCCTATTTCCTATACA
This sequence comes from Salvelinus fontinalis, assembly GCF_029448725.1. Taxonomy (NCBI): domain Eukaryota; kingdom Metazoa; phylum Chordata; class Actinopteri; order Salmoniformes; family Salmonidae; genus Salvelinus; species Salvelinus fontinalis. The sequence continues at coordinate 1,326,863 of NC_074688.1, forward strand.
GTGCACTACTTCCTAATCCCTATGTAGTCCACTACTTTAGACCAAGAACCACAGGGTTTATATAGAGAATAGTGTGCCATTTGGGATGCAGCCCCAGAGTTAATGAGAAAAGACATCAGTCAGTTGGAGGTCTGGGCAGCTTCTGTCAGACAGACAGGAGAGATGGGACATTAATGACGTGCCGCATCAGTCTTTACTCAGCTGGATAATGCCCATAATGCCAGTCACCTAGTTAGCGCCTTGGGGGTCTCATTTATTTGTCAAAATAGTCTTGCGCTCAGATTTGACCATAAATAGTGCGTGCTGTGCGTTGATGTCGTATGCCAATAATGTCTTCCACACACCAAGGTTGTAAATGACGCATCTTGACCTCGATGTAAAAACCTAAATGGGTCATTTCTTTTCCGTTGCAAATGTATGAAACATACTTATGAAGTGATTTACACACGCTTGTGTTTAATGCATAGACGGTACCTTTTTTAGCATGCATTTCCCTTCGTTTTAAGAACTGAAGGTACGCACGTATAAAACTAGGCAAATTCTATGAGGCCCCAGGACCGGCCTACCTCTCATGACCCCTGGGGAGGCCTTTTGTCTTAACTCTGTGCCAGTGTTCTTCACTTCACGTTGGTACATTCCAATGATTCCAGCCATACTCTTAGATTGTTCATGTAGCTACACACAGTCTGAATCTAGAAAACATTGGAGTGATTGAAATCTCAAGAGTCAAGTTTATACTCTCCTGCGTAAACGTCTGCCTACATCACTTCATTGTTAACTTATAGACATATGAGGCACTGCATCAGATCCGGTCTCAGGGATGGCTAACTCTGGACATCCCTTCAATCTCCACAGAGTTGGGTACACCTTATGTGTGGAGTAATCTCCAATGCACTTTAAGATTGGAAGAATTGGTGCCGCTAGGGAATTTCAGACGGCTGTTAGGGGACCTTCTTACAGGGAGAATGTGTCTGTTTTTTATTATTGTGTTTTGCTTTTCATGTATAATAACATGTAGTTTAATGTGTATATTACATTTTGATTTTTATATTGTTGTGCAAACCAGGGCTCATCTGGAAAAGAGACCTTGGTCTCAGCATTGACTCCCTGTCAAAATAAAGATTAAATCAATAAAAAATGTAGTTCTTTCTGTCTTTGTGAAAGCAGAATCAGTGCATCAGCATTTTACACAGCCGGACAGTGCTGATTATGGCCTTCAAGGTGTATCAGGGTGTTAAGTGTCCTATTTGGTCAGACAGGACAGCACAGAAGCCATGTATTGATGTTTCCACCCAAAGCTAACAGTCGTAAGTGTTTGACTGTGACTGTGAGTAGGGTGGGGAGATAACTGATCGAGAAGTCAACAAGCAATCCGGTAAGTCTTCACTTAAAGCCTGCAGGTATGATGCCTTATTTATTTGTTATTGTAATGATTCTGTATGTTATGTCTCTATGCAGGAACTTTCAAACTGACTCAACGGTTGTAAATTCATCAGGACCATTATGAGATTATCATAAGAAATTATAAGGGGTTGTACATGCTAATTACAAGTTGTACAATGCATTATAACCACATCATAATGCATTCTACCTGCAGGTTTTAAGTAAAGCATTACAGACCTTCCTGTAGAAGCAGGACAGGCAGCCTAGCCTGTGACACACAACTTGTGTGTCCCTATTTCCTATATTATGAGTCCTGGTCAAAAGTAGTACACTACATAGGGAATCAGGTGGAATTTGGGACGCAGACACAGATACATTCAAACGGGACTGGTCCTCTGTTCATTCAGACAACCTTTTACAGTAGGTGTTGACTCGTGCATTATTAAGTGATATTTAAGTCTTGTTTTCAGTGCATAATTGATGAAAGACTTTCATGCACTTTTAATCTAGATGGAGTTCAAGGCGTTGGTGGAGGGTTAATCCAACACTATTATTCTCAAACAGTAGCAATGTGGAGACACAGATCATCACATTCAATACTACTCATTTACATTGCTATGGCAATATACTGCCGCTGTAGTCCATAACATTACATGACATTTAAACCCTTAAGCTAAAATGATAAACAGCGCATTCCACTTGTAGTGAATGAGGTTATAATAATCAAGCGGTTATAATGATCCAATTTCCTGCATGGACGTAATCACTCTAAGAGCAGTGTATGTATAGGAAGAGGACATACAGTATCGGGGGTTTGTCATTGGCTAACCAATAGTCCTGTTGGAAGGTGAACCTTCGCCCCAGTCTGAGGTCCTGAGCACTCTGGAGCAGAATCTTTGCCTCGATCCTGACTAGTCTCCCTGTCCCTGCTGCTGAAAAATGGTGCCAGGTTTCCTCCAGACATGAAGCTTGACATTCAGGCCAAAGAGTTCATTCTTGGTTTCATCAGACCAGAGAATCTTGTTTCTCATGGTCTGAGAGTCCTTTGCCTTTTGGAAAACTCGAAGCGGGCTGTTATGTCCCTTTTACTGACGAGTGGCTTTCGTCGTGCAACTCTACCATAAATTCTTGATTGGTGGTGTGCTGCAGAAATAGTTGTCCTTCTGGAAGGTTCTCCAGTCTCCACAGAGGAACTCTGTGGCCCTTCTCCTCCGATTGCTGAGTTTAGCCGGGCGGCCAGCTACAGGAAGAGTCTTGGTGGTTCCAAACTTCTTCCATTTAAGAATGATGGAGTCCACTGTGTTCTTGGGGACCTTTAATCCTGCAGAATTTTTTTGGTACCCTTCTCCAGATCTGTGCCTAGACACAATCCTGTCTCGGAGCTCTACGGATAATTCCTTCGACCTCATGGCTTGGTTTTGGCACTGACATGCAATGTCAACTGTGGGAGCTTATATAGATATATAGGTGAAACAGGATGCACCTGAGCTCAATTTCGAGTCTCATAGCAAAGGGTCTGAATTCTTATGTAAATAAGGTATTTCTGTTGTTTATTTACAAAAAATTCCAAAAACCTGTTTTTGCTTTGTCATTATGGAGTATTGTGTGTAGATTGATGAGTTAAAACATATATTTAATACATTTTAGAATAAGGCTGTAACGTACATTTTCAGTAGTTATACATTCTACAGTAATTTGTTGCAAAGTTTCAAGTGCATGTTTGATGTGGTGGCTGTGCTTGTTGTTAGTGCAGAGAAAGGTTGGTTTCATTAGTTTGGCAGCGATTACAGCCTCGATTCTTCTTGGGTATGATGCTACAAGCTTGGTCCACCTGTATATGGGGAGTTTCTCCCATTCTTCTCTGCAGATCCTCTCAAGCTCTGTCATGTTTGTTAAGGAACATCATGCACAGCACATCGGGCTCAAGTCCGGAGTCTGACTGGGTGACTCAAAGACATTCAGAGACTTGTCCCGAAGCCACTCCTGCGTTCTCTTGGCTGTGTGCTTAGCGTTGTTGTGCTGTTGGAAGGTGAACCTTCGCCCCAGTCTGAGGTCCTGATCGCTCTGGAGCAGGTTTTCTGCAAAGATCTTTCAGGGACTTTGCTCCATTCATCGTTCCCTCGATCCTGACTTGTCTCCCAGTCCCTTCTCGTTGAAAAACATCTCCACAGCATGATTCTGCCACCACCATTTTAGAATAAGGCTGTAACGTAACAAAATGTGGACAAAGTCAAGAGGTCTGAATACTTTCCGAATGCAGTATACATGAACATTTTAATAAATAAATACACACAAATGTCATGAAAGAAAGAATACAACTAAAGACAAATAATGTGTGGGTGTGTGTAGAGTGTGTGTTAGAGAGTGTGTGTTTGTGTGTGCATCTATCAGTTATACATACTTGACAGTACATTCACACAAAAAGTAGGTCACGTGGGGGAGAGCCGTTGTGCCATGAGGTGTTTCTTAATTTGCTTTTTGAAACACGGTTCGTTGTTCACGTGCACTATACGGAATGGAGTTCCGTGCAATCACGGCTCTGTTTAATACTGTATGTTTCCTTGAATTTCGTCTGGACCTGTGGACTGTGAAAAATCCACTGCTGGCATGTCTGGTGGGATAATGTGTGTGTCAGTGCAGTCGACTATGCAAACAATTTACAACATTCAACACATTAATGTTCCTTATAAAAACAAGAAGCGATGCAGTCGGTCTAGTATTGATTTTAGCCCTCTGGTAACAGTGAAGAGCAAAACGTGCTTCTCTGTTCTGGGTCAGCTGCAGCTTAATTAAGTCCCTCTTTGCAGCACCTGACCATATGACTGGACCATAATCAAGATAAGATCAAACTAGAGCCTGTAGGACTTGCTTTGTGGCGTGTGGTGTCAACAGAGCAGAGCAGACCTCTCCCCGTCTTTACAACCCTTAAATCAGTATGTTTTGACCATGACAGTTGACATTCTAAGGTAACACCAAGTAATTTAGTCTCCTCAACTTGCTCAACAGCCACACTATTCAATACCAGATTCAGCTGAGGACTAGAACTTAGGGATTGATTTGACTAACTGTGGTTGCTGACACGTATACTGCAGGGTTGAATCATTAGCATACGTAGACACACAGGCCATGCGGTACGCTACACTTTACATGTTTAACAATAGAGAAGCTTCCATTAAACAAAACCCTCTGTGTTCTATTAGATAAATAACTCTGAATCACCTATATGGCAGAGGTTGAAAAGCCAATTTCAACAACGGGTTATGGTCAATAATGTCAAAGGCTGCACTGAGGTCAAACAGTACAGCTCCCACAATCTTCTTATTATCCATTTCTTTCAACCAATCATCAGTCATTTGTGTCAGTGCATGTTGAGTGCCATTCTCTATAAGCATGCTGAACGTCTGTTGTTCATTTGTTTACAGAGAAATAGCTTTGTATATAGTCATACACTATTTTTCCCAAAAGTTTGCTATGAGTCGGCAGCAAGCTGATTGGTTGGTTGTAAGAACCAGTAAAGAGTGCTTACCATTCATGGGTAGCGGAATGACTCTGGCTTCCCTCCAGGTCTGAGGACAAACATTTTTCTCCAGACTCAGATTAAAGATATGACAATAGGAGTGGCAATATAGTCCGCTACCATATTCAGTAGCTTTTCATCTAAGTTACCAATACCAGGTGGTTTCTCATTATTGCTGGACAACAATAATGTATCCACCTCACCCACACTAACTTTACAAAATGTAAAATTACAACACTTTCTCTTCATTATTAGGTATTGTATGCTTGCTAAATTTGCTTACATTGACAATGAAATAGTCATGAAAGTAATTGGCAAAATCAAAGGTTTTGCAAGAAATGAGCCACCTGATTCAATGAAAGATGCAGTTGAATTAGTCTTTCTGATCATAATTTCATTTTTTTTTTAAAAGTATTTCAAACCTTTTTTCCATCATACTTTATGTGGATCAAATATTCAAGGGTAACTTTCAGACCCAATTTATACTACTATTAAAATGTGAAACAGATAACAGAAAGTCCATGTTAATACCAAATGTAAATGGGGTCTCCCTCAGTTCACCTAGGGTTTTGGAGTGGTATACATCTAGTTGGTGACTGGTCAGTGCAGGGTGGAGTTTCCCCTCTGTACAGATCTAGGATCAGCTTCCCCTCCCCCATTCCTAACCTCCTGAGTGGCGCAGCGGTCTAAGGCACTGCATCTCCGTGCTAGAGGCGTCACTACAGACCCTGGTTTGATTCCAGGTATGTATCACAACCGGCCGTGATTGGGAGTCCTATAGGGCGGTGCACAATTGGCCCAGCGTCGTCCGGGTTATGGTTTGGCCGGGGTAGGCCGTCACTGTAAATAATAATTTGTTCTTAACTGACTTGGCTGGTTAAATAAAGTATAAATAAAATAAAAACCTTAGCCATTAATGGGGAAAATGCCAAACTGAACACAGATCAGCGTCTCGGGGCAACTTTACCCTACACCCTCAGGAGGGTGCAAAGTTAAAGACGTCAAGATAGAAATGTACGGTGTAGAACACGTCTGTCATGTAGAATAGGAAATTGTGTCAGATTTTATTCATTACATTTCTATCTGCAAGTTACTACTCTTTTGAATACTGGTCTAATATATATTTTTTATGCACCAGTGCATGATAACCTGACAAAATCCTTAACTTTGATTTATATATACAGTATAATAACATGTCTTAAGAAAAATATAATTATAATGGGTCCTGATTAACTGGACATAGGTCTACTTACTGAACATAAAGATGGTTAAGAAGTTTCTTAGGAGTTTCCTTCAGAGTTTTTTTTTTTAAAGAGTTTCTTAATAAGAGAGAACACGTCAGGGACGTGAACACCGGTCATGTACATAGAGTTTGTCTTGGTAAACATCCTGTAGTAACAGGATCCCCCACTGACTAAACCTGAAACCTGAACCTGCAGCTACCCGTCGCTCCCACCTGCTCCAGTCCTTCCCCTCCATAAGAGGGATCAATGTTGTGAAATGTTAGTCGGCAGGGTCAGTTGTCCAATGACACGACAAACTGTAGGAGATTTCACTTTTAGGAAGGCCCTAACACTTTACACCAGCCACCCAAGTCATAGACTGTTCTCTCTGCTACTGTACGGAAAGCGATACTAATGTACCAGGTCTGCAACCAACAGGACCCTGAACGGCTTTTACCCCCAGGCCATAAAACAGCTAAATAGTTAGTTAAATAGTTAACTAAATAGCTACCCGGACTATGTGCTTTGACCGTTTTTGCACTAACTTTTTTGACTCATCACAAACGATGCTTCTACTGTTTACTATCTGTCACTTTATTACTAGTTATATGTACATACAGTGTATATACATCAATGATTATGTTATTCACACATGACGTATACAGTGCCTTGCAAAAGTATTCATCCCCCTTAGTGATTTTCCTATTTTGTTGCATTACAACCTGTAATTTAAATTGATTTTTATTTGGATTTCATGTAATGGACATACACAAAATTGTCCAAATTGGTGAAGTGAAACAAAAAAAATGACTTGTTTCAAAAAATTCAATAGAAAAAAAAATGAAAAGTGGTGTGTGCATATGTATTCACCCCCTTTGCTATGAAGTCACATAATTAGTTAAATAAAGTCCACCTGTGTGCAATCTAAGTGTCACATGATCTCAGTATATATACACTTGTTCTGAAAGGCCCCAGAGTCTGCAACACCACAACGCAAGGGACACCACAATGCAAGGGGCACCACCAAGCAAGCGGCACCATGAAGGTACAAGGAGCTCTCCAAACAGGTCAGGGTCAAAGATGTTGTCAGAAGGTGGGTGTAGCTGGTGCATGAAGTCAGGCGCAGGAGAGCAGAATGAGTGAGCAACGTACTTTACTCACAATAAAGGCACAAGGTAACAATAGACTTGACCAACAATAAACAATAATCAGTTACGCACGGGTGAAAACAGCACCCGTCTTCTAGCGAAGAAACAAGGAGAGGGACCGACTTCGGCGGAAGTCGTGACAGTTGTGGAGAAGTACAGATCAGGGTTGGTTTATAAAAACATATCAGAAACTTTTAACATCCCACAGAGCACCATTAAATCCATTGTTAAAAATTTGAAAGAATATGACACCACAACAAACCTGCCAAGAGAAGGCCTCCCACCAAAACTCACAGACCAGGCAAGGAGGGCATTAATCAGAGTGGCAACAAAGAGACCAAAGTGAACCCTGAAGGAGCTGCAAAGCGCCACAGCGGAGATGGGAATATCTGTCCATAGGACCACTTTAAGTCGTACACTCTACAGACCTGGGCTTTACGGAAGAGTGGCCTGAAAAAAGGCCTTGCTTAAAGAATAAAATAAGCAAACACATTTGGTGTTCGCCAAAAGGCATGTGGGAGTCTCCCCAAACATATGGAAGAAGGTACTCTGGTCAGATGAGACTAAAATTGAGCTTTTTGGCCATCAAGAAAAATGGTATGTCTGGCGCAAACCCAACACCTCTCATCACCCCGAGGACCCTATCCCCACAGTGAAGCATGGTGGTGGCATCATCATGCCGTGGGGATGTTTTTCATTGGAAACTGGTCAGAATTGAAGGAATGATGGATGGCGCTAAATATGAGGAAATTCTTGAGGGAAACCTATTTCAGTCTTCCAGAGATTTGAGACTGGGACGGAGGTTCACCTTCCAGTAGGGCAATGACCCTAAGCATACTGCTAAACCAAAACTCGAGTGGTTTAAGGGAAAACATTTAAATGTCTTGGAATGACTTAGTCAAAGCCCAGAGCTAAATACAATTGAGAATATGCGGTATGACTTAAAAATTGCTGTACACCCATCCAACGTGAAGGAGCTGGAGCAGTTTTTCCTTGAAGAATGGGCAAAAATCCCAGTGGCTAGATGTGCCAAGCTTTTAGAGACATACCCCAAGAGACTTGAAGCTGTAATTGCTACACACGCTCAAGTTTTTAGTTTTATTTCTTGTTTGTTTCACAATAAAAAATATTTTGCATCTTCAAAGTGGTAGGCATGTTGTGTAAATCAAATGATACAAACCCCCCAAAAATCCATTTTAATTCCAGGTTGTAAGGGAACAAAATAGGAAAAATGCCTAAGGGAGTGAATACTTTCGCAAGCCACTGTATACTTGAACAATCTAAATCAATATTACCCTAAAACCATTCAGTGTGCTACCCAGCATGCAACATTCTCTATGTCTCCAGGCTTGGCACTTGACCTTCCTCTGACCTAGGGTCATGCCCTCACTTCCCCCCATGCCACGAGGAACTCCCTTGATCATTAAACTGCTCTGCTATATTACTATTATGATCACAGCAACACAATAATCAAATACAATATAAAACAAAACAGCAATCAATACAATGTAAAATAAAAATACAGCACAACATTTAAGAAAAGCAGTTACATTCTTCAGCTACTAGGTCCACAATCAACACTTTAAATTGCCCTAGCAGCACCAGAACATCCAATTGTAATGAGTTTTGTAAATTGTTCCAGCAGTGAGGCGCATTATTTACCTAATTCGGTAGTGACCCGAGTATCCTCAAGAGTTAACCAACCCTGTGGACGGGTTTGGTAACTCATGTTTTTATACTTCAACAATGAAGTTACGTAAGTCGGAAGCTTGAGTAGTAGAGCTTTGTAAACAAAAGAGGAATAGTGAAGTGATCTACGGGACTGAAATGAGGACCAGCCAACCTTTTGATACAGGATGCAGTGATGAGTATTAAAACCGTGACCGGTGATAAAGTGAAGAGAACTATGGTAGATGACGTCCACAGGCTTAAGAGTAGTGGCTGCTGCATTCTGGTAAATGGTGTCACTATAGTCAAGAACTGGCTGGAAAGTTGACTGTACAATCTGCTTCCTGCTGTTTAGGGAGAGGCAAGATCTATTTCTAAATCATAGCTTTTAACTAGCTGATCAGTATGTTTTTTAAATGTTATATCCTTGCCAATCCAAATGCACAGATATAGGAACCCATTGGAAGGGAGAACCATTCAATTATAAAAAAAATTAAAAAGTCCATCGGAAACATTTTTGAGAGAATTAGAGAACAACATACAGTAGAAGTCAAAAGTTTGGACACACTTACTCATTCCAGGGTTTTTCTTTTTTTCCCAACTATTTTCTAGGACCTCCATACTATAACCAGGACCTATGTACTAGGCAGTGTCCGAGGAAGGTCCAAAAAATTGTCAAAGACTCCAGTCACCCAAGTCATAGACTTGTTCTCTCTGCTACCGCACAGCAAGCGGTACCGGAGCGCCAAGTCTAGGACCAAAAGGCTCCTTAAAAGCTTCTATCCCCAAGCCATAAGACTGCTGAACAACTGAACTAATCAAATGGCTATTTACATTGACACCCCCGCACATTGACTTGGTACAGGTACCCCCTGTATATAGCCTCGTTATTGTTATTTACATTTCTTGTGTAACGTTTTGAAAAAAAACTTGTATTTATTTAGTAAATATTTTATTAACTATTTCTTGAACTGCATTGCTGGTTAAGGGCTTGAAGTAAGCATTTCACGGTAAGGTTGTATTCGGTGCATGTGACAAATAAAATTTTATTTGATTTGAATTAGTAGGTGTTTCCAAACTTTTGACTGGTACTGTATATTTAGTCTTGCCCACATTAAGTACAAGTTTTAAACCAACTACGGCTTTGTAAGGCAACAAAGTTAGATTGTAGCTTTAACAACGCCTGGTCTACAGTTGTGGCACATGGACATACAGACGGACGAACAGATGGACACAGACAGACACAGACACGGATGGACAGATGGACGGATGGACAGGCAAACAGATAGATATACAGGGCAGACATGCTGACTCACCAGCGGCTCGGCCATGATGATGCGTATCTTGCGCTCGGACAGCGTGGTGAAGTTTACGAACAGGCTCTTGAGGACATACTCCCCCGGCCGGCTCTCTGGGTCGATGCTAATGGGCATCATGGCTGGAGGACCCTTGTCTCCTTGTGGACTCAGCACTGGAGGGATGGGTGGCTTACTGTATCCGGTTCCCACTGGAGACGCTGGGGACACACCACAGCACACAGGTAGGGTTAGGAAATGACGGACATGTGACATATTCTACCTGTAATTGTGTAAGAGCAGCAACGTACTGTTGCTAGAAGTGTACTCCGTCGTTTAGGACGTTATAGTCAGGTTGTATACTGGATGAATCAGGATGTTTTGTTATCTTCTTTTATGTTATTTTATTTTTTATTGAATATTAAAACATACATTCTACAGTACTTGCAGTGAAGCCACTCAACATTTATGTTACATTCAGTCATCTAACAGACTCCCATCCAGAGCGACCCACAGAAGCAACCAGGGTCAATGCCAATGGCCCAAGCTACCAACCGTCATGCCACAAGCCCTCGAAGTCCCCCCCACAGTTCCCCGAGAGCTGCCCCTCAACCGTCCAAGACCCCCCCCACAGACCCCCCCCCCCCCCCAAAAATCCTAATAAAGTAATTACATTCACAAGACCCCCCTCAAGTCACCGTCCCCCCAATGCACCAACAACCAACAAAATGACGAAAGAGAAAAACTAATTTAAACAGAAAACATTGCAAAAACAAAAGACAACAAGGACAACAAAAATCATAACAGCAAGCCCAACTGAATACGTTTGAGTGTATGGCAGTATTTACATGTGTGTATGTACAGTATGTGTGTGTGTCTGTGTATGTGCACGTGTGTGCGTTTAAATGCTAGTGTCTGTATATGCATGTGTTACGCGCGTACAAACACCTGCACCTAATACTTTTACTAAGAGTATTAGTATATTAGTAATTGACTGACCAGGTCTCTCCAGATCTCTCAACAATGCTATTTCTATAGTCAATTTTAGATTCATGTTATGCTTTTTCAGCCATTACTGAACCTGAGACCAGAAACAGGCTGAGGGCAATACCAAAACAAATCGTCTATTGATTCTGTATCCTCACAACAAAATCTGCAGAGCTGCGATGATTGTATGCCCCAAATATTTAACATCTTGTTGGTGACAAAAATTCTGTAATTTTTTTTTTCTGAAATACACAAAGTCTTGAGTCTTGCTTCGTTTTATATATCATCAACTCAACTCAACTCATTTTTGATGTACCATGGAATCGGTACATCAAAAATCTCTTCCCAACTATTTTGCAATCTGTTTGGCACAGCTGTTAACATCCTGGACCTCAAATGAAACTGGTATACTTTCTTATTAACTTCTTGCGACTACAGGGGGTGCTGTTTTCTCATTAGCATAATTGCATTACAGATTAAACGGCTTCCTACTAAATTCTTTATCGTACAATATGCATATTATTACTATTATTGGATAGAAAACAGTCTCTAGTTTCTATAGGCGTTGGAATTTTGTCTCTGAGTGGAACAGAACTCATTCTACAGCAATTTCCCTGACATGGAGTCAGATTTCACACATTTTGGCCCCTGATCTGGAGTCAGTTTAAAGGCCACTGTGAACGCTATCAGGATACGGACACTGCTTACGTCTTCCCCTGGATGCCTTTACGTGATGACGATTTGAATGGTATCGATTGCGCAATCACAGCCCCTATAAAACAAAAACACGTGTAGGTAGGCACTCCTTTCCAGCTGCGTCGGACACACGGTGGTCACCGACCCGTTCTGTTTCTACTCGTTATAGGAGTTAAAAACATCATAAGGTAGTTAATTTAAACCGTTTTATAGCAATTTATATCCGTTTAGTGCGATTTTGGGACATTTATTTCTGAGACACTGTGAATCTCTGGGCACGGTTCCAATTCATGCCGAACGCAATGGGCATTTCTACATGGCAAGAGGACAGCTTTCGACCAAAAGACGATTAGACCCAAGAAAGGATTCTTTGCCCAAGATTCTGATGGAAGAACAGCTCAAAGTAGGAACAATTTATTATGATAAATCGTGTTTCTGTCGAGAAATGTTAATCGCTTATGACGCCATCTTGCTAGACGTAGCTTCGCTTGGCGCAAACTGTATTGGAAAGTAAGGATAATTAAAAAAATGTAAATCAGCGATTGTATTAAGAATTAAATTGTCTATCAATCGCTGTCCACCCTATATTTTTTTGTCACGTTTATGAGTATTTATGTATACGACTAGATCACTGTCTAATATGGCGCACGACATTGTCTGACCAGCTGGGCAACTTTTGTCATTGTCTAACCATGATTTTGGTGGCTAAATATGCACATTTTCGAACAAACTCTATATGTATGTTGTAATGTGATGTTACAGGAGTGTCATCTGAAGAATTCTGAGAAGGTTAGTGAAAAAATTAATATATTTTGGCGATGTTTACGTTATCGCTCTCTTTGGCTAGAATCAATGCTCTGGTAACGTTTGCATATGTGGTATGCTAATATAACGATTTATTGTGTTTTCACTGTAAGACACTTAGAAAATCTGAAATATTGTCTGTATTCACAGGATCTGTGTCTTTCGATTAGTGTATGCTGTGTATTTTTACGAAATGTTTGATGATTAGTAATTAGGTAAACACGTTGCTCTATACATTTATTCTAGTCCATTTGTGACGGTGGGTGCAATTGTAAACTCTATCTACCTGAAATATGCACATTTTTCTAACAAAACCTATCCTATACCATAAATATGTTATCAGACTGTCATCTGGTGAGGTTTTTTCTTGGTTAGTGGCTATCAATATCTTAATTTAGCCGAATTGGTGATAGCACCTGATGGAGTAAGAAACTGATGGAGTTAGAAAAGTGGTGTCTTTTGCTAACGTGGTTAGCTAATAGATTTACATATTTTGTCTTCCCTGTAAAACATTTTAAAAATCTGAAATGGTGGCTTTATTCACAGGATCTGTATCTTTCATTAGGTGTCTTGGACTTGTGATTTAATGATATTTAGATGCTACTATTTAATTGTGACGCTATGCTAGCGATGCTAATCAGTGGGGGGGGGGGGGGGGGGGGGGGGGGGGGGGCGGAGTAGGTGGGGGTAGGTTAACGCTTTTTTTATTCATCTGCCAATTTTGAACCTTTATGTTGGGCAGACTAACCAGTTCCCTACCTCCTCCCCCTGTCACCCTCCTCCTCCATTTTTGGGGTAATGCTGTAATCAATTGGTTGTCATCTTGGATTGAGCAGACCTTCCCATACAATTCTGATAACTCAATGAAAGACATAACTCTACCATTCCAATTTACAATATAATTTATAAATAAAATACCCTTTTCAAACATCTTTCCCATAAATACAGATATTTAATGAACAAGCACATTTGAGTTCAACCATAATATTTGTTATGTCTTTTCAGGTGGGGATGAAATTGAAATTGTAACCAATGCTTGTTTGAAAAAGGGAGATACCTTGAAAAAGATTTCATTTTCAATCAATCGAAAATGAGACATTGCAATCTGCACAAAGGCACTTTTTAAACAATGGATGAGCTGTTCTTAGTAATCTACTTGAGAACCATTTAGGGTTCAAGTAAAATGTTTGTACAAGTGAAGCTTTTAGAGAGAGGTTTAGTGATTTTATATGTCATAATCTCAACCTACCCAGTTCATATTCATTACATAGACAGGCACACTTTATCTTGTCTGGTTTAGCATCCAGGCAAGATTTGAAAAACAAATCATCAGGAGTAGGCAGCAGCATAAGTTAGTGAGTAAACTGAGATATGACTAAGGAGTTAATCAGTGTAATTTTTCCATCAATAGACAGATATTTACATCTCCATGGTTGCAAGATCCTGTCTAATTTTACTAGTTTTCTATTTCTATATTGTACACTTATCATAACTAGGTTTAAGTACAGAGAGTCCAGAAAAGTGATCCATATCTTCAATGAGACATTGCAGGGATCTAGCTTGCGGACGTAAAATAAAACTTGTTTTTCAGCCTTGGATTTCTAATCCTCTAATTTTGTATTTGATCTGACTTTAACAGCTAGCATTTCGATGGCCTTAACAAATAGATATGGTGACAGTGGACACCCTTGTTTAACTACTCTTGACAATTCAAAACTCTCTGAGAAGTAGCCTCTATTTACTATTTTACACCTGGTGTTACTATACAATACCTTTACCCATTTTATAAGAAACTCACTGAAATAAAAAATTACATGAATTTATAAATATAATCCAGTCTTACTTTATCAAAGGCCTTTTCAAAATCTGCTAGAAATACTAGGCCTGGCTTCTTAGATGTTTCATGTTGTTCTATTATTTCTACCAGTTGTCATATATTATCTCCAATGTATAGTCCATGTAAAAAACCTGTCTGATCAGGATGAACAATACCTGGTAATGCCATGCGTTTCGCTAGTATTTTTGCATTAATGTCTTTTCAGAAACAAGAAAAATACATCTTTATCTAGTTGTAACTGACAAGATAATAACCAAAATATGACGTCGTTCGCAGTACATTTTGATGTTGTCATGAAAAAGATATCTATACATTATATGCCAAATTTTGCCCACTGGGTACCGTGGGAAGGCAAGCCATGCATTTGCTGCAGAATTTAATATTTGATTCTGTGCCTCCACTTTCTGGTTTTGAAAAGTTTTATTTAAAGTTCCCGACATGGAGAAAATTCCTCCAGCAGATAGTAGAGGAGAGGATAACAACCTGGAGCATTTATCTCCCAATGCTCCACTGCATTAGCCAGCTGATCTGACCTTGTCTGTGGCTGGCTAGGGAAATGAAAACACCCTGGCTAGCTGCTAGCAGCTGGTGTTTTCATCTGCTATTCAAGATGTCATTGCCCTTTGAGGAAAGAAATCCCTTGCATGTGACCGTCATTCAGCCAACGCTGTGATACAGGCCTGAGTTTAATCACTGACGGCCTGGCCCGGCCCATAAAACACATAAACAACTGACACATTCGTTTGACTTTATCTCACAGTTTCACTTCAACTCCCCATAACCAGAAAATGTTGCTAGAAATAGCCAAAGAGCCGTGTGCTAACGCCTAATAGGGGTGTGAAATGTTCCCTTAGCATGGATTACCTCAACCCAGAATTATACTTCTAGGTCAGTGAACTGGGGTACATCTGCTGGTTAAAATTGTGTGTGTATTGTGTGTGTGTGTGTGTATGTATATATGCGTGCCTGTATGTGTGATAGATAAGAATGGACAGCTAGCAGGTCATCAGTGGCAGCCTTACTACACAGTCTTTACTGTTAGTATCAGGGGCCATTAAAGCAGATCAGAGTCACATATCAAATCCCAGATACTCTAGTTGGCAACAAAAGCCTTCTCCATGGCCTAAGGCTGATGAGGACTCCCAGAAAACACAAAATCACCACACAACATTGTCTCAACCTTGATCCCAATGTTGACCTCAATGTGCTTTTGCTACTTTGTAACACTCTCACTCTGAGATAAAGTACGATTTCAACCCCAGAATACACCCTCAGAAACATGCATTACACTGTTGTAACACAAAATCTAGTGGCAACTGAGCTGCCACCAACTTGAAGGAGATGGAACCTTAAATATTGAACCACATCATCCTGAGACGTTTTGAAACATTACATGGTGTGTTGGAACACCACTTAATCAAATATTGTGCAGCACCTTGCCAGGGACTGGGAGTATTAACAGAAAAGGTTGAAAACACTATTTTGGTGATTCAAGTCCTGTTTAGTGCAGAATTAGATACCTTCTCTTTTGGTGTCATTTCCTCTCTCTAAGCTTCTAAACAACATTTATTATGTTTTTCATCCTGTCTAGTGCAGAATTAGATCACATTTTCAGAAGTGTCTAAATGTTTAACATTGTTCTATGTATTAGATAATTTGCCATTATATGTTATTTGGCAGGCATTGTCAAGCACAGTGTTCAAACCATCAGCAGTAATTGGAGGTTGAACTGCAAGAACTGAGGATTCTGCACTTGCCTCTTCCATTGACAATGTTCTTCTTCGTCTTCTTCTAGGTTTAAGGACAGACTACACCTATTGGTGTATTTCCGCCACCTAATGTACAATCCATTATAGTAATACAAAACTGGGAAGAAGGAAAAAAAATCTGCCCTCACAACAACAAAAAAACACCACCCCATTCCACTATGTAACCCTATCTATTCTTACTCCAGGCCAACGGTCTGGAAGGACAAAACATTACGACTCAACACCCCCCGGAACTCTTCTGCAGTAAAACCTCGCAATCCCAAGAACTTCTCTGCAGCTGCCACCACAACCTCTATTTCCTGTGACCTTCCATTTCTGCAGTACAGTTG
Source organism: Salvelinus fontinalis (assembly GCF_029448725.1). Taxonomy (NCBI): domain Eukaryota; kingdom Metazoa; phylum Chordata; class Actinopteri; order Salmoniformes; family Salmonidae; genus Salvelinus; species Salvelinus fontinalis. Next base: position 1,343,519 of record NC_074688.1, read on the forward strand.
ACAAACATGGCTATGAATGCTATGAAACCCATCTTACTGAAGCACATATTAATCCCATCACTCTCTATAGGTCTCTACTTACTCACAGGAATCCTCTCAGGATCTCTCACCGTGTACCCATCTTCCTCTACCACTCTCTTTACTGCTTCAGCATACGACACTGTCAGTACTACTCCGACCCTGGCAACCTCAACCGGCCTTTCTCTCACTAGACACCTCCAATCTCCAGCCCCATGGGCACCCCCGGAACTAACAGACACGACTTTCTCTACCGATATTACACATTCCTTCGTCTCATGCCCTCCTTCACACATCTAGGAATCTCCCTCCTACACACTGCTGCAACAAAAGCTCTCATGGAATAACTGAACATCCTAACTTGACCTTGTCGGGGAAAGACTCTGCATCAAAACTCAGCAGGACAGACAATGTCTTCTCCGTTTCACCACACTCTCCACCGGGTCTGAGTTCTATTTCAGCTGATCCTCCCAAACACTTAATGCCACCCCCGTTATCACTCCTTTCACTGGCGCCCTGCTCCGATGAGCAAAGCAAGTCACAGTTCTTGTCCCTAGTCTAGTGGTCCGGAGCACCCGGGGCACTTTTCTGGATGGAAGAAACACATTACATCATCACGAGTCGACTTCGAGTTACTTTCACCGACTCAACAGTCCCCAACCTCTTCTCCACCCAGCCAGAATACAAGGATCCATTCTTTCCAATAAATCTCACTCCCACTGGGCCAGATTCATTCTTGTCATCATCGGGATGAGGCTCAAACTCAGTGGTCCTCACTGCACCTGCCCCCGCAGGTACTTCATCATCACTCTCGTCAGGTTCCATCTCTAAGCTACTGGAGCATGTGTCCATCTTTTTGCACTCGACTCCAACCTTCCTCACCACACCACTTCCCTCTGCACTCAGCTTCTTCTCGGCGGTCATCACGGCACCTGCCATCGCAGTTAATTCATCCTCACCAACTGTTTTGCAAAAGTTCTGTGTGATCCACCTTCCCATATTGACTCAAAACATGTTCCACTTTTCTCCTTTTTTTCTTGTCCACCATCTTCCCATTCATCAGATCTTCTAGAAGGGTTGAGCATTCCCCCACTCCATATTTACTCATATGTTCCACTTTCCTCCTTTTTTTTCCCTGTCCACCAACTTACCGTCAATCTTCCCTCCATCATCTTCTGTAGCTTTCCCCCTTAATGTTGTGCCATCCATTGACAATCATCTTCTTCTTTAAGGTTTATTGGCACTCATATGGTGTATTGCCGCCACATACTGTACGGGATAGTAAAAAAAATAATATATATATAATGGTTTGGATGAACAAATTCATACTAATTACCAAAACCAAGAAACACTAATCAAAATCACTTTATTGTGTGTTGGGATCCTTCTCCTGCATGGCCTTCACTGGAGACTGTGGGACATTCACTACAATCTCATCTCTACTCACTCCTTCAGCTATTTTCTCTGCTTCCACATAGAATAACTGCTGGATGGCCCTGGTCCTAGCTACTGTGACCTCCTTCATCTGTACAGGGTACTCCGGGAACTCAGGAATGTGATTCCATCACAATTACAACAACATGCTACATCTGACTCTTCAACTGCTACATTTTCTTCCTTCGACAAACACTTGCGACGTGTCAAAACTTTTTTATAATTGTGACACTGCAGCGACCTCATATCTCACATATCCAAGTTTTACATAAGTTGGGAGAACCACTTCATCAAACAGTAAAACCAATAGGCTTTGCTCCTTCTTTCCGTCTATCATTCAATTCAAGCGACGTGAGTCTACCACTCCCGGAATGTTATCCCTAAACCACACAGGCTCTATGTCCAACGAGACATCAGAGAGGACACCTTTAACCGGTGCCCTACTCTGAAAATCATAGTTTTCAACAACATACGTCGACATCGAGCAGAGCCACAGAGCGTTCTCCTTTTGCGCTTTTGATACACACGAAATCAACATCATACTGTTCATGGTCACTCTGACCAATTCCACTTAACCAAATTCATCCTTCACCATCTTCGAGACCGTAAACGGGTCACCCAAAAAACATCCTTGCTCTCGAATCGCACTCCAACCATAAACTGCTGTTCCTTTCCAACTTTAACCCTTTTTACTCCACCCTTCTTCACAATCGTCCACTCATTCTCACCAACTGTACTCATGCCAAGAGAATCGCTCAACACTTCCACTTCCTCCATTGCTCCTCCAGTCATCCCTCGGACTCCCTTGCTCTTTGCTGTGAGAGTTTGTGTTCTCGTAGGATTGCCAATTTTGTTCACATTCCAGCACAGCCATTGCTTCACCAACCTTTTCTCCATTTAGTCCTCACCACCATTTACAATTACCCACTTCCCTCTTTCTCATTCCTAAAATCCATTGGCAATCATGTGTGGAATGGGTGCTGTCCTCATTAAACATCAATTTGTCTGACAATTTTGATATTTGTTCATCATGAATCATTGCACCTCATTGCACAACAAGATTAATAGCAATATAGAAATATACTTTGATTTCTTCAAACATGCATATGAAAGAAACATTGTGTGAAAGAATCATAAAGTCGTCTAAAAATGTTGAATTACCCACAATCCTCTAAAAACAGAGTCCCGTGTTGAGATAGAAAATGCAAGGAGTTTAAAACCAAAGACTGACATTGACTTCAATCACTATGGTATCTCTCTTCATGAAATAGACTTACATTTTGAGCAACATATTAAGCTGGATTTACATTATTTGGGGAAAATTAAATTAACAAATCATTGAACTGACTTGCACACATATTTTGTAAGATATTTGGGGGGTATTTTGACACTTTATTGACACAGTTATGAAATGACAGGAGGTAGATATATACACTGCTCAAAAAAATAAATGGAACACTTAAAAAACACAATGTAACTCCAAGTCAATCACACTTCTGTGAAATCAAACTGTCCACTTAGGAAGCAACACTGATTGACAATAAATTTCACATGCTGTTGTGCAAATGGAATAGACAAAAGGTGGAAATTATAGGCAATTAGCAAGACACCCCCCAAAACAGGAGTGATTCTGCAGGTGGTGACCACAGACCACTTCTCAGTTCCTATGCTTCCTGGCTGATGTTTTGGTCACTTTTGAATGCTGGCGGTGCTCTCACTCTAGTGGTAGCATGAGACGGAGTCTACAACCCACACAAGTGGCTCAGGTAGTGCAGTTCATCCAGGATGGCACATCAATGCGAACTGTGGCAAAAAGGTTTGCTGTGTCTGTCAGCGTAGTGTCCAGAGCATGCAGGCGCTACCAGGAGACAGGCCAGTACATCAGGAGACGTGGAGGAGGCCGTAGGAGGGCAACAACCCAGCAGCAGGACCGCTACCTCCGACTTTGTGCAAGGAGGTGCACTGCCAGCGCCCTGCAAAATGACCTCCAGCAGGCCACAAACTAGGTAGGCTAGTTGAGAACAAGTTCTCATTTGCAACTGCGACCTGGCCAAGATAAACCAAAGCAGTTCGACACATACAACAACACAGAGTTACACATGGAATAAACAAACATACAATCAATACAGTAGAAAAATCTGTATAGGCAATAAAAAGGCAATGGTGGTGAAGTAATTACAATATAGCTACTAAACACTGGAATGGTAGGGTGTGCAGAAGATGAATGTGCAAGTAGAGATACTGGGGTGCAAAGGAGCAATATAAATAAATAAATACAGTATGGGGATGAGGTAGATTGGATGGGCTATATACGGATGAGCTACGTACAGGTGCAGTGATCTGTGAGCTGCTCTGGCAGCTTAAAGCTAGTGAGAGAGGTAAGTGTCTCCAGCTTCATAGATTATTGCAGTTCGTTCCAGTCATTGGCAGCAGAGAACTGGAAGGAGAGGCAGCCAAAGGAAGAATTGGCTTTGGGGGTGACCAGTGAGATATACCTGCTGGTGGGTGCTACGCATGGGTGCTGTTTCGGTGACCAATGAGCTGAGATAAGGCGGGGCTTTACCTAGCAGAGACTTGTAGATGACCTGGAGCCAGTGGGTTTGGCGATGAGTATGAAGCGAGGGCCAGCCAACGAGAGCCTACAGGTCGCAGTGGTGGGTAGTGTATGGGGATTTGGTGACAAAACGGATGGCACTGTGATAGACTGCATCCAATTTGTTGAGTAGAGTGTTGGAGGCTATTTTGTAAATGACATCGCCGAAGTCGAGGATCGGTAGGATGGTCAGTTTTACGAGAGTGAAGGATGCTTTGTTGCGAAATAATAAGCCGATTTTAGATTTCATTTTGGATTGGAGATGTTTAATGTGAGTCTGGAAGGATAGTTTACAGTCTAACCAGACACCTAAGTATTTGTAGTTGTCCACATATTCTAAGTCAGAACCGTCCAGAGTAGTGATGCTGGACGGGCGGGCAGGTGCGTGCAGCAAACGGTTGAAGAGCATGCATTTAGTTTTACTTGAATTTAAGAGCAGTTGGAGGCCAGGGAAGGAGAGTTGTATGGCATTGAAACTCATCTGGAGGTTAGTTAACACAGTGTCCAAAGAAGGGCCAGAGGTATACAGAATGGTGTTGTCTGCGTGGAGGTGGATCTAAGAATCATCAGCAGCGAGAACGACATCATTGATGTATACAGAGAAGAGAGTCGGCCCGAGAATTGAACCCTGTGGCACCCCCATAGAGGCTGCCAGAGGTCAACAGGCCCTCCGATTTGACACACTGAACTCTATCAGAGAAGTAGTTGGTGAACCAGGCGAGGCAATCATTTGAGAAACAAAGGCTGTTGAGTCTGCCAATAAGAATGTTGTGATTGACAGATTGGACATGATTTGGAAAGGCACAAAACCTGTCTATATAAGCTTTTGTCCGTTGAGCTCCGAGACAGGATTGTGTTGAGTCACAGATCTGCGGGAAGGGTACCAAAACACTTCTGCAGCATTGAAGGTCCCCAAGAAATCAAATCAAATTGTATTTGTCATATGCGCCGAATACAACAGGTGAATTGCTTACTTAAAAGCCCAACAAAGCAGTTTTAAGCAGTTAAGGAAGATAAGTGTTAAGTAAAAAACAAGTGGAAGTAAAAAAGAAAAAAGAAAAATAACACATCATTGAAGACCAGCAGTAAAATAACTGTAACTCTGATTGGGAACCATAACAGGCCAACATAGACACACAAACACCTAGATGATCCACCCTAGTCACACCCCGACCCAACCAAAATTCAAGGAGTGGGACACTAATATGGACGCCTATAAGAAATCCCGCTATGCTCTCAGATTAACAATCAAACAAGCAAAGCGTCAATACAGGATTAAGATTGAATCCTACTACACTGGCTCTGACGCTCGTCGAATGTGGCAGGGCTTGAAACCTATTACGGAATACAAAGGGAAACCCAGACGCGAGCTGCCCAGTGACTGTCAGAGCAGCTCATAGATTACTGCACCTGTACATAGCCCATCTATAATTTAGCCCAAACAACTACCTCTTTACCTACTGTATTTATTTATTTTGCTCCTTTGCACCCCATTATTTCTATCTCTACTTTGCACCTTCTTCCACCGCAAACCAACCATTCCAGTGTTTTTTTTTAACTTGCTATATTGTATTTACTTCGCCACCATGGCCTTTTTATATTTTTATTTATTTATATATATATTTTGTTTGCCTTCACCTCCCTTATCTCACCTCACTTGCTCATATTGTATATAGACTTATTTTTCACTGTATTATTGACTGTATGTTTGTTTTACTCCATGTGTAACTATGTGTTGTTGTATGTGTCGAACTGCTTTGCTTTATCTTGGCCAGGTCGCAATTGTAAATGAGAACGTGTTCTCAATTTGCCTACCTGGTTAAATAAAGGTGAAATAAAAAAAATAAAAAAATAAAAAGTGACGCGAGCCTACCAGACGAGCTAAATGCCTTTTATGATCGCTTCGGGGGAAGCAACACTGAAGCATGCACGAGAGCACCAGCTGTTCTGGTTGACTGTGTGATAACACTCTCGGTAGCCGATGTGAACAGAACCTTTAAACAGGTCAACATTTACAAAGTCGCTGGGCCAGACGGATTACCAGGATGTGTACTCAAAGCATGCGCGAACCAACTGTCAAGTGTCTTCACTGACATTTTCAACCTCTCCCTGACCGAGTATGTAATACCTACATGTTTCAAGCAAACCAGGCCTAGGCCCTGTGCCCAAGGAAGCGAAGGTAACCTGCCTAAATGAAGTGCTTTGAAAGGCAGGTTATGGCTCACATCAACAGCATCTTCCCAGACACCCTAGACCCACCCCAATTTGCATACCTCCCCAACAGATCTACAGATGATGCAATCTCAATCGCACTCCACACTGCCCTTTCCCACCTGGACAAAAGGAACACCTATGTGAGAATGCTGTTTATTTACTCTAGCTCAGCGTTCAACACCATAGTGCCCACAAAGCTCATCACTAAGCTAAGGACTCTGGGACTAAACACTTCCCTCTGCAACTGGATCCTGGACTTCCTGACGGGCCGCCCCAAGGTGGTAAAAGTAGGCAACAACGCGTCTGCCACGCTGATCCTTAACACTGGGGCTCCCCAGAGGTGTGTACTTAGTCCCCTCCTGTATTCCCTGTTCACCCATGACTGTGTGGCCAAACACGACTCCAACACCATCATTAAATTGGCTGACGACACAACAGTGATAGGCCTGATCACCGACAACGATGATACAGCCTATAGGGAAGTGATCAGAGAACTGGCAGTGTGGTCCCAGGACAACAACCTCTCCCTCAATGTGAGCAAGACTAAGGAGCTGATCGTGAACTAAAGGAAAACGGCGGGCCGAACAGGCCCTCATTAACATCGATGGGGCTGTAGTGGAGCAGATCGAGAGTTTCAAGTTCCTTGGTGTCCAAATCACCAAGGAACTATCATGGTCCAAACATACCAAGACAGTCATGAAAAGGGCACAACAAAACCGTTTACTGAAAAGATATGGCATGGGTCCCCAGATCCTCAAAAGGTTCTACAGCTGCACCATCGAGGACATCTTGACCGATTGCATCACCGCATGGTATGGCAACTGCTCGGCATCTGACCGTAAGGCACTACAGAGGGTAGTGCGAACGGCCCAGTACATCACTGGGGCCAAGCTTCCTGCCATGTAGAACCTATATAATAGGCTGTGTCAGAGGAAAGCCCATAAAATTGTCAGAGACTCCAGTCAGTTATAGACTATTTTCTCTGCTACCGCACGGCAAGTGGTACTGGAGTGCCAAGTCTAGGACCAAAAGGCTCCTCAACAGCTTCTACCCCCAAGCCATAAGACTGCTGAACAATTCATAAAATTGCCACCGAACAATTTACATTGACCCCCCTTTGTACACTGCTGCTACTCACTGTTTGTTTGTTACCTATGCATAGTCACTTCATCGGCACCTACATGTACAGATTACCTCAACTAGCCTGTACCCCCGCACACTGACTCGGTACCGGTGCCCTCTGTACATAGCCTCGTTATTGTTATTCTTATTGTGTTACTTTTTATTCTTACTTTTTGTTTTAGTCTACATGGTAAATATTTTCTTTCTGAAATATATGTTACAGTATTGCAGCAAGCGGCGCGTCGGAAGGGGCCAGAGAGTGGGGCTGGCAGCAGTAGAAGTGTCGTCCATGCCTCTGCTTTAATCAACCACATGGCGCATTCTTATATGTACTTTTTATCTGCCAGGAATGCCCAGCATGTGTGCCTATCTGGCACGGCTTACAGTACACTCTCATTCTCATGCCCACCAAAGCCAAGTGCCGTACACTAGTCTCTAGCCACCATAACCAAGCACCTAAACTGGCTGTGCCCAACCCATCCCAACACCTTACCATACACCTACCAACCCCAATCACCTTCTCAGGCTCCTACCCAACCCACCCCAGCACAACCTAACACCTTCCCATACCCCTATCCAGCCCAACTGAGCTCAGCCCCTTCCCAGGCCCCTACAGCCCAACACCTACCCAGCATGCGCCCTACCCAGCCCAGCACTTACCCAACCCAGCACCTATACAGTTCAGCACCTATACAGTTCAGCACATACTAAGCGGAGCCATGCCCCTACCCAGCCCAGCACCTATCCAGCACCTACCCAGCTCAGGCTAGCTCAGCACCTAACCAGCCCAGTCTAACACCTACCCAGCCAAGCCCAGAACTAACTTAGCACCTACCAAGCCCAGTCCAGCACCTACCCAGCCCAGCACCTACCCAGGCCCTTGATGAAGCTGATGACACTAGCCTTGCTCCAGCACACAGCCATGCCGTCCATGGTGGGGAAGGGAGGGAGAGTGGCCAGGGTTGTAAAAGTCTGACAAACACACGCTACAAATCCTCTAATGTCCTTCCGTCTGTCTGTCCCTGGACTCTGTTGATTTTCTGTCTGTGCTCCTGGGTGTACGCTCCATGGTGAACTGACCCAGGGTGGGTCTGTAGAGACAGGTGTGTTTAAAAGGCTGGGTTTGTTTGCTGATCCACACAAATCTCTTCCTATATCTCCCAGTCAGTTCCAGCCTGCCTCTGTGGCTGTGTGCTGCCTTGTGATCAACCAGTACCTTCCAAGAGTGAAGGTCAGGCAGGAATTTTTTAGCCACGGCCCATTGGAATGACGAGGGCTAACATGCTACGGTGGCATAGTTGTGTGACTATATTTATCCTGGGGTACACACTATACTGACACGTCAGCCCTCCCCTTTCCCCCCTCCCTCCCTTCCTCCCCTTCCCTCCCTCCCACTAGAGTATGAGGCACAGGGCAAAGCAGCAGAGTGTAAACAGCAGTCTCAGTCAGGCTCAGCCAGCCAACTAAAGCAAAATTAGCCTAGTGCTGTATAGCTAAAGCTAAAGTTAGCGAACCACGGTCTTCTCTTTAACTCCTATCCTCTCAGCAAATGGACAGTCCTCTAAGTTTGTAGAACCATGGAGGGGCTTATAAACGGTTTAAGAATCCCCATGTATACTCACACTATATGCAAGTATTTGTGTGTTTTCTTAAAATTGCGTTAAACAAAAGAGTCACAAAATCTGCAGACAATTTAACGTCATCCTACATTTAAATTGTCTGCAGATTTTGTGACTCCTTTGTTTAACGCAATTTTAAGAAAACACACAAATACTTGCATATAGTGTGAGTATACATGGGGATTCTTAAACCGTAAGGATGGTAAATGAATAATACTGCACAAAAAGTTGTTGTTTTCCATGTTATTTGTTCAAGAAAAATATTCAATTTAATGTGGATGTTTTGTGTCTTTGCCCATAACTTTCCACCTTTCGATGTAAATGTTTGAGGACAGGGATTTGTTCTTTCTGGATATCATTAGCATGACAATCTCAGAGATGTGGACAGAGCAACAACTCTTACAATTCCAACAATTGAATCCTGTAAGATACTGTTCTTAATTATACAACAACCTTTTCTTGCCAAAGCAGAGATACTGAAAAAATATGTCTATATCGGTCCTCTAATACTAGTAAAGGCTCAGTGCACTACTTTTCTGATAATTTTTTTATTGTTATATTAATATTTTGTTTCAATTCAGATTATTCAGGGGGTGCTGGAGCACCCTCAACACCCCTACTTCCCACGGCTATGTATCAAGGTACTTTTAGTTGATTGGCGTTGACTTGTATGTTTGGCCAATGGTCTGTTGTCTAGTTGATGTAATGCAAAGAATTTGTGACGTGACAACAATGCTCGTAAGCAACGGAAAATCGAAACACCCAACCAAAAATAAGGTTGTCCTTTCAGCAAAGTACCGAACACAACTAAGTTTCGACTGTTAATTTAAACATGAGGACTATTAGCCTAAATGAAAGATAAGTGTTCCCTGAAACGACTTATTTTGACTGAATGGGTCTCATGTTGCATACTTTCAGCTGTAAATGGGGAGCTGAAGAAAGCAACCAGTGTGGGTAGTCACTCTGGGCTCTGTATCAGAGGCTGTGACTGGTACGCCACATGTGACTCGATAAACAACAGGCTAGCTCAGGCACACTGGGCATTACATCACCAGCACACTGCTACTGACAAACTCTCTGGGCATGGTGGTGCTCCCTACAGATGTCAGATCTTGATTTGACCCATTTCGTCCCAGGAGGAAAAGAATCCTTTAGCAAGAGGACTTTAATAAATATGTCATATTTAGAATTGCTGCCAGGGGGCGTGTTCGTAGGCTATACAGTGCAGTAACGTGCCTAGGGGGTTTGGGAAGGCTCTGCAAACCAACCGACCTCATAACATCAAGTATCATCAGTATTCTCACGGTTTGCTAGAGCAATGTGAACTGCAGTAGCGCAGTGGTCTGAGCAACACACTTCGGCATTACGAGTTCGTAATTTTTTTACATTTTATTTTACTAGGCAAGTCAGTTAAGAACAAATTCTTATTTACAATGACGGCCTACCCCGTGACGCCTCTAGCGCTGAGATGCAGTGCCTTAGACTGCTGCGCCACTCAGGAGCCCATATACAGATGTGCTCAGTATATGTTGGTACCCCTCCACAAAAAACAAAGAATGCACAATTTTCTCTGAAATAGCTTGAAACTGACAAAAGTAATTAACATCCACCATTGTGTATTCCATATTCAATAGAAATCATACTTTACTTTTGATTTTTTATTCAACATAATATTATAAATAATAAAACTAATGAAAATGGCATGGACAAAAATGATGGGACCCTTTTAACTTAATATTTTGTTGCACAACCTTTAGAGGCAATCAATGCAATCAAACGTTTTCTGTAGCTATCAATGAGACTTCTGCAGCTGATAACAGATAGTTTGGCCCACTCTTCCTGAGAAAACTGCTCCAACTGTCTCAGGTTTGATGGGTGCCTTCTCCAGACTGCAAGTTTCAGCTCTTTCCATAGATGTTTGATAGGATTCAGATCAGGACTTACAGAAGGCCACTTCAGAATAGTCCAATGTTTTGTTCTTATCCATTCTTGGTTGCTCTTAGCTGGGTGTTTTGGGTCATTATCCTGTTAGAGGACCCATGACCTGTGACTGAGACAGAGCTTTCTGACACTGGGCAGTACGTTTCGCTCCAGAACGCCTTGAAAGTCTTGAGATTTCATTGTGCCCTGCACAGATTCAAGGCACCCTGTGCCAGGCGCAGCTAAGCTAACCCACAACATAACCCAGCCTCCTCCATGTTTCACTGTAGGTATGGTGTTCTTTTCTTTGAAAGCTTCATTTCTTCGTCTGTGAACATAGAGCTGATGTGACTTGCCAAAAAGCTCCAGTTTTGACTCATCTGTCCAAAGGACATTCTCCCAGAGGGAGGGTGGCTTGTCAATATGCATTTTAACAAATTCCAGTCTGGCTTTTTTATGTTTTTCTTTCAAAGTGGAGTCCTCCTGGGTCTTCTTCCATGGAGCCCACTTCAGCTCAAAAAGCGACAGATGGTGCAATCAGAAACTGACGTACCTTCACCTTGGAGTTCAGCTTGTATCTCTTTGGCAGTTATTGTTGGTTCTTTTTCTACCATTCGCACTATCCTTCTGGGGTTGATTTTCCTCTTGCGGCCGCGCCCATGGAGGTTGGCTACAGTTCCATGGACCTTAGATTTGGGTATGTCATTTTAGGCGAAAATTGAAAAAAAGGGGTGGGATCCTTAAGAGTTAAGACATGAACGTCAGTCAATCTGGAAAATGTCAAGAACGTTTCTTCAAGTGCAGTCGCAAAAAACCAACAAGCGCTATGAAGAAACTGTCTCTGATAAGGACCGCCCCAGGAAAGGAGAGAGTTACCTCTGTTGCAGAGGATAAGTTCATTAGTGTTACCAGCCTCAAATTGCAGCCCAAATAAAAGTAAGAGACACATCTCAACATCAACTGTTCAGAGGAGACTGTGTGAATCAGGCCTTCTTGGTCGAATTGCTGCAAAGAAACCACTACTAAAGGACACTAATAAGAAGAAAATATTTGCTTGGGCCAAGAAACACGAGCAATGGGCATTAGACCGTTGGAAATCTGTCCTTTGGTCTGATGAGTCCAAATTTTAGATTTTTGGTTCCAACCGCCGTGTCTTTGTGTGAGATGCAGAGTAGGTGAATGGATGATCTCCGCATGTGTGGTTCCCACCGTGAAGCAAGAAGGAGGAGGTGTGATGGTGTGGTAGTGCTTTATTAGAATTCAAGGTACACTTAACTAGCATGGCTACCACAGCATTCTGCAGAGATACGACACCCCATCTGGTTTACGTTTAGTGGCACACCTCCATCTCCAGGCTGTGTAAGGGATATTTGACCAAGAAGGAGAGGGATGGAGTGCTGCACCAGATGACCTGGCCTCCACAATCACACTGACCTCAACCCAATTGAGATAGTTTGGGATGAGATGAACCGCAGAGTAAAGGAAAAGCAGCCACCAAGTGCTCAGCATAAGTGGGAACTCCGTCAAGACTTTTGGAAAAGCATACCAGGTGAAGCTGGTTCAGAGAATGCCAAGAGTGTGCAAGGCTGTCATCAAGGCAAGTTTAGTTAAGTCTATTAATTCGACCATTTTAAAAAACAAGCACACATAAAACTTGAAAAAGCCATACATGCGCATGAATAAAATCATGGAGGATAACACACAATAAATTCTGGGACTTATTTCCATTGTGGTCCTCTTGAGACAAGATGGCTAGACAAGATCGAACACAGTATGGCAGTGAAATAATAAAACAAAACAGAGAAGAAGAACATCTGTCTCATCTTTCCAGTTACATCACCAGATATCAGGCAAAGGGTGGCTATTTGAAGAATCTCAAATATGACATGTCATTTTGATTTGTTTAACACTTTTTTTGTTACTACATGATTCTATATGTGATATTTAATAGTTTTGATGTCTTCACTATTATTCTACAATATAGAAAATAGTAAAATAAAACTTGAATGAGTAGGTGTTCTAAAACTTTTGACCATTAGTGTGTGTATAAATATATATGGTCAAATGGTACTAATGGTCAAAAAAAAAAAAAAATAATAATAATTATATATATATATATATATATATATATATATACACATACTGTATATAGATATACGTTTTAATCCCACTTTGTAACACAACACAATGTGGGGAAAGTCAAGGGGTGTGAATACTTTCTGAAGGCACTGTATATCTTAATTTTGGGTTGTTTTTTTTTTTTGGGGGGGGGGGGGGGGTTGGTGGCACCCCCACCTTGCTGGTGCTGCAGGGGGTGCATGCTGTGCCATGTCAAATAAATTGTAGCAAACTCAGGGCTCCAGCTATACATTTGGTATGGTAACCAAATCTAGCCATTGCTAGCTAAGTGGCTAGATGTCAAGATGAAACTTCTTGGTTACAGCAGAGACATTCAGTCCCCAACCTGGATCAAGATCCCTGTTGCCTAAATTGTTTTGTGTGCCAAAACATTTGTATACATTTTTTAAATAGTGCCCCTTATGTATAACTTGGTAATGTACAGTATGAAAACGGTATGAAAATCTGGATATCGCCCAACACTAGTGTCTGGAAATCTTTTTGACACTTTGTATGAATGGAAACTTATGTTGGTGTAGACTACTCAAATTATTTGACCAATAGCTAGTCAGCTAATCTAAATGATCAAACAAGTATAATAGTTTTGCTTACAAGCATTTTCATGTTGTGTGTCAAGCAAAACAATATTCCCTTTAAAAGGCATCTTGTCGGCAATGCAATGCACTTCTCTAGTCTACAATGCAACTTGGATTGAATCCCGGACAAAGTTTAGTGGCTAATTGTTTACCTCAAATGTTGGCTTAAGTGTTGCCTGTATGGTACCTATACATATGAGATAACATCAATCAATATCTCCACAGATTAAACCACACTATCCATAGTTTTAGGTAGGATTGCAAATAATTTACCAAAGTGACCGGAATCTTCAGTAATTTTTGTAATTAATGAAATCTATGGTAACTTTGGCCATTTATACTTAAATAACTGCAATATGTATTTATATATAGTACACATTTTTTTTTTTATCTGTGTCCATAATATGCATGATTTTCTAGGGGATAGAACATATGGTTTCAGAGAAAATAGCCTAATAATTTTTTTTAAAGCATCTAATCAACAACGGTATTATTTTCAATTAACTCTACAACTCTTCCAACTATTGACAAGTTTGGTGCCAAAACATTTACAACAAAGACATAATATTAAACACCAATGGTATTCATTATTGACATAGTAAATGAAATACAAGTGTGAAAAAATAAATATAAATATAAACCCTCATATTAAACACCAAAAGGTATTCGCTAAGTTGATGGTTTATATTTAGGATAATCTTTCACAGCTTTATCATGCTATTTTTTTATTAAACGTATTATCTTATTTGATTATTTTACTTGTTGTAAGGCTACAAAAAGGGCCAGCGATAATTACTGTGATAATCTGAAGTACCCAAAAAGGCCACCATAAGTCTTGTTATAAACTTCCAAAAACCTTAAAGTAAAAATATACCCAAAACCAATCATTCCTGTAAATTTACAGTGTTAAATAACACTAATACGTGAGAACAATATTTATTGTGAACAAATGTTTCATTTTGTTGTTATAATGAGGTTGGTAGCAACGTGAAAATTATTGTGGAAATCTGTTGCAGCTCAAGTCGAATACAAAACCCACAATGCAATGCAATGCTCTCTATGGGCTGGCTGGCTAGCTACACTCTAGGAGAACCCTGCGAAAAACCCCTTTTGGATCCAGGTAGAACCCTTTTGGTTCCGGATAGAACCCTTTTGGCTACCATGTAGAACGGGTGACATAATTTAGCATTCGTTTTTAATTGTGTTTTTAAATGGTCAAACGAACAAATCAAATCCTTCATAACTTTCCAAGAAGGCTCTATTGTTAGAATAACATAATTCTGTTGTATTACAGTATGTTCTTATGAAATGCCAAACTTGTAGAATGCACTTAAATATGTACAGTACTTCATATTATTCTTACACATTCACTTATTTTTTGGGGGCTGTCAATATCCTGGATTAAAACTGTGTATTTGAATGCTATGCATTGATATGTGTGATTTTAAAAATGCTTTTAAGATATGTGACCCCACAAAGAAAGGGGTTTAGGCCTAGTTAATTTAGTTATTTTAAGATCCTATGGGCCCTGGTCAAAAGTGGTGCACCGTAAAGGTACTAGGGTGCCATTGGGAAGCAACCAAAGTCTGGTAGCGCTTTAGCAAGCAGGTGAATGGCGCAACGGTCTAAACTTGCAAGGGTCACAACAAAAATGTGATTCCAATGGTTCTGCCGACTAAGTACGGGTCTGAGGAGCTTCTGGGCATAGCTAGCTGCCTATCAAGCTAGTGGTATTTTCTTGAGGTCTTGAATGCAGCCCCGCAATGCAGCCCCTTGTGGCTTGTCCCGGCCTTGTGGCTCTCTATATCCCTGCTGTTTGTTGTTGTTGTTTCCAATCATCCCTGCGACCTGCCCAGTGTGGAACTGCGAAGGGTAACAGCGTAACCAACGTTGCTACCATAACAAAGACTAAAGCTGGTGGGATTATCGTTGAGGACAGTGGTGTCTCTCTATCACAGGTGAAGGATCTTTTGAACGAACAAAAATACTTCTGCAAGCAGTTGTTACAACAACAAGAACATTGCTTGAAGTCTTGTGTCCAAATACTGGTGGAGTCAACTACTAAAAGAATGGACGACCTGACCAGAGTTCAGGACCTGAAGAACAGTTTGCAGTTCTCCCAGGATCAGCTCAGTGAGTGTAAACAGGAGAACGGCAGATGACAGAAATCTGTCACTGAGAGAGGATATCAGTTCTGCATGTGAATCCATGATAACAGTGACGGAGAAATCAAATGATCTCGAGGGACAATCAAGGGGGAACAACATTGTTGTGGACGGAATTGCAGAATCTCCCCACGAGGACAAAGTGAGGGAAATGATTTCGGAGAAACTAAAGATGGACCACAATAACATTTAGGTGGAGAGCGCCCACAGGACTGGCTAACCCACTATCAGCCCAGGTGACAGGCCCAGCTGTGCGCCAGAAGAGGAAGTACTTATCCCAGCCATGAAAGCTGACAGAGCGCGTGGGGACATTGCTTACACCCGCCATGACAGGCTCATTGTCCATGCTCCCTCCCAGAAGCCTGGAAGGGATGAGAGAGCCAAGGCTAACTGATTAATGGACTGCTGAATATATTTATTTTATCTTGCTTTGTTAGATATTTTACATATTAGGTCTATCTCTGATAAGCCACCCAGGAAAGTAGCCCATATTACTATATGCAGCCTTAGAAAGAAGGCTAATTAAATCAATAACTTGCTAACATCAGATAACATTTATATACTAGTCATTTCTGAGACTCAATTAGATAATTCATTTGCAATACAAGGATATAACATCTATAGAAGAGACAGTATTGCTTATGGGGGAGGTGTTGCTGTATATATTCAGAGCCATATCCCTGTAATCCTTAGAGAAGATCTTAGGTCAAGTGTTATTGAAGTGTTGTGGTTGAAGGTTCACCTGGCACATCTGAAGCCTTTTCTTTTGGGGTGTTGCTATAGGCCACCAAGTGCTAACAGTCAATATCTAAATAATGTGTGTGAAATGCTTGATAGTGTATGCGATGTAAACAGAGATTTACTTTCTTGGGGACCTGAAAATTGACTGAGAGGACTGAAGAGGAAGCGTCTCACTGTAACCAGCGCACATAATCTGGTTCAGGTTATTAATCAACCTTATTAATCAAAGAAAGCCAAAGTTCCAACAGCTGGGCCTAAAATAGTGTATAAGAGATCATACAAAAGATTTTGCTGTGACTCTTATGTGGATGATGTTAAAATATTTCTTTGTCTGATGTGATTAATAAGGAGCATCCAGACACGGCACTTGATGAATTTATGAAACTGCTTCTTCCAATTATTGATAAACATGCACCTGTTAAGAAACTGACTGTTACATCTCCATGGATCGATGAGGAAATTAAAAACTGTATGTTTGAAAGAGAAGGGGCAAATGGGGTGGCTAAGAAGTCTGGCTGCACATCTTGACTTACTGCAAATTGAGAAAGTAAGTGACGAAACACAACGAAAATAAGAAGAAACTGTATCGTAAAGCCAGTATCTATGATATAAAGAATGAAGCAAACCAAATTTGGAGTACTTTAAATGAAATTATGGGCAGAAAGACTAATTCAATTCCATCGAATCAGATGGCATATTCATCACAAAACCATTTGATGTTGCCAATTATTTTAATGATTACTTCACTGGCAAAGTGGGAAAATTTAGCAGGAAATGACAACAATAAACAGTGAGCAGTGAGTACTCATGCATAAAAAACTCATAATGAAGGAAAGGCATTGTAAGTTTACATTTTGTTAAGTTGTTGGAGTAATGGCTGAAGCATTGCAATATTTACCTGGAGCTAACTGCAAACAGCACTACTGGGTATTTATAAAGTCATAGTCAATCGATCAATAATATAATAATGTTTATCTGTAATTTACAATATGTAGAATCTATGAGAATAGAAAGGTTCAGAGCATTTGTGTATACATTTTTGCAAATTAAAACAAAAACAAAACAGAAATACCTTATTTAGATAAGTATTTGGACCCTTTGCTATGAGACTCAAAACAGAGCTCAGGTGCATCCTGTTTCCATTGATCATTCTTGAGATGTTTCTACAACTTGATTGGAGTCCACCTGTGGTGAATTCAATTGCATGGACATGATTTGGAAAGGCACACACCTGTCTATATAAGGTCCCACAGTTGACAGTGCATGTCAGAGCCAAAACCAAGCCATTAGGTCGAAGGAATTGTCATTAGAGCTCCGAGACAGGATTGTTTCGAGGCACAGATCTGGGGAAGGGTACAAAAACATTTCTGTAACATTGAAGGTCTCCAAGAACACATTGGCCTACATCATTGTTAAATGGAAGAAGTTTGGAACCACCAAGACTCTTCCTAGAGCTGGCCGCCCGGCCAAACTGAGCAATCGGGGGAGAAGAGACTTGGTCAGGGAGGTGACCAAGAACCCGATGGTCACTCTGACAGAGCTCTAGAGTTCCTCTGTGAAGATGGGAGAACCTTCCAGAAGGTCAACTATCTCTGCAGCACTCCACCAATCAAGCCTTTATGATAGAGTGGCCAGACGGAAGCCACTCCTCAGTAAAAGGCACATGACAGCCTGCTTGGAGTTTGCTAAAAGGCACCCAAAGACGCGCAGACCATGAGAAACAAGATTTTCTAGTCTGATGAAACCAAGATTGAACTCTTTGGCCTGAATGCCAAGCGTCACATCTGGAAGAAACCTGGCACCATCCCTACGGTGAAGCATGGTGGTGGCAGCATCATGCTGTGGGGATGTTTTTCAGCGGCAGGGACTAGGAGAATAGTCAGGATCGAGGCAAAGATGAACGTCGCAAAGCACAGAGAGATCCTTGATGATAACCTGCTCCAGAGCGCTCATGACCTCAGACTGGGGCAAAGCTTCATCTTCCAACAGGGCAAATATCCTAAGCACACAGCCAAGACAACGCAGGAGTGGCTTCGGGTCAAGTCTCTGAATGTCCTTGAGTGGCCCAGCCAAAGCCCGGACTTGACCCTGATCGAGTAGCTCTGGAGAGAACTTAAAATAGCTGTGCAGCAATGCTCCCCATCCAACCTGACAGAGCATGAGAGGATCTGCAGAGAATAAATTAATTACTTAAAATCATACAATGTGATTTTCTGGATTTTTGTTTTAGATTCCGTCTCTCACAGTTGAAGTGTACCTATGATAAAAATTACAGACCTCTACATGCGTTGTAAGTAGGAAAACCTGCAAAATCGGCAGTGTATCAAATACTTGTTCTCCCCACTGTATGTAAATGTGATATTTAAATGTTTTAATTTTGACTAAATTAGCTGATTTCGCTTTGCCATTATGGGGTATGTGTAGATAGATTCCATTTTAGAATAAGGCTGTAATGTAGCAAAATGTGTAAAAAGTCAAGGGGTCTGAATACTTTCAGAATGCACTGTATATATATACACAAAACATATATATGGGGGATTGTAAATGATGCAGACAATAACAATTATGGAAGCCACAATATATCTGCAATATTAAATCTGATCTACTACTGTCATTGACAACTTAGATGGAAAGCCACGGAGGATGGTAGCTGACTCTATAGCCACTCCTATCTGTCATATTGTCACGTTCGACACAATGAATGGACCAAGGCGCAGCGTGCGTAGAGTTCCACATATTTTAATAAATCGAAACTCACCAAACAAACTAAACGTGACGTTCTGGACAAACACAAGATCCCACAAACACAATGGGGAAAATGGCTACCTAAATATGATCCCCAATCAGAGACAACGATAAACAGCTGCCTGTCACGATCGTGTGGCGGATTGACGGACCAAAATGCAGCAGTTGGAAAATAAGCCATCTTCTTTATTAACACCACGAAGATGAACACGACACAAAACTCTATACAAACTAACAAAACAACAAAACGACCGTGAAGCTACAAACGTTGTGCACATACATACAGGCTACAAACGTTCTACATAGACAATTACCCACAACCAATGAGAGCCTATGGCTACCCTAAATAAGGCTCCCAATCAGAGACAACCGAAATCAGCTGTCTCTAATTGGGAACTCATTCAGGTAACCATAGACTCTCCTAGATAACTAAACATACATAGACAACGCTAGACATCTACACTCAACACAAACCCATATACTATACACAACCCCTTTACCATAAACAACACCCAAAACCAACAAAACATAAACATTCCCCATGTCACACCCTGACCTAACTAAAATAATAAAGAAAACAAAGAATACTAAGGCCAGGGCGTGACATAACCCCCCCCTTGAGGCGCGAACTCCGGGCGCACCATACACAGTCTAGGAGAGGGTCTGGGTGGGCTTCCCTCCACGGTGGCGGCTCCGGCTCTGGTCGTGGTCCCCACTTCACCACAGTCCCTAACCACCTCCTTAGCTTCTTCAAAATGACCCCTCTCCACATTAACCCCATTGCATTAAGGGGCAGTTCCGGACTAAAGGACAGTACCAGGGTAAGGGACAGTACCAGGATAAGGGGCAGTACCAGGATAAGGGGCAGCACCAGGGTAAGGGGCAGCACCAGGGTAAGGGGCAGCACCAGGGTCAGGGGCAGTACCAGGGTAAGGGGCAGTACCAGGGTAAGGGGCAGTACCAGGGTAAGGGGCAGCACCAGGGTAAGGGGCAGCACCAGGATAAGGGGCAGCACCAGGATAAGGGGCAGCTCCGGACTGAGGGACTGCAGCTCCGGACTGAGGGACTGCAGCTCCGGACTGAGGGATGGCCCATGGCTGGCTGACGGATCTGGCTGCTCATGGCTAGCTGACGGATCTGGCTGCTCATGGCTAGCTGACGGATCTGGCTGCTCATGGCTAGCTGACGGATCTGGCTGCTCATGGCTAGCTGACGGATCTGGCTGCTCATGGCTGGCTGACGGATCTGGCTGCTCATGGCTGGCTGACGGATCTGGCTGCTCATGGCTAGCTGACGGATCTGGCTGCTCATGGCTGGCTGACGGATCTGGCTGCTCATGGCTAGCTGACGGATCTGGCTGCTCATGGCTAGCTGACGGATCTGGCTGCTCATGGCTAGCTGACGGATCTGGCTGCTCATGGCTAGCTGACGGATCTGGCTGCTCATGGCTGGCTGACGGATCTGGCTGCTCATGGCTGGCTGACTGATCTGGCTGCTCCTGTCTGGTTGGCGGCTCTGGCAGATCCTGTCTGGTTGGCGGCTCTGGCAGATCCTGTCTGGTTGGCGGCTCTGGCAGATCCTGTCTGGTTGGCGGCTCTGGCAGATCCTGTCTGACGGACGGCTCTAGCGGCTCCTGTCTGGCTGGCGGCTCTAGCGGCTCCTGTCTGGCGGACGGCTCAGTAGGCTCATGGCAGACGGGCGGCTTTGCAGGCTCATGGCAGACGGGCGGCTTTGCAGGCTCATGGCAGACGGGCGGCTCAGATGGCGCTGGGGAGACGGATAGCTCAGATGGCGCTGGGGAGACGGATGGCTCAGATGGCGCTGGGGAGACGGATGGCTCAGATGGCGCTGGGGAGACGGATGGCTCAGATGGCGCTGGGGAGACGGGCAGTTCAGTCATCGCTGTGCAGACGGCAGACTCCTGCCGGCTGAGGCGCACTGTAGGCCTGGTGCGTGGTGCCGGGACTGGTGGCACCGGGCTGGGGACACGCATCTCAGGGTTAGTGCGGGGAGAAGGAACAGGGCATACTGGACCCTGGGAGCGCACATTAGGCCTAGTGCGTGGTGCCGGAACTGGTGGTACCGGGCTGGGGACACGCATCTCAGGGCTAGTGCGGGGAGCAGGAACAGGGCATACTGGACCCTGGGGACGCACATTAGGCCTAGTGCGTGGGGCCGGAACTGGTGGTACCGGACTGGGGACACGCATCTCAGGGCTAATGCGGGGAGCAGCAACAGGGCACACTGGACTCTCAAGGCGTACTATAGGCCTTGTGCGTGGTACCGGTACTGGTGGTACCGGGCTGAGGACCCGCACATCAGGGCGAGTACGGGGAGAAGGAACAGTGCGTACAGGACTCTGGAAACACACAGAGGGCTTGGTGCGTGGTGTAGGCACTGGTGGTAATGTGCTGGAGACACGCACCACAGGGCTAGTACGTGGAGGAACAACAGGGCTCTGGAGACACCCAGGAAGCTTGATGCGTGGTGTAGGCACTGGTGGTAATGGGCTGGAAACACGCACCTCAAAGCTAGTGCGGGGAGCAGGAACAGTGCGTAAAGGGCTCTGGAGACGCACCTTAGACCTAGTGCTTGGTGCCGGAACTAGTGGTACAGGGCTGGGGACATGCATCTCAGGATGAGTGCAAAAAGTAGGAACAGGACACACCGGGTTGTGAAGGTGTACTGGAGACCTGGTGTGTATAGCCGGCATCAAATCTTCCGGAACTTTAACACGAGTTTCAGGCTGAGTACGAGGAACTGACACAGGTGGCATCGGACAGCTAATACGCTCCTCAGGAAGAATGCATTGCATACTCTGCCAAACCAACAGCTCTCTCTCTTCACTCTCCTCCAATTTCGTCAACAACTCTTCGAATGTCTCATAATCTCCCCTTCGTTCACTCTCCTCCAATCTGTCCAATAACTCCTCGACACACTCAGACTCACCCCTCAACTTCGCCGACTGCTCCAAGTGCCCCCCTCCAAAAAAAAATTTGTGCTGTCTCTTGGGCTTCCTCCCGTGTCGCCGTGCTGCCTCTATCTCTGCCTTGGGGCAGTGATATTCCCCTGGCTGTGACCAGGGTCCTCTCCCGTCTAGAATTTCCTCCCATCTCCAGAAATCCTTTGTGGGTAGGTCCTGTTGCCGCCTTCCATGCCGCTTGGTCCTATGGTGGGTAATTCTGTCACGATCGTGTGGCGGATTGACGGACCAAAATGCAGCAGTTGGAAAATAAGCCATCTTCTTTATTAACACCACGAAGATGAACACGACACAAAACTCTATACAAACTAACAAAACAACAAAACGACCGTGAAGCTACAAACGTTGTGCACATACATACAGGCTACAAACGTTCTACATAGACAATTACCCACAACCAATGAGAGCCTATGGCTACCCTAAATAAGGCTCCCAATCAGAGACAACCGAAATCAGCTGTCTCTAATTGGGAACTCATTCAGGTAACCATAGACTCTCCTAGATAACTAAACATACATAGACAACGCTAGACATCTACACTCAACACAAACCCATATACTATACACAACCCCTTTACCATAAACAACACCCAAAACCAACAAAACATAAACATTCCCCATGTCACACCCTGACCTAACTAAAATAATAAAGAAAACAAAGAATACTAAGGCCAGGGCGTGACACTGCCTCTGATTGGGAACCATATCAGGCCAACATAGAATTATAATTCCCCTAGATATCCCACCCTAGTCATTGTCACGCCCCAACCACCATAGAGAATAAACAGCTCTCTATCTATGGTCAGGGCGTGACACATATCATAGCTAAGCCTAGAGGAAAGTCTTTATCCTCAAGCCTGGAGTTAAGCCAAAGTCCTTAACTGGTTCTAACAGCAGACCTAGCAACTTGCTTCAAGCATCTCACAAACTGTTGAACATTGTTTTAATCTGTTAACAAATTAACAGCAGACTTTCAGCATACTTATAGAAGATTGCGGGAGCTGTACTGTTAGATTTCAGTGCAGCCTTCGATATTATTGACCATAACCTCTTGTTGAGAAAACGTATGTGTTACAGCTTTTCAACCTCTGCCATATGGTGGATTAGAGCTATCTATCTAATATAACTCAAGGGATTTTCTTTAATGGAAGCTTCTCTAATGTCAAACATGTAAAGTGCGGTGTAACACAGGGCAGCTCTCTAGGCACTCTACTCTTTTCTATTTTTACCAATGACCTGTCACTGGCATTAAACAAAGCATGTGTATATACTGATGACTCAACCATATACACATTAGCAACCACAGCTAAGGAAGTCACTGAAACCCTTAACAAAGAGTTGCAGTCTGTTTTGGAATGGGTGGCCAGTAATAAACTGGTCCTGAACATCTCTAAAACTAAAACTATTATATTTGGTACAAACCATTCCTTATGTTCTAGACCTTAGCTGAATTTGGTAATGAATGGTATGGCTGTTGAACAAGTTGAGGAGACTAAATTACTTGGTGTAACTTTAGATTGTAAAACTGTCATGGTCAAAACATATACAGTTGAAGTCGGAAGTTTACATACACTTAGGTTGGAGTTATTAAATCTCGTTTTTCAACCAATCCACAAATTTCTTGTTAACAAACTATAGTTTTGGCAAGTCGGTTAGGACATCTACTTTGTGCATGACACAAGTAATTTTTACAACAATTGTTTACAGACAGATTATTTCACAACTGTATCACAATTCCAGTGGGTCAGAAGATTCCATTCACTAAGTTGGTTGTGCCTTTAAACAGCTTGGAAAATTCCAGAAAATTATGTCATGGCTTTAGAAGCTTCTGATAGGCTAATTGACATCATTTGAGTCAATTGGAGGTGTACCTGTGGTGTGGATGTATTTCAAGGCCTACCTTCAAACTCAGTGCCTCTTTGCTTGACATCATGGGAAAATCAAAAGAAATCAGCCAAGACCTCAGAAAGTCTGGTTCATCCTTGGGAGCAATATCCAAATGCCTGAAGGTACCACGTTCGTCTATACAAACAATAGTACGCAAGTATAAACACCATGTGCACATGCAGCCATCATACCGCTCAGGAAGGAGATACGTTCTGTCTACTAGAGATGAACGTACTTTGGTGCGAAAAGTGCAAATCAATCCCAGAACAACAGCAAAGGACCTTGTGAAGATGCTGGAGGAAAGAGGTACAAAATTATCTATATCCAAAGTAAAATGAGTCCTATATCGACATAACCTGAAAGGCCGCTCAGCAAAGAAGAAGCTACTGCTCCAAAACCGCCCTAAAAAAGCCAGACTACGGTTTGCATGGGGACAAAGATCGTACTTTTTGGAGAAATGTCCTCTGGTTTGATGAAACAAAAATAGAACTGTTTGGCCATAATGACCATCGTTATGTTTGGAGGAAAAAGGGGGAAGCTTACAAGCTGAAGAGCACCATCCCAACTGTGACGCTCGGGGGTGGCAGCATCATGTTGTGGGGGTGCTTTGCTGCATGAGGGACTGGTGCACTTCACAAAATAGATGGCATCATGAGGAAAGGAAAATTATGTGAATATATTGAAGCAACATCTCAAGACATCAGTCAGGAAGTTAAAGCTTGGTCGCAAATGGGTCTTCCAAATGGACAAGCATACTTCCAAAGTTATGGCAAAATGGCTTAAGGACAACAAAGTCAAGGTATTGGAGTGGCCATCACACCGCCCTGACCTCAATTCTATAGAAAATATGTGGGCAGAACTGAAAAAGTGTGTGTGAGCAAGGAGGCCTTACAAACCTGACTCAGTTACACCAGCTCTGTCAGGAGGAATGGGCCAAAATTCACTCAACTTATTGTGGAAAGGTTGTGGAAGACTACCCGAAACGTTTGACCCAAGTTAAACAATTTAAAGGCAATGCTACCAAATACTAATTGAGTGCATGTAAACTTCTGACCCACTGGGAATGTGATGAAAGAAATAAAAGCTGAAATAAATCATTCTCTCTACTACTATTCTGAAATTTCACATTCTTAAAATAAAGTGGTGATCCTAACTGACCTAAGATGGAATTTTTACTAGGATTAAATGTCAGGAATTGTGAAAAACTGAGTTGAAATGTATTTTGCTAAGGTGTATGTAAACTTCCGATTTCAACTTTAGATTCAATGTTTGTAAAGATGGGGAGAGGTCTGTACCTAATAAAGAGATGCTCTGCTTTTTTGACACCACACTCCTGCAGGCTCTAGTTTGATCTTATCTTGATCATTGTCCAGTCATATGGTCAAGCGCTGCAAAGAAAGACCTAGTTAAGCTGCAGCTGGTCAAGAAGAGCGGCACATCTTGTTCTTCATAGTAATCAGTGGGCTAGTATTAATACTATGCATACCAGTCTCACTTGGCTAAGAGTTAAGGAAAGACTGACTGTGTCACGTCTTGTTTTTAAAAGAAACATTAATGAGTTGAACGTTTAAAAAAACGGTTTTAATTGTCAACTTACATGCAGCACTGACACACACACACACACACACACACACACACACACACACACACACACACACACACACACACACACACACACACACACACACACACAACACCAGGCGTATTTTCACAGTCCCCAGGTCCAGAACAAATTCAAGGAAACGCACAGTATTATACAGAACCATGAGTGCATGGAACTCCCTTCATTCTTATATAGGGCAAGTGAACATCAAACTAGGGTTCAAAAAACAAATAAAGCAACACCTCATGGCCCCAAAATCTCTCCCCCATGTGACCTACTTGCTGTGTGTATGTACTGACATGCATGTGGAACTGATAGATGCACACACACTACATGGTAATGTTTTTAAATGTATGTGAAACTGTATATTCTTGTGTACGTAATGTATTTCTCGCTATGCGCCGGGAACCCAGTAAGATTAGCTGTCGCCATTGGCGTCGGGCTAAATGGGGATCCTAATAAATCACATCAAATAGCATCCTATCCAACCTGCCTCTCTATGGGACGGCAGGGTGGTGAAGCTGCACTCTAGAGCTGAACCTCCCTAATCCTATTAGGCAGCCCAGCATTGAACAGCAGCTATTTAAACTCCACGGCAGGCAGCTCACGTAGAAAGAAGTCTTACCCTGACCCTTACCCACAAACAGGAAAAGGAGCCAAAACCCCCAAAACTTGGGGGGAAACACATAGTGAATCAGCACCACTAAGTAGTTCAGCCAACATGTGCGCAACACTAAGCTACGCTATCATCTCTACGCTGTCTGTCATTCTGAATGACTGACGCTAAATTTAGTCTGGTGTGGTAGCTAACGCTAACAGCACTAAACAAGCATGCTGCGCTGGAAGCCAGGCAGGCTGGCCGGCAAAACTAGTGTATACTCACATCCACTCCAGGACTTGAGCAGAGACTTGATGCTGATCTCAAAGAAGCCTGAGTCCTGTTGGCTGGCCATGCCTATGCAGGCTGCACACAGGTAGAACGTCTCCCTGTTGATGCTACTGGTGTTGTTGTTGTTTACTCCTGCAGCTCTGGAGCAGCAGTTTAAGCTGCCGTTGCTGTCACTGTCACCACACTGTGATGCATAACACTTCTGCTGCGCTGGCGAGCACCAGAACAAACTGACACTGCGCTGCCCCTTCTCCTCCTCCTCCTCCTGTTCCTGGCGCTCAGCCCTCTATCTCTCTTCTCCTCGCTCACTCACTCATTCGCTCTCTCTCTCTGCTCTCTCACTCCATCATGTTCTCTCCCTGCACTTGCTCGCTCTCCCACTATCTCTCTCTCCCTGTCCTCACTCTTCCTGTCTCCTGCTCCCTCCCTCGCTCTTCCCCTCTCTCCAATCCCTCTCTCTCTTTCTCTCCCCTCCCTCTCTCTTCCTCTCCCTCCCTACGTCCCTCTCTGTTCCACCCTCCCTCCTGCCCTCTCTCTTCCTATCTATCCCTCTCTCTCTCTCTGTGTATCTAAAGCCGCGCGTCAGGCAGGCATGCAGGGCGGCGATGTGCAAGCTCCCTTTAAATAACTACATGGAGGCTGGAAGTGCAGGAAGCAATCCTCTTAGCGGAGCTCAGTTAATGATAACCAGTGTTTGTCTCTGCAGCGGTCTGATAATGATGATAGCGATGAGGGACTCGTCCCTCTTAGAGCTGCTGAGCCCTGTCACTGAGCAACCTGAGACTCTCAGACTTGGAGAGGATGGGAGCTATAGTACAGGAGGTTACAGTACACTTGACAACCCATCCCAACACACACACGCACACGCACACGCACACGCACACGCACACGCACACGCACACGCACATGCTGCTGCTACTGTCTATTATCTATCATGTTGCCTAGGGTTTAACCATACCTATATGTGCATAGCTACCTCAATTACCTTCTACCCCTGCACATCAACTCGGGACTGACTATTTATATTTTTACCACAGTAATGCCTTTACCAACATCAGTAACACAGAGGGCAAAACAATGTTGAAAGTATTGAGTTTTTCCTACTGGGAATTTGGCTCAACACATATTTTTCAGTCAAAACATATATCTCATAATATTGGGATAATGCAAGCTTCATAAGGGAGAGAGTTCACTTTATTGGTCAATTGCAAGGTCCAACCGAAATTTGACTTTCGCTTTTAACCCAACATACAGGTTTTGGAGTGGGGGGCTGCCACACTGGGCGCCCGTGGCGCTGTTGTTGTGGGGGGTTAATCGTAGATGTTAAGTTCCCCATTGAGGGGTTCTGGACCAGTTCCGACTGACATTTGTGTACAAAGCGCTCTGTGAACGCCGTAGGGTCCTGTGCCTTATAATGCCAAAAATAACCATCTGCCTGCTCTCCGTTTCCCAAATCCCCCGATTTTCTTAGTTTGACCGGGTGGCCAGCTCTTGGAAGAGTCTTGGTGGTTCCAAACTTCTTCCATTTAAGAATGATGGAGCCCAATGTGTTCTTAGGGACCTACAATGCTTCACACATTTTTTTGGTACCCTTCCCCAGATCTGTGCTGCGACACAATCCTGTGTCAGAGCTCTACGTAAAATTTCTTCGACCTCATGGCTTGGTTTTGGCTCTGAGATGCACTGGGACCTTATATAGACAGGTGTGTGCTTTTCCAAATCATGTCCAATCAGTTGAATTTACCACAGGAGGACTCTCAAGGACGATCAATGGAAACAGGATGCACCTGAGCTCAATTTTGAGTCTCATATTAAAGGGTCTGAATACTTATGGAAATAAGGTATTTCAGTTTTGTATTTTTATAATTTTAATAGTGCAACCCTAAGTAACAATACAGAAGAAAAATGATCAGGCCTGCTGTACATCTTACTATAGAAAGTATTGTTGAAAAAAAACATTTGGTTGGAACTGTTGCTGTTAAAATACAATAAATAATTTGCATTCTGAATGGGAATACACTGTTTGATCACATAACACAGATGTATACCAGAAAACACAAACACAGTCCTAATGAGAGGTGTGTAGCTGGTTGAAGTTTAACAAGCAGGTCTATTCTGGGATCAGTTTTTGACAGTACAACACTGAGGTCATGCTCAGTATTGAGACTGTTTCTGTATTTTAATCTGGATCCCTAGGCAGCAGCTACCCTTCCTGTGTGTGTGTGTGTGTGTGTGTGTGTGTGTGTGTGTGTGTGTGTGTGTGTGTGTGTGTGTGTGTGTGTGTGTGTGTGTGTGTGTGTGTGTGTGCGTGTGCGTGCGTGCGCGTGTCAGTGTAGCATGTGTGAGTCCAGTGAGTGTGCATAGAGCCAGTGATTTTTTTTTTATTATGTATAAATGGTGTCACAATTGGCTCATTCATCCCCCCTCCTCTCCCCTGTAACTATTCCCCAGGTCGTTGCTGTAAATGAGAACGTGTTCTCAGTCAACTTACACGGTAAAATAAGGGTTAAATAAAATAAAAAATTACAAAATGTAATCAAATGTAATTTTATTAGTCACATGCGCTGAATAAAACAGGTGTAGTCCTTACCGTGAAATGCTTACTTACAAGCCCATAACCAACAATGCAGTTAAGAAATAAAGTTAAGAAAAGATTGACTAAATAAACAAAAGTAAAAAATAAAACACAAAGTAACACAAAGTATCAATAACAAGGCTATATTCAGGGGGTACTGTTACCGAGTCAATGCGGGTGTACAGGTTAGTCGAGGTCATTTGTACATGTAGGTAGGATGACTATGCATAGATAATAAACAGTGAGTAGCAGCAGTGTAAAAACATAATCCTGGTAGCCGTTTGATTAACTGTTCAGCAGTGTTATGGCTTGGGGGGTAGAGGCTGTTCAGGAGCCTTTTGGTCATAGACTTGGCGCTCCGGTACCGCTTGCTGTGCCGTAACAGAGAGAACACTATGACTTGGATGACTGGAGTCTTTGACCATTTCTTTAGGGCCTTTTTAGGTGCTAGATGTCAGGGAGCTCAGCCCCAGTGATGTACTGGGCTGTACGCCTTACCCTCTGTAGCACCTTGTGGTTGGATCCCAAGCAATTGCCATACCAAGCGGTGATGCTTTTTGAGGATCTGAGGGCCCATGATGAATATTTTCAGCCAACTGAGGCGTTGTCTTGCCCTCTTTACAACTTTGTTCGTGTGTTCGGACCATGATAGGTCCTTAGTGATGTGAACACCGAGGTACTTGAAGCTCTCGACTCGCTCCACTACAGCCTGTCAACGTGAATGGGGGCGTGATCGGCCCTCCATGTCCACAATCAGCTCCTTTGTCTCGCTGATGTTGAGGGAGAGGTCGTTGTCCTGGCACCACACTGCCAGGTCTCTAACCACCTGTCTCATTGTCATCGGTGATCAGGTCTACCGCTGTCGTGTTGTTTTTTTTTCGAAAATAATGATGGTGTTGGAGTCGTGCGCGGTGACGCAGTCGTGGGTGAAACTGGAGTACAGAAGAGGACTAAGCAAGCACCCCTGAGGGGCCCCCGTGTTGAGGGTCATCGTGGCGGATGTGTTGCTACCTACCCTCACCACCTGGAGGCGGCCCGGTTGGGAAGTCCAGGATCCAGTTGCAGAGGGAGGTGTTTAATCCCAGGGTCCTTAGTTTAGTGATGAGCTTGGAGGGCAGTATGGTGTTTCATGCTGAATCAGTGAACAGAATTCTTGCATAGGTGTGGCTTTTATTCAGATTGGAAAGGGCAATAGAAAAGGGTTATACAACTGAAATGTGTCTTCCGCATTTAACCCAACCCCTCTGAATCAAAGAGGTTCGGGGGGGGGGGGTGCCTTAATCGACATCCATGTCTTCTTCGCCTGGGGAACAGTGGGTTAACTGCCTTGCTCAGGGGCAGAACAACAGATTTTTACCTTGTTAGTTCGGCGATTCCATCCAGCAACCTTTCAGTTACTGGCCAGACGTTTTAACAAATAGGCTACCTGCCGCCCCTTAGAGATTGGGTCATCTGTGGATCTGTTTGGGGCGATATGGAGATCAGAGTGGGTTCAGAGTGGGTTCAGAGTGGGTTCAGGGTGTCTGGGATGATGGTGTTGATGATGGTGTTGATGTCAGTCATGACCAGCCTTTCAAAGCATTTCATGGCTACAGTTGTGAGTGCTACAGGAAGATAGTCATTTAGACATGTTACCTTGGCATTCCTGGGCACAGGGACTATGGTAGTCTGCTTGAAACATGTAGGTATTACAGACTGGATTAGGCAGAGGTTGAAAATGACAGTGTACCGCACATTACGCTGGACAGAAAAAACACAGCACAGAAAATCAAAGCCCTTGGATGTAGCTTTGCTCTCTGGGTTAAATCAGTGAAACAAGCTCCAGTAGGCTAATCTTTTTGAGTGTGGAGTGTATTACTGTACTGTATTGTATTATACTGTATTACGTGGACTGGAATTACGCACGTCCGTCAAACGATGAAGCTGGGAGAGAACATTTGATGCTGGTGCAGGACACGCGGCCTATACAATTATAGGCTAGCGAATTTGATTTTAATTTGGAAATACAGAGAACTCTAAAAGTATTGGGGCAGTGACACATTTGTTGTTGTTTTGGCTCTGTACTCCAGCACTTTGGATTTGAAATGATACAATGACGATGAAGTTAAAGTGCAGACTGTCAGCTTTAATATTGATATTTTCAATCATATCAGGTGAACCGTATTGAAATTACAGCAGTTTTTGTACATAGTCACACCATTTTAGGGGACCAAAAGTATTGGGACAAATTTGCTTATATGTGTATTAAAGTAGTCAAAAGTCCTAGCACACAATGATTACATCACGCTTCTCACTCTACAAACAGGTTGGATGCATTTACTGTTTGTTTTGGTTGCGTTTCAGATTATTTGTGCCCAATAT
Source organism: Salvelinus fontinalis (assembly GCF_029448725.1). NCBI lineage: Eukaryota > Metazoa > Chordata > Actinopteri > Salmoniformes > Salmonidae > Salvelinus > Salvelinus fontinalis. The sequence goes on from NC_074688.1 coordinate 1,375,101, forward strand.
AAATTAATGGTACATAATATATTGTTTCATTTTGGAGTCACTTTTATTGTAAATAAGAATAGAATGTGTTTCGAAACACTTCTACATTAATGTGGATGCTACCATGATTATGGATAATCCTGAATGAATTGTGAATAATGGTTAGTGAGAAAGTTAGAGGCAAACCGTAAATATCACACCCACAAAAATGCTAACCTCCCCTGTTATTGTAATGGTGAGATACAGTTGAAGTCGGAAGTTTACATACTTAGGTTGGAGTCATTAAAACTTGTTTTTCAACCACTCCACAAATTTCTTGTTAACAAACTATAATTTTAGCAAGTTGGTTAGGACATCTACTTTGTGCATGACACAATTAATATTTCCAAAAATGGTTTACAGACAGATTATTTCACTTATAATCCACTGTATCACTATTCCAGTGGGTCAGAAGTTTACATACACTAAGTTGACTGTGCCTTTAATTAAACAGCTTGGAAAATTGCAGAAAATGATATCATGGCTTAAGCAGCTTCTGATAGGCTAATTGACATAATTTGAGTCAATTGAAGGTGTACCTGGGGATGTATTTCAAGCCTACCTTCAAACTCAGTGCCTCTTTGCTTGACATCATGGGGAAATCAAAAGAAATCAGAGAAAAAAAATGTAAACCTCCACAAGTCTGGCTCATCCCTGGGAGCAATTTACAGACGCCTGAAGGTACCACGTTCATCTGTACAGACAATAGTATGCAAACATAAACACCATGGGGCCATGCAGCCGGCATACCGCTCAGGAAGGAGACGCGTTCTTTCTCCTAGGGATGAGCGTACTTTGGTGCGAAAAGTGCATATCAATCCCAGAACAACAGCAAAGGACGTTGTGAAGATGCTGGAGGAAATAGGTACAAAAGTATCTATATCCACAGTAAAACGAGTCCTATATCGACATAATCTGAAAGGCCGCTCAGCAAGGAAGAAGCCACAGCTCCAAAACCGCCATAAAAAAGCCAGACTACGGTTAGCAACTGCACATGCGGACAAAGATTGTACTTTTTGGAGAAATGTCCTCTGGTTTGATGAAACAAAAATAGAACTGTTTGGCCATAATGACCATCATCATGCTTGGAGGAAAAAGGGGGACGCTTGCCAAGCTGAAGAACACCATCCCAACCGTGAAGCACGGGGGTGGCAGCATCATGTTGTGGGGGTGCTTTGCTGCATGAGGGACTGGCGCTTCTCAAAATAGATGGTATCATGAGGAAAGGAAAATTATGTGGATATATTGAAGCAACATCTCAAGATATCAGTCAGGAAGTTAAAGCTTGGTCGCAAATGGGTCTTCCAAATGGACAATGACCCCAAGCATACTTCCAAAGTTGTGGCAAAATGGCTTATGGACAACAAAGTCAAGGTATTGGAGTGGCCATCACAAAGCCCTGACCTCAATCCTATAGAAAATTGTGGGCAGCACTGAAAAAGCATGTGCGAGCAAGGAGGCCTACAAACCTGACTCAGTTACACCAGCTCTGTCAGGAGGAATGGGCCAAATTCACCCAACTTATTATGGGAAGGTTGTGGAAGGCTACCCGAAACGTTTGATCCAAGTGAAACAATTTAAAGGCAATGCTACAAAATACTAATGGAGTGCATGTAAACTTCTGACCCACTGGGAATGTGATGAAATAAATAAAAGCTGAAATAAATCATTCTCTCTACTATTATTCTGACATTTCACATTCTTAAAATAAAGTGGTGATCCTAACTGACCTAAAGACAGGGAATTTTTACTAGGATTAAATGTCAGGAATTGTGAAAACTGAGTTTAAATGTATTTGGCTAAGGTGTATGTAAACTTCCGACTTCAACTGTATTAGCATGTCTTGATATTTGTGCATCTGTAACTTTCTCACTCATCATTATTTACGATTCATTCAGGACTTTCCATAATCATGGTAGCATCCACATTAATGTTGAAGTGTTCATAAAAATATTTAATTCATCTTTACAATAAAATTGACTCCAAAATAACACAATACATTATTTACCATTCATTTCAATTGGGCACAAAATAATCTGCACATTGATTTAAAGCAACGATGTTCGAGTGGTAGGCTGTTTTGAAACTCTGCAACTGCAATTCAAATAAAAATCATCTTTGCAAATAAAAAATAAGATGACCACCAAAAGCCAGATGGAAATTTGGGAATATACCCGCATTCTGTCATATTACATATTACATATTACTGTAGCTATAGGCTATGTTGCAGCAAATTTAGGCCTACCTGTCACAAGAAAAAAAGTGACCACGACGAGGTGATACATGCATTGTGAAGTGCGCTACATACTGAGATGCGCTGTCTGTCCCCACCCTGAGCGTTGATGATTGATCATGCAGATAGCAGAGAGAAGGCCCTAGATAAGTCAGATATAGACACTGCACATAATTTAACAGTTCCATTTCACGTCTGTTCATATAAATAATGTATTATAATTGACTGGTTTCTCGCAGTAACTTATCCTGCGAAAAGGGAGTGGGTTTGGGCGGGAACTCTCTGTAAATCTCGGTAACCTGGTTCTTTCTATTCAACCCTAAGCCACACTACAAGAAAGCTACAGACCAATGACAGAAAGCTACAGCACCACAGCTACAGTTACAGCCACACACTGCAAGAAAGCTACAGACACACTGCTACAAAGTTACAGCCCCACTGCTAGAAAAGCAGAGAAATGTGAGTTCAGCGATGTCCCAGCTGTGAAGGCTTATCACAAGTTTTACTAGGAAACTGCATCTGTCTCGCCTGCAGCTGTGTGCTGTACAACACCTTCCACACACACACACACACGATGTCACAACACTACGGTGGTTGGCCTGATCACCTACGATGATGAGACAGCCTCAAGGGAGGAGGTCAGTGACCTGACAGTGTGGTCAGTGGCGTGTATTTATGGATGGCAAGGGAAGCCAGGCCTCCCCAACAAAATGACAACAACAAAAAAATACTAAAATATAGCAAATAATGTATCTTTTGTCTCTCTGTTTCATAATTTTCCTTCAATTCACAAGAGGGTGAATGTATCTCACCGGAGAAATCATCAAATGGAACAAAACACCGCACTTCTGTCTCTGTATGTGTAGCACATCTATCTGATGCTTTCTGGTCAGAAAGAGTAGGACATTGAATGCAAAGAAAAACAGTGAGAATTTGGCCTCTCCTTGATAAAAAAAAGTATAAATAATAGCCCATCCGCCCATCACTCCTGGCACAGTGAGTCCTGGCACACCTGAATGGTCCTGGCACACCAAAAAAAGGTGTCAAGGGAAGCCAAAGTAAAATGTCATGTAAAAAAATTTAATTGTTGCATCTCGTTGTGTCTTTGTCCTCCGGTGGCTAGCTAGCTAGCTAAAATGGTCCCTTTCCTAAATGGATGGAGATAGGGATGTGGTCTTGTGGTTAAACTTAATTCTCCATACTGGCCAATGATTATAAGGGCAATTCTGATCCAACAATAAGTTCATACATTTTGCCCCTGGCCTGAGAGGATGGAAGTTCAACATGTAGCTAGATGCAGTATGCTAATGTTAACTAGCAGGCTCATCATTACCCATGAAAGGAAGTTAGGCTAGCGAGCAAGCATTTTTAGCCAGATAGCCTAGGACAACAAAAACTAAAAGAGCGTACTGTTTGACAGAGTCATAGACCGTTTCGGCAACATGAAAGAGGAGGATGGCATTGGCGTTTCTAAGTCAACATGTTTTTTATACTTGCACACACACACACACACGCATGCACACACACACACTCACACATACACACCCACACAAAGAGAAATAAGTACCATGGAAAGCCACACCATATGTAACTTACATTGATTTTGGTATCTTTTAGCTGTCACTGTATTAGACTAAGCATAGGTCATTTGATGATGTTGAAATGTTGAAGTTGAAATGGTGCTGAAATAGTGGAGGCCAGTGGTGCGCGGGTGTTACGTTCCCACCAGACAAACTCAAAATGTCGCTCACAACAAAAGGAACGAACAAAGAAAATCACTTTAACAACCAAGCAAAACAGAAAGGAGTTAAAAAGGGGTTCTGAAAGGCACTGATATGGGTGCCCACAAAGTTGGCAAAGAGACTAGTTAGGGGCACTAAAAGACACCCACCATGGATGCCCACTAGGTTTGCCTCCGAAAAGACAAACTAAAAGAAGAACCCACAACTTAAGATAGGGAGTAAAAAGGATATGGTGAAAAAAACACTAAACAGGGAAAACATCACAAGTCATGCTTCTTTCAAACTTAAGTTGAGCTCGAAATCGCACCTCAGCTGACCTGAAGTGTAGCTCTCCCAGCATCTCTCAAGCTCCACTGGAGCACTGGGCCAGCATCTCCTCATTAGCACCTGGGCCAACACAGGTAAAACACCTTCCCACTAACGAGTTGGCAACCAACGTAATGACTGACGAGGTGACACCAATCTGTAAGCCCTATGTGCTAATATGCTATACGTGCTAAAAGTCCAACCTCAAAACATAAATGGAAAAACCAAAACGTGTAACATAAATCTAAGATGGCGTAGCGGTCGGACGCGTGTTTTGTCTTGTCCCATGTGCCAGTCTGCACAGCGCGATATCAACCAAGAGCATATCGGACTGCTTTTTCCCTACCACATCTCCGGATTCCTACCGCAAGCTCTGGACCATTACACTGGATCATTGCAGCTAGTTAGCTGCAATCCGAGTGGCTAGTCCTGGCTAACGCCTGTCCCGAAGCAAGCACCAGTTAGCCTGGAGCTAGCCTCGAGCTAGGCCCATCTCCCGGCTAGCCGAAGAGGTCTACCAGCCAATTCTTGGGCTACAATACATATTTTGCCAATTGGCCTGGACCCTTTACTGCCGACACAGAGCTCCGCCGATCCATCACGACTGGTCTGCCGACGTAATCGTCCGAGGTCGTTTCAACAAGCTTTTCCGTTGTGACGTCGCCGAAGACCCATCTGCTGGCCATGGCCCGCTAGCTCCAGCTCGCCTAGCGTAATAGCGAATACCGAACGGCTCCCTGACTCACCCAATGCTGCTCATTGGACCCTATAATCACTCGGCTACACATGCCTCTCCCTAATGTCAATATGCCTTGTCTACTGCTGTTCAGGTTAGTTATTATTGTTTTATTTCACTGTAGAGCCCCCAGCTCTGCCCTAAATGCCTTACTTAGATAGCTCTTTTGTCGCACCCTCCATACATGCGGAGACCTCACCTGGCTTAACTGGTGCCTCCAGAGACGCAACCGCTCTCATCGTCACTCAATGCCTAGGTTTACCTCCACTGTACTCACATCCTACCATACCTTTGTCTGTACATCATGCACTGAATCTATTCTACCATGCCCATTAATCTGCTCCTTTTATTCTCTGTCCCCAACGCACTGGACGACCAGTTCTTATAGCCTTTAGTCGTACCCTTATCCTACTCCTCCTCTGTTCCTCTGGTGATGTAGAGGTCAACCAAGGCACTGTAGCCCCCAGCAACACTCCCATCCCCCAGGCGCTCTCATTTGTTGACTTTTGTAACTGTAAAAGCCTTGGTTTCATGCATGTTAACATCAGAAGCCTCCTTCCTAAGTTTGTTTTATTCACTGCTTTAGCACACTCCGCCAACCCGGATGTCCTAGCCGTGTCTGAATCCTGGCTTAGGAAGGCCACCAAAAATTCTGAAATTTCCATCCCCAACTACAACATTTTCCGACAAGATAGAACTGATAACGGGGGCAGAGTTGCAATCTACTGCAGAGATAGCCTGCAAAGTTCTGTCATACTATCAAGGTCTGTGCCCAAACAATTTGAGCTTCTACTTTTAAAAATCCACCATTCCAGAAATAAGTCTCTCAACGTTGCCGCTTGTTATAGACCCCCCTCAGCCCCCAGCTGTGCCCTGGACACCATATGTGAATTGATTGCCCCCCATCTATCTTCAGAGTTCGTACTTTTAGGTGACCTAAACTGGGATATGCTTAATACCCCGGCCGTCCTACAATCTAAGCTAGATGCCCTCAATCTCACACAAATTATCAAGGAACCTACCAGGTACAACCCTAAATCCGTAACCATGGGCACCCTCATAGGTATCATCCTGACCAACTTGCCCTCTAAATACACCTCTGCTATATTCAACCAGGATCTCAGCGATCACTGCCTCATTGCCTGCATCCGTAATGGGTCTGCGGTCAAACGACCACCCCTCATCACTGTCAAACGCTCCCTTAAACACTTCAGTGAGCAGGCCTTTCTAATTGACCTGGCCCGGGTATCCTGGATGTACATTGTCCTCATCCCGTCAGTAGAGGATGCCTGGTTGCTCTTTAAAAGTGCTTTCCTCACCATCCTAAATAAGCATGCTCCATTAAATTTTTTTATAACTAAGAACAGATATAGCCCTTGGTTCACTCCAGACTTGACTGCCCTTGACCAGCACAAAAACATCCTGTTACATACTGCATTAGCATCGAATAGCCCCCGCGATATGCAATTTTTCAGGGAAGTCAGGAACCAATATACACGGTCAGTTAGGAAAGAAGAAATTTGCATCCTGTAGCACTAATTCCACAAAGTTTTGGGACACTGTAAAGTCCATGGAAAATAAGAGCACCTCCTCCCAGCTGCCCACTGCACTGAGGCTAGGAAACACTGTCAGCAACGATAAATCTACGATAATCAATAATTTCAATAAGCATTTCTCTACGGCTGGCCATGCTTTCCACCTGGCTACCCCTTCCCGACCAACAGTTTTGCACCTCCCGCAGAAACTTGCCCAAGCCCCCCCGCTTCTCCTTCACCCAAATTCAGACAGCTGACGTTCTGAAAAAGCTGCAAAATCTGGATCCCTACAAATCAGCTGGTTTAGACAATCTGGACCCTCTCTTTCTAAAATTATCCGCCAAAATTGTCGCAACCCCTATTACTAGCCTGTTCAACCTCTCTTTCGTATCAACTGAGATCCCCAAAGGTTGGAAAGATGCCACGGTATAGGTGGCAAGGGGGTGACACTCTAGACCAAACTGTTATAGACCTATATCCATCCTGGGCTGCCTTTCTAAAATCTTCGAAAACCAAGTTAACAAACAGATCACCGACCATTTTGAATCCCACCGTACCTTCTCCACTATGCAATCTGGTTTCAGAGCTGGTCATGGGTGTACCTCAGCCACGCTCAAGGTCCTAAACGATATCATAACCGCATCGATAAAAGACAGTACTGTGCAGCCGTCTTCATCGACCTGGCCAAGGCTTTTGACTCTGTCAATCACCGCATTCTTATCGGCAGACTCAATAGCCGTGGTTTCTCAAATGACTGCCTCGCCTGGTTCACCAACTTCTTCTCAGATAGAGTTCAGTGTGTCAAATCGGAGGGTCTGTTGTCCAGACCTCTAGCAGTCTCAATGGGGGTGCCACAGGGTTCAATTCTTGGGCCGACTCTTTTCTCTGTATATATCAATGGTGTCGCTCTTGCTGTTAGTGATTCTCTGATCCACCTCTACGCAGATGACACCATTATGTATACATCTGGCCCTTCTTTGGACACTGCTATCAAACCTCCAAACGAGCTTCAATGCCATACAACACTCCTTCCATGACCTGCAACTGATATTAAATGCAAGTAAAACGAAGTGCATGCTCTTCAACCGATTGCTGCCCGCACCCTCCCGCCCGACTAGCATCACTACTCTGGACGGTTCTGACTTAGAATATGTGGACAACTACAAATACCTAGGTGTCTGGTTAGACTGTAAACTCTCCTTCCAGACTCACATTCAGCATCTCAAATCCAAAATTAAATCTAGAATTGGCTTACTATTTCGCAACAAAGCCTCCTTCACTCATGCTGGCAAACATACCCTCGTAAAACTGACTATCCTACCAATCCTTGACTTTGGCGATGTCATTTACAAAATAGCCTCCAACACTCTACGCAGCAAACTGGATGTAGTCTATCACAGTGCCATCCGTTTTGTCACCAAAGCTCCATTTACTACCCACCACTACGACCTGCATGCACTTGTTGGCTGGCCCTCGGTACATATTCGTTCATCTATAAGTATTTGCTAGGTAAAGCCCGTCTTATCTCAGCTCACTGGTCACAATAGCAACACCCACCCGTAGCACAAGCTCCAGCGGGTATATTTCACTGGTCATCCCCAAAGCCAACACCTTCTTTGGCCGCCTTTCCTTCCTGTTCTCTGCTGCCAATGACTGGAACGAATTGCAAAAAATCTCTGAAGCTGGAGACTTGTATCTCCCTCTCTAGCTTTAATCATCAGCTGTCAGAGGAGCTTACCGGTCATTGCACCTGTACACAGCCCATCTCTAAATAGCACACCCAACCACCTCATCCCCATATTGTTATTTTTTGTTGTTGCTCATTTGCACTCCAGTATCTCTACTTACACATCATCATCTGCACATCTATCACTCCAGTGTTATTGCTAAATTGTAATTATTTTCGCCTCTATGGCCTATTTATTGCCTTTCCTCTCTTCTATCTCTACTACATTTGCACATAGATGTTTCTATTGTGTTATTGACTGTACGTTTGTTTATCCCATGTGTAACTCTGTGTTGTTGTTTTTGTCGCACTGCTTTGCTTTATCTTGGCCAGGTCGCAGTTGTAAATGAGAACTTGTTCTCAACTGGCCTACCTGGTTAAATAAAGTTTTTTTTTTTTTTTTTTTTATAAAATAAAAAATCAAGTCTGACACCAACAGGCTCCTGAACACCTTCTATCCCCAAGCCATAAGGCTGCTAACAAAATGCCTACACGGACTATCTGAGTTGACCCTTGAATTTAATTTTTGCACCGTCTCTATGCACACTCACTGACACTCCAACACACACGCACGCACACACACTCGCTTAATTTGCTCACCCACACATACTCACATATAATCTTCATATACACTGCTGTTACTCTGTTTATCTTATATCATGATGCCTAGTCACCTTACCACTATACATATCTACCTCCATCACTCCACTATCCCTGCACATTGTAAATATGGTATTGGAACTGACCCTGAATATAGCTTACTTCCTTTCTCGTGTTCTTCTTATTTGAATTTCTTGTTTTTGTTGTACCTGTTGTTATTTTTAGTACTACATTGATCCTGATTACTGCATTGTTGGGTTTACAGCTTGCAAAAAAGGCATTTCACTGTATTTGTGCACGTGACATTAAAACTTGAAATTAGTAATATGACGTAGCCTACATAGCACACAAGTTTCTCTATGAATCTTCAAGTACAAAGTCCTAAGATTCGAGGTAACCGTGACAAATATAAGTGGAGAGTGAGGTATTTCATAGAGTGGTGATATGAGTAGCTGCAATTAGTCTGTTATTCGTTTTCTGGCATCAAGTCTACACAGGTCCCACACTAAAACCAGGTTCCAAGACTTATCCTCCGACTACTACATTGGCAGATGAAACCCTAGCCTTCAGCACCAAGATGTTTCCCAGCGCGTCAAACATCCAAAACAGCACCTACTTTCCAGGTCCAGAATGGTGGGCCTTTTCTTGGGATGCATCTTTTTAAACTTCCCTTGGAAGTCCTTGGCAGGAAACAGGTCCACATGTAGACTGGCCATGCGAGTCATGACCACCTCATCCTGTCCCTTCGAGCAGTCCGCTTCAGCACTCTCCCCCACGTCCCACTCTTTTAGAGACATGCTGATTGAATGGCAAGGAGCCCACCGCGCAGAGTTCAAGACCTCTGTCCGAGCAACATCGAGAGCCTGCGAGGGCAGTGTATTTCTGCTTTTTGTTGAATTTTCTCCTCCGTCCTTTTCCTCCTTCCCAGCCCACCGTTTGTTATCTAGCGCTCCGTCTGGGGAGAATAACCGTGTGTTGCTGTAAAGAGATGTAGAGGAGCATCCAGCCAGCCTCCAGTCCTGCTAGTGTGTGTTAACCCCTGCACTTGTCAGAGCAGTTCAGCGAGTTACAGTAACATGCATGAATTGGGCAGGTGTCTGATTACTTCATGGTTGGCCCCTCCTCTTTTCAGCAAAGATAACAGAGAGAGACAGAAAGAGAGAGAGACAGAGAGAGAGAGGGGAGGGAGAGAGAGAGAAGGGAGAGAGAGAGAGAGAGAGAGAAGGGAGAGAGAGAGAGAGAGAGAGAGAGAGAGAGAGAGAGAGAGAGAGAGGAGAGAGAGAGAGAGAGAGAGAGAGAGAGAGAGAGAGAGAGAGAGAGAGAGAGAGAGAGAGAGAGAGAGAGAGAGAGAGAGAGAGTTGGCCCACCGCGCAGAGAGAGAGAGAGAGAGAGAGAGAGAGAGAGAGAGAGAGAGAGAGAGAGAGAGAGGGGCAGAGCCAAAGCTTGGGAGTGAAAGGAGAGGTAACAGGGCCAAGCAAGCAGAGCTCTGCCAACTTCAACAGAACCTTTTATGTGCAGGAGGTGTTACCAAACAAACATTCTCCATACATTTAACACAGTCCAGGCATGAGGCAGTCTGCACTTTCTCCCAAGACAACACACACACACACACACAAACACTGGTCCTCTAATTGATCAGCCACTCTGAAAGTTAACATTTCTTATTGAACTATTTCAGGAACCTCCCCATTTCAAAAATGTTTTAACTAGCTGTGAGCAGCGTTCAGAACCAGAGAGAATGACAGCACTGGTGTTTAATGTGTTCGAGCTGACTACTCCTCATGTTAATTACTGGACCCGTATTCATAAAGCATCTCATTGTAGGAGTGCTGATATAGGATCAGGTTTTCCCTGTCCATGTGATCTTATGCATTATGATTTAAAAGAAAAAACGGATCCTAGATCTGCATTCCTACTCTGAGACGCTTTATGAATACCGCCATGGTCGTCAGGACAATGCATCCCCCATATCAACCTGAAAGTCACCTCCGCCTCTCCCTGCTTCCTCCGTTACCCTGATCCTGTGTAACGGAGGCTGTGTGACGTTTATGCAAACACCTAGGCTTTTGCTCAGTGGGCTAACACAGTCTTGTGGCGTGCACAAGACCCAGTTTCAAACAATCATCAGATGCCACATCCACAGCCAGTTCCGTTTTGGGTCAGGGTCACATGTCAACCCAGCATTTACAACAATGTCTCTAGAGTTTTAAGTAAATTTCCCTCACGAAAAAAAGATTGCAGTTACAGTGCAGTATAACAGTTCAAATGCAATACACTGCAGTTATTTTGCAGTGATTCGGCTAGTACTGCGTAGAAAATAACACCATGCAATGCAGTTACTGCACTTTTACCACTTTTACTTTCAAAACTGTAAACATTTTTAAGGTTAAAATATTAAACACAACAAGTAAAACAAATATATTGCAGTATTGACATGAATAAAAAAATTGTTCTCTCTGAGCAGGGTGTATTCAATCCATCATGTTCAATAGACAAGTAAACTGGACACACCTACTGTACATGTACAAGGTTTTCCTAAGCTGGTCGGGCTACATCAGTAATACAAACATACTGTGTATGCACTTGAAGGCGTTTTCTGTTTGAAAGAGTCACCACATTTAGCCAGCGAACAACTGGACCATTCTTCCCTGTTCCTGGGCAGCTAAACTCATTTCCAATTAGTTTATTGAATGAAGCTGCTGATTAGTTTCCTAAATACATGTGGATTGGTACTCTCGAAACTGAACAAACAGAAATTAACTCAATCGAACAGGATACAGAGAGACAATTCATAAAAGCACCTGAACTGAGTGTATCTGAACAGGCTCATTTATGCTCTTTTCTTCAAAATAACACGTGTTAGATATACAGTAATTATACAAATATAAACTATGTTGATATAATTACAACAGCTCTAACTCAGGAAGTAGCCTATATACACAGGCTGAAAAACAATTAGCTCAATTGTTTTCTACCAGACAGTATAATCGCAGTGAACCGAAATACAACATAGATCCGAGCAGAATGAAACACCACCCCCTCATCGCACTTCCCCTTCTCCACCTTGACTTCCATCAAGCTGTCAGACAAACAGGTAACCTTAAGAAAAACGTGTGCTTAGAACAAACCTGTAAAATAAGTCATCAGACATAGGGCCTACTATACATTCACCACCACCGTTGCCTAATGCCACTCCTGTAGCTGACAGTTTACCTTGTTAGGCCTCTGACCTACTTTTGAAAAAGTCCTCTAAGATCCAGGCTCTCTGATTAGAGTCAATGACAGAATTGAGCAAAGAAAAAACAATATAACTGATGAAGCTCAGTACGCCCTATGGGCCCTGGTCAAAAGTAGTGCACTATAAAAGGGAATAGGGTGCCATTTGGGATGCAGATAAAGACACCTGTTCACACTTCTCTGTTAGCCCAACAAGCTGAGAGGTGTGCTGAGTTCAAATATTTGAAGTATACTTTCCCATATCCAATACCTGTAATGCCTTTTTGCATAGTTCTATATTTAGAGGACAGCTGAATGCACGGCTGACCAACTTTGTTCCTGGAGTGCTACCCTACTGTAAAATGTAGGCCTATTGAACAGTGGGCTAGTGTTTCGCTGAAAGAAAACGTCAAACAACATTTTGTACACCTTGCGCATGCTTTTGCGAAAAATAAATAAATTAATAAATCCCACATTGCGCATGCTTTTGTGAAAATGCACTGCACAATTAGGCTACTTTGCCATTTAATTTATTGAACAATTACATTTTGAGGCTATAATGGCCTACTTTGACTTCCTTTTTTTTGCAGCAGTGTTGAGAAACAGAATACCATCCAATGTGCCAGGTTTCAGTTGGCGCACATATAGGCCCGAAAGCTTAGGCTTACGCACTAATGGCAGATAAAAAACCTCAATGTAGCCTATAGATATGACTTAGAATGATACATTTATGGATTTTTTTTAGCCATTGTTTTCTCTTTATTCAACCGGCTCACAACGAGGATATAACCGCACCCCGGAGAACACGGGTTATGAGTCAAACCAATCACTAAGACACGCACATACCCACCCACACACACACACACACACACACACACAACTCCCACTGATCTTTATCTGTGTGCAAGTGCCTCTGTTTTCTACTGTCCACTAACTTTCCACAAATACTCCTGTTGAGGTTATTACATTTCGGTATCTATCACTGGTATTTTAAACATTTCAAGACTGATACAAACACTGTATCTCAAAGAATAATTGTCCCCTATCTTGTTTATTCTACCCCATGTCAATGTTTGTATTTTCAAATAAGCAGGAAGCTGTAGGAACAGTACCTCCTGGGGTCAGGCACTGTGATAACCACAACACTGACATGTTTACAGTAAAGACCTATTCCCTATAAGGTGCCATTTGGGACGCCGCCCCAAACTACTGTTATCTATCTGAGAGTGTTTCACTGCTGTTGGGGTCAGTTCAGTTTTCAATTCAGGAAGTGAATTGGAAATTAGATTCATGAACAGAAAAATCCTCATAGAAAACCATTCAATTCATACATTTCATTTCAATTCACTTCCTGAATCAACTGATTTGAAAACCCGAAATCCTGCCCTTCCTTTCGAAAATCTTCGAAAGCCAAGTTAATACACAGATCACCGACAATTTTGAATCCCACCGTACCTTCTCCACTATGCAATCTGGTGTCCGAGCTGGTCATGGGTGCACCTCAGCCACGCTCAAGGTCCTAAACGATATCATAACCGCCATTGATAAAAGACAGTACTGTGCAGCCGTCTTCATCGACCTGGCCAAGGCTTTCGACTCTGTCAATCACCGCATTCTTATCGGCAGACTCAATAGCCTTGGCTTCTCAAATGACTGCCTCGCCTGGTTCACCAACTTCTTCTCAGATAGAGTTCAGTGTGTCAGATCAGGGGGCCTGTTGTCCAGACCTCTAGCAGTCTCAATGGGGGTGCCACAGGGTTCAATTCTCAGGCCGACTCTTTTCTCTGTATATATATATGATGTCGCTCTTGCTGCTGGTAATTCTCTGATCAAGCTCTATGCAGGCGACACCATTCTGTATACATCTGGCCTTTCATTGGACACTGTGCCTACAAACCTCCAAATGAACTTCAATGCCATACAACACTCCTTCCATGGCCTCCAACTGCTTTTAAATGCTAGTAAAACTAAGTACATGCTCTTCAACCGATGGCTGCCCGCACCCTCCCGCCCGACTAGCATCACTTCTCTGGACGGTTCTGACCTAAAATATGTGGACAACTACAAATACCTAGGTGTCTGGTTAGACTGTAAACTCTCCTTCCAGACTCACATTCAGCATCTTAAATCCAAAATTAAATCTAGAATTGGCTTCCTATTTCGCAACAAAGCCTCCTTCACTCATGCTGGCAAACATACCCTCGTAAAACTGACTATCCTATCGATCCTTGACTTCGGCGATGTCATTTACAAAATAGCCCCCAACACTCTACTCAGCAAACTGCATGTAGTCTACCACAGTGCCATCCGTTTTGTCACCAAAGCCCCATGTACTACCCACCACTGCGACCTGTATGCTCTCAATGGCTGGCCCTCAATACATATCCGTCGCCAAACCCACTGGCTCCAGTTCATCTATAAGTCTTTGCTAGGTTAAGCACCGCCTTATCTCAGCTCACTGGTCACCATAGAAACACCCACCCGTAGCACGTGCTCCAGCAGGTATATTTCACTGGTCATCCCCAAAGCCAACCCTTCTTCGGCCACCTTTCCTTCCTGTTCTCTGCTGCCAATGACTGGAACGAATTGCAAAAAATCTCTGAAGCTGGAGACTTGTATCTCCCTCTCTAACTTTAATCATCAGCTGTCAGAGGAGCTTACCGATCATTGCACCTGTACACAGCCCATCTCTAAATAGCACACCCAACCGCCCCATCCCCATATTGTTACTTATCCTCTTGCTCTTTTGCACTCCAGAATCTCTACTTGCACATCATCATCTGCACATCTATCACTCCAGTATTAATGCTATATTGTAATTATTTTCACCTCTATGGCCTATTTATTGCCTTTCCTCCCTACTCTTCTCCATTTGCACACACTGTACATATATTTTTCTATTTTTCTTTTCTTTTGTGTTATTGACTGTACGTTTGTTTATGTGTAACTCTGTGTTGTTGTTTTTGTCGCACTGCTTGGCTTTATATTGGCCAGGTAGCAGTTGTAAATGAGAACTTGTTCTCAACTGGCCTAACTGGTTAAAGAAAAAATTTGTTTACCGTTTGCTAATACAATTCTTTTCTGCCAACAGATTCCTGTCACACCCTGACCTTAGTTATCTATGTTTTCTTTATTATTTTGGTCAGGGTGTGACAAGGGTGGATATGCTTGTTTTGTATTGTCTAGGTTTTTTTGTATGTCTAGGGGTGTTGGTAAGTCTAGGCATATGTATATCTATGGTGGCCTGAATTGGTTCCCAATCAGAGGCAGCTGTTTATCGTTGTCTCTGATTGGGGATCATATTTAGGTTGCCATTTTCCCTTTTGGTTTTGTGGGTTCTTATTCTATGTTTAGTTGCCTGTCTGCACTAGCCATATTAGCTTCACGGTTCGTTTTGTTATTTTGTTCGTTTGGTTCAGTGTTCATTCTTTAAATAAAGAAGAATGTACGCTTATCACACTGCGCCTTGGTCTCCTCCTTACGACGGCCGTGACAATCCCTCCGTACGTATTAATTTATCGTTTTTAATCCTGGTGCTGAGTTAATGTGAGAATGTGTAGCGGGTAATTGTATAGCGAATAGGCTAAGTACTTGTAGATCGAGTGAGGTGAATGAAGCTACAGCAACCAATGTGATAATGGCTGGTGTCATTTTTGTTTTTTCTGCTCTCCAAATAGCATTTTTTGAGTTTTTAAATTGTTTAGAATGCAGTAAATGAGCTTAAACTTTCTTAAAATGTATTGGGTGAACATGTTGAGATAAAATTACAAGAGCAGCGATTGAGAGAGGCCTCAACTAGTGAAACATTTGTCAATTGGCCTGTATTAGCAAAAGGTAAACAAATGTTCCGGGTAGCTTGCGAGAATAATATTGAAGAATTCACTGAAACGGTAACTGAGTTGATCAGAAAGTGTATAGGAGATGTAGTACCCACTGTGACTATTAAAACATACCCTAACCAGAAACTGTGGATAGATGGCAGCATTCGCGAAAAACTGAAAGCATGAACCACCGCACTGAAATATGGCAAGATGACTGGGAATATGGAAGAATTCAAAAAGAGTAGTCATCCCCTTCGCAAGGCAATCAAACAGGCAAAACGTCAGTATAGAGACAAAGTGGCGTCGCGATTCAACGGCTCAGACATGAGATGTATGTGGATGGATCTACAGACAATCACAGACAATAAAAGGAAAACCAGCCACGTCGCGGACACCGATGTCTTGCTTCCAGACAAGCTTAACACGTTCTTAGCCCCCTTTGAGGATAACACAGTGCCACAGACGCGGCCCGCTACCAAGGACTGTGGGCTCTCCTTCTCCGTGGCCGATGTGAGTAAGACGTTTAAATGTGTTAACCCTCGCAAGACTGCCGGACCAGAAGGCATCCCTATCCACGTCCTCAGAGCATGCGGAGACCAGCTGGCTGGTGTGTTTACAGACATATTCAATCTCTCCCTGTCCCAGTTTGCTGTCCCCACATGCTTCAAGATGTCCACCATTGTTCCTGTACCTAAGAATGCAAAGGTAACTGAAATAAATTACTATCACCCAGTAGCACTCACCTCTGTCATCGTTAAGTGCTTTGAGAGACTAGTCAACGATCATATCACCTCCATCTTCATGTCACCCTAGACCTACTCCAATTTGCTTACTGCCTCAATAGGTCCACAGATGATGCAATTGCCATCACACGTTACAATATGCACTATCTCATCTGGACAAGAGGAATACCTTTGTAAGAATGCTGTTCATTGACTACAGCTCAGAATTCAACACCATAGTACCCTCCAAGCTCATCATTAAATTTGAGCCCCGCCCTATGCAATTGGGTCCTGGACTTCCTGACTGGCCGCCCCATGGTGGTGAAGGTAGGAAACAACACCTCCACTTCGATGATCCTCAACACTGGGGCCCCACAAGGGTGCGTACTCAGCTCCCTCCTGTACTCCCTGTTCACACACGACTGCGTGGCCTCCAACTCAATCATCAAGTCTGCAGACAACACAACAGTAGTAGGCTTGATTACCACCAACGATGAGACAGTTACAGTGAGGAGGTGAGGGCTCTATGAGTGTGGTGCCAGGAAAATAACCTCACACTCAACATCAACAAAACAAATGAGATGATCGTGGACCTCAGGAAACAGCAGAGGGAGCATCACCCTATCCACATCGACGGGACAGCAGTGGAGAAGGTGGAACATTTTAAGTTCCTCGGCGTACACATCACTGACAAAAGGAAATGGTCCACCCACACAGGCAGTGTGGTGAAGAAGGCGCAACAGGAGGCTGAATAAATGTGCCTTGTCACCTAAAACCCTCACCAACTTTTACAGATGCACAATTGAGAGCATCCTGTTACGCTGTATCACCGCCTGGTACGGCAACTGCAACGCCCCCACAACCGCAGGGCTCCCCCGAGGGTGGTGAGGTCCGCACAACACATCACCGGGGGAAAACTACCTGCCCTCCAGGACACCTGCAGCACCCGATGTTACAGGAAGGCCAAAAAGATCAAGGACAACAACCACCCGAGCCTCTGCCTGTTCACCCCGCTATCATCCAGAAGGCAAGGTCAGTACAAGTGCATCAAAGCTGGGACACAGAGCCTGAAAAACAGCTTCTTTCTCAAGGCCATCAGACTGTTAAATATATTCACAGACTTGAAATCATTTCCCCCCTTAACTTAAGAGAGTCATAGTTGCTCTCGCCGTAACCTGCGCGTCGCTGATATTTACATATTGATATGAGGAGCACAGCACCGCGACAGGAGTTCTGCCGGTTGGATTTCTTCATTAATAAATAGAACACTAGTCACTTTAATAATGCCACTTTAATAATGTTTACATATCTTGCATTACTCATCTCATATGTATATACTGTTTTCTATACTATTCTGTATCTTAGCCTCTGCCGCTCTGACATTGCTCGTCCATATATTTATATATTCTTAATTCCATTCTTTACTTAGATTTGTGTGTATTGGGTATATGTTGTGAAATTGTTAGATATTACTTGTTAGATATTGCTGCACTGTTGAAACTAGAAGAACAAGCATTTCGCTACACCCGCAATAACATCTGCTAAACACGTGTATGTGACCAATAAAACTTGGTTTGATTTGATATATGCTCATTCAAGGAACCAACTAGGGACCCAGGTAAGCCAAAATTGAAAATAATTTGAGTAGAGCCTGTGGTCAAGCGGTAATGCTCACACATAGTCATATACTACTCCCCGCCGTAGACTGTGGTTCAATCCCCACGTTTACCCTTCCCACTGTACCTTCCCCTGTCTCCCCCTCTGTTACTAACTGTCTGTGTAAGAATGTTTTTGAAGGCACCTACATTTTCAGTTTGCTTCAGGCATTCTGGAAAACAACCATCCAAATGGTTTAGACTATCATTTAAGATATTATTAAGAAAACAACGGAAATATGTCATGTGGCATGATGTCAACCTGAGCTGTATCCTGAAGTAAGTTCTGTTGACATAAATGCAGTGAGTTCTGTTGACTGGTTCTGCTGACTTAAGCCTAAAACCAGCACAACCTCTACAATCAAGTCATGTAAATGTAGAGCATGCATTCTGCTATGGTGCTAGAGCGCCCTCAACTGTCAAACAAGTGGAGAGGAAAAAAGCTCCAAGGAACCCTGTATTTTCATCATGGCCACATTCCTGTTTGCACAGCATCAATAGAGATACTGTAAAAATGACTATTTTTGATTCTGACTCAACATTTTTTTTTGTATGTTTAATATTTAATCATTTTAGCCCTTTGAATTCATATTCATTATATAAATGGTAACAATATCTTATCTTGGATGTAATTCTTTCCTGGGCACTGCTCAGCAATGCATAAAACAACCTTCTTATCAGAACCGTCCATGGATATTACCCCTGTCATGGGAACATCATCGCCAAACAGGCACAGGTACGGGTCGGCAAATAACTCACAAGGTGTACTGTACAATCTCTGTCTAGAAGCTGGGCTAGGCAAGAACAGTATGCTCTCTATCCAACCCTGTGCATCCCACTTCCTGGTGGACTCATGCAGCTTACATAAAATACTTACTCTGCCATCAGCATGACGCAACAGAAACCGGGATTCCTTGGACCAGGCAATGTTTTTCCACTCCTCAATAGTCCAGTGTTGATTGGGGGTATCATCGGATGGGGCCACAGTGTCTCCTGACCCCTCCTGTCTCAGCCTCCAGTATTTATGCTGCAGTAGTTTATGTCGGGGGGCTAGGGTCAGGAGACACTCTGGCCTATAAGGGCTATATACAATTTTTGATTTGATTTGATTTGCGTGTCTACTGGAGCCTCTTCTTCTTGTTTTTTGCCGATGGGAGCGGAACGCGGTGTGGTCGTCCGCTGCAATAGTTGTGCACTCCGAGATGCCATTCTGCACACCACTGTTGTACTGCGCCATTATTTGCCTGTTTGTGGGCCGCCTGTTAGCCTGTGCGATTCTTGCCATGCTACTTCAAGCTCTCTAATCAATGAGCTGTTTTCGCCCACAAGTATAACGTTGACCGGATGTTGTTGGTTTTTTTCACATCATTTTCGGGAAAACCCAATACACTGTCGTGCGTGAAAAGCCCAGGAATCCAGCCGTTTCTGAAATACTGGAACTGATCACTGAGTGTACAGTGCATTCGAAAAGTATTCAGACCCTTTTCCCTTTTCCACATATTGTTACGTTACAGCCTTATTCTAAAATTGAATACCTTATTTACATAAGTATTCAGACCCTTTCCCTTTTCCACATATTGTTACGTTACAGCCTTATTCTAAAATTGAATACCTTATTTACATAAGTATTCAGACCCTTTATTTACTATGAGACTTGAAATTGAGCTCAGGTGCATCCTGTTTCCATTGGTCATCCTTGAGATGTTTCTACAACTTGATTGGAGTCCACGTGTGGTACAGAGAAGGACAACCATCTCTGTGGCACTCCACCAACCAGGCCTTTATGGTATAGTGGCCAGACGGAAGCCACTCCTAAGTAAAAGGCACATGAAAGCCCGCTTAGAGTTGGCTAAAAGGCACCTAAAGGACTCTCAGACCATGAGAAACAAGATGATCTGGTCCCCAAAACAACACAGGGGTGGCTTCGGGACAAGTCTCAATGTACTTGAATGGCACGTCAGAGCACGGACTGAACAAAACCGAACATCTCTGGAGAGACCTGAAATGAGCTGTGCAGCGACTCTCCCCATCCAACCTGACAGAGTTTGAGATGATCTGCAGAGAAGAATGGGAAAAACTCCCCAAATACAGGTGTGCCAAGCTTGTAGCGTCATACCCAAGAAGACTCAAGGCTGTAATTGCTGCCAAAGGTTCTTCACAAAGTACTGAGTAAAGGGCCTGAATACTTATGTAAATGAGATATTTCAGTTTTTTATTTTTAATATATTTGCAATCATTTTTAAAAACCTGTTTTTGCTTTGTCATTATGGGGTATTGTGTGAAAATGGAGGGGGAAAAAACGATGGAATCCATTTTAGAATAAAGCTGTAACATAACAAAATGTGGAAAAAGTCAAGGGGTCTGAATACTTTCCAAATGCACTGTATGTCACCAGTGACCCATGACCCAAATTGTAGTGCACTCTAGTGTACAAATGAAGTGTAATATATAATGCCAGACAGACAACACAACAATTTCTCTCTGACAGAGTGGCTCTGACAGAATGGCAAAACAGAGCACGCTTTAGTATGGTCAGCGAAACCAACTCCTTCAGACACATAAAGCCCTGTTCAAGCTGTTTCCATGGGGAGCAGCAGTAGCACAAGCAGCTAGCCTGGTGAATAATTGATATCGAGCTAATGTTAGTACAAGCTCATATAAGGTCAACTAACTTCACAGAGAATGGTGCGACAAACACAAAACATCCAGTCAGCGCAAAGCAGTCGACAAAATGACACACTAACTGTCCCATTGTAATCCCATTTGAAATATCAAGTTTGTCATTAGATACCATTGGGTAAAGTTAATGAGACTAACATGTCTAATGTACGCCATTTAGAAGACACTTTAACATATTTCAAAGTGACCTATAGTGAGTGCTTAGATTTTCAGTGCGTATATTTTGAGTATGTATTTGTGATCCCTGTGGGAAATCCCCACAACTAGTCCTACACAGTCTTACCAACTGAGCCACACAGGATCATGACTGGACTCCTACTGGATGTAGAATGTCTTGGTTAATCTGTTGCTCCAGTGGTTTTTCAAAGGAGGACTTGGGGAATGTGACGCATGCAAGACAACAGACATTCCATGATGACAAGCTAATAGGAAAGCGGCTCATCAAGACTCTCGTTTTACCTGCCCAAATTGGTAAACCATGACCTTATGAACTCACATGCCGTCTAGAAATGGAGTAGGTTGAAGTTGCCCCTACACGCTGATTTTGAGTCGGTTTAGCATTTCCCGCACCAATGCTTAAGGTTAGGATGGGGGACACTTCACCTGGGGCTCTAGAAACATCCATTCCCTCCTCCCACTGGCCCACCTGCTCTCCAAAGCACACACCAACAGCACTAGTATCATGAACGAACGAGTGAATGAACGAACAAATGAACGGACAGACAAACTCACTGATTAACTAACTGACTGACTGACCGTATGGCTGATATTACCGATTGGACTGTTATACCTGCTTATGTACAGTATACTTGTCATACACAGTTAAACAAAGGTTACATTTAAAAAATATAAAAAATACTTCACAGTAGCATTTACTTTCCTAACATGATAGCCTTGCAACTAGGCTACAAGGAAAACCAATAACTATTAAACAAACACTGGGCACAGCTGATCACTGAAACAGGCCTTACCCAAGATGAAGCAAGTAATTATTAAACAGATTGTTCCCTACTCCCTGGCAATGTTCTCTCTCAGCAGGGTTATCAGACAATAGTACCATTCACTGGCTGCATAGAGGCCCTCACAGCACACCTGTCCACCTGTCCCGATGCTACCTATCTATTATCAGCCAGGGGCTTCACACACTAGACACTGTGGCTGCATCTCAATAGTGAAAAGTGGCTTCCTCTCCTAATCTCCTTTCCTTTATTAATGTGAAAAATCAAGATCTTTATCTACAGTACCAGTCACTAGTTTAAGGAAGGGGTGGTAGGGTTAGAAAGTAATTAAGGAAAAAACATTTTTTTTAAAGATGTGTGTATATATATATGTATGTATTTATATGCATGTATGTATGTATGTGTATATGTTTGTATTTATGTGTGTGTGTATGTATGTATTTATATGTGTATGTATGTATGTACACTACCGATCACACGTTTGGGGTCACATGGAAATGTCCTTTGAAAGAAAAGCAAATTTTTTGCCCATTAAAATAACATCAAATTGATCAGAAATACAGTGTAGACATTGTTAATGTTGTAAATGACGATTGTAGCTGGAAACGGTTGATTTTTTATGGAATGTCTATAGTCGTATAGAGGCCCATTATCAGCAACCATCACTCCTGTGTTCCAACGGCACGTTGTGTTAGCTAATCCAAGTTTATAATTTTAAAAGGCTAATTGATCATTAGAAAAACCTTTTGTAATTGTTAGCACAGCTGAAAATTGTTGTGCTAATTAAAGAAGCAATAAACCTGGCTTTCTTTAGACAAGTTGAATATCTGGAGCATCAGCATTTGTGGGTTCGATTACAGGCTCAAAATGGCCAGAAACAAAAAAAAAACAACAACTCTATACTTGTTCTGAGAAATTAAGGGTATTCCATGCGAGAAATGGCCAAGAAACTGAAGATCTGGCACAATGCTGTGTACTACTCTCTTCACATTCCAAGGTTTTTCTATTTTCTACATTGTAGAAAAATAGTTTAGACATCCAAACTGTGAAATAACACATATGGAATCATATACAGTTTACATACACCTTAGCCAAAGACACCTCAGCCAAAGATATTTAAACTCAGTTTTTCACAATTCCTGAGATTTAATCCTAGTAAAAATTCCCTGTCTTTAGGTCAGTTAAGATCACCACTTTATTTTAAGAATGTGAAATTTCAGAAAAATAGTAGAGAATGATTTATTTCAGCTTTTATTTCTTTCATCACATTCCCAGTGGGTCAGAAGTTTACATGCACTCCATTAATATTTGGTAGCATTGCCTTTAAATTGTTTAACTTGGGTCAAACGTTTCGGGTAGCCTTCCACAAGTTTCCCACAATAAGTTGGGTGAATTTTGGACTATTCCTCCTGACAGAGCTGGTGTAACTGAGTCAGGTTTGTAGGCCTCCTTGCTCGCACACACTTTTTCAGTACTTTCTATAGAATTGAGGTCAGGGCTTTGTGATGGCCACTCCAATACCTTGACTTTGTTGTCCTTAAGCCATTTTGCCAAAACTTTGGAAGTATGCTTGGGGTCATTGTTCATTTGGAAGACCCATTTGCGACCAAGCTTTAACTTCCTGATTGATGTCTTGAGATGTTGCTTCAATATATCCACATAATTTTCCTTTCCTCATGATGCCATCTATTTTGTGAAGTGCACCAGTCCCTCCTGCAGCAAAGCACCCCCACAACATGATGCTGCCAGCCCCGTGCTTCATGGATGGGATGGTGTTCTTCGGCTTGTAAAGCCTCCTCCTTTTTCCTCCAAACATAACGATGGTCATTATGGCCAAACAGTTCTATTTTTGTTTCATCAGACCAGAGGACATTTCTCCAAAAAGTACAATCTTTGTCCCCATGTGCAGTTGCAATCCGTAGTCTGGCTTTTTTATGCCAGTTTTGGAGCAGTGGCTTCTTCCTTGCCCTGCGGCCTTTCAGGTTATGTCGATATAGGACTCGTTTTACTGTGGATATAGATCATTTTGTACCCGTTTTCTCCAGCATCTTCACAAGGGCCTTTGCTGTTGTTCTGGGATTGATCACCAAAGTACTTTAATCTCTAGGAGACAGAATGTGTCTCCTTCCTGAGCGGTATGACGGCTGCATGGTCCCATGGTGTTTATACTTGCATACTATTGTTTGTACAGATGAATGTGGTACCTTCAGGTGTTTGGATATTGCTCCCAAGGATGAACCAGACACGTGGAGGTCTACTATTTTCTGAGGTCTTGGCTGATTTCTTTTTATTTTCCCTTGATGTCAAGCAGAGGCACTGAGTTTGAAGGTAGGCCTTGAAATACATCCACAGGTACACTTCTAATTGACTAAAATTACGTCAATTATCAGAAGCTTCTAAAGGCATGACATCATTTTCTGGAATTTTCCAAGCTGTTTAAAAGGCACAGCCAACTTCGTGTATGCAAACTTCTGACCCACTGGAATTGTGATTAAGTGAAATAATCTGTCTGTAAACAATTGTTGGAAAAATTAATTGTGTCATGCACCATGTAGATGTCCTTTCGGACTTGCCAAAACTATAGTTTGTTAACAAGAAATTTGTGGAGTGGTTGAAAAATGAGTTTTAATGACTCCAACCTAAGTGTATGTAAACTTCTGACTTCAACTGTGGTAACAAAAAAGTGTTAAACAAATCAAAATATATTTTAGATTTTTCAAAGTAGCCACCCTTTGCCTTGATGACAGCTTTGCACACTCTTGGCATTCTCTCAACCAGCTTCATGAGGAATGCTTTTTCAACAGTCTTGAAGGAGTTCCCACATATGCTGAGCACTTGTTGGCTGCTTTTGCATTCACTCTGCTGTCCGACTCATCCCAAACCATCTCAGTTGGGTTGAGGTCGGGTCATTATGGAGGCAGGTCATCTGATGTAGCACTCCATCACTCTCCTTACACAGCCTGGAGGTGTGTTTTGGGTCATTGTCCTGTTGAAAAACAAATGATAGTCCCACTAAGCCGAAACCAGATGTGATGGTGTATCGCTGTGGAATTCTATGGTAGCCAAGCTACCTCCTCCTCCATGCTTCACAGTGGGAACCACACATGCGGAGATCATCCGTTCACCTACTCTGCGTCTCGCAAAGACGGGGCGGTTGGAACGAAAAATCTCAAATTTGGACACAAAGGGCCCAAAGGACATATTTCCAACGGTCTAATGTCCATTGCTCGTGTTTCTTGGCCCAAGCAAGTCTCTTCTTATTATTGGTGTCCTTTAGTATTAGTTTTTCGACCATGAAGGCCTGATTCACACAGTCTTCTTTTGTTGAGATGTGTCTGTTACTTGAACGCTGTGAAGCATTTATTTGGGCTGCAATTTCTGAGGCTGGTAACTCTAATAAACGTATCCTCTGCAGCAGAGGTAACTCTGGGTCATCCATTCCTGTGGCGGTCCTCATGAGAGCCAGTTTCATCATAGCGCTTGATGGTTTTTGTGACTGCACTTCTTGAAACTTTCTAAGTTCTTGAAATGTTCCGCATTGACTGACATTCATGTCTTAAAGTAATGATGGACTGTCATTTCTCTTTGCTTATTTGAGCTGTTCTTGCCATAATATGGACTTGGTCTTTTACCAAATAGGCCTACCACCTTTACCTTGTCACAACACAACTGATTGGCTCAAACGTATTAAGAAAGAAAGAAATTCCACAAATTCCACCTGTTAATTTAAATGCATTCCAGGTGACTACCTCATGAAGCTGGTTGAGAGAATGCCAAGAGTGTGCAAAGCTGTCAGTAAAAATAAAGAAAAACCCTTGAATGAGTAGGTGTGTCCAAACCTTTGACTGGTACTGTAAATATGTTTGAAGCCTACCAAGAGGACCTTGCTCTCACCTGTCCAGAACATTTACACCAGTGCAGGAAAGGAGACAAGGAGATGAGGAAGCAACTTTAGACTATTGAGATACGCCCATCAAAGGATACGTACAGAGGAATCTAATTGAAATTATTGAGGGGAGGGAGACACTTTAGGCAATTGAGATGACAACATAATCTCAGCCCTCGCCACCGAGCAGCATGATCCGCCTATCTAGTTACAGTCAGGTTACTGTTTTGATTTGTATTGAGTATTGATATGGTTAACAAGCACTCACTAGCTGTGTTCGAATACTCATACTAACCGCACTAACCGTACTATTTGGGACGTAAATTGAGTATGTAGTATGCTTATTAGCCATAGTGTGGATATAGTTAGTGTGTCAAAAGTTCCCGGATGTCGTACTACATTCGACAAAATACGAAGTATACACGCAGAGGACAATATTTCCGTACTTTTAGGGCCATGCTGCAATTCTTCAGAAAATGGGTGTGGCTTCACAACATTTTCAGATTTGAAGAAAATGGCGGAAAATATGCAGCTGAAGTCTGACGAGAGCGGATACAAATTCGTTGCTACAACTAATTAGGACAAATGTTAAAAAAAAATTGAGCAAAGTAATTCAGTAATGACTTTTCAAATAAATTACGTTACAGATTATGTTGGCTGACAATTTGTTAGCTACGTTATTCTTACGAACCGCATAGCATATCATTACAGGAGTTTGTACCGGGTATGTTAGCTACCTACTGTAACGTTAGTTGGTTACTAATACATCAAACTTGCCAGTATATTTACTTTATGCTATCTAACTAACTACCCAACGTTTATTGACATGATTATTCACGTCATTCATAGCTTAGCTAAGTAGTATAGTGGTTAGGGTGTGTTCATACATTTTCTCTGACTATCTACTCCAATTTCAGAGCACTCTCGTCTGACTGAGCAAGTGCACAGAATAAACTGATGAATTTACGAACGCTCAACACCCGTTGAATGTGGCCGGTGAAGTAAACGTTGGCAAAAAAAGCATAATTAAATTGTTACCAGCAGCACAGTCACCAACACTCTGGATAACATGAAAACTGCCTAACCAGCTCTGCTAGGGTAAGTAAAATGTTCAGAGTGAGGTGTTCTCTCATTTGTGTCTGGAAGTAGCTAGCCAGTTAGCTTGGTTGCTTGACTGCTATTGTGAGGTAAAAATGCTCAGATCAAACCTACTCCTCGGCCAGAGCGTCCAGTGTGGGCTCTGAACGCTCCGGGAGCGAAATGCTCTGAATTTACAAACAGACAATCTGACAACCCTCTAAATTTGCGAATTCCCGGAGCGCACTCCTAGCCCTCTCTGGCACTCCAGAGTGAATTTACAAACACACCCGAAGTCTAGCTAGTAATTTGTTATGCTAACAAGCTAGCAAGAAGTTGCATAGCAACAGCATCAACTTCCGGTAGACAGGCGAAGCGCTAGTACGCTCAACTGAAAGCATACTACTGTTCATTTACAGTATACTAAAATGAACTAATAGTATGTAGTATATACTCATTAAGAATGTAGTATACAGTATGTTAGTATGGGTATTCGAACACAGCTACTGTCTTCCATTTTGGAAAGGAAAGGGAAATCACCTGTTGGATTAAATTGGACAGTCGACCTACGGACACCAGTGGGCAACAGCCATATCAAGTGACACCTAAGGTCATTATGGATTGATGGATTGAATAGGTTTCAGAGGCTCTGAACAATATAGCACACTATTTATTTCACCCTTTTTTACAGGTAAGGGCTTGAGGGTATTTTGGCAAGGCAGTCATTGTCCATAAACACTCCCTAGCCCCTACCCCCTAGACACTTCTGTAGATTTAGGAGAACTGGATACAGTATGTGTAAGCAATATGGCTAATATTCCATACAGCCTTCCAAATGGAAAGGAGGGTCTCCTACTTTATTTTTATACATACGCAATATTTTATGATCTACACAAGGCTGTAGGGGGCATGGGCTACGGTGTTGTTTCTTCTCATAGTCTAAAAGAAACCGTTTCAACCACCAACTGAAGTTTCCTAAATGGATCAGGATATCAATTATGCAAACATCTTATCGTAAAACGACATTTAAAAATGTTTGTGTTCAAATTTCAAGACATCAAAATAGGTTACACCATGCCAGTTCTTAAATAAAGAAAGTCAAATGTGAGAATTTGAAAATCTTGCTGCTGGATGGAAAGCATTACCCACTGGGCACAGACGTTAGTTCAACGTCTAGTTTTGATTTACATTTGGTTGAGTTGTCAACTAATGTGAATTGAACATGAAATAATAATAAGTAAATAAGCTGTCATTGGATTTAGGTTGAAAGTTGGGTGAAAAGAAATACGTGTATGACTTTATGCAAATCCAATCTGTGTGTGTGTGTGTGTGTGTGTGTGTGTGTGTAAGATATAGCCTACATTGTAGTCAATGCACCTGCTTTAAGTTAAAAAGTTGATTGTAGTCAGAAAATATAGCTTATTATAAACTGGGTCGTATGAAGCAAAACTACTTGTTTACTGTTCTAAGTACGTTGATAACCTGTTTATTATAGCAATAAGGCACCTCAGGGGTTTGTGGTATATGGCAAATATACCACGTCTAAGGGCTGTTTCCAGGCATTCCGCATTGCATCGTGCGTAACAGCTCTTAGGTTTAAACCTCTACGGGATCAGTGTCCCCCCCATGGGACGGTTAAACTAACATAGGCTAATGTGATTAGCATGAGGTTGTAAAGAACATGACAATTCCCAGGATATAGTCATACCTGATATGGGCAGAAAGCTTAAATTCTTGTTAATCTAACTGCACTGTCCAATTTACAGTAGCTATTACAGTGAAAGAATACCATACTATTGTTTGAGGAGTGCACACAATTATGAACTTGAAAATGTATTGATAAACCAATTAGGCACATTTGGGCAGTCTTGATACAACATTTTGAACAGATCAGTCTAAAAACATTGCACATACACTGCTGCCATCTAGTGGCCTAAATCTGAATTGCACCTGGGCTGGAATAATACATTAAGGCCTTTCTCTTGCATTTCAAAGATGGTACAATACAAAAAAAGCATATTTTACCAGATCTAATGTGTTATATTATTCTACATTCATTTCACATTTCTACAAACTTAAAAGTATTTCCTTTCAAATGGTATCAAGAATATGCACATCCTTGCTTCAGGTCCTGAGCTACAGGCAGTTAGATTTGGGCATGTCATTTTAGGTGAAAATTGGAAAAAAGGATTGTATCCTTACATTAAGGGCTCTACACACCCTATGCAAACAGAGCGTCTTGTACGGTCCGTTCCAAAAATGTTTGCCGAACAAAAGTATGTAGAACCACATAAGAATTATGCTGCGTTTGAGTAATTTGCGTAAAGTGTGGCCTACACGGACCATCTCTGTTTGCATAGAGTGTGAAGAGTCCTTTAACTGTGGTATATTGGCCATACCACACCCCCAGCCTTATTGCTTATTTGATGTCAAATATTTTACAGACTAGGCCTACAACTAAGCGCTTTGTAATTTGTAAAAGCATGAAACAAATGTTGTTGCCACATGCAAATAGATTCTTAAATAAATAATCAAAATAGGTTGACGTCTATTGAAGAGGAAAAGCAAGTAATAGCATCCTTATTGATGGCATATACTGTACTGCAGACTGTCAACCAGCCCTACAATCATGGCAAAGAATATCCTAACTAAAATACCCCAACGCTCCACCGAAAGCAACATTGTTGGAGCACGTTGAAAGAAAACCAAACACCCACGCGCTTGCTGTTTAAAAGTCCTTGCCAACATCGCCCACTTCAAGCATTTGCTTCAAATGGGTTAAAATAATGTGTTATGCGCAATGACAAATTAATAATGCAAGCATTTCAACATAACCAATATCATCTCATCCCCATTAGACAAACTTCTACTCAAAGGTTTTTTCTGTTGGTTCTCATATCGATAAAGTACAATAAACTAAGTCCTTATGTAATCTTGTGTTCTGCAGGAGCTTGAATAATTTATCTTGTGTCTATTTCCATGCGGTATCATATGACTGACTGTATAAAGCAGGGGTAAGTAACTCGATTTTTGACGGAGCGAATGTTCGGGGGCAAGTAAGCCCAAAAAGAGATTGTATTTAAAAATAGGAACCATTTCATACCTTGATTACATTGAGACACAGTCACATCCCACTGGGCACTGCTTGATTCAACGTTGTTTCCGCATCGTTTCAATGAAATTACATTAAACCTACGTGGAATAGGCATCGAACTGACGTCTGTGCCCGTGGGATATGTCTCATTTTTATTTGTGGGAATACCTGAACACAGATTTCCTGAATTAAACACATTTTTGCAGAATTCCTAGCGATTTTAGTATTTTTTACCCCAAAAATATCCTTTAAAAAACAATGGTCTAAAGGATAATGTCGTACATAAAGAAATGTGCTTATGAAAGAATGTTAAATACCTGTAACTGTTTCAGGTGCTCATTGGTTCTGTTCTTAGTCCATCTCCTTGCCAAACATGTTGTCGAACTGCACTTGCTCGCTCGCTCTCTCTCTCAGATGCCTTCTCCATCGACACTGCTCCCTGCACTATTAAAGCACAGAGACAGGTTCCACCCCTAGCAACCACAGACTCATCGAGAGAAGTGATGATGAATAATGAACAGCAGAAGTTTGTTTCTGGAGAATAGAATATTATAGAATAGAATAGAGCAGTCGCCGTCGGTCACCTGTATGGGGTGCCGTTTTTAAGGGGTCAAGTGCCTTGCTCAAGGGCACAATGGCAGGAGAGGGTACCTGGAATCAGAGAATAGCAGCCCAAATATTTAAAAGCATGATCACTTACCTTTTCCAGAAAATACTTTGTGACAATATGACTGCTGATGTGCCTTAACTTAAAGAGTTAGATTTGTAAACTGAAACATGGAAAAGATTATGGAAAAAATCAGGAGAAATTGGCCATGCGTTGCAATATTATTTTATGACTGTACCTACCTTCTACTCCAGACCAGTAACTCCTGTAGACTAACAGATTCTGTGTTTTCTGTTTTGCAATGGGGAAGGTCTGCCTGCACCAAGACCTCTTCAAGAATAATTAATAATGATGTATTATTCATATATCAAGGATAATGTACAGTGGGGAGAACAAGTATTTGAAACACTGCCGATTTTGCAGGTTTTCCTACTTACAAAGCATGTAGAGGTCTGTAATTTTTTATCATAGGTACACTTCAACTGTGAGAGAAGAAATCTAAAACAAAAATCCAGAAAATCACATTGTATGATTTTAAGTAATTCGTTTGCATTTTATTGCATGACATAAGTATTTGATACATCAGAAAAGCAGAAATTAATATTTGGTACAGAAACCTTTATTTGCAATTACAGAGATCATACGTTTCCTGTAGTTCTTGACCAGGTTTGCACACACTGCAGCAGGGATTTTGGCCCACTCCTCCATACAGACCTTCTCCAGATCCTTCAGTTTTCGGGGCTGTCGCTGGACAATACGGACTTTCAGCTCCCTCCAAAGATTTTCTATTGGGTTCAGGTCTGGAGACTGGCTAGGCCGCTCCAGGACCTTGAGATGCTTCTTACGAAGCCACTACTTAGTTGCCCTGGCTGTGTGTTTCGGGTCGTTGTCAT
The DNA here is from genome assembly GCF_029448725.1 of Salvelinus fontinalis. Taxonomy (NCBI): domain Eukaryota; kingdom Metazoa; phylum Chordata; class Actinopteri; order Salmoniformes; family Salmonidae; genus Salvelinus; species Salvelinus fontinalis. The sequence continues at coordinate 1,406,606 of NC_074688.1, forward strand.
GCTGGAAGACCCAGCCACGACCCATCTTCAATGCTCTTACTGAGGGAAGGAGGTTGTTGGCCAAGATCTCGCGATACATGGCCCCATCCATCCTCCCCTCAATACAGTGCAGTCGTCCTGTCCCCTTTGCATAAAAGCATCCCCAAAGAATGATGTTTCCACCTCCACGCTTCACGGTTGGGATGGTGTTCTTGAGGTTGTACTCATCCTTCTTCTTCCTCCAAACACGGCGAGTGGAGTTCAGACCAAAAAGCTCTATTTTTGTCTCATCAGACCACATGACCTTCTCCCATTCCTCCTCTGGATCATCCAGATGGTCATTGGCAAACTTCAGACGGGCCTGGACATGCGCTGGCTTGAGCAGGGGGACCTTGCGTGCGCTGCAGAATTTTAATCCATGACGGCGTAGTGTGTTACTAAGGGTTTTCTTTGAGACTGTGGTCCCAGCTCTCTTCAGGTCATTGACCAGGTCCTGCCGTGTAGTTCTGGGCTGATCCCTCACCTTCCTCATGATCATTGATGCCCCACGAGGTGAGATCTTGCATGGAGCCCCAGACCGAGGGTGATTGACCGTCATCTTGAACTTCTTCCATTTTCTAATAATTGCGCCAACAGTTGTTGCCTTTTCACCAAGCTGCTTGCCTATTGTCCTGTAGCCCATCCCAGCCTTGTGCAGGTCTACAATTTTATCCCTGATGTCCTTACACAGCTCTCTGGTCTTGGCCATTGTGGAGAGGTTGGAGTCTGTTTGATTGAGTGTGTGGACAGGTGTCTTTTATACAGGTAACGAGTTCAAACAGGTGCAGTTAATACAGGTAATGAGTGGAGAACAGGAGGGCTTCTTAAAGAAAAACTAACAGGTCTGTGAGAGCCGGAATTCTTACTGGTTGGTAGGTTATCAAATACTTATGTCATGCAATAAAATGCAAATTAATTACTTAAAAATCATACAATGTGATTTTCTGGATTTTTGTTTTAGATTTCGTCTCTCACAGTTGAAGGGTACCTATGATAAAAATGACAGACCTCTACATGCTTTGTAAGTAGGAAAACCTGCAAAATCGGCAGTGTGTCAAATACTTGTTCTCCCCACTGTATATTGAACTGTCCATGAACAGCTGTAAATACTGCAGATTGTACCTTTTAAGATGCTAATTTATCTGTGAATGATGCTGTTATTAATATATGCCATTTAGCAGCCACTTTTTTAACTTGTTTTTCTCCCTCATCAATCTATACACAATATCCCATAACGACAGGGCAAAAACAGGTTTTTAGACATGTTTGCTAATTTTGAAAAAATATAAAACTGAAATATCAAATTGACATAAATATTCAGACCCTTTACTCAGTACTTTGTTGAAGCACTTTTGGCAGCGATTATAGCCTTGAGTATTCTTGGGTATGACACTACAAGCTTAGCACACCTGTATTTGGGGAGTTTCTCCCATTCTTCTCTGAAGGTCCTCTCAAGCTCTGTCAGGTTGGATTGGGAGCGTCGCTGCACAGCTATTTTCAGGTCTCTCTGGAAATATTAGATCCGGGCTCTGGCTGGGCCACTCAACGACATCCAGAGACTTGTCCCGAAGCCACTCATAGATTGTCTTGGCTGTGTGCTTAGGGTCGTTGTCCTGTTGGAAGGTGAACCTTCGCCCCCAGTCTGAGGTCCTGAGTACTCTGGAGCAGGTTTTCACTAAGGATCTCTTTCTACTTTGCTCTGTTCATCTTTCCCTCGATCCTGACTAGTCTCCCAGTCCCTGCCACTGAAAAACATTCCCACAACATGATGCTGCCACCACCATAGAGATTGTGCCAGGTTTCCTCCAGACGTGACGCTTGGCATTCAGGCCAAAGAGTTCAATCTTGGTTTCATCAGACCAGAGAATCTTGTTTCTCATGGTCTGAGAGTCTTTAGGTGGCATCTCTAGGAGACAGAACGCGTCTCCTTCCTGAGCAGTATGACGGCTGCGTGGTCCCATGGTGTTTATACTTGCGTACTATTGTCTGTACAGATGAACGTGGAACCTTCAGGCGTTTGTAAATTGCTCCAAAGGATGAACCACATGTGTGAAGGTCTACAATTTTTTTTCTGAGGTCTTGGCTGATTTCTTTTGATTTTCCCATGATGTCAAGCAAAGAGGCACTGAGTTTGAAGGTAGTCCTTGAAATACATCCACAGGTACACCTCCAATTGACTCAAATGATGTCAATCAGCCTATCAGAAGCTTATAAAGCCATGACATAATTTTCTGGAATTTTCAAGCTGTTTAAAGGCAAGGATGTCCTAACCGACTTGCCAAAACTATAGTTTGTTAACAAGAAATGTGTGAAGTGATTGGTAAACGAGTTTTAATAACTCCAACCTAAGTGTATGTAAACTTCCGACTTCAACTGTATATAACTGTAGAAAGCGGTTGCAGGTCGGAGGGCCATCAAGCGAAACAGACCAATGAAGCACGGGTAAACAGGAGTATCTATGACTCTCTAAGGACTGGGTAGGGTAGGGGGCCCACGCCCTCCACTTCTCCCTTCCCTCGGCGCGGGGTTCTGGGCCGGGAGGGTTGGGAGGGTGGGCTGCTTCGGCTCTCTCCCGAACTTGGATCCCAGCATCTCCATGTCACCTGGGTTGCGCCCGACCGGCTCCATCCCCCCTTTCTCCATTAGACACGGCCGCATGGCGCCCCCCCTTTCCCCGTTAGACACGGCCGCATGGCGCCCCCCCCCTTCCCCGTTAGACACGGCCGCATGGCGCACCCCTTTTCCCCTTAGGCACGGGGGCATGGCGCACCCCCTTTCCCCATTAGGCACAGCCGCTTAGCGCTCCCCCTTTCCCCGCTCCCCCTTTCCCCGCACCCCCAATATCAAGGTGCACATGGGCCTATTTATATAATGAATATGAATTTGGAGGGCAGAAATTATTAAATATTAAAGCATTAGACCTCTCACTAAAGTCGCCAGTCAAACATTCATAGACCCAGCAGGGTCAAATATTATAAACAGTGGTTATAGAGGGTGCAACCGGTCAGCACCTAAGGAGTAAATTTCATAGCCGAGCATTCAGAGGTCAAGACAGCAAGTGCGTGTGTGTGTGAGAGAGAGAGAGAGAGAGAGAGAGAGAGAGAGAGAGACAAAAAACACATGGTAACGCGTGGAATATAGCAATAAGAATGTCAGTTTAATATGCAGTGCAGATCAGCTCCGATTACCCTTCTCAGAGTTTTAAGAATTGTGTGTGTTCAATTATTTGTGACATTGTGGCATTTAAAGCATATTGAAGATAGAAGCAAAAGGATTTGAAGCAATAGCCTACCTGCGTGTGGTCAACTATTTCAGCACCGTTTCGTACTCCTCTGAGACAAGCATGGGGACTGGTCTCAATGAGATTTTTATTTTCACTGAATCTCTGTTAGGGTATTGTTAGGATTATTTTGCTCTTAGTACTGTAGCCTACTCCCGACCAGTCACGTTGCACACGTTGAAGGTTCCGTTTTTCTTGGAATAGAAACACCATAATATTAATCAAATAAATGAAGCTACATTTCTATAAAAAAAGTTTAAATTCTCAAGTATAGCCAGTATTAAAGACTGTCAAATGCTTCTCAAAGATGCCCTCTGGTGGTCAAACTAGCACCAACTAGCATTAATAGCAACAATGGCTGACACTTAAATAACGTGCCATAGAATTCTGCGGCAGCCCGCAAGGTGTGCTGCAGTATGACGCAACTTTTATAGGAAGAACCACTGTATATGTTGCACATTTATGTTCTGTATCAAAACATTGGATGATTCATATTGACTATATAATTATGTCATATGTCATATCACCAACATCTTCCAAAACGGAGATAAATGGTTCTTCGTCGCAAGGGTTCAAATATTCAAGAGAAACTCCCCACATAACTATCAACTTCTGACACTAAGATTATATTGTAGAGCTATTGTACCAATCCAGTCTCTCACTGACAAATCACATAAATCCTATCTGGGACTGCCAGATCAGTCATGCACTGAACTACTACTATTCCTTGTATCATCTGGGGGGGGGGGTTCCATTTCTGTTAAGGCCATACAAATTAAATTCAATGTTTATCAGATACCCCTCTTCACTTTTCTCAACAATAAAATTAAAAAAATTGGAATGATTATAGCAAAAATAATGTCCTCAAACTTCCAGCAAAGAGATACATAACTACCTCTTAAGTTATGGCTGAACCATGCCTCTTGTATCTCTTGATTAGGTGTTGAGCTAAGGTTGCTATAGTATTGTAACAAAAATGTCCACATTAAAAATATATATATTTGCTTCCTTGCCTCACAAACAATGTAAATATATCTGTTAAACATTTAATTATATGTTAATAACCTAAATGGTTTCCAATGGAATAACAGTATGTCCTTCATTTTCACAGGGAAGTCTTAAAGCAGCTAATGGGTCATCAGCAAGAATATAAACACAACATTCAACAAATTCAAACATTTTACTGGGTTACAGTTCATATAAGGAAATCAGTCAATTGAAATAAATAAATATAATGAGGCCCTAATCTATGGATTTCACATGACTGGGCAGGGGTGTAGCCATGGTTGGCCCTGGGAGCCCGGCCCAGCCAATCAGAATTAGTTTCCCCCCACAAAACGGCTTCATTACAGACAGAAATACTTCTCAGCTTCATCAGCTGTCAGCCTTTTCTTCAGTGTAATTGTCCCTGGCTAAAACATGCCAGGAAAAGTCAGAAATGTCCCGTCTGATTCCTATTATACTTACAGCCTCTGAAGCGTTGAATATCTGGAGGCCTCTTCAGTGAGCGCCCAAATTCCAATGCTCTTAATGGACCAACCTTTTTCTGCCGAATTTTGTCATATCTAATTTAAAGTTTGAATACATTGGCCATGCTGTCAAGCCAGCATCACTTCTGCCGCATTCAAAAGAACTGGAAACTCGGAACTGGGAAATATCAGACATCAGTGAGTTCAAGACAACTTCTTTTGAACGGTCATCGAACTCGGAATTCCAAGTCAGGGACTCGGGTCTCTTTCTAGAGCCCACAAGAATCACCGCCGTGCCAAGTGAGCACAGCACAACAAGGTGAGCCCAAAAATGTATTGTATGCTGCTGCATAAATGATGTAATATGACAGGAAAATACAGTGCATTCGGGAAAGTATTCAGACCCCTTCACTTTTCCCACATTTTGTTACATTACAGCCTTATTCTAAAATGGATTAAATTAAATGTTTTCTACACACAATACCCCATAATGACAAGAGCTGGCTGCCCGGCCAAACTGAGCAATCTGGGGAGAAAGGCCTTGGTCAGGGAGGTGACTAAGAACCCGATTGTCACTCTGACAGAGCTCCAGAGTTCTGTGGAGATGGGAGAACCTTCCAGAAGGACAACCGTCACTGCACCACTCCACCAATCAGGCCTTTATGGTAGAGTGGCCAGACGGAAGCCACTCCTCAGTAAAAGGCACTAGTCTCATTCTTCCTGGCATCAAAAGTTTAAAAAAAGTTTTAATAGGAGACCGAATGCGATCGGATCTAATTGGCCTCCATATAACGCTTACAGATTTTTCACATGGACGGGGATATTGGAAATGTAATCAAAGCCTAATGGATAACAATTTGTTCTTAACTAAGACAAAATATTTCATAATTAACTTTTTTTGTACAGGGCAGATCCCCTTATTGTATGGGACACTTTCAAATGTAATTTTAGAGGCCATTCAATACAATACTCTTCATTAAAAACAAAAAGCAGTTTAGGTCAAAAGAGATTAGACTAATAAAGGAAATAGAGGAAGTAACAGAGCAGGTAGATGGTAATGGAAACTGTACTATAGAGGCACAAAATAGGTTAGAAGAAAAACAAAAAGAATTGGAGGTACTTATTCAAGAACGATCAAGTGTAATGTATTAAAAAAATAAAGCGAATTGGATGGAAAATTGTGAAAAATGCACAAAATATTTATTGAATCTTCAACATAAAAATTCAATCAAAAATTATTTACAGAAACTCATTACAAATGATGGAGTTATCCATGATTCACCAAATTATATTTTGAAAGAGGAAGCAAAATATTTTAAGCATATTTTTTATTTTCAGTCTCCTCCATTTCCACTGAATGATGCTAACTGTAAGGATTTATTTCCTAATAATAATGTCAAATTAACAAATTTACAGAAAGACCTGTGTGAAGGCCAACTTACAGAAGAGGAACGTTTTGAGGCTATAAAATCTATTCAGTCTGGAAAAACACCACGGCTTGACGGTATACCAGTAGAGGTATATCAGACCTTTTTTGATGTACTCAAAGATCCATTATTAGCATGTTTTAATTACTCTTATACAAATGGTATACTTTCAGGTACTCAACAAGGTGGCCTGATTTCATTACTACTAAAACAGGACCCAGGTGGTAAGTATAAAGATCCAGTCCATTTAAAAAATGGAGGCCTCTAACACTTCAATGTTGCGATGTGAAAATCCTGGCGAAATGCATAGCACATAGAATAAAAAAGGTTTTACCAGATATTGTTCATCCTGATCAGACAGGTTTTTTACATGGACGATATATTGGAGATTATGTACGACAGTTACTTGAGACAATTGAACATTATGAAACATCGAAGATATCAGGCCTGGTCTTCATAGCAGATCTTGAAAAGGTGTTTGACTAGAATGTATATGAAAAGTTGAAAAGGACGACTAGAATGTATATATAAATGCCTGGATTACTTTCATTTTGGTGAATCTCTTATACAATGGGTTAAAGTTATGTTCAGAAAACCCAGCTGTAAAATAGTAAATAATGGTTACTTCTCAGAAAGTATTGAGCTTTTAAGAAGAGTAAAACAAGGCTGTCCGTTGTCTCCATATCTATTTATTATGGCCATTGAAATGCTAGCTATTAAAATTAGATCCAACAAGAACATCAAGGGGTTAGAAATCCAGGGGATAACTGTCACGTTCCTGACCTTGTTTTCCTTTTGTATAGTTGTGTTTAGTGGGTCAGGACGTGAGCTGGTTGGGCAGTCTGTGTTGTTTGTTCTATGTTAAGTGTCAGTGTTAATTGACCTTGTATGGCTCTCAATCAGAGGCAGGTGGTTGACGTTTTCCTCTGATTGAGAACCATATATAGGTAGGTTGTTTCACATTGTTTGTTGTGGGTGGTTGTATCTCGTGTCTGTATGTCTACCACACGGGACTGTTTCGTTTGTGTTTCATGTAGTCTGTTCCTGTTCGTGCGTTCTTCGTTTATTGTAAGTTCTCAAGTCCAGGTCTGTCTACATCGTTTATTTGTTTTGATAGTTTGTTAAAGTGTTTTCGTGTTTCGTCTATCATTTAAATAAATCAGTATGTCAAACTATCACGCTGCGCATTGGTCCTCTGATCCTTCTCGCCTCTCCTCGTCTGAGGAGGAGGACGAAGTAGACGTTCGTTACAGAACCACCCACCAAACAAGGATCAAGCAGCGTGAGAGGAACCAGCAGCAGCGGCCAAAAAACCAGGACTCGTGGACTTGGGAAGAAATATTGGACGGAAAAGGACCCTGGGCTCAGACAGGGGAATATCGCCGCTCTTTTGAAGAGAGGGAGGCAGCTAAAGCCCAGGAGCGGTGGTATGAGGAGGCAGCAAGGAGACGTGGCTGGAAACCCGAAAAGAAACCCCAAAAATTTCTTGGGGGGAGGCTAAAAGGGAGTGTGGCGAAGTCAGGTAGGAGACCTGCGCCTACTCCCTGTACTTACAGTGGAGAGCGAGAGTACGGGCAGACACCGTGTTACGCAGTAGAGCGCATGGTGTCTCCTGTACGTGTGCATAGCCCGGTGCGGTACATACCAGCTCCTCGTATCGGCCGGGCCAGATTGAGGATTGAGCCGGATGTCATGAAGCCGGCCCAACGCATCTGGCCACCAGTGCGTCTCTTCGGGCCGGCTTACATGGCACCAGCCTTACGCATGGTGTCCCCGGTTCGCCTACATAGCCCGGTGCGGGTTATTCCACCTCCCCGCACTGGTCGAGCGACGGGGAGCATACAACCAGGTAAGGTTGGGCAGGCTCAGTGCTCAAGGGAGCCAGTACGCCTGCACGGTCCGGTATTTCCGGCGCCACCTCCCCGCTCCAGCCCAGTACCACCTGTGCCTACACCACGCACCAGGTTTCCTGTGCGTCTCCAGAGCCCTGTTCCTCCTCCACGCACTAGCCCTATGGTGCGTGTCTCCAGTCCAGTACCACCAGTGCCTACACCACGCACCAAGCCTCCTGTGTGTCTCCAGAGTCCTGTACGCACTGTTCCTTCTCCCCGTACTCGCCCTGATGTGCGTGCCCTCAGCCTGGTACCACCAGTGCCGGTACCACGCACCAGGCCTATAGTACGCCTTGAGAGTCCAGTGTGCCCTGTTGTTGTTCCCCGCACTAGCCTGATGGTGCGTGTCCTTAGCCCGGTACCTCCAGTTCCGGTACCACGCACCAGGCCTACAGTGCGTCTCAGCCGGCCAGAGTCTGCCGTCTTCCCAGCGGCGCCTGAACTGCCCGTCTGCCCAGCGGCGCATGAACTGCCCGTCTGCCCAACGCCGTCTGAACTGCCCGTCTGCCCAACGGCGCCTGAACTGCCCAACGCCGTCTGAACTGTCCGTTTGCCAAGCGCCGCATGAACTGCCCGTCTGTACTGAGCCTTCAAAGCCGCCCGTCTGTACTGAGCCTTCAAAGCCGCCCGTCTGTACTGAGCCTTCAAAGCCGCCCGTCTGTACTGAGCCTGCAAAGCCGCCCGTCTGCCATGAGCCTTCAGAGCCGTCCGCCAGACAGGAGCCGCTAGAGCCGTCCGCCAGACAGGAGCCGCTAGAGCCTTCCGCCAGACAGGAGCCGCTAGAGCCTTCCGCCAGACAGGAGCAGCCAGAGCCTTCCGCCAGACAGGAGCAGCCAGAGCCTTCCGCCAGACAGGAGCAGCCAGAGCCTTCCGCCAGACAGGAGCAGCCAGAGCCTTCCGCCAGACAGGATCAGCCAGAGCCGTCCGCCAGCCAGGATCAGCCAGAGCCGTCCGCCAGCCATGACCAGCCAGAGCCGTCCGCCAGCCATGACCAGCCAGAGCCGTCCGCCAGCCATGACCAGCCAGAGCCGTCAGCCAGCCATGACCAGCCAGAGCCGTCAGCCAGCCATGACCAGCCAGAGCCGTCAGCCAGCCATGACCAGCCAGAGCCGTCAGCCAGCCATGACCAGCCAGAGCCGTCAGCCAGCCATGACCAGCCAGAGCCGTCAGCCAGCCATGACCAGCCAGAGCCGTCAGCCAGCCATGACCAGCCAGAGCCGTCAGCCAGTCCGGAGCTGCCGTCCCTTATCCCGGTGCTGCCCCTTATCCCGGTGCTGCCCTTTATCCCGGTGCTGCCCTTTATCCCGGTGCTGCCCTTTATCCCGGTGCTGCCCCTTATCCCGGTGATGCCCCTTATCCCGGTGATGCCCCTTAATTTAGGTGGGTTTATTTGGAGGGTGGTCATTGGGAGGGGGATACGGAAGCGGGGAGTGACTATGGTGGTGTGGGGACAGCGTCCGGAGCAGGAGCCGCCACCATGGACAGATGCCCACCCAAACCCTCCCCTTGAGGTTGAGTTTTGCGGCCGGAGTCCGCATCTTGGGGGGGGGGGGGTAATGTCACGTTCCTGACCTTGTTTTCCTTTTGTATAGTTGTGTTTAGTGGGTCAGGACGTGAGCTGGGTGGGTAGTCTGTGTTGTTTGTTCTATGTTAAGTGTCAGTGTTAATTGACCTTGTATGGCTCTCAATCAGAGGCAGGTGGTTGATGTTTTCCTCTGATTGAGAACCATATATAGGTAGGTTGTTTCACATTGTTTGTTGTGGGTGGTTGTATCTCGTGTCTGTATGTCTACCACACGGGACTGTTTCGTTTGTGTTTCATGTAGTCTGTTCCTGTTCGTGCGTTCTTCGTTTATTGTAAGTTCTCAAGTCCAGGTCTGTCTACATCGTTTATTTGTTTTGATAGTTTGTTAAAGTGTTTTCGTGTTTCGTCTATCATTTAAATAAATCAGTATGTCAAACTATCACGCTGCGCATTGGTCCTCTGATCCTTCTCGCCTCTCCTCATCTGTGGAGGAGGACGAAGTAGACGTTCGTTACAATAACAACAAAAGCGTCCATGATTCTAGTTTTTTCTTCAGTCCGCAATCTGGATCCCTGCACAGTCTCATTGAAGATCTTGTTCACTTTTCTAGCCTCTCTGGATTAAAACCTAATTATGACAAGTGTACCATATTACATATTGGATAGTAAAAAAATTGTGTTTACACTACCTTATAGTTTACCAATAAAATGGGGATGGTGAAGTAGACATGCTTGGTATTCACATCTCAAAATATAAATGAACTTACCACAATTAATGAACAAAAATAGATAAGATTCTGCAACCATGGAGAGGTAAATACTTGTCTATTTATCTCTTTGGACCTATCACAGTTTACTTACTTACTAATGGCACTGCCTACTCCAGGTGTCTCATTTTTTAAATCCTATGAGCAAAGAATATTTCATTTTATTTGGAATGCTAAGCCAGACAAAATTAAACGTGCCTATTTATATAATGAATATGAGTTTGGGGGGCTAAAATGAAAGTAAAATAAAGCTCTCACTAAAAGCTTCACTCATACATAAGTTATACTTAAACCTAAAACGATTCTCGGGTAGATTATTAAGAAAGGCTCATCCTTCGTGCAAAAATTGCCTGTATACAGATTACAACTTCTCATTTCTGACAAATTGAAAATTAAATGTTGTTTAAAGTATTGTTCTTTCTTAAACAAGCCATACAAAGCTGGTTACAATTTCAGTTTTATCCACCAGAAAATATAGAACAAATATTACAAAAAATGTTATGGTTAAATTCAAATATACTGATGAATAACAAAACATTATTTTTGGTAAAACATTTTTTTAAATTATATTTGTTAATGATATTATGAATAGAAACGGAAGAGTTATGAACTGGTACAAAATACTACACTTGATTAAACAAGTTTTTCAATTTAAATTATTATATAAAATTCTTGCCACCAACAGAATGCTATATATTTATAGGGAATACAACAATCTCAGCTCGGTAGATTTTTCTGCAAAGAGACAGAATCAATAGATAATTTGTTCGGGTATTTCCCCGATGTAGTTTGTTTCTGGTCACAGGTTCAGAAAGGGGAAAAAAAAAAATCACAACATGCAATTAAAATGAACCTTACAAATAGCAGTGTTGGGTCATTTGGAAAGCCATAGTCAGTCAATAAATAATATAAAAGTACTCATAAAAGTACTCTTTAGCTCACAATCTGTGGATAATGTACATTTTGTAAAACATCACAGCACAATTGAAAATATATGGCATATGGAAACCACACAAGGGTGGTCTATGGTGATAGGTGGGATGGGCTGAGAGTTGGGATTAAAGAGCTTATGTTTGGAAATGTATTACAATTATTATTATTATTATTATAATATGTGACTGCTTTATATAAAAGTACCATGTAAAGTTGAAGTCGGAAGTTTACATACACTTAGGTTGGAGTCATTAAAACTTGTTTTTCAACCACCCCACTAACTTCTTGTTAACAAACTATAGTTTTGGCAAGTCGATTAGGACATCTACTTTGTGCATGACACAAGTAATTTTTCCAACAATTGTTTACAGACAGATTATTTCACTTATAATTCACTGTATCATAATTCAAGTGGGTCAGAACTTTACATACACTAAATTGACTGTGCCCTTAAACAGCTTGAAAAACTCCAGAAAATGATGTCATGGCTTTAGAATCTTCTGATAGGCTAATTGACATAATTTGAGTCAATTGGAGGTGTACCTATGGATGTATTTCAAGGCCTACCTTAAAACTCAGTGCCTGAGGGGGGACAAAATGGCGCCGTAGAGAGAACACTGTGTTCCAGCGAGCTCCCGTGGCATTCGTAAATTTATATTCTTTCATTAATCTTCTAGCTTGAAAATGTGGTAGAATTGGCTAAATAAGTTATCCTGCAATGAGTCTTGACGGTTATTTCTCAAAAATCTCTGACAACATGCCCAGCAGAGCTACTAAGAACTCGACCAAAACCACCATCCCTGTAGATGTGCAGGAGGAGCTAGCTTACGTTAGCGAAGCTAACACCGTTACGGATCCAGGCACAATGGACCTGGTGATTCAAAAGATGACGGACAACATTACTAAAGTGATCGATGTTAAGATAAGAACGGTCTTGGAAGCAATAGCAGGCCATTCGGCTGAGTTACAGAGGGTGGTCAAACGTGTCGATGAGGCGGAAGGAAGAATTGCTACAGTGGAAGCTTCAACTACATGTATGGACACTAAGATGAAAGCACTTGAGAAACAGGTGCGCGAAATGGCGGAGCACATTGACGACTTGGATAATTGAGGACGCAGATGCAATATTCGGGTTGTGGGACTCCCGGAAAATTCTGAAGGGACACGTTCAGTAAATTTTTTTGAGGAATGGATCCCTGACTACTTACAAATGGACACTAAGGCTGGTCGTGTGAAGCTGGACAGAGCCCATCGCTCTCAAGCACCGATACCCGGTCCCAACCAGCGCCCACGGCCAGTGGTTATAAAGTTCCACAACTTCACCGACAAGCAGCGCGTTATGGATGCGGCTAGAAACATCGGCTCTGACGGTAGTCAACGTAAAGGTCCAAAGGTCTCATTCTTCAATGATTATTCCACAGCGGTTGTACGAAGACGCAAAGGGTTTGATGAGGCGAAGGCTCGACTCAGGAGAATGAAGATGGACTACGCTCTGTTGTACCTGGCCACATTGAAGATTATGGTCAACGGATCGCCTAAGAAACTCTCCAAACCTGAGGAGGCTGCTGCGTTTATTGACTCTCTCGGGTAAATAACTTTAAGCTGCGCCGCCGCAGCATTGGATAACTTTATTATCTTATTTGAATCTGATCAGGAAACAGTGGTGTGAGTTCTCACATGCTCCGGTTCAGTAATATTCGTATTTTTATTATTTTTCTTGCTAAAGTAACTGCCGCTATAGCTCAGGCTGAGACATGGGTGAATCTATATTGGTGCCCGGGCTTGGTTTTAGGTGGAAGAGCCTCAATCTTCATATATTGATTTTCATTTTCATATGTATAAAGGACGAGGCTATTGAGTGGCAATGCAGACTTAAGAGTCTACATTGGAAAGTTGAAATCCCCTGCATGTTAGCTAGTGGGAAAACCCCCTTTTGGATCTTTACATGTTTCATTTTTGGGTTTAGTATAGTTCGAGTTCTGGGTTCATATCGTTTGTTTATGCTCGGTGAGATAGAAGAGAGTTCAACACATGGAAAAAGGTACCACCCCATTTTTACAGTGGGATTCAGTCTGAATATGAAACGGTCAAAGTGCAATGGCAGGTAACACACTGCGTGTATGTACATGGAACATTAGAGGGAGCCATAATCCCATTAAAAGGAAGAAGGTACTGTCTTTTTTGAAGAAAGAAAATATTGACATTGCCCTGTTGCAAGAAACTCATTTGGATGATAAGGAGCATCTGAAATTACAACAAGGGGGGTTTGGTCAAGTGTTTTTCTCATAATTTACATCCAGAAGTAGAGGTGTAGCAATTCTTGTGAAAAAGAACTTACCACTTAAGGTCTTGAATTGTGTGAAAGATAAACTTGGTCGCTTTGTTATAATTAATGGTACTTTACAAGGGCAGAACATCTCCATAATGAATATTTACTTCCCCCCTGCCCACCCCCCTGATTTCCTTACTAAGGTATTTCTAGACTTTTCAGAATTAAACTCAGACACTGCAGTGGTTGGAGGAGATTTTAATTGTTTGTTGAACCCCCTTATTGATAAGTTGCCCAGCGGTATAGCTTCACTCTCTCCTCGAGCTAAGTCACTTAAAGCTATTTGTGATGATCTGGGGTATGCTGATGTTTGGAGAACTTTTCACCCCTCCAACAGAGAGTTAACTTTTTTCTCTGCACCTCATGGATGTCAGACTAGAATAGATTACTTTTTTATGCCCAGGACGTCTTTTCAGTCTGTTTTATCCACTAGGATAGGAAGCATAGTCATATCTGATCATGCGGAGGTGATCCTGGACATAAAACTCAACGGGGCATTCAATCTGTCAAGACATTGGAGGTTGAATACAACCATCCTTAAAGACCATACGTTCACATCATATTTTATTACAGAGTTTAAAGCATTTTTCTCTATTAACTCTCAATCAACAGATAATCCCTCGCTCCTTTGGGAAACCTGTAAAGCGTACGCCAGGGGTCTGATTATGTCATACACAGGCACTAAGAGGCGGAAAAAGCGTGAAAAGCAAAAAAGGTTAGAGGTTGAATTAGGAACTAAAGAGAAGGACTACATTAAAACTCCCACTCCTGCCCTATTAAAGGAAATATCAGTTCTCAGATCAACGTTGGACTCTCTCCTAACACAGGACGCTGAAAAGAAAATGGGATTTGTCAGGCAAAAACTATATGAACATGGCGATAAGCCAGGAAAGTACTTGGCGTACCTAGCTAAAAAGAGAGCTGACTCACAGTCAATTGCTACTATTACTGATTCGGATGGCAATCATTTATATGAAAATAAATTGATAAATGACTCATTTAAGAAATTTTATGCAAATCTTTATGCCTCAGAACTGCCAAATGACGCACCCAAATTAATGGAGAAGGAAGAGGAAGAGATAATGTTCGCAATTAAGAATCTGCAAAACGGTAAGGCCCCAGGACCAGACGGGTTTGGTAGTGAATTCTATAAAGAGTTTCATGGCCTGTTCCTTGAGCCATTGCGTGATATGTTTAACCACTCATTTTCAAATGACCAGCTCCCTCAAACGCTGAGGGAAGCCAACATATCACTTATTCTCAAAAAGGGAAAATGTCCAGAGTCTTGTTCCTCGTACAGACCAATTTCCCTTCTGAATGTGGATAGAAAATTACTTTCTAAAATTCTAGCCACAAGATTAGAGGGCTCACTGCCACTAATTGTGAAAGGAGACCAAACTGGCTTTATTAAGGGCCGTAAGTCGTGCAACAATGTCAGGCGGCTTCTTAATGTAATTCAAGCCTACCAACAAAGTGCTAGGGATGGTCTTGTGCTCTCCCTAGATGCTGAGAAAGCATTTGATCGTGTGGAGTGGTCTTACCTACTCTTTGCTCTAAATAAATTTGGTCTAGAGGACAACTTTATAAAATGGGTGAAATTTTTATATGATGATCCTCAGGCTGCTGTCCTTACTAATGGGCTAAGGTCAAATAGCTTCTCTATATACAGGGGTACCAGACAGGGCTGCCCTTTGTCCCCCCTCCTATTTGCACTCGCTATGGAACCGCTGGCCGAGGCTATCAGGGTAACGCCTGCTATACAGGGGCTACTCATTGGTGATGTTCACCATAAAATAAGCTTGTATGCTGATGATGTCCTGATATTCATCTCTAATCCCGAGACCTCAACTACATCTCTTATTAATATTATTCAATTATTCAGCGAATTCTCAGGCTACAAGATTAACTTAACTAAATCAGAGGCTATGCCACTTGGTAGCCTTCACTCTGTACCTAATACTTTTCCCCCCTTCCCTTTTAAATGGTCTCCCTCAGGCTTTACGTATCTGGGTATATTTGTAACTCCTAAATTCCAGCAAATGTACAAAGCCAAGTTTGTTCCCTTGTTTGATACAATAAGAAAGGATCTGGAGCGCTGGAACTCTCTCCCGATTTCTTGGTTGGGTAGAATGTCCCTCTTGAAAATGAACATTTTACCTAGACTACTTTACCCAATCCAAATTATCCCAGTATTACTCTCCAATAAGATAATAAAGGATGTAAACGGTTGGCTAAGTTCCTTCATATGGAGTAAACGCAAGCCAAGGCTTAAGATGGCAATATTGCAGCTGCCAAGTTCTATGGGGGGCTTGGATCTGCCCAATATCAGGTTCTATCAGTGGTGTGCCCACCTATGTTATATTTCTGATTGGATCACAAACGATGACTCCTCTATTTGGTTAGACATTGAGACTTCTCTTTCAAAATACCCCTTACAGGATCTTTTATTTTTCAGAAGTTTCAAGTCTGTAGAAGATCACTGCAATAATCCTATTACACTTAACACACTCAAGGTTTGGAGGTCAGTTCAGCGCTTCCTGGGAAGGTCCAAACTAACCTCTGCTCTTACCCCAATTCTTAACAACCCAGATTTTGGTCCAGGATTGCTGGATGCTGGCTTTAACTTTTGGCTTAATAAGGGCATACGCAGACTAAATGACTTATTTGCTGATAAAATTCTATTGTCATTTGAGCAGATGGTGGAGAAATATCGACTCCCAAAGCAGGACTTTTTCCGCTTCCTACAAGTAAGACATTATATTATGAAGAGCACCACCTTAATTAACCTTAATTAATTAACCTTAATCTATACCAAGGTGGCTTAGCAGTTCAGACGTATTTTTCCGTGTTGTCGTGTCGTGTCCTGTATATATATATATTTACACCTTTCTTCACATATCTTTTATTTATTTTATTATCCAAGAACTCAACTACAAAAGCTTTCCTGCAAAAGCTTTCCTGCAACCCGCTTCACCAATTACAATAAGTACTATTTACCTCAATCTGAAAATCCATCGTGGAAGATAGCCAGGGGCTAATTCAGAAGCTAGCCTGAAAGCTAATCCAGAAGCTACTCCGATAGCTAGCCAGAAGCTAATCTGTAGCTGCCCCGAAATTAGCCGGTTTGCTGGCTAGCGTTGGTGTTTCAGCTGCCCCCGTTTTGCGGTCATCAGCTATTCCTCTAGCTCGATAATCTACCGGCACTTTTGTGCAACGCGACTCGGACCGGAGCATTCCGGGACTTTTTTCTCTCTCAGTTTCCCCGGATTCCAACCGCAGCCTCTGGACACTTGCACCTTGATTTCGCAGCTAGCTAGCTGCATACCGTGTGACTATTGGCTTACGTCGACCCCGGAGCTAACTCAAATCATGCTGGAGCTAGCCAGCTGAGGAGTTCCATCACCATCCGGACCCGCTTCTTTGTTGCTGCTGCAGATACGGAACCCCACCGGGCCTTCACGACTGACTGCCGACGTTATCTGCCCGAGGGATTTATCCAACCGGCACCTCCGTCCCGGCGTTACCTGAACGCTCATCTGAGGCCCGCTAATTGTTAGCTGTCTTATCGGCTGCTATCTGAACAAAACCCCACTACACGGAACCTACCGACGGAAACGCACGAGGTATCTACAAACAGACCTCCATCCTATGCTGCTACCGATAGCCATATACCCGGCCAGCTGTCTGGATCGCCACGACCCCAACCAACCTCTACTCACTGGACCCTTATTTATCACTCGATTAAGCTTGCCTCTCCTTAATGTAAATATGCCTTGTCCATTGCTGTTCTGGTTAGTGTTTATTGGCTTATTTCACTGTAGAGATTCTAGCCCTGCTCTCTATACCATATCCAACCCTGCAGTTCCACCACCCACATATGCGATGACATCACCTGGTTTCAATGATGTTTCTAGAGACAAGATCTCTCTCATCATCACTCAATACCTAGGTTTACCTCCACTGTATTCACATCCTACCATACCTTTGTCTGTACATTATTCCTTTAAACTATTTTATCGCCCCCAGAAACTTCCTTTTACTCTCTGCTCTGGTAGCTCTAGGCGACCAATTCTCATAGCTTTTAGCCGTACCATTATCCTACTTCTCCTCTGTTCCTCTGGTGATGTAGAGGTGAATCCAGGCCCTGCAGTACCTGGCTCCACTCCTATTCCCCAGGCGCTCTCTTTTGATGACTTCTGTAACCGTAATAGCCTTGGCTTCATGCATGTTAACATTAGGAGCCTCCTCCCTAAGTTTGTTTTGTTCACTGCTTTAGCACACTCTACCAACCCGGATGTTTTAGCCGTGTCTGAATCCTGGCTTAGAAAGACCACCAAAAATTCAGACATTTTTATCCCCAATTACAATATTTTCAGACAAGATAGAACAACCAAAGGGGGCGGTGTTGCAATCTACTGCAAAGACTGCCTGCAGAGTTCTGTTATACTATCCAGGTCTGTTCCCAAACAATTTGAACTTCTACTTTTAAAAATCCACCTCTCTAAAAACAAGTCTCTCACCGTTGCCGCCTGCTATAGACCACCCTCTGCCCCCAGCTGTGCTCTGGACACTATATGTGAACTGATTGCCCCCCATCTATCTTCAGAGCTCGTGCTGCTAGGCGACCTAAATTTGAACATGCTCAACACCCCAGCCACCCTACAATCTAAGCTTGATGCCCTCAATCTCACACAAATTATTAATGAACCTACCAGGTACACCCCAATTCCGTAAACACGGGTACCCTCATAGATATCATCCTAACAAACTTGCCCTCCAAATACACCTCTGCTGTTTTTAACCAAGATCTCAGCGATCACTGCCTCATTGCCTGCATCCGTAATGGGTCAGCGGTCAAACGACCTCCACTCATCACTGTCAAACGCTCCCTGAAACACTTCAGCGAGCAGGCCTTCCTAATTGACCTGGCCGGGGTATCCTGGAAGGATATTGATCTCATCCCGTCAGTAGAGGATGCCTGGTCATTTTTTTAAAATGCCTTCCTCACCATCTTGAATAAGCATGCCCCATTCAAGAAATTTAGAACCAGGAACAGATATAGCCCTTGGTTCTCTCCTGACCTGACTGCCCTTAACCAACAGAAAAACATCCTATGGCGTTCTGCATTAGCATCGAACAGCCCCCGTGATATGCAACTTTTCAGGGAAGCCAGAAACCAATATACACAGGCAGTTAGAACAGCCAAGGCTAGCTTTTTCAAGCAGAAATTTGCTTCCTGCAACACAAATTCAAAAAAGTTCTGGGACACCGTAAAGTCCATGGAGAATAAGAACACCTCCTCCCAGCTTCCAACCGCCCTGAAGATAGGAAACACTGTCACCACCGACAAATCCACTATAATTGAGAATTTCAATAAGCATTTTTCTACGGCTGGCCATGCTTTCCACCTGGCTACCCCTACCCGGGACAACAGCACTGCCCTCCCCTCTGCTACTCGCCCAAGCCTTCCCCATTTCTCTTTCTCCCAAATACAGTCAGCTGATGTTCTTAATGAGCTGCAAAATCTGGACCCTTACAAATCAGCCGGGCTAGATAATCTGGACCCTTTCTTTCTAAAACTATCTGCTGAAATTGTTGCCACCCCTATTACTAGCCTCTTCAACCTCTCTTTCGTGTCGTCTGAGATCCCCAAAGATTGGAAAGCAGCTGCGGTTATCCCCCTCTTCAAAGGGGGGGACACCCTTGACCCTAACTGCTACAGACCTATATCTATCCTACCCTGCCTTTCTAAGGTCTTCGAAAGCCAAGTCAACAAACAGATTACCGACCATTTCGAATCACACCACACCTTCTCCGCTATGCAATCTGGTTTCAGAGCTGGTCATGGGTGCACCTCAGCCACGCTCAAGGTCATAAACGATATCGTAACCGCCATCGATAGGAAACAATACTGTGCAGCCGTATTCATTGACCTGGCCAAGGCTTTTGACTCTGTCAATCACCACATCCTCATTGGCAGACTCGACAGCCTTGGTTTCTCTAATGATTGCCTCGCCTGGTTCACCAACTACTTCTCTGATAGAGTTCAGTGTGTCAAATCGGAGGGTCTGTTGTCCGGGCCTCTGGCAGTCTCTATGGGGGTGCCACAGGGTTCAATTCTTGGACCGACTCTCTTCTCTGTTTACATCAATGATGTCGCTCTTGCTGCTGGTGATTCTCTGATCCACCTCTACGCAGACGACACTATTCTGTATACTTCTGGCCCTTCTTTTGACACTGTGTTAACAACCCTCCAGGCGAGCTTCAATGCCATACAACTCTCCTTCCGTGGCCTCCAACTGCTCTTAAATACAAGTAAAACCAAATGCATGCTCTTCAACCGATCGCTGCCTGCTCCTGCCCGCCTGTCCAACATCACTACTTTGGACGGCTCTGACTTAGAATATGTGGACAACTACAAATACCTAGGTGTCTGGTTAGACTGTAAACTCTCCTTCCAGACCCACATCAAACATCTCCAATCCAAAGTCAAATCTAGAATTGGCTTCCTATTCCGCAACAAAGCATCCTTTACTCATGCTGCCAAACATACCCTTGTAAAACTGACCATCCTACCAATCCTCGACTTCGGTGATGTCATTTACAAAATAGCCTCCAAAACCCTACTCAATAAATTGGATGCAGTCTATCACAGTGCCATCCGTTTTGTCACCAAAGCCCCATATACTACCCACCACTGCGACCTGTACACTCTCGTTGGCTGGCCCTCGCTTCATACTCGTCGCCAAACCCATTGGTTCCAGGTCATCTACAAGACCCTGCTAGGTAAAGTCCCCCCTTATCTCAGCTCGCTGGTCACCATAGCAGCACCTACCCGTAGCACGCGCTCCAGCAGGTATATCTCTCTAGTCACCCCCAAAACCAATTCTTCCTTTGGACGCCTCTCCTTCCAGTTCTCTGCTGCCAATGACTGGAACGAACTACAAAAATCTCTGAAACTGGAAACACCTATCTCCCTCACTAGCTTTAAGCACCAGCTGTCAGAGCAGCTCATAGATTACTGCACCTGTACATAACCCATCTACAATTTAGCCCAAACAACTACCTCTTTACCTACTGTATTTATTTATTAATTTATTTTGCTCCTTTGCACCCCATTATTTCTGTCTCTACTTTGCACTTTCTTCCAATGCAAACCAACCATTCCAGTGTTTTTTTTAGTTTTTATTTTACTTGCTGTGTTGTACTCACTTCGCCTCCATGGCCTTTTTATATTTTTATTTATTTATACATATATCTGTTTGCCTTCACCTCCCTTATCTCACCTCACTTGCTCACATTGTATATAGACTTATTTTTTTATTTTTTTCACTGTATTATTGACTATATGTTTGTTTTTACTCCATGTGTAACTATGTGTTGTTGTATGTGTCGAACTGCTTTGCTTTATCTTGGCCAGGTCGCAATTGTAAATGAGAACGTGTTCTCAATTTGCCTACCTGGTTAAATAAAGGTTAAATAAATAAATAAAATAAATTGGTAACCCTGATATGTCTGTCATTGAGAGAATGCTTTTTTTTCCACAAAGGAAAATGTCTGTAAGTCTGTTTTATGATGCTTTAAGGTCCTTTCCTGCTGTCAACACACAGAGGGTGAAACAAGTGTGGGAGAAATAATTGTCTGTGACTATTGACGAAGAGATGTGGGAGGACATTTGGAGAGATGCAAAAACAATATCTATATGTAATCGTACTAAAGCAATCCAATTAAGAATAATACACAGATTGCATATATCCCCAAATCGCAGACATGCCTTTAGCCCCTCTTCCTCTTCCCCTCAGTGTCTTAAATGCAAAACTGATACAGGCACCCTAACACATTGTTTATGGTCATGTACCAAAATACAACGATACTGGTCTGGTGTTCTGCAAGAAATTGAAAAGGGGTTGATCTAGAATTGGACCCAGTTTCGTTACTGTTAGGTCTCCCTAGTAGGCATGTTACTTCTGTGAGTAAGAGGAGGCTTTACAACATCCTTACCTTTGCTGCAAGGAAAAACATCCTTTTATGGTGGATTAGTGATAAAGTTCCTTCCATTAAAGATTGGCATAAGATACTTTTTGAATGGGTGCCTCTGGAATATCTGACATGTACATTGCATTCTAAAACAGATCAGTTCTACAAAGTGTGGGAACCCTATCTAAATTACCTAGAACCTGAGCTATCAGCTATTATGCTGCAAGGATTCTCTTAGAATGGTGGTGATCTATGTACTCAGAATTACACTGTATGTTCCATGTGTGGAACCGAACTTCTTAGTTTAAACCGAGCTTTTTTGTTTAATTTCTGTTTGTAAGTTTGTTTAAAATGTGTGTATTGAGAGACGCAATGATGGGGATAGGGTGAGAGAAGCGGGGGGAGGGAGATGGTGTGCGTATGTATGTGTATGTGTATGTATATGTATATGTGTATATATATATATGTATGCGCAGGTATGTGTAGGCGGGTGCTGTTTCTCTTTGTTGTTTTTTTTGCCTTGTCTCTGTTGTTGTATCTCTTTAATATGGGTGAAAATTGTGAAATTCCAATAAAAATACTGTTAAAAAATAAATAAATAAATAAACTGTGCCTCATGGGAAAATCAAAAGAAATCAGCCAAGACCTCAGAAAAAAATTGTAGACCTTCACACATCTGGTTTATCCTTGGGAGCAATTTCCAAATGCCTGAAGGTACCACGTTCATCTGTACAAACAAGAGTACACAAGTATAAACACCATGGGACACGCAGCCGTCATACCGCTCAGGAAGGAGACGCATTCTGTCTCCTACAGATGAACATACTTTGGTGCGAAAAGTGCAAATCAATCCCAGAACAACAGCAAAGGACCTGGTGTAGATGCTGAAGGAAACAGGTACAAAATTATCTATATCCACAGTAAAACAAGTCCTATATCGACATAACCTGAATGGCCGCTCAGCAAGGAAGAAGCCACTGCTCCAAAACCACCAATAAAAAAGCAAGACTAGGGTTTGCAAACTGCACATGGGGACAAAGATCATACTTTTTGGAGAAATACAATTAGAACTGTTTGGCCATAATGACCATTGTTATGTTTGGAGGAAAAAGGAGGAGGCTTGCAAGCCGAAGAACACCATCCCAACTGTGAAGCATGGGGGTGGCAGCATCATGTTGTGGGGGTGCTCTGCTGCAGGAGGGACTGGTGCAATTCACAAAATAGATGGCATCATGAGGAAAGGAAAATTATGTGGATATATTGAAGCAACATCTCAAGAGATCAGTCAGGAAGTTAAAGCTTGGTCCCAAATGGGTCTTCCAAATGGACAATGACCTCAAACATACTTCTAAAGTTGTGGAAAAATGGCTTAAGGACAACAAAGTTAAGGTATTGGAGTGTCCATCACAAAGCCCTGTAATCCTATAGAAGATTTGTGTTCAGAACTGAAAAAGCGTGTGCGCGCAAGGAGGCCTACAAACCTGACTCAGTTACACCAGCTCTGTCAGGAGGAATGGGTCAAAATTAACCCAACCTATTGTGGGAAGCAAGTGGAAGGGTACCCAAAACGTTTGACCCAAGTTAAACAATTTAAAGGCAATGCTACCAAATACTAATTGAGTGTATGTAAACTTCTGACCCACTGGGAATGTGATGAAAGCTGAAATAAATCATTCTCTCAGTGAATGTCAGTGAAGACACTTACCAGTTGGTCAGCGCATGCTCGGAGTGCACGTCCTGGTAATCCGTCTGACCCCACAGCCTTGTGAATGTTGACCTGTTTAAAGGTCTTGCTCACAACGGCTACGGAGAGCGTGATTACACAGTCATCCAGAATAGCTTGTGCTCTCATGCATGCTTCAGTGTTGCTTTCCTTAAAGCAAGCATAAAATGCATTTAGCACATCTGGTAGGCTTGCGTCACTGGGCAGCTCACGGCTGGGTTTCCCTTAGTAGTTCGTAATAGTTTGCACGCCCTCCCACATCTGATGAGCATCAGAGCCGATGTATTACGATTCAATCTTAGTCCTGTACTGACGCTTTGGCAAAGCAGGATTTCTTAAAATGTCCAGATTAGTGTCCCGCTCCTTGAAACGTTCAGCTCTACCCTTTAGCTTGGTGCGGATGTTGCATGTAATCCATGGCTTCTGGTTGGAATATGTGGGGACGACGTCATTGACGCACTTATTGATGAAGCCAGTGACTGAGGTGGTGTACTCCTCAATGCCATTGGATGAATCCCGGAACATATTCCAGTCTGTGCTAGCAAAACAGTCCTGTAACATAGCCTCCACGTTATCTGACCACTTCCGTATTCAGCGAGTCACTGGTACTATCAGAACTCAGGATAAGACCCAGATGCAGACAGCTAGAGTTAAAGATGTTTATTGACCCAAACAGGAGGCAGGCAAAAGACAGGTCAAAGGCAGGCAGAGGTCCGTAATCCAAGGCAGAGTCAATAAGGTACAGGACAGCAGGCAGGCTCGGGGTCAGGACAGGCAGAGGTTCGTAAACGGCTCAGAGTTAGGCAGGTACAGAGCGGCAGGTACAGAACGGCAGGTACAGAACGGCAGGCAGGCTCGTAGTCAGGGCAGGCAGAATGGTCTAAACCAGGGAAACAGAATATGAGAAAGCAGGTTGAAGGGAAAACATGCTGGTAAGACCTGACAAGACAAGACGAACAGGCAACAGACAAACAGAGAACACAGTTATAAATACACTGGGGAGGTGGATGGAGACAAGCACAAAGACAGATGAAACAGATCATTGCGTTACAGTACCTGGAAACAGGAGACAAGGGGCTGTGAGACATAGGTTTAATCCTAGACACATGAAAAGTGGGATGAATACGGGGGGTACGGGTCAACAGAAGACAAACAGCAAAGGGGCTAATGATCTTGGAGATGGGGAAAGGGCCGACAAAGCGGGAATCCACCCGGAGGGTCAGGTCATGAGTGGACAGTCATACGATACTGGGGAGCCGAGGTCTGGGGGCGGTCTGCTTGTCGTCGATACCTGGAAGTGGTCTTGAAAAGAGCCGACCGGGCTCTCTTCCAGGTACGGCGACAGCGGCAGACAAACATCTGGGCTGAGGGAATGCCAACCTCAGTCTCTTGCTCCAGGAAGAGCGGGGGCTGATACCCTAGGGAACGCTCGAAAAGCGAGAGCCCAGTGTTGCGGGGGTATTGATGTTCTTGGATCCTGGTTGGTAGGAGAGGGTGAAGTTAAACCGGGTGAAAAGCAGGGCCCACCTAGCTTGCCTGGAATTGAGACGCTTTGCGGTGCAGGGATATTCGAGGTTCTTGTGGTTCGTCCCCCCTCCAACCAGTGTCTCCACTCCTCCAATGCCATCTTTACAGCGAGAAGCTCACGATTCCCCACATCGTAGTTCCTCTTCGTGGCGTTGAGGTGATGGGAGAAGGCAACGCAGGGATGTAGCTTGAGGTCCAGGGCAGAACGCTGGGACAGGACAGCCCCCACTCCGACATCCGAAGCATCGGCGTCCACCACGAACTAACGGGACGGGTCAGGATGAACCAATATGGGAGCTGTGGTGAAGCGGTGCTTGAGATCCCGGGACCAGCTGGGAAGAATGGAACCTTAGGAGAGGTTTGGGAGAGGTGAGTGCAGACAGCATGGAAGCCAGGGTGCTGTAACCCCGGATAAAGCAACGATAGAAGTTGGCAAATCCCAGGAAACGTTGCATCTGCACTCTAGACGTAGGCTGGGGCCAGTCCACCATCGCTCTCACCTTCCCGGGGTCCATTTATGCATTCCCTGCAGCGATGATGTAACCAAGGAAGGGGATGGTGTGACGAGGGAATTCGCATTTCTCCGCTTTCACAAAAAGCTGTTTCTCCAGGAGGCGCTGGAGGACGTGTCGGAATTGGAGCACGTGTTCTTGGGCTGAGTGGGAGAAAACTAAAACGAACCGGTTCAACATGTCATGGAGAACGGCATTAACCTTTAGTTTTTGCTTGTAAGCAGGAATCAGGAGGATAGAATTATGGTCAGATTTGCCAAATGGAGGGCGAGGGAGAGCTTTGTATGCGTCTCTGTGAGTGGAGTAAAGGTGGTCTTGAGTTTTTTTCCCTCTGGTTGCATGTGACATGCTGGCAGAAATTAGGTAACATGGATTTAAGTTAGCTTGCTTCTGGATGAGAATTTTCTTGTTTGCTTATGGCCTTATACAGCTCGTTCAGTGCAGTCTTAGTGCCAGCATCGGTTTGTGATGTTAAATAGACAGCTACAAATAATATATATGATAGATGGTGTGGTCTACAGCTTATCATGAGGTACTCTACTTCAGGCAAGCAGTACCTCGAGACTTCTTTAATATTAGACATCGCGCTCCAGCTGTTATTGACAAATAGACACACCCCCACCCCTCGTCTTACCAGACATAGCTGTTCTGTCCTGCCCATTCACGGAAAACCCAGACAGGTCTTTATGATCGGTGTCGACGTTCAGCCACGACTCAGTGAAAAATAAGACATTATAGTTTTCAATGTCCCGTTAGTAGGATAATCTCGAACAGAGATCATCCCGTTTATTTTCCAGTGATTGCACATTGGCCAATAGAACAGATGGTTGAGACGGGTTACCTACTTGCCGACACCCTGATCTCCACCCCCTGTATTTCCGTCTTTTCTTCACGTGAATGACAGGGATTTGGGCCTGGTCTTGGGGAAGCAGTATAGCCTTCACGTCGGAGTCATTAAAGGAAAAATCTTTGTGCAGTTCGAGGTGAATAATTTTTTCGGTCAAAAGAGACGGTAGAAGCAACATTATGTACAAAATAAGTTACAAACAATGTGAAAAAACAAACAAAATAGCACAGTTGGTTAGTAGCCCATAAAACGGTTGCCATCCCCTCTGGCGCCAATTGTAATTTTCCTAAATTCGTCTTTGTGGCACCTGATCACACTACTTGAGTAAAATACTAATCGGATTTATACCAAAACATTGCATGACCGATCATATTTACACCCTACACACCCTGATGGGTAAACATGTCCACCAAAATATTACCAAAATATACGCTTGCTTTATCGTCTTCCAAAAAGCATTTGATTCTATTTGGCATACAGGACTGTTTAACTAAGTTATTGAAAGTGGTGTAGGGGGTAAAACATATGACATAATTAAAGCAATGTATACTGGCAACACGTGCAGCATCAAAATTGGCAAGAAAATAACATTAAATTAACACAAAATAATGGGCCTTTGCCATGGTTGCAATATGAGCTCTGCACTCTTCAATATTTACAATATTTACAAAAATCCTCAGCTCCTGGTGTTAGGCTCCACAATTCAGAGGTTAAATGCCTGCTCTTCGCAGATGACCTGTGCCTGCTATCACCCACAGCACCCACCTGCTAGAGCAGTGCTGCAAGATCTGGGCCCTGGCAGTAAACCCCAAAAAGACAAAAATAATGTATTTTCTAGAGAAGATCCAGATCTCTGGGAATTAGACAAAAAAGTTCTAAATTGGTACAAAATATATAGAGTACTGCACACACTACAACTACTTAGGTTTAAAAATAAGCTCAACTGGACACCTTAATTAGGCAGTGAATGAACTGAGAGAGAAAGCACGCAGAGCATTCTACGCCATTAAAAAACGAATAAAAATTGAAATACCTCTTAAAATTTGGCTAAAACTAATTGAATGTGTCATTGAACCAATTGCAGTTCATGGTAGTGAGGTGTGGGGTCCACTTGAAAACAAGATTTCACCAAATGGGACAAACACCCCATTGAAACCATGCATGCAGAGTTCTGTAAGATTCTCCTACATGTCCAGAGAAAAACTACAAACAATGCATGCAGAGCAGAATTAGGCCAATATCCACTAATAATAAAAAAACAAAAAAAGCTATTAAGTTTTGGAAACATCTAAAATACAATGACCCCCTCTTATACTGTATCATTACCAAGCCGACCTGGCCAAGGCTTTCGACTCTGTCAATCACCATATTCTTATCGGCAGACTCAGTAGCCTCGGTTTTTCTAATGACTGCCTTGCCTGGTTCACCAACTACTTTGCAGACAGAGTTCAGTGTGTCAAATCGAAGGGCATGTTGTCCGGTCCTCTGGCAGTCTCTATGGGGGTACCACAGGGTTCAATTCTCGGGCCGACTCTTTTCTCTGTATATATCAATGATGTTGCTCTTGCTGCGGGTGATTCCCTGATCCACCTCTGCGCAGACGACACCATTCTGTATACTTCTGGCCCTTCCTTGGACACTGTGCTATCTAACCTCCAAACGAGCTTCAATGCCATACAACACTCCTTCCGTGGCCTCCAACTGCTCTTAAACGCTAGTAAAACCAAATGCATGCTTTTCAACCGTTCGCTGCCTGCACCCGCACGCCCGACTAGCATCATCACCCTGGACGGTTCCGACCTAGAATATGTGGACATCTATAAGTACCTAGGTGTCTGGCTAGACTGCAAACTCTCCTTCCAGACTCATATCAAACATCTCCGATCCAAAATCAAATCTAGAGTCTGCTTTCTATTTCGCAACAAAGCCTCCTTCACTCACGCCGCCAAACTTACCCTAGTAAAACTGACTATCCTACCGATCCTCGACTTCGGCGATGTCATCTACAAAATAGCTTCCAATACTCTACTCAGCAAACTGGATGCAGTTTATCACAGTGCCATCGTTTTGTTACTAAAGCACCTTATACGACCCACCACTGCGACCTGTATGCCCTAGTCGGCTGGCCCTCGCTACATGTTCGTCGTCAGACCGACTGGCTCCAGGTCATCTACAAGGCTATGCTAGGTAAAGTGCCGCCTTATCTCAGTTCACTGGTCACGATGGCTACACCCACCCGTAGCACGCGCTCCAGCAGGTGTATCTCACTGATCATCCCTAAAGCCAAAACCTCATTTGGACGCCTTTCCTTCCAGTTCTCTGCTGCCTGCGACTGGAACGAATTGCAAAAATCTCTGAAATTGGAGACTTATCTCCCTCAACAACTTTAAACAACTGCTATCTGAGCAGCTAACCGATCGCTGCAGCTGTACATAGTCCATCGGTATATAGCCCACCCAATTTACCTACCTCACCCCCCATACTGCTTTTATTTACTTTTCTGCTCTTTTGCACACCAGTATCTCTACTTGCACATGATCATCTGATGATTTATCACTCCAGTGTTAATCTGCTAAATTGTAATTATTCGATTTATTGCCTACCTCCTCATGCCTTTTCCACACATTGTATATAGATTCTCTTTTTTTCTACCATGTTATTGACTTGTTTACTGTTTACTCCATGTGTAACTCTGTGTTGTTGTCTGTTCACACTGCTATGCTTAATCTTGGCCAGGTCGCAGTTGCAAATGAGAACTTGTTCTCAACTAGCCTACCTGGTTAAATAAAGGTGAAATAAAAAATAAAATAAAATAAAAGCCCTGCAATGCCAAGAGCTGAGCAAAAAAAGGGAGTCCCCTCATCCAGCTGGTCCTGGGGCTGAGTTCACAAACCTGTTCTACTAACACACTGAAGCCTCAGGACCAGAACATCCAATCAATCAGAATAAACAAAACCACATTGCTTATTGGGAAACACAAGCACAAAGCAAAATGCAGTGCTATCTGGCCCTAAATCGACTCTACACCATGGCTAACTATTTGACCATGGTTACTGATCAAAACCTTGACAAAGTACAGGCTCAGTGAGCACAGCCTTGCCATTGAGAAGTGTAGACACAGGAAAACCTGGCTCCCTGAAGAGGAAAGGCTGTGCAATCACTGCACCACAGCAGAACCCGAGACAGAGCTGCATTTCCTGACAAAATGTAAAAAATATTAAACAATTAGTGTCATTTCCCCAAATGTAAATCCCTTATTCAAGGTTTGAAAGACCACTCTGATGAGAATAGGCTACCCATCCTGTTGCGGGAGGACGCAGAGAACTGTGGGTTGGCAGCACACTACATTGCTGCCTGCCATAAGATGAGGGACAGTGTCTGACAGACCAACCAACCTGCACATGTCCTCAATGCTTATTGTTATTGATCAACGTATGGTTATTTTGACCCTTTATTATTGTTGTTTCTGTTGTCCCATTGACAATATTGACTATTATTATTTGTATTATGTTATTATTGTAAATCTCCAAAATAAGCTTTGGCAATATGTACATTGTTTCTTCATGCCAATAAAGCTAATTGAATTCAATTAATTTAAATATTGACTCACATTCGGGGCAGCAGGTAGCCTAGTGGTTAGAGCGTTGGACTAGTAACGAAAGGTCGAATCCCCGAGCTGACAAGGTAAAAAATATGTTGTTCTGCCCCTGAACAAGGCAGTTAACCCACTGTTCATAGGCCGTCATTGAAAATAAGAATTTGTTCTTAACTGACTTGCCTAGTTATATAAAGGTAAAAAAAAAAAAAAATCATCAAGCTGCCCACTCAAGAAAAAGCTTCAAACTGTAACCAGTGCCTGCAACCTGGTTTAGGTTATCTACCAGGGTAGTTACAAACAGCACAGGAATGAAATAATCAACATGTATCAATCACATCTTTACTAATTCTGCTTGAAAGCAGTATCCATCCATCGGATGTAGTGATCACTATATAGTAGCCGTATCTAGGAAAACCAAAGTTCCAAAGGCCTGGCCTAATATAGTGTATAAGAGGTTAAACAATACATTTTGTAGCTATTCCTATGTTGTTGATGTATTTGTTGGTCCATGGTGTGTAATGAGGATCAACCAGATGCTGCACTTGACACATTTATGTAATTGCTTATGCAGTTACTGATAAGCATGAACCCATTAAGAAAATGCTTGTAAAAACTGGTAAATCCCTGTGGAATGATGAGGAATTGAAAAATGTTATGGTTGAGAGGGATGAGGCAAAAGCAATGGCAAATAAGCCTGGCTGCACAACCGATTGGTAAACGTACTGCAAATTGAGAAATCATGTGACTAAACTAAATAAAAAGAAGAAACTACACTATGAAACAAAGATATATGAAATAAAGAATAACAGTAAAAAGCTTTGGAGTTTATGGCTTTACACACCCTGCTATATTGTGGAGATGAGTTACCTGTCTAACAGAACACAAAGGGTGTTCTTTAATGGAAGCCTCCAACATAATCAAGGTAGAAAATGACTGCAACACTTAAAAAGCTGCGGTTAGTTTCAGAATGGGTGGCAAGGAATAAGTTAGTCCTAAGTTAGTCCCAGAACAGACTATGGGAGGCGCACAGCACTACATACTACATAGAGCTATTCCACATCAGGTAACTGATGCAAGAAGTAAAATCTGAGAAAAAAACGGAAAAAAATACACCTTATCGAACAGCAGGGACTGTGAAGCAACACAAACACAGACACGTGCATACACACACATGATAACTGTGGCGTACAGCAGGTCAGCCACCAGGGGGAGACTCGTCGAGGCCTGGTGACAGACGGAGTATACATCACGAGGCGATGGCTCCATCTGCTGGACGTGCCAGGTCTCGACGGGCTCTTCGGTCAGGACTAATTGGGGCTGATTGGGAGTTGGTGAATAATCAAGGGCTGATTGCTCATCAGCTGTACAAGTCCCATAAAGACATGGGAGAGAGCGTGGGGGATGAAAGGACTCCTGTATAGCTGGGGACGGTTGCAGAGGTAACAGGAGTGAGTTCAGTTTTTGATCCCCACAGGATACAGCAAGACCCGGAGCCCAGAAGATGGTATCCCGGAGAGGGTCTCATGGGGAGACCTATCCTTTTCTTTTGATTTATTATTAAATAAACACCCTTGAAACTGAGCTAATCCTACTCTGTCTGTGTCTGATCTGTGTAAACGTCTTGACCCAACTCCCTGGTCTGCCACATAACACACACATACATATGGATTTTGTATTGTAGATATGTGGTAGTGGAGTATGGGGCTGAGGGCACGTACTTAGTGTGTTGTGAAATCTGTTATGAATGTATTTTAATATTGTATAACTGCCTTAATTTTGCCATAATAAATACAAGAGGACACTCTATTCTTGGTGAATGACTCAATCTTGACTTTACACCACATAAAGCAGGTGTCAAACTCATTCCATGGAGGGCCGAATGTCTACTGGTTTTCCCTCCCTTGTGTACTTGATTGATGAATTAAGTTCACTAATTAGTAAGGTCCCCACACCTGATTGTCTAGGGCTTTATTGAAAAGGAAAAAACAAAAACCTGCAGACACTAGGACTCCATGGAAGGAGTTTGACATATTAAAGATGAATTTAACCACATTCCTGTCCCCATGCTGGGCCTGTACTGATAAGCCTTCCATAAATAAAGTTACACAAGTTAAAACTGATCATTCATGAAGTAATGAGGAAAGCTAGTGTGTCACGACGGAAATATGCCCCCCCCCCCCCCCCAAGCCCAGCGCAAGGCCCTTTGCTTTCAAAGTTATCATCAACAAAACATCTTGAGACATTTCTCTAAAATTCTATTTAAAATTCCATTAAACAGTATTTGTTTTGTGTGTGATATTTACAGTCAGAATTAATAGTAATGAATTAATCCTGAAACCAAATGGCAGAAATAAAACTCCATTGCGACAGCGCAAACACGTTTTTATAAAAATAGTACACATTGTACAGCATGTAGCAATAATGTTGAGATATATCCTTTAAAAAAAAATGAGTTTCATCGTTCAATTTGGCAAGAAATGGATTATACCATACTATAAATATACACAGACAAGATCCGAACACACACTGACAACCTCAACATGCAAATATATTGAAACTGTGGCCGAGATTCAATACAATACTGCGTGCTAGACAGCCGACAATGTGCCTTCTAAAGGCGTTTTACCCGAAGTTTGCGGAGATCGCATTCATGGTAAATGTTGAGCATGTTGGCCCAAGCGTAAATTACCTTTGGAAAGTCCATAGTAGTGGGCTGCTCTAACGTGCCTGGCCTCAGTCATGAATAAGTTCCCAAACACACATTCATGGACAGAGATCTGCATGAACCTTCCAAATTATATCTCCGCAAGATTAACAATATAGAAAACATTTACACCGACGGAGGAAACATGCTTACAATTTGTTTGTCCATGACTCCACACACACACACTAAGACTGATACTGTCCGAGTGACTATAACTCTTCCTTGGTGCTCTTGTTTAGTCCGTGTGGGCTTGTTGACCTCGACTCGTCCTTTAGCCACCTGTTGAAGACTGCGATGGGGTCGATGTTCCAGTGTTTGTGGAAGGAGATGGGCACCTGGTGGGCTAGGAAGTCTCTGGAGTAGTCTTCAGGTCGAGCCTGGAGGGACATAACAATTATTATACCTGCCTCCCTTACCTTGTCCACAGACGGCGTACAGGGCAAGGAAACCAATATGCCATTTTGTCATTTGAGTGAACAATTCCTTTCAACACCTTCCATTTCTGTCAGCCACAGGAGACTGCACTGGAGACTGCTGTAATTGCTACTCTTAAACAGGGTTATTAAATACACTGGTACAATCAAAGACAACCAGTCCCCCAGGGGATGAGGAGAAAGTGAGGAGGAAACTAAGGAGAGATATTGGCTATTGGTTAGTGTCTTTGTTACCTGAGCCTTGCTACAACAACCATTGTTGAACTGTGAAATTGACGTACTGTGATTTAAAAAAAAATTGGGGTAAAGAATATTAGGTCTTAGGTAACTTATTAGATACGTTTTGGGGTTGTGTATTTATTATGGATCCCCATTAGCTGCTGCCAAGGCAGCAGCTACTCTTCCTGGGGTCCAGCAAACATTTAAAACATTACAATACATTCACAACACACTGTGTGCCCTCAGGCCCCTACTCCACCACTACCACATATCTAAAGTACAAAATCCATGTGTACGTGTATGTATAGTGCGTATGTTATCGTGTGTGAGTATGCATGTGCCTATGTTTGTGTTGCTTCACAGTCCCCGCTGTTCCATAAGGTATATTTCTATCCGTTTTAACATTTTTTTACTGCTTGCATCAGTTACCTGATGTGGAATAGAGTTCCATGTAGTCATGGCTCTATGTAGTACTTGTGCGCAACTGTAGTTGGTATTAGGTAAGGGTAATGGATAAACATTTCTAAGGTAATGGCTCTCTCCCACTGTGCAGTTTTGATCATCCAAACTCCTTTGCCATGTCGTGCAGTGGATGTGCTCCACTGCACGACATAACAGCTGATACATCTTTAGGGATTTGCTACCTGAAGGGTGTTCTCACTTACCACTTGTAAAAAATTAAGTTACATTTCTTTTGATTTGAATTTGTCTTTTCAAAATAGAAGATAGCAGAAAGTGCTTATTTGTCAAATCTGCAATAATCTGTGTTCCAGTAGGCCCACGACATGGTTAATAAAATTGGGATACTTAGAAATGGTCAATTAGGGTGTAGAAAATGTTAGATAACATGCTGTGTAGAAAGATATCCCAATTGCTTCATCTTTTCTACAGTGCATGTCAGCGTTCCTATTGGCGTGGAATCTCCTTTGTAGCAGGGTTCCACACAGCACAGACACTTCTGACATGCTAGACTTTTGTTTGGGAAGATTTGGCGTTGTCAGGAAATCACAAGTGCAGTAAATCGGCTATTTTTGACCCTGCCACACTGAGCGACTCTAGAGCTGCCATTTTTCATAGACGATCATTCAATGAACAATCATGAAAATACTATGTGACACGAATCATGCCAATACAACTCCAAACTGTGGGTTCCTGGCATAAGGGTATTGGGTAAGGCCAGTGTTTTACCTGGTGGAAGAGGGAGCTATGTGTGACAGGGAGCCCCAGAGCGTTGAGACACATCCCCAGCACCATGTCATCAGGGGCGTCATTACTGTAACACTTGCAGTCACTGGCCAGGAGCCTCACCACCGCGGCCCTACTGAACACCATCCTGACAGGACACAACACACACACACACACACACACACACACACACACAAACACACATTAGCTTGTGTGCGTTGATCATTCTGGCACAGAAAATGATTGAGCACCTAGGTGGAGAATCCAATCAATGATTATTATTATTAACACACACATCAACAGCACTACTCTGACCAACACAATTAAGGGAGAACAAGGTGGATTGACAACTTAGACACATTTCAGCTATTTGTTTTTGGTTGAAAAACAACATCACATGTATACATACAGTAATGTACACACAGGTAAACAAATATGTTTTGAGCAATTATTATTTATTTATTTTTTTACACAAGTGCAACATTCATGGAGTAGGCCATTAAAGGTCTGGTGGTGCGCTCCGATGTCATAGGCCCTTGCTCGAGGAACAAAATAGAAGCAATAGAGAACAAAAGAGGAAACCCCCCCCCCACCCCCATTTGTGCCATGTCAGAGGACACGTGAACCACCTATTGAGATGTTAAGAACTAGGTAATAAAGGAGTTGAAAAGGAGACTGGAGTAGGACTTTAAAGGTTTATGTTGAATATTTCCAGTGAAGAGCAACCCTTCACATGGTAGTCTGGTAATATCACATGTACTGTACACACACACAGATCCCACAAATATGTATGAATGAATGGCCTGATTGCAACGAAGACGCGGAACCTGCAGATTACCTGCAGGTTGCCGCTGGATTTTATGACAAGCTACTAAACGGGAGATTACACGTAGCTCCGAGCCAAAATAACTATTTTTTGCAACAAAAAAGCTGCACAATGAAACTACTAGACCAGCTGATCTGACGCTGTTATTGTGTCAAACCAGCTTAATATTAGACAGCAGAAATGGCTACTTCCGCCCCAATGAAAAAACATCCCATTAAGAACAATGAAATCGAAATATGAAAAAGGTAAATGGAAGAATGTGACATATTACAACTGAAATAACATGATTAAACTGGAAATGTAACCCATGTCAATAACTTGGAGAAAGGAAAGTTATTAAAAACCTACTTTTAAATAATTAGCCTACCACATTGTAAATTAAAGTGATATTGTTGCAGCAATGACTGTGATAAAATGTTTAAATATAATTATAAAACGTAACACTTCCAAATAACACGAAATTACTCTCCCTACTACATTTTTTTCATATTCAGACATTGTTTCTTCAATAAAGTAGGCTACAATATGCCACGGTAGGCCTACTGGCCTAATTACTATTTTGTACAGTAGCCCTGTACTAAATTATAAAGGTTCACTATTGAGTCTTATCACGTTGTTCTACTAATATCTTAAATAAATAATCTCCATTATCCTCACCTATATTAGAATACAATATTGTTTGATTCGAAATACAACACAATCACGATTTTGTTTCAAATATCAAATGTGTAGCCTAAAGTTCAGGAATATTTCCTTTTCCCCTCTTGATAAGAAATGGGAATATTCGATTCAGACAAGTAAAATCATTAATGTATTACAAAATCGTCTGAAAAAAGATAAAAGCGACATTGGTCTTAAGGCTTCCCATTCGAAACATTTCGTGCATACAGTACCAGTTCAAAGTCTGGACACACCTACTCATTGCAGAGTTGTTCCTTTATTTGTACTATTTTCTACATTGTAAAATAATAGTGAAGACATCAAAACCATGAAATAACACATATGGAATCATGTAGTAACCAAAAAAAGTGTTTTTATTTGGAATTTTTCAAAATAGCCACCCTTTGTCTTCGCATTCTATCAACCAGATTCATGAGGTAGTCACCTGGAATGCATTTCAATTAACAGGTGTGCCTTGTTAAAAGTTAATTTGGGGAATTTCTTTCCTTCTTAATGCATTTGAGTCAATCAGTTGTGTTTTGACAAGGTAGGGGTGATAGACAGAAGATAGCCCGATTTGGTAAGAGACCAACTCCATATGTGACCGACCGCCTTGATCCAGTCTTATGTAGCAACATTTGAAATTGTGTATTTTACATTGGATAAAAGCAGAGACGGAGAGCTATAAAATGGTATATCGTACACTGCATTTGAGGAACAATGGGAAAGTAATTCTGCTTTGAAAGTTGATAAACCTGTAACCTCACTTTTGAGAAAATGGCCTTTGAATGTGGTGGTACCAACTGGAGTGCTCTTCTTTGTCTACGCCCATTCAGCATCGTTCACACCCTCTTACGCTTTAGCCCGACCCGTCTCTTCAAGGGTTGATCCGAGCGTTCTGTACTAACAACAGCAGTCAAGCACCCAAGTTAACTGACTAACTTGCTAGCTACTTCCAGACACAAATGAGAGAACAGCTCACTGAACATTACTCGCCCTAGCAGAGCTGGTTAGGCTGTTTTTATGTTATCCAGAGTGTTGGTGACTGCAACTGTGCTGTCAGATTGTCCGTTCGTAAACTCAGTGTTTCGCTCTCGGAGCGTTCAGAGTGCACACTGGACACTCTGGCCGATGAGTAGGGTCGATCCGAGCATTCCAGACACAAATGAGAGAACACCCCACTCTGACCCTTTTACTCACCCTAGCAGAGCTGGTTAGGCTGTTTTTATGTTATCCAGAGTGTTGGTGACTGCAACTGTGCTGTCAGATTGTCCGTTCGTAAACTCAGTGTTTCGCTCTCGGAGCGTTCAGAGTGCACACTGGACACTCTGGCCGATGAGTAGGGTCGATCCGAGCATTCCAGAAATCTGAGTAGATGGCCAGACTGTATTTACGAACACACCCGAAATGGTTTCTTGCATATTGGAGTCTTTTGTTAAGACATGTAGCTAGCTACAGTAGGTAAACAATGAACCATAATCTCAACTCATGACGTTACTACCCTGCATGAATCAGCAGCTAGCTAACCAACCATGCTCAATGTTACCTAGCTAACATTAGGCTATAACTAGCCAAGAAAATGGCTCTGAGATACGAATAATAAGATCATACACATAACGATAGCTAGCGAGCCAGCCAGCTAACATTAGCTAGCTAGCTAACGGTACACTTTAACTTGAAATGAAAAGACTTTGTCAAAATAAGAAATGTGTAATAGCTGAAAATGTAGATAGCTAAACTATCCTACCCGTGGTCTGAAATCGGTGTAGATAGCCAGAGCGAATTTACCAGCTACATCTACTAACAGCTGTCGCAGTGACATTCTATTGAAATGGATACTTGCATAGTGGAGTCTTTTGTTAAGACATGTAGCTAGCTAGCTAAACAATGAACCATAATCCCAACTCATGACGTTACTACCCTGCATGTAGCTAACCAATCAGGTTCAATGTCAGCAAGATAGGCTATAATTAGCCAAGCAAATGGCTCTGGGATACAAATAATAAGATCATACCCGTAACGTTAGCTAGCGAGCCAGCCAGCTAACGTTAGCTAGCTAGCTAACAGCACACTAACTTGAAATTAAAATTACTGTCAAAATTTGAAATGTATAATATCTGACAATGCAGCTAGATAGAGTACCTTACCCATATACATCATGGTTGAATGTTTCTCCCTGTCACGGATGCCATGGTTACCCTTAGTTTGAAGATGTAATCCGGAGACAGGTCTTTTTTCCTTAGCTATCATACTCTAATTACACTGATTTCAAAACTAGGTCCTCCAGAAAGTGGAGAGCAACACTTATACAGTTGAAGTCGGAAGTTTACATACACCTTAGCCAAATTCATTTAAACTCAGTTTTTCACAATTCCTGACATTTAATCCTAGTAAATATTCCCTGTTTTAGGTCCGTTAAAATCACCACCTTATTTTAAGAATGTGAAATGTCAGAATAACAGTAGAGAGAATGATTTATTTCAGCTTTTATTTCTTTCATCACATTCCCAGTGGGTCAGAAGTTTACATACACTCAATTAGTATTTGGTAGCATTGCCTTTAAATTGTTGAACTTGGGTCAAACATTTTGGGTACCCTTCCACAAGCTTCCCACAATAAGTTGGGTGAATTTTGGCCCATTCCTCCTGATAGAGCTGGTGTAACTAAGTCAGGTTTGTAGGCCTCCTTGCTCGCACATGCTTTTTCGGTTCTGCCCACAAATTTTCTATAGGCTTGAGGTCAGGGCTTTGTGATGGCCACTCCAATACCTTGACTTTGATGTCCTTAAGCCATTTTGCCACAACTTTGGAAGAATGCTGCTTGAGGTCATTGTCCATTTGTAAGACCCATTTGTGACCAAGCTTTAACATCCTGACTGATGTCTTGATGTTGCTTCAATATATCCACATCATTTTCCTTTCCTCATGATGTCAACCAATTTGTGACTTGCACCAGTCCCTCCTGCAATAAAGCACCCCCACAACATGATGCTACCATCCCCGTCCTTCACGGTGGGATGGTGTTCTTTGGCTTGCAAGACTCCCCCGTTTTCCTCCAAACAGAACAATGGTCGCTATGGCCAAACAGTTATATTTTGTCCTCAGACCAGAGGACATGTATCCAAAAAGTACGATATTTGTCCACATGTGCAGTTGCAAACCATAGTCTGGCTTTTTTATGGCGGTTTTGGAGCAGTGGCTTCCTTCTTGCTGAGCGGCCTTTCAGGTTATGTCGATATAGAACTCCTCCAGCATCTTCACAAGGTCCTTTACTGTTGATCTGGGATTGATCACCAAAGTACGTTCATCTCTAGGAGACAGAATGTGTCTCCTTCCTGAGCAGTATGACGGCTGCGTGGTCCCATGGTGTTTATACTTGCATACTATTGTTTGTACAGATGAACGTGGTACCTTCAGGCGTTTGTAAATTGCTCCCAAGGATGAACCAGACTTGTGGAGGTCTACAATGTATTTTTCTGAGTTCTTGGCTGATTTCTTTTGATTTTCCCATGATGTTAAGCAAAGAGGCACTGAGTTTGTTAGGTCTTCAAATACATCCACAGATATACCTCCAATTGACTCAAATTATGTCAATTAGCCTATCAGAAGATTATAAAGCCATGACATCATTTTCTGGAATTTTCCAAGCTGTTTAAAGGCACAGTCAACTTAGTGCATGTAAACGTCTGACCCACTGGAATTGTGATACAGTGAATTACAAGTGAAATAAATAGTCTCTAAACAATTGTTGGACAAATTACTTGTGTCATGCACAAAGTAGAGGTCCTAACCAACTTGCCCAAACTATAGTTTGTTAACAAGAAATTAGTGTAGTGGTTGAAAAACGAGTTTTAATGACTCCAGCCTAAGTGTATGTAAACTTCCGACTTCAACTTATATATATTTTTAAACGCGTTAGACAGGATTATCTACACATACTAACCAGCTCAAATAGACAGAAGTGTGCTATATGGCAGACCAATCTGAACTCATCGCTCGGCATGTCCAGCCCACTCATTATCTCAGCCAATCATGGCTAGCGGGAATTTTACTCCCTTTTTCTGTGGCTAAACCAACTGGTTTGTAATTTAACCATTTTATTTGTATTTACAGATGGCATACAAGTTTGTTATTGAGACACATGAAAGTTTACATGTTCCAGAAGGCATTTCTGCCCAAAAATGCATATTGATTTAAAAAAAAAGATTGCGCTCAAATGGCTCTCGTGTGAAATAGTGACCTGCGACATATGCCTAGTTTCCTGAAACAGGTCACATATTATGTCTCAAATAGCTCAAATAAGCAAAGAGAAACGACAGTCCATCAATACTTTTAGACATGAACGTCAGTCAAGAACTTTGAAAGTCTCTTCAAGTGCAGTTGCAACAACCATCCAGCGCTATGATGAAACTGGCTTTCATGAGGACCACCACAGGAAAGAAAGACCCAGAATTACCTCTGCTGCAGAGGATAAGTTCATTAGCGTTACCAGCCTCAGAAATCGGCAATTAACAGCACCTCAGATTGCACCTCAGAGTTCAAGTAACTTGAACTAAACGACACCACTAAACGACACCAAAAATGTCCAAATGAATTGCAGATTTCTTTAGTTATTGTAAGAACCGACGCTGGAGATGAGCACCAGGTACGGGGAGTTGAACATGTAATAAAGAACAGACATCAAACAGGACAGAGACAGCGGGTATGCAAAGACAAACAAACATTAATCCTGAAGCTGGGAACAGAGCTTGGGAACAGACAGATATAGCGGAGGTAATGACACAATGTCCAGGTGAGTCCAATAATCGTTGATGCGCATGACCGGGGGCAGGCAGGTGTGCGTAATGATTGTTGCAGTAGTGCGTAATGCTGGGGAGCCTGGAAGGGGGAGCGGGAGAAGGCGTGACAGTACCTCCTCTCTAGGGGTGCCACCCTGCGTCCCACCTGGGCGAGCCTGACGGGCCGGCCGAGGCACGAGTGCTGGACGAGCCGGCTGGGAGTAAAATACCGACGAACCGGCAAAGGCATGGGAGCCTGTCGATCCCGCTGAGGCGTGGGAGCCCGATGATCCAGGCTTAAGAGATCTTATATGTTATAATTATTCCAATTCTTTTCCCATTAATTTCCCCCTTAGGAATGGTTGAACGAGCCAGAGGGAACTCATTTCCGGTTTTTAGGACTACAAGCTCGCGAGCTCTATAGACAAATAATATTTATTTTATAACAGACCTACTTGTAACCTATCTTAAACTAAAGCACAAACACGGAGCACAAAATAAAAAAGACAGTTCGAACAACTTATCCAATGAAAATGCCTCAACAAAAGTAATCTAAACACTACATATTTGAAGAACTGGTTTAGATTTTGAAATATGCCTACAATAATAATAATAATGATACACAATAATAATAATAATGATAAATACAAAATTGCATCAAACCTGAATAGCGAGTTGCACACAGTCCATTAGCCCGCACCAATGTTCTTCTCACCTTTGTTCACGACAATATTACAACTTGTACCCACAGAGGACTCACTTGTCGACTACTTTTCACTGTACTTTTTCTCCTCTAACTTTAGTTTTACTTCAATGAAAAAGGCCTCCATCTGCGCAATCAAGAGTAGCCTATAGGCCAAGGCCCCTCTAACTCGCTTGCTCTCTCCTCAGCAGCAGGAGCACGTGATCTGAGACAAAAGTGAGAATTTAGGACCCGGACCCGCTCGGGTCCCTGGTCGGATCTCGGAATTTCGGGTCTGTTGGACCCATGAAGAACTCTAGTTGGAGGTACTCGAGGACCGGAGTTGGGAACCACTGCTCTAAAAGTATGGCCTCTGTCTCAATTAACATCAATTGCTGAATCCAGCAATTGTGTCAGATGTTAGCTTAGTCCCAAAAGGCACCCTATCCCTTACATAATACACTACTTTGACGAGGGCCAGCAAAAGTAGTGTACGGTGAAGGGAATAGGGTGCCATTTTGGATGCAAGTGTTGTAAGTGACTCACCCCCCTCCTCCGGTGATGTAGCTGTAGCCTCCCTGGCCCAGTCCGTAGCCGTACCTCTCCCCGAGACACACCGGTTCAGAGGGGTCGTAACAGCTCAGCAGCATCTGCAGTCTGGGCAGGCTGGGGAGGGTACACATGCATGTACAAACAAACACACACCGAATGCAAACAAGCACTGCTCTCCACATCCAGTAACTTCCGCACTAAATAAAATATAATACGTTTGCTGACTTTGCCCTCAGGAGGCAGTCCTGACACAAGTTCTTTCAACTTTTGTACTTTTCTTTTTGACAGCTTTTTCACTGCATCAGGGGTTTTGGCATAAGTGTACACACACCCATTTTGGACTGAGGAGGAACTATCACTCAGACACACCATCAGCCATTGTGTCTGTTTATCTGTCTGTCTGTATGTGTGTCTGGCTGCGTGCATGTGTGTGTGTGCGTACGTGTATGTGTGTGTGTGTGTGTGTGTGTGTACTGAGAGCCTTACCTGATGAGTGTGTCATCATCCACCACCAGAAGCCATCTCGTATTTGGCACTGCGTCGCTGACATACCTCTCCAAGATGGCAAACGTCTTCCCACAATGACCTGCGGAACAAAACACACAGAGTACCATGTCTGTAACTCAAGGATGTAAGGTTGCCCATCATTTGACAGGACATTAAAGGTCCAGATCTTAATTTGAGATCTAGAATCCTCACTCAAGAACCAGAACTAAAAATAATTGTGCACATGGATCCCGAGTTAGGATTAAGATTGACTGTAGGATATAGCTTTTTTATTTATTTATTTTTTATTTCACCTTTATTTAACCAGGTAGGCCAGTTGAGAACAAGTTCTCATTTACAACTGCAACCTGGCCAAGATAAAGCAAAGCACTGCGACAAAAACAACAACACAAAGAGTTACACAAACAAACGTACAGTCAATAACACAATAGAAAAATCTATGTACAGTGTGTGCAAATGTAGAAGAGTAGGGAGCTAAGGCCATAGAGGCCATAGAGGCTAAATAATTACAATTTAGCATTAATACTGGAGTGATAGATGTGCAGATGATGATGTGCAAGTAGAGATATTGGGTGCAAAAGAGCAAGAGGATAAGTAACAATATGGGGATGAGGTAGTCGGTTGTGCTATTTACAGATTGGCTGTGTACAGGTACAGTGATCGGTAAGCTGCTCTGACAGCTGATGCTTAAAGTTAGAGAGGGAGATAAGTCTCCAGCTTCAGTGATTTTTGCAATTCTTTCCAGTCATTGGCAGCATAGAACTGTAAGGAAAGGTGGCCAAAGGAAGTGTTGACTTTGGGGATGACCAGTGAAATATACCAACTGGAGCGCGTGCTACGGGTGGGTGTTGCTATGGTGACCAGTGAGCTGAGATAAGGTGGGGCTTTACCTAGCAAAGACTTACAGATGACCTGGAGCCAGTGGGTTTGGCGACGAATATGTAGTGAGGGCCAGCCAACGAGAGCATACAGGTCGCAGTGGTGGGTAGTATATGGGGCTTTGGTGACAAAACGGATGGCACTGTGATAGACTACATCCAGTTTGCTGAGTAGAGTGTTGGAGGCTATTTTGTAAATGACATCGCCGAAGTCAAGGATCAGTAGGATAGTCAGTTTTACGAGGGTATGTTTGGCAACATGAGTGAAGGAGGCTTTGTTGCGAAATAGGAAGCCAATTCTAAATTTAATTTTGGATTTGAAATGCGTAATGTGAGTCTGGAAGGAGAGTTTACAGTTTAACCAGACACCTAGGTATTTGTAGTTGTCCACATATTCTAAGTCAGACCCGTCCAGAGTAGTGATGCTAGTCGGACAGGAGGGTGCGGGAAGCAATTGGTTGAAGAGCATGCACTTAGTTCTACTAGCATTTAAAAGCAGTTGGAGGCCACAGAAGGAGTGTTGTATGGCGTTGAAGCTCATTTGGAGGTTTGTTAGCACCGTGTCCAAAGAAGGGCCAGATGTATACAGAACAGTGTCGTCAGCATAGAAGTGGATCAGAGAATCACCAGCAGCAAGAGTGACATCATTGATATATAGAGAGAAAAGAGTCGGCCCGAGAATTGAACCCTGTGGCACCCCAATAGAGACTGCCAGGGGTCCGGACAAAAGGCCC
The DNA here is from genome assembly GCF_029448725.1 of Salvelinus fontinalis. Classification (NCBI taxonomy): domain Eukaryota; kingdom Metazoa; phylum Chordata; class Actinopteri; order Salmoniformes; family Salmonidae; genus Salvelinus; species Salvelinus fontinalis. The sequence goes on from NC_074688.1 coordinate 1,450,587, forward strand.
TCCAATTTGACACACTGAACTTTATCTGAGAAGTAGTTGGTGAACCAGGCGAGGCAGTCATTTGAAAAACCAAGGCTGTTGAGTCTGCCGATAACAATGCGGTGATTGACAGAGTCGAAAGCCTTGGCCAGGTCGTTGAAGACGGCTGCACAGTACTGTCTTTTATCGATGGCGGTTATGATATCGTTTAGGACCTTGAGCATGCCTGAGGTGCACCCATGACCAGCTCGGAAACCAGATTGCATAGTGGAGAAGGTAAGGTGGGATTCGAAATGGTCGGTGATCTGTTTGTTAACTTGGCTTTCCAAAATGTTAGAAAGCCAGGGCAGGATGGATATACAGTATATCACAAAAGTGAGTACACCCCTCACATTTTTGTAAATATTTGAGTATATCTTTTCATGTGACAACACTGAAGAAATGACACTTTGCTACAATGTAAAGTAGTGAGTGTACAGCTTGTATAACATTTGCTGTACATTTGCTGTCCCCTCAAAATAACTCAACACACAGCCATTAATGTCTAAACCGCTGGCAACAAAAGTGAGTGAAAATAAGTGAAAATGTCCAAATTGGGCCAAAGTGTCAATATTTTGTGTGGCCACCATCATTTTCCAGCACTGCCTTAACCCTCTTGGAGTTCACCAGAGCTTCACAGGTTGCCACTGGAGTCCTCTTCCACTCCTCCATGACAACATCACGGAGCTGGTGGATGTTAGAGACCTTGCACTCCTCCACCTTCCGTTTGAGGATGCCCCACAGATGCTCAATAGGGTTTAGGTCTGGAGACATGCTTGGCCAGTCCATAACCTTTACCCTTAGCTTCTTTAGCAAGGCAGTGGTCGTCTTGGAGGTGTGTTTGGGGTCGTTATCATGTTGGAATACTGCCCTGCGGCCCAGTCTCCGAAGGGAGGGGATCATGCTCTGCTTCAGTATGTCACAGTACATGTTGGCATTCATGGTTCCCTCAATGAACTGTAGCTCCCCTGTGCCGGCAGCACTCATGCAGCCCCAGACCATGACACCCCCACCACCATGCTTGACTGTAGGCAAGTCTTTGTACTCCTCACCTGTTTGCCGCCACACACGCTTGACACCATCTGAACCAAATAAGTTTATCTTGGTCTCATCAGACCACAGGACATGGTTCCAGTAATCCATGTCCTTAGTCTGCTTGTCTTCATCAAACTGTTTGCGGGCTTTCTTGTGCATCATCTTTAGAAGAGGCTTCCTTCTGGGACGACAGCCATGCAGACCAATTTGATGCAGTGTACGGCGTATGGTCTGAGCACTGACAGGCTGACCCCCCCCCTTCAACCTCTGCAGCAATGCTGGCAGCACTCATACGTCTATTTCCCAAAGACAACCTCTGGATATGACGCTGAGCACGTGCATTCAACTTCTTTGGTCGAACATGTTGAGGCCTGTTCTGAGTGGAACCTGTCCAGTTAAACCGCTGTATGGTCTTGGCCACCGTGCTGCAGCTCAGTTTCAGGGTCTTGGCAATCTTCTTATAGCCCAGGCCATTTTTATGTAGAGCAACAATTCTTTTTTTCAGATCCTCAGAGAGTTCTTTGCCATGAGGTGCCATGTTGAACTTCCAGTGACCAGTCAGTATGAGGGAGTGTGAGAGCGATGACACCAAATTTAACACACCTGCTCCCCATTCACACCTGAGACCTTGTAACACTAACAAGTCACATGACACCGGGGAGGGAAAATGGCTAATTGGGCCCAATTTGGACATTTTCACTTAGCAGTGTACTCACTTTTGTTGCCAGCGATTTAGACATTAATGGCTGTGTGTTGAGTTATTTTGAGGGGACAGCAAATTTACACTGTTATACCAGCTGTACACTCACTACTTTACATTGTAGCAAAGTGTCATTTCTTCAGTGTTGTCACATGAAAAGATATACTCAAATATTTACAAAAATGTGAGGGGTGTACTCACTTTTGTGATATACTGTAGGTCTATAACAGTTTGGGTCTAGAGTGTCTCCCCCTTTGAAGAGGGGGATGACCGCGGCAGCTTTCCAATCTTTGGGTATCTCAGATGATACGAAAGAGAGGTTGAATAGGCTAGTAATGGGGTTGCAACAATTTTGGCTGATCATTTTTGAAAGAGAGGGTCCAGATTGTCTAGCCCAGCGGATTTGTAGGGATTCAGATTTTGCAGCTCTTTCAAAACATCAGCGGTCTGGATTTGGGTGAAGGACAAGCAGGGGGGGGGGGGGGGGGGGTTGGGCAAGTTGCTACAGGGGGTGCTGAGATGTTGGCCAGGGTAGGGGTAGCCAAGTGGAATGCATGCCAGCCATAGAAAAATGTTTATTGAAATTATCGATTATCGTAGATTTATAGGTGGTGACAGTGTTTCCTATCCTCAGTGCAGTGGGCAGCTAGGAGGAGGTGCTCTTATTCTCCATGGACTTTACAGTGTCCCAAAACTTTTTGGAATTAGTGCTACGGGATGCAAATTTCTGTTTGAAAAAGCTAGCCTTAGCTTTCCTAACTGACTGAGTATATTGGTTCCTGACTTCCCTGAAAAGTTGCATATCGCGGGTGCTATTCGATGCTAATGCAGTACGCCACAGGATGTTTTTGTGCTGGTCAAGGGCAGTCAGGTCTGGAGTGAACCAAGGGCTATATCTGTTCTTAGTTCTACATTTTCTGAATATTGCATGCTTATTTAAGGTGGTGAGGAAAGCACTTTTAAAGACAACCAGGCATCCTCTACTGACGGGATGAGGTCAATATCCTTCCAGGATACCCGGGCCAGGTCAATTAGAAAGGCCTGCTCGTTGAAGTGTTTTAGGGAGCGTTTGACAGTGATGAGTGGTGGTCGTTTGACCCCAGACCCATTACACACGCAGGCAATGAGGCAGTGATCGCTGAGATCCTGGTTGAAGACAGTAGAGGTGTATTTAGAGTGCTAGTTGGTCAGGATGATATCTAAGAGGGTGCCCATGGTTACAGAGTTAGGGTTGTACCTGGTAGGTTCCTTGATAATTGAGGGCATCTAGCTTAGATTGTAGGATGGCCGGGGTGCTAAGCATGTCCCAGTTTAGGTCACCTAACAGTGCGAACTCTGAAGATATATATTTCACATATGGTGTCCAGGGCACAGCTGGGGGCTGAAGGGGGTCTATAACAAGCGACAACAGTGAGAGACTTATTTCTGAAAAGGTGGATTTTTATAAGTAGAAGCTCAAATTGTTTGGGTACAGACCTGGATAGTATGACAGAATTCTGCAGGCTATCTCTGCAGTAGAATGCAACTCCATCCCCTTTGGCAGTTCTATCTTGTCGGAAAATTGTATAGTTAGGGATGGAAATGTCAGGATTTTTGGTGGCATTCCTAAGCCAGGATTCAGACACGGCTAGGACATCCGGGTTGGCGGAGTGTGCTAAAGCAGTGAATAAAACAAACTTCGGGAGGAGGCTTCTAATGTTAACATGCATGAAACCAAGACTTTTACAGTTACAGAAGTCAACAAATGAGAGCGCCTTCGGAATGGGAGTGGTGCTGGAGGCTGCAGGGCTTGGGTTGTCCTTCTACATCACCAGAGGAACAGAGGTGGTGTAGGATAAGGGTACGGCTAAAGGTTATAAGAACTGGTCGTCTAGTGCATTTGGAACAGAGTAAAAGGAGTAGGTTTCTGGGCGCGGAAGAATAGATTCAAGGCATAATGTACAGACAAGGGTATGGTAGGATGTGAGTACAGTGGAGGTAAACCTAGGTGCTAGCAAAAGTGCTAGCTAAGGCATATTGAGCAGGGCTGGAGGCTCTACAGTGAAATAAGACAATAATCACTAACCAAAACAGCAATAGACAAGGCATATTGACATTAGGGAGAGGCATGTGTAGCCGAGGGATCATAGGGTCCAGTGAGCAGCTTGGCGAGCTGGAGACACGGCGATTCAGACAGCTAGTGGGCCGGGGTTAGCAGGCTAGTAGATGGGCCTCCAGGGGACGTCGCAACGGAAGAACCTGTTGAAACCCCCTCGGACGGTTCCGTCGGCAGACCTGTCGTGATGGATCGGCGGGCCTCCGTGTCGGCAGTAAAGGGTCTGAGGCAATTAGTAAAAGAGTTATTGTAGCCCAAGAATTGGCTGATGGACCTCTTCGGCTAGCTGGGAGATGGGCCTAGCTCGAGGCTATCTCCAGGCTAACTGGTGCTTGCTTCGGGACAGAGACGTTAGCCAGGAGTAGCCACTCAGATAGCAGCTAGCTAGCTGCAATGATCCGGTGTAAAGGTTCAGAGTTTGCGGTAGGAATCCATAGATGTGGTAGAGAAAAAGCAGTCCGATATGCTCTGGGTTGATATTGCGCTGTGCAGACTTGCATGAATTGACCGGGCTTAGGCTGGTTGATGTCCGAGTTAACGGTGATGACCGCCTACAAGTGGATAACTGACAGCTAGCAGCTAGTTAGCTTCCTAGCTTCTGATGGGGGTTCCGTTTCTAAAATATAAGAAATAGCAGATCCGTACCACATTGGGTGAGGCGGGTTGCAGGAGATTATGTTCAATCCGTAGATGGGAATTGAGATATATATCTTTTTAAATATATACGAAGAAAGCGATATATAGACGGGAAGGGACAAGACAAAAACAGACATCCGACTGCTATGCCATCTTGGATCATGAAAGCTAGATTGTTGTCTGTAGCCACATACTGACTTTGTTGAAAGACTTAATACAATGTCCGACAACTTGACTTGACTTTACAGACCAGATGTATTTCAATTCAGAGACATGGTCCACAGAATCAAAGCTCTCATTCCCGTCACAGTAGGGGAATCCTTGAGGCGAGAGGAAATCAATGAGGCTATTATGCCCTGTCTGACTAGAATTAAATTTAATTGAAAAATCTTTATCCAACCTGGCCAAAAAAAGTCAGATACTGTACAACAACAGAGGAGATGAATGTAGGCTTAGAGGGAGTAATAAAATGACTAATCAGGAGACGGAAAAGAGAAAGTTACACAGTGAAGCTAGCTGGGGTCCGACTTACTGCTGTAATAATACCCACCGGCACAGACTTCGTCCTAAATGGCACCCTATTTCCTTTATAGTGCACTACTTTTGACCAGGGATCGCAGTCTGTTACAGGAGGACCACTCCATAACAAACAGCAAGAACCCAGCGAAATAATGTCGCTCATCGCCATCGGAATCCCCCGTCTGTCCCTCTCTCCAGCCATCGGGACTGAGAGATATGGTGAAATACCCCATAGGCAAGCACCACCATCACATAGAATACACAGACCCTCATGCTTCATTTAACAGTCCCCTCGAGGTGCTCTCATTATTTCCTTGTCTTTCCCTGTAGCACCCTCGTCTTGTTACCCCTCTCTCCGCCTCGCCCTCCATTTGGCAAATCTGACCATAACTTTATCCTCGTGATTCCTGCTTAAAAGCAAAAACTAAAGCAGGAAGTACCAGTGACTCACTCAATACGTTACAGGACTGTTTTACTAACACACACTGGAATATGTTCCCGTGATCCAATGGCATTGGGGCGGCAGGTAGCCTAGTGGTTAGAGCGTTGGACTAGTAACCGAAAGGTTTCAAGCTCGAATCCCCGAGCTGACAAGGTAAAAATCTGTCGTTCTGCCCCTGAATAAGGCAGTTAACCCACTCTTCCTAGGCTGTCATTGAAAATAAGAATTTGTTCTTAACTGACTTGCCTAGATAAATAAAAATAAAAATTGAGGAGTATACCACCTCAGTCACCGGCTTCATCAATAAGTGCATTGACGATGTCGTCCCCACAGTGACCGTATGTACATATCCCAACCAGAAGCCATGGATTACAGGAACATTTTCTCAAGAAGCTTCAGGAAGAATGCTTTACCAACATGTGGTGATTCACATTTTCAGTTTTGCGCGAAATGCTGACATCTATCCATGGCTTTTGGTTCTGATAGGTTTTAATTCTCACAGTGGGAACAACACCCACTTTACACTTCCTGAGCACCGCACGTGCCACAATCGGTTAGCGTTAGTCTTAGGCTCAGTCAACTTGAGTGGCTCCAGTCAATTTGAGCATCTCCGTAAAGCTAACTGATTCGGTTAGCGTGCGGCTCAGGCCCAGTCAATTTGACAACAAGAGCCGATCTGTCTTTGGTTGACTAATAAGTAGGATGCACCAATAGAATGCAATTTCATTACTGTAGATACAGTACCAGTCAAAGGTTTGTACACAACTACTCATTCAAGGGTTTTCTTTATTTTTACTATTTTCTACATTGTAGAATAATAGTGAAGACATCAACACTATGAAATAACACATATGGAATCATGTAGTAACCAAAAAAAGTGTTCTAACATATTTTATATTTCAGATTCTTCAAACCCTTTGCCTTGATGACAGCTTTGCACACTCTTGACATTTTCTTCAGGAGGAATGCTTTTCCAACAGTCTTGAATGAGTTCCTACATATGCTGAGTGCTTGTTGGCTGCTTTTCCTTCACTCTACAGTCCAACTCATCCCAAACCATCTCAATTGGGTTCAGGTTGGGTGATTGTGGAGGCCAGGTCATCTGATGAAGCACCATCACTCTCCTTCTTGGTCAAATAGCACTTACACAGACTGAAGGTTTGTTTTGGGTCACTAAGCGCAAACCAGATGGGATGGCGTATCGCTTCAGAATGCTGTGGTTGCCATGCTGGTTAAGTGTGCCTTGAATTCTAAATAAATCACAGACAGTGTCACCAGCAAAGCAACCCCACACCATCACCCCTCCATGTCACGGTGGGAACCACACATGCGGAGATCATCCGTTCACCTACTCTGTGTCTCACTGCGGTTAGAACCAAAAATCTCAAATTTGGACTCATCAGACCAAAGGACAGATTTCCACCGGTCTAATGTCCATCGCTCGTGTTTCTTGGCCCGAGCAAGTCTCTTCTTATTAGTAGTGTTTTTTTTGCAGCAATTCGACCATGAAGGCCTGATTTGTGTGACAGCGTGTATGGCGTCGTGTGGGCGAGCGGTTTGCTGATACCATACTCACTAGACATGTAACCCATTGAGCACGTTCGGGATGCTCTGGATCGACATGTACAACAGCATGTTCCAGTTCCCGCCAATATCCAGCAACTTCGCACTTCAATTGAAGAGGAGTGGGACAACATTCCACAGGCCACAATCGACACCCTGATAAACTGTATGTGAAGGAGATGTGTCGTGCTGCATGAGGCAAATGGTGGTCACAGCAGATACTGACTGGTTTTCTGATCCACTCCCTTACCTTTTTTTTTTTAGGTATTTGATACACATCTGTATTCCCAACCAATAAAATTGTTGCATGTTGCATTTCAATTTTTGTTCAGTGTAATAAAAGCATTGCTTGAATCTATCATCGTATTTGGGGATCCGAGAAAATAAAGCCTTTGATAAACACATTTCATGTAATTTTACATCATTTTACATGACTGGAGACAAGAATAATATTTTTTAATACAACACCAGAGCATGTGAGTTGAGTTAAGTGAGGAGACCCGCATGCGTAATTTGGCTGGAGTGCTGAGAGAATTAAAAAAAAGTTGGGAGTGTTGGCCCACTCTCCAGCTCTAATTTTGCTACGGCTCAACCATGAGCTCTGGGCATGATCTACACAGCATATTTCGCTTCCTTTATCACTATTCTTATAATTTGCACTATTCTGTTGTATTTATTTAGCCTATCCCACGACTAGGTATGCACAGAGAAAAAGCACCTTGTTTTTTAAGGAGGGCATGGTGACTGAAGGAATTGGCTGAGAAAATATATGGGATAGTCGACTATAATTCTGTCTGTCAAACAGGTACAGTAGGGCTACCTCTTATTTCTTAACTAGGAAGAAGTAGGGCCCAACACAAAGCCCTCTTGTTAGAAAAAAATGACTGTGAACACTGAGGCTGTACCCACTTAAAGTTACAGTTTTAACAGTGGCCAAGTAGACTACTGTGGATATTTGATCAGAATGTAGGCCTACCAGAGTGGCCTACTTTCAAAAACAATGGAGAAAATGCATCCCATTACATTTTAACATAGAAATAGCTGTGCTATCATTCAGCCTACAGTAGCGGCCAACGTGTGGTGTTCAATGTAGGCCTACCTTTGACCTTTGAAGAAGAAAAAAAAAAACTTTACAAAATAAAACACATTATTATTCCCATTCCATTATTACAGAAAATCAGAGAAATTATGCTACCCTCTGTCTATTGGCTACTTAGCTTTTTCAAGCCAGTCTCAAAATACAACACTGCCTCTTCAGACCAAAAAAAGCTCTAGAAATGTACACGTTTTGTGTTCTTGTCGGAAGCAATCACTCCTCTATTGCTGACTATACACTTATCTATAACTGGGCTAATAGCTCAGTAACTAGCAAAGGATATGAACAAATGTAATGGTAGGAGGTAATGGTAGGAGGACTCACTGTAGCTGACCGGGTGGTGACATGACTACTGTAGTTAAAATAAGAGAAACTCATAAATGAGACTCAGATCACACAAAGTTTTTTCCCCAATTAAATCTCAACAAGATACATTTGCTCATCCTATGGCCATAATATTGGGTCAAATAACATCAAATCAAATGTTATTGGTCACACAAAGTGCACGTGTTTAGCAGATGTTATAGCGGGTGTAGCGAAATGCTAGAGTTTCTAGCTCCGACAGCGAGGTAATATCTAACAATTTCACAACAACACACACAAATCAAAAGTAAAGGAATGGAATTAGGAATATATAAACATTGGGCGAGCAATGTCAGAGAGGCATAGACAGAGTTGAAGTCGGAGGTTTACATACACCTTAGCCAAATACATTTCAACTCAGTTTTCACAATTCCTGACATTTAATCCCAGTAAAAATGCCCTGTTTTAGGTCAGTTAGGATCACCACTTTATTTTAAGAATGTGAAATGTCAGAATAATAGTAGAGAGAATGATTTATTTCAGCGAATGATCTAATTCACTCAATTAGTATTTGGTAGCATTACCTTTAAATTGTTTAACTTGGGTTAAACATTTAGGGCAGCCTTCCACATGCTTCCCACAATAAGTTGGGTGAATTTTGGCCCATTCCCTCCTGACAGAGCTGTTGTAACTGAGTCAGGTTGTAACGGCGTTCCTCTCTCTCTTCATAAGAAGAGGAGGTGTAGTGATCGAGCCAAGGCGCAGCGGGTTGTGAAAACATGATGAGTTTTATTTATATGACAAAACGAAAACAAACTATACTTGAATAAACTAACAAAATAACAAAACGAAAATAGACAGACTAGTACGACGAACTGACATAACACACGCAGAACGAACGAACAAGTACTTACTACAAAAACGCACGAACAAACCGAAACAATCCCGTATGGTGTAACATCGACACAGACACAGGAGACAATCACCCACAAACAAACAGTGAGAACACCCTACCTAAATATGACTCTTAATTAGAGGAGAACGCAAAACACCTGCCTCTAATTAAGAGCCATACCAGGCAACCAAAACCAACATAGAAACAGATAACATAGACTGCCCACCCAAAACACATGCCCTGACCTAAACACATACAAAAACAACATAAAAAAGGTCAGGACCGTTACAGAACCCCCCCCTCAAGGTGCGAACGCCGGGCGCACCAGCACAAAGTCCAGGGGAGGGTCTGGGTGGGCAGTTGACCACGGTGGTGGCTCCGGCTCTGGACGCTGTCCCCACACCACCATAGTCACTCCCCGTTTCTGTCTTCCCCTCCCAATGACCACCCTAAAACTCACATCCCCTAAATAAACGGCCAGCACCAGGAGAAGGGGCAGCACCGGGACAAGGGGCAGCACCGGGACAAGGGGCAGCACCGGGACAAGGGGCAGCACCGGGACAAGGGGCAGCACCGGGACAAGGGGCAGCACCGGGACAAGGGGCAGCACCAGGATAAAGACCAGCACCGGGATAAGGGGCAGCACCGGGACAAGGGGCAGCACCGGGATAAGGGGCAGCACCGGGATAAGGGGCAGCACCGGGACAAGGGGCAGGTCCCGGCTGATATACTCTGGCAGATCCTGGCTGAGGGACTCTGGCAGGTCTATGCAGGCTGACGGCTCTCGACGCTCATGGCAGGCTGACGGCTCTCGACGCTCATGGCAGGCTGACGGCTCTCGACGCTCATGGCAGGCTGACGGCTCTCGACGCTCATGGCAGGCTGACGGCTCTCGACGCTCATGGCTCTCTGACGGCTCTGGCTGCTCATGGCTCGCTGGCGGCTCTGGCAGATCCTGTCTGGTTGGCGGCTCTGGCAGATCCTGTCTGGTTGGCGGCTCTGGCAGATCCTGTCTGGTTGGCGGCTCTGGCAGATCCTGTCTGGTTGGCGGCTCTGGCAGATCCTGTCTGGTGGGCGGCTCTGGCGGATCCTGTCTGGCGGGCGGCTCTAGCGGCTCCTGTCTGGCGGGCGGCTCTAGCGGCTCCTGTCTGGCGGACGGCTCTGTAGGCTCATGGCAGACGGGCGGCTTTGCAGGCTCATGGCAGACGGGCGGCTTTGCAGGCTCATGGCAGACGGATGGCTCAGACGGCGCTGGGGAGACGGATGGCTCAGATGGCGCTGGGGAGACGGATGGCTCAGATGGCGCTGGGGAGACGGATGGCTCTGGCCGGATACGGCGCACTGTAGACCTGGTGCGTGGTGCCGGAACTGGAGGCACCGGGCTAAGGATAAGCACCTTCCTACTAGTGCGGGGAGCAGGGACAGGGCACACTGTATTCTCAAAGCCCACTCTATACCTGATGCGAGGTACCGGCACTGGTGACACCGGGCTGAGGACAAGCACATCAGGATTAGTAGGGGGAGAAGAAACAGTGTGTACAGGGCTCTGGAGACGCACAGGAGGCTTTGTGCGTGGTGCCGGAACTGGAGGCACCGAACTGGATACACGCACTACAGAGAGAGTGCGTGGAGGAGGAACTGGGCTCAGGAGACGCACTGGTAGCCTAGTGCGTAGTGTAGGCACTGTAGGTACTAGGCTGGGGCGGGGAGGTGGCGCCGGAAATACCGGACCGTGGAGGCGTACTGGCACTCTTGAGCATTGAGCCTGCCCAACCTTACCTGGTTGAATGCTCCCGGTCGCCCGACCAGTGCGGGGAGGTGGAATAACCCGCACCAGCCTATGTAGGCGAACCGGGGAAACCATGCGTAAGGCCGATGCCATGTATGCCGGCCCGAGGAGACGTACTGGAGACCAGACGCGTTGAGCCGGCCTCATGACACCTGGCTCAATACCCAATCTAGCCCTACCAGTGCGGGGAGGTGGAATAACCCGCACTGGGCTATGCACTCGTACAGGAGACACCGTGCGCTCTCCTGCGTAACACGGCGCCTGCCCGTACTCCCGCTCTCCACGGTAAGCCTGGGAAGTGGGCGCAGGTCTCCTACCTGCCCTTGGCCCACTACCTCTTATCCCCCCCCCCCCCCCCCCCCAAGAAATTTTTGGGTGTTACTTACGGGCTTTTTGGGCTTCCGTGCCAGACGCGTTCCCTCATAGCTCCGGTTCCTCTCTCCGGTAGCCTCTGCTCTCCTCAGTGCCTCCAGCTGTTCCCATGGGAGGCGATCCCTACCAGCCAGGATCTCCTCCCATGTGTAGCAACCCTTTCCGTCCAATATATCGTCCCATGTCCATTGCTCCTTCCTTTCCTGTCCCTTACTCCATTTACTCCGCTGCTTGGCTCTATATTTGTGGGTGATTCTGTAACGGCGTTCCTCTCTCTCTTCATAAGAAGAGGAGGTGTAGTGATCGAGCCAAGGCGCAGCGGGTTGTGAAAACATGATGAGTTTTATTTATATGACAAAACGAAAACAAACTATACTTGAATAAACTAACAAAATAACAAAACGAAAATAGACAGACTAGTACGACGAACTGACATAACACACGCAGAACGAACGAACAAGTACTTACTACAAAAACGCACGAACAAACCGAAACAATCCCGTATGGTGTAACATCGACACAGACACAGGAGACAATCACCCACAAACAAACAGTGAGAACACCCTACCTAAATATGACTCTTAATTAGAGGAGAACGCAAAACACCTGCCTCTAATTAAGAGCCATACCAGGCAACCAAAACCAACATAGAAACAGATAACATAGACTGCCCACCCAAAACACATGCCCTGACCTAAACACATACAAAAACAACATAAAACAGGTCAGGACCGTTACAGAACCCCCCCCTCAAGGTGCGAACGCCGGGCGCACCAGCACAAAGTCCAGGGGAGGGTCTGGGTGGGCAGTTGACCACGGTGGTGGCTCCGGCTCTGGACGCTGTCCCCACACCACCATAGTCACTCCCCGTTTCTGTCTTCCCCTCCCAATGACCACCCTAAAACTCACATCCCCTAAATAAACGGCCAGCACCAGGAGAAGGGGCAGCACCGGGACAAGGGGCAGCACCGGGACAAGGGGCAGCACCGGGACAAGGGGCAGCACCGGGACAAGGGGCAGCACCGGGACAAGGGGCAGCACCGGGACAAGGGGCAGCACCGGGACAAGGGGCAGCACCAGGATAAAGACCAGCACCGGGATAAGGGGCAGCACCGGGACAAGGGGCAGCACCGGGATAAGGGGCAGCACCGGGATAAGGGGCAGCACCGGGACAAGGGGCAGGTCCCGGCTGATATACTCTGGCAGATCCTGGCTGAGGGACTCTGGCAGGTCTATGCAGGCTGACGGCTCTCGACGCTCATGGCAGGCTGACGGCTCTCGACGCTCATGGCAGGCTGACGGCTCTCGACGCTCATGGCAGGCTGACGGCTCTCGACGCTCATGGCAGGCTGACGGCTCTCGACGCTCATGGCTCTCTGACGGCTCTGGCTGCTCATGGCTCGCTGGCGGCTCTGGCAGATCCTGTCTGGTTGGCGGCTCTGGCAGATCCTGTCTGGTTGGCGGCTCTGGCAGATCCTGTCTGGTTGGCGGCTCTGGCAGATCCTGTCTGGTGGGCGGCTCTGGCGGATCCTGTCTGGCGGGCGGCTCTAGCGGCTCCTGTCTGGCGGGCGGCTCTAGCGGCTCCTGTCTGGCGGACGGCTCTGTAGGCTCATGGCAGACGGGCGGCTTTGCAGGCTCATGGCAGACGGGCGGCTTTGCAGGCTCATGGCAGACGGATGGCTCAGACGGCGCTGGGGAGACGGATGGCTCAGATGGCGCTGGGGAGACGGATGGCTCAGATGGCGCTGGGGAGACGGATGGCTCTGGCCGGATACGGCGCACTGTAGACCTGGTGCGTGGTGCCGGAACTGGAGGCACCGGGCTAAGGATAAGCACCTTCCTACTAGTGCGGGGAGCAGGGACAGGGCACACTGTATTCTCAAAGCCCACTCTATACCTGATGCGAGGTACCGGCACTGGTGACACCGGGCTGAGGACAAGCACATCAGGATTAGTAGGGGGAGAAGAAACAGTGTGTACAGGGCTCTGGAGACGCACAGGAGGCTTTGTGCGTGGTGCCGGAACTGGAGGCACCGAACTGGATACACGCACTACAGAGAGAGTGCGTGGAGGAGGAACTGGGCTCAGGAGACGCACTGGTAGCCTAGTGCGTAGTGTAGGCACTGTAGGTACTAGGCTGGGGCGGGGAGGTGGCGCCGGAAATACCGGACCGTGGAGGCGTACTGGCACTCTTGAGCATTGAGCCTGCCCAACCTTACCTGGTTGAATGCTCCCGGTCGCCCGACCAGTGCGGGGAGGTGGAATAACCCGCACCAGCCTATGTAGGCGAACCGGGGAAACCATGCGTAAGGCCGATGCCATGTATGCCGGCCCGAGGAGACGTACTGGAGACCAGACGCGTTGAGCCGGCCTCATGACACCTGGCTCAATACCCAATCTAGCCCTACCAGTGCGGGGAGGTGGAATAACCCGCACTGGGCTATGCACTCGTACAGGAGACACCGTGCGCTCTCCTGCGTAACACGGCGCCTGCCCGTACTCCCGCTCTCCACGGTAAGCCTGGGAAGTGGGCGCAGGTCTCCTACCTGCCCTTGGCCCACTACCTCTTATCCCCCCCCCCCCCCCCCAAGAAATTTTTGGGTGTTACTTACGGGCTTTTTGGGCTTCCGTGCCAGACGCGTTCCCTCATAGCTCCGGTTCCTCTCTCCGGTAGCCTCTGCTCTCCTCAGTGCCTCCAGCTGTTCCCATGGGAGGCGATCCCTACCAGCCAGGATCTCCTCCCATGTGTAGCAATGAACGAACGAACAAGTACTTACTACAAAAACGCACGAACAAACCGAAACAATCCCGTATGGTGTAACATCGACACAGACACAGGAGACAATCACCCACAAACAAACAGTGAGAACACCCTACCTAAATATGACTCTTAATTAGAGGAGAACGCAAAACACCTGCCTCTAATTAAGAGCCATACCAGGCAACCAAAACCAACATAGAAACAGATAACATAGACTGCCCACCCAAAACACATGCCCTGACCTAAACACATACAAAAACAACATAAAACAGGTCAGGACCGTTACACAGGTTTGTAGGCCTCCTTGCTCGCACATGCTTTTTCAGTTCTGCCCACAAATTTTCTATGGGATTGAGGTCAGGGCTTTGTGATGGCCACTCCAATACCTTGACTTTGTTGTCCTTAAGCCATTTTGCCACAACTTTGGAAGTATGCTTGGGGTCATTGTCCATTTGGAAGACCCATTTGCGACCAAGTTTGAACTTCCAGACTGATGTCTTGAGATGTTGCTTCAATATATCCACATAGTTTCCTTTCCTCATTATGCCATCTATTTTGTGAAGTGCACCAGTCCCTCCTGCAGCAAAGCACCCCCACAACATGATGTTGCCACCCCCGTCCTTCACGTTTGGGAGAGTGTTCTTCAGCTTGCAAGCCTCCCCCGTTTTCCTCCAAACATAACAATGGTCATTATAGCCAAACAGTTCTATTTTTGTTTCATCAGACCAGAGGACATTTCTCCAAAAAGTACGATATTTGTCCCCATTTGCATTTACAAACCGTAGTCTGGCTTTTTTAGGGCTGTTTTGGAGCAGTGGCTTTTTCCTTGCCCATGTTGATATGGGACTCGTTTTACTGTGGATATAGATATTTTTGTACCCGTTTCTGCTAGCATCTTCACAAGGTCCTTTAAGTTGTTCTGGGTTTGATTTGCACTTTTTGCACCAAAGTACGTTCATCTCTAGGATACAGAGCGCGTCTCCTTCCTGAGCGGTATGACGGCTGTGTGGTCCCATGGTGTTTATACTTGCGTACTATTGTTTGTACAGATGAACGTGGTACCTTCAGGCGTTTGGAAATTGCTCCCAAGGATGAACCAGACTTGTGGAGGTCTACAATTTATTTTCTGAGGTCTTGGCTGATTTCTTTTGTTTTTCCCATGATGTCAAGCAAAGAGGCACTGAATTCTAAGGTAGGCCTTGACATACATCCAAAGGTACACCTCCAATTGACTCAAATTATGTCAATTAGCCTATCAGAAGCTTATAAAGCCATGCCATAATTTTTTGGAATGTTCCAAGCTGTTTAAAGGCACAGTCAACTTAGTGTATGTAAACTTCTGACCCACTGGAATTGTGATACAGTGAATTATAAGTGAAATAATCTGTCTGCAAACAATTGTTGGAAAAATGACTTGTCATGCATAAAGTAAATGTCCTAATCGACTTGCAAAAACTATAGTTTGTTAACAATAAATTTGTGTAGTGGTTGAAAAACGAGTTTTAATGACTCCAGCCTAAGTGTATATAAACTTCCGACTTCAACTGTAGATACAGTAGAATAGGATAGAATACAGTTTATACATGAGATGAGTACTGCAAAATATGTATTCTTTTTTTTTTTTTTTAAGTGTCTAGTGTTCCATTATTAAAGTGACCAGTGATTCCAAGTATATGTATATAGGGCAGGAGCCTCTAATGTGTTAGTGATGGCTATTTAACAGAATTTAACAGTCTGTTAAATAGACGTCAACATTAAAATAGGGAGCTGCCCCTTTTAAGGCCATTTTCTTCTCTTAATCATATGACAATCAACTTTTACCAGTTGAATGTTGACAGAAATCAAATAAGTGTCTGGTTAAAAGTAGTGCACTATGTAGTGAATAGGGTGCCATTTGGAATGATGACAGAGTGGCGAATGAGCGTTCCATGCCAGCGCTACGCCAAGGCCAACCAAGGTTTTTGATTTCCGATTTAGCCTGCCGTTGAATAATGATAAGTAGGGTGATTACACAGCCCCGGCTCTGTTGGATTGTGCGTGAAAGAAAGAGTGTTGGCTTTGTCTGTTCCAGATACACTGATTTACTGCATATTACAGCACAAGCATTCCATTACACACCATTCCCTTCCCCTGCCCCTTTCCCATTGCAGAATTGATAGGTGAAATTGTCATAATTAAGATAAAATCAGAAGAGAGCAAGGTTGATAGCTAACAACCCTATTCAGTGTTTACTTGAACTCTTCTATAAAACTCAAGTCAGTAACGGTCATTTACTCGCAGAGAAGTGGTACTGTCACGTTCTGACCCTAGTTATTGTGTTAATCCTTTGTTTTGTTGGTCAGGACGTGAGCTGGGTGGGCATTTCTATGTGTTCTGTTTCTATGTTGGGTTAATGGGTTGCCTGGTATGGCTCTCAATTAGAGGCAGGTGTTTGGCGTTTCCTCTGATTGAGAGTCATATTAAGGTAGGTTGTTCTCACTGGTTGTTTGTGGGTGATTGTCTTCCGTGTCTGTATGTATGTTAGTACCACACGGGACTGTAGCGTTGGTTTGTAGTCTGTACCTGTTTCGTGCGTTCTTCGTGTATTTGTAAGTTCTCATGTTTTAGGTCAGTCTACGTTGTTTTGTAATTTTCCAAGTGTTTTTCGTGTTCGTGTTCGTCTTTAAATAAATAAATAATGTCATCATACCTCGCTGCACATTGGTCTTCCGATCCCTCTCTCCTCTCCTCGTCCGAGGAGGAGGAAGAGTACGACAGGAGTGTGAAGGTGAACGGAAAGGCTCTGGAGCAACGAACCGCCCTTGCTGTCTCTCCAGGGCAGGTTCCCCTCTCTCCACTGGGATTCTCTGCCTCTAACCCTGTTACTGGGGCTGAGTCACTGGCTTGCTGGTGCTCTTTCATGCCGTCCCTAGGAGGGGTGCGTCACTTGAGTGGGTTGAGTTACTGACGTGAACTTCCTGTCTGGGTTGGCGCCCCCCCTTGGTTGTGCTGTGGTGGAGACCTTTGTGGGCTATACTCTGCCTTGTCTCAGGATTGTAAGTTGGTGGTTGAGGATATCCCTCTAGTGGTGTGGGGGCTGTGCTTTGGCAGAGTGGGTGGGGTTATTTCCTTCCTGTTTGGCCCTGTCCGGGGGTTTCTTCGGATGGGGCCACAGTGTCTCCTGACCGCTCCTGTCTCAGCCTCCAGTATTTATGCTGCAGTAGTTTATGTGTCGGGGGGCTAGGGTCAGTTGGTTATACCTGGAGTACTTCTCCTGTCTTATCCAGTGTCCTGTGTGAATTTAAGTATGCTCTCTCTAATTCTCTCGTTCTCTCTTTCTCTCTGAGAACCTGAGCCCTAGGACCATACGTCAGGACTACCGGGCATGCTGACACCTTGCTGTCCCCAGTCCGCCCGGCCTTGCTGCTATTCCAGTTTCAACTGTTTCTGCCTGCGGTTACGAAACCCCCACCTGTCCCAGACCTGCTGTTTTCAACTCTTAATGATCGGCTATGAAAAGCCAACTGAGATTTATTCCTGATTATTATTTGACCATGCTTGTCATTTATGAACATTTTGAAAATCTTGGCTCTCTCTAATTTTCTCCTTCTCTCTTTCTTTCTCTCGGAGGACCTGAGCCCTAGGACCATACGTCGGGACTACCGGCCGTGGTGACTCCTTGCTGCCCTCAGTCCGCCTGGCCTTGCTGCTATTCCAGTTTCAACTCTTCTGCCTGCGGTTATGGAACCCCTACCTGTCCCAGACCTGCTGTTTTCAACTCTTAATGATCGGCTATGAAAAGCCAACTGAGATTTATTCCTGATTATTATTTGACCATGCTTGTCATTTATGAACATTTTGAAAATCTTGGCTCTCTCTAATTTTCTCCTTCTCTCTTTCTTTCTCTCGGAGGACCTGGGCCCTAGGACCATGCGTCGGGACTGCCGCCCGTGGTGACTCCTTGCTGTCCCCAGTCCGCCTGGCCTTGCTGCTATTCCAGTTTCAGCTGTTCTGCCTGCGGTTATGGAACCGCCACCTGTCCCAGACCTGTTGTTTTTCAACTCTTAATGATCAGCTATGAAAAGCCAACTGAAAATTATTCATGATTATTATTTGACCATGCTTGTCACTTATGAACATTTTTGAACATCTTGGCATAGTTCTGTTATAATCTCCTCCCGGCACAGCCAGAAGAGGACTGGCCACCCCTCATAGCCTGGTTCCTCTCTAGGTTTCTTCCTAGGTTTTGGCCTTTCTAGGGAGTTTTTCCTAGCCACCGTGCTTCTACACCTGCATTCTAGCTGTTTGGGGTTTTAGGCTGGGTTTCTGTACAGCACTTCGAGATATTATCTGATGTACGAAGGGCTATATAAAATAAAATTGATTGATTGATTGATTGACAATCGTTACAGAATCACCCACCAAACTAGGATCAAGCAGCAGGGAAAAGGGCAGCGACAGCAACCGCAGGAATCCCAGGATTCATGGACATGGGAGGAGATCTTGAACGGAGAAGGACCCTGGGCACAGGCTGGGGAGTATCGCCGCCCCAAAGCTGAGCTGGAGGAAGCGAAAGCTGAGCGGCGGCGATATGAGGAGGCAGCAAGGCAGCGTGACAGGTACGAGAGGCAGCCCCATAATTTTTTTGGGGGGAGGCTAGAAAGGAGTGTGGCTAAGCCAGGTAGCAGACCTGAGCGCACTCCTCGTGCTTATTATAAGCAACGCGTCACTGGTCAGGCACCGTGTTATGCGGTTAAGCGCACGGTGTCGCCAGTGCGTGCCCATAGCCCGGTGCGCCCTCCGAAAGTGTCGTGTGAGTGTGGGCATCCAGCCGGGGCGTGTTGTGCCTGCTCAGCGCGTCTGGTCTCCGGTACGCAGTTTCGGTCCAGGGTATCCTGCGCCGGCTCTGCGTGCTGTGTCTCCGGGGCGCTGGGAGGGTGCAGTACGTCCTATGCATAGGCTTCGCTCGTACCGGGCAAATGTGGGAGTGGAGCCTAAGGGAGAGGTGCGCGTAGTAGGCACTAGATCTCCAGTGCTCATCCACAGCCCGGTTCAACCTGTGCCTGCACTCTGGAGGGTACGGGCTGGAATAGTACTCCAGCCTGGGGGAGTGGTGCAAAGGCTGCGCACCAGAGCTCCAGTGCTCCCCCACAGCCCGGTCCTTCAGGTGCCTCCTCTTAACATCAAGCCTCCTGTAGGTCTCTCCAGCCTGGTGGGTCCTGTGGCAGCCCCACGCACCAAGCTGTCTCTCCGTCTCCTCCCTACAGGTGTGCCCGTCTGCCAAGCGCCGTCAGAGCTGACCGTCTGTCCCGAGCCGTCAGAGCTGCCCGTCTGTCCAGAGCCGTCCAGCCAGGATCAGCCAGAGCCGTCCAGCCAGGATCAGCCAGAGCCGTCCAGCCAGGACCAGCCAGAGCCGTCCAGCCAGGACCAGCCAGAGCCGTCCAGCCAGGACCAGCGAGAGCCGTCTAGCCAGGACCAGCCAGAGCCATCCAGCCAGCCAGGACCAGCCAGAGCCGTCAGCCAGCCATGACCAGCCAGAGCCGTCAGCCAGCCATGACCAGCCAGAGCCGTCAGCCAGCCATGACCAGCCAGAGCCGTCAGCCAGCCATGACCAGCCAGAGCCGTCAGCCAGCCATGACCAGCCAGAGCCGTCAGCCAGCCATGACCAGCCAGAGCCGTCAGCCAGCCATGACCAGCCTTGACCAGCCAGAGCCGTCAGCCAGCCTTGAGCAGCCAGAGCCGTCAGCCAGCCTTGACCAGCCAGAGCCGTCAGCCAGCCTTGACCAGCCAGAGCCGCCAGCCAGCCAGGATCCGCCAGAGCCAGCCAGCCAGGATCCGCCAGAGCCAGCCAGCCAGGATCCGCCAGAGCCAGCCAGTCCGGAGTTGTCCCTCAGTCCGGGGCTGCCCCTAAGTCCAGCGGGACCCATGTCTAGGGTTCCCAGTCCAAGGTCGGTGGCAAGGGTCGCCACCTTGAGGAGGCCACAGAAGCGGACAAAGACAAGGGTGAAGTGGGGTCCACGTCCTGCGCCAGAGCCGCCGCCGCGGACAGATGCCCACCCAAACCCTCCCCTATAGGTTTAGGTGGTGCGGTCGCAGGGGTACTGTCACGTCCTGACCCTAGTTATTGTGTTAATCCTTTGTTTTGTTGGTCAGGACGTGAGCTGGGTGGGCATTTCTATGTATTGTGTTTCTATGTTGGGTTCGTCCGAGGAGGAGGAAGAGTACGACAATCGTTACAGGTACTGGTTGAATCGGAGGTTTCCATATTCATTCCAAAACCATCCTAAAAGTTGGGCATTTCCACCTGATAAGACTAAATCGTATCGAAATCTTACAGTATCTTAAGACTATTAGTATTTAAGACTGAATCTATCAAATCACAAAACATCTGATCGAGCCAGCATATTCAAATTCCTGCTACTGTGGGCATATTCGACATTATTAACAGGTCTACCTGAAGTCATGCTGACATTGTTACTATCACTTACACTTCAATAGATGCAGTCTGTCACAATAGTCCTGAATGAAAATGACCCAGGTCGCAATCATGAAGAAAATAAAACTATCCGGCTTTCGTCGTTTTACATTGAGAACCGTGGAAAAGATGAGAGCTGACATTTTAGTAAATTCGCAGATTGCGCATCTGTCACAGACAAGACACCCAATTAACAACCTCATGAAAAAGCAGTGGCAAAACAGAGGCACAAAATGTTCCCACAGCCCTTTGTTGCATCCCAAATCTTATGAGAGCAGGATCAAATTATGCTTGATTAAATAATAACAACACAATATAATGTGTAGTGCAATTGGTAGACTGGTATAACATGCCTTGTTGTACCTGTAGCATCAGACTTGCCATCTGCCAGAGTTTGTCAGACTGAATCAAATCAGGAAATAATTCAGTCCTTATCTATTCAATTCACTTGGGCATATAGCTAATTCTACACATCTGCTAGCATGCGACATAATGTCATCTCGAAATAAGAGGTCTAAAAACATCTGACAAACTTAGATTTTTATGAAGTGAATTGTCTTAGATCTTAGCTTCATACACATTATTTAGCGATCTTTATCTTTGAACAAAATCAACTCTGAACTTTTCAACTGTACTTTTGAAATTGCATCAAATTGTCTCAATTGCAACAGGTCCTGACTAGAGTGGATATAGGGATGGGAGCAGGGCCTGTATTCACATTGCATCTCAGATTAAGTGTGCTGATCTAGGACCAGGTCCTCCCTGTCCATGTAATCTTAATAATTATTCATATCTAAATTAGGCAAAAGTGATCCTAGATTAGCACTCCAACTCTGAGACATTTTATGGATACAGGCCCTGGACTAACTCACCTCTCTCTGTGTTGGGGACTCCTAGGTCGATGGTAGGTATGGAGGGGTCAGTGTGGTCACTGTAATACTCCAACAGAGATGCCTCTCTCTCCCACGTCTTCTTCACCACTGGGACTGGGGCAGGACAACAGGACGACAGGTAAAACAATACAGCTCAACACTTCCACACTACCATAGTAAGAAGAATCAGGCTTCTGTATACAGAAAACTTGCAGCATTATTCATTATGAATGTTAAAAACATATAACTTGTTTTTCACAGAACTTTTTGAAATAAACATGATTTAATGATTATAAATCAGAACAATTAGCTGTGACCGACATGTCAGCCGGAGCTGATGTCGAATTTTCCGGGTGCTTCCGAAATTCAAACAGCCTAGTCAAAGCAAGTTGGTGACTGACATCTTGTGCTGAGAGTTAAACCAGACCTGACAGAGTCAGCACTTTACCAGGCACACATCTCAAAAGGCAAAAAATACAATCTTTTAGAAGAATAGAGAAAATGTCGACATGAATATTTTACGAACATTATGGACCCTGTCTGAGTTTCACCACCCCAGAGCTTCAGAGGAGCTTCAAAGATCTGACTCACCCCTCTCAGTGTGAAACTTCTTACAAGTTTTCACAGCGACAAAGATGTCTTCCTTCTTTACAGGCTCCCCCTGTAAAAAAAAAACAGGAAAAAGTTTTTCCTGGTCAGGTCACGTGGTCAGGAAAAACACTGCACCCTATTGAAGGAACATACATCCTAAGAGAGGAGCTGTTGTCATTGAAGCACTATCGTTGAAGCACTATTGAGATGGTGAATTTTTCAAATTCCCTGCCCCGTGTTGAATTGTACTCGTGAATATTGCAATATCTCCTCAAGATGACACAGGTTATTAGGTTATTAGTTGAGTGAAATGTGAATTGGCCGTCTTTATTTAAGTGCTCAGATCTCCTGCCTGTCTATCTGTGGCTCTCAGGCTGATGAGGCCTCTCTGTCAGGCTCAAGGCCTTCTGCTTTATGGCTGCATCTCAAACGGCACACTATTCCCCATGTAGTGCACTACTTTTGACCAGGGCCAGTAGGGAACAGGGTGGAATTTGGAACACATACAATGTGTTATCACCATCTTCTCGGCATATTAGAGCTCTGGCAACAACCAGGTTAGTGGTAAGATGAAGTGGAGAAAGGGTAGGAGGGAGGAAGGGTTGGAGGGAGGAAAGATAGAAGAGAGAATAAAAGGAACAAGCCAGAAATGAGAGGGGGAGAAAGGGTAGGAGGGAGTTATGAAATTATGAAAATGTATGCACACGCTCTGGATAAGAGCATCTGCTAAATGACAAAAATGTAATTAAAACATAATTAAATAAAAATTGTAATTTAAATTAAAATGAGGGAGTAGGGGTAGGAGGGAGGAAGGATAGAAGACTAACTGGAGAGAGAGAGAGCCAAGATAGCCCTGGATCTCTCTCCCTAAGGGGAATGAGAGAGAAGGTGAAAGCGTATGTGAATAACATTTTACGTTCGTGCTTTTCTAATAACCCATTTCTGTGTTCATGCTAGTGACTGATGAATGAATCCTCACTATCAGTGTCTGCAATTTAGCAGTACGCCTAGACCATTGTTTTGAGAATGAAAGAGATCAGTTTCAAGGTCCCAGCTTAGAGAAGAAGCCTCATCAGGTATTGGTCTGTCACATGCATGAACCAGTATTGGTTGGTCACATGAATGAAGCAAACGTTAATGATGAATTAATTATGAATAACGAATAAGCTAAATCATGCAAATATAACTTGTCTGCAGTATATAAGAAATCTAACGGGACTGCCCCAGAAGAGCTCCTGACAGATGCGTACTATGGTGCATCAAGTTTGTTGGAACCTCTCCAGTTACCTGTTGTGGCAGACCAGGGGGTTGGGTCAAGACGTTTACACAGATCAGACACAGACAGAGTATGATTAGCTTGGTATCAAGGGTGTTTATTTAATAATAAATCAAAAGAAAAGGATTGGTCTCCCCCATGAAACCCTCTCCGGGATACCGTCTTCTGGGCTCCGGGTCTTGCTGTATCCTGTTGGGCACACAAACTCAAACTCCCTCGTCTTAGCTCGGGCACCGTCTCCAACTACATGGAAGTCACCTTACTTCACCCAGTCCTCCCCTGTGTGCTGCCCTTCTAGCAGCTTTATGGGGCTTGTACAGCTGGTGAGCAATCAGCCCTTGATTACTCACCAACTCCCCAATCAGCCCCAATTAGTCCTGGGCGGAGAGCTCGTCGAGACCTGGCACGTCCAGCAGATGGAATCATTGCCTCGTGATGTATACTCCGTCTGTCACCAGGCCTCGACGAGTCTCCCCCTGGTGGCTGACCAGCTGTACGCCAGACAGCTCTGTGTGGGCGGGGACTGTCGTCAGTGCGACGTACGTCTCCCTTCTCGATAGGGCATCCACGTTTCCATGCTTCGCCCCTGACCTGTGCACAACAGAAAAAGAGAAGCGTTGAAGGGACAAGAACCACCTGGTAACCCGATCGTTTGTGTCCTTTCCCCTGGCCATCCAGACCAGGGGAGCATGGTCCGTGACCAGGGTGAAGTGGGTACCCAACAGGTAATACTTGAGAGTGTTTAGCGCCCACTTCACCGCTAGACACTCTTTCTCCACAACGGAGTACTTTTTCTCTCTAGGAACCAGCTTTCTGCTGATGTACGTGATTGGGGTGCTCCTCCCCATCGTGTATCTGGGACAGAATGGCGCCTAGTCCCGTATCACACGCATCCGTCTGGACCACCATCGGCACCTGGAAATCGGGCGTTACGAGAATCGGATGGGAGCACCGCGCTTCCTTCAGACGGCTTCTGTCTCGTTCGTCCATTTCACAGATTTTCGGGAGGCAGGCCCTGGTTAGATCGGTGAGGGGGGAAGCTATAGCCGCAAAGTTGGGGATAAATCGGCTATACTATCCTGCCAGTCCCAGGAAGGACTTGACCTGTGTTTTGGTGCGTGGAACGGGCCAGTCACGCACTGCTTGAACCTTCCTCTCCTGGGGCTTGACGTTCCCCCGTCCGATCAAATACCCCAGGTACTCCACCTCCTCGAAACCTAGTTTGCACTTCTTGGGGTTTGCGGTCAACCCGGCTTGTCCGAGCGCGTCCAGCATCGCCTAGAGGTGCATCAAGTGCTCTTCCCAACCTTGGGTTTGGATGATGATGTCATCCAAATAGGCCGCTGCGTACAGCTGGTGGGGTCGAAGTACTTTGTTCATCAGCCGTTGAAATGTGGGCGGGGCTCCATGGACACCGAACGGGAGCACCCGGTACTGATACAACCGTCTGGTGTCGAAAATGCCGTCTTCTCCCGGGAGGAGGCTGCCAACGGTACCTGCCAATATCCTTTGGTCATGTTCAAGGGAGCTGATGTACCGGGCCTTTCCCAATCGGTCGATGAGCTCGTCCACCCTCGGCATGGGATATGTGTGGAACAAGCTGATGTCGTTCACCCCCCGGAAATCGTTACAGAAGCGGAGGCTACCGTCAGGTTTGGGCACCAACACAATTGGGCTGCACCATGCACTGTGGGACTCTTCAATGACCCCCATCCTCAGCATAGCCTCCACTTCTTGTTTCACGGCCTTCCTTCGGGCCTCCGGAATCTGATATGGCCTCTTTCTTACCGTGTAAGAACGGATTCCGCGCCGGGCCGGGTACGGCCGTGTTCCGATCGACAAGCCTCCTGAGCTCTTGCTTCTGGGCCGGGTCGAGGTCCTCATTGCTCAGGACCGTTGGCGTCCTGGGTCCCGACCATAACACGGCCAAGGCTGTCCTCTCGTGCCACTTCTTCAACAGGTTCACGTGGTAAATCTGTTGAGGTTTCCGTCTCCCCGGTTGCCGTACGCGGTAATTGACAGGTCCCATTTCTCGACCACCTTGTATGGTCCGTACCATTTTGCCAGGAACTTACTTTCGGCCGTGGGGATTTAAGACCAGGACCCTGTCTCCCACCTGGAATTCTCGGGGCTGGGCTCCCCGATTGTAGACCTGAGCTTGGGCGCGTTGGACCTTCTCCATATGTTCCCTCACAACGGGCCATATGGCTGTCATCCGCTCCCTCATCGTCTTCACGTGCTCTACCATGCTGCGTAATGGGGTCGGTTGGGCTTCCCACACCTTCTTTGCGAGGTCCATAGAACAATCAGCCCTTGATTACTCACCAACTCCTCAATCAGCCCCAATTAGTCCTGGGCGGAGAGCCCGTCCAGACCTGGCATGTCCAGTAGATGGAGCCATCGCATCGTGATGTATACTCCGTCTCACCAGGCCTCAACGAGTCTCCCCCTGGTGGCTGACCAGCTGTGCGCCACACTGTTAATACACAATGACTCATTGAAGATTGACTTTGAACGTCCCTGTGTAGAATTTCCACTAAACTTTGGCGTCAAGAACAGGATGATTGATTCTGCCTGCAGAGCTTTCCAGTGGAGGTCTGTGAGGAAAACCGGTGGCGCAATTTATGAAGCGTGAGGGAAATTCCCGTCTGACCAAAAGAGGACGAGACCCGCCCAGACCAGACCCTTACTGTGAGCTGCCCAGGAGGAGACACATTATCCGCAAATAATTGAGGGACTGTCTTCGAGTCAATTTAAGTCAATTTAAATGAATTTGTGTAAAAAATAAATAAATAATAAAACAAATAAAATGATGGCGAATAATGCAAAATAAGGTACCCATAGTCTTATAGAGAGAAAGGCTATTCACTAGTCTTATGAGAAGACTAGAGCAAGGGCGTAACGGTACCATGGAAAGCCCCGCTGACAGCTGTCTGTAGGCATTTATAGGAGAAGTGTCTAAGTGGTCTGCAGCCACTTCTAATAGTTTGTGAAAGATACATATGGTGCAAATAGGTAATAAGGGAGATTACCGAGTGTGTTTGGGAGTAAATGTGGATGTGAAAGTTGTGTGAGAGTGGAAAGCACATGTTAAGCTGATTGAAATTTGGATAAACTGATTGATTGAAATTTGGATAATTAAAGGAATGAAATTTAGCGATTAAGTACTGAGTAAATGAGAGCTGTGTGAAATAAGTTTTTCGATCTATAACGCTAACTATGGTTATCTAGGGATTCCGTCCACCACCACCCATCGTAGTCTGGGACTACTAGCACGAGTGTCATTGAGCACAGGGTGTTTTAAGAAGCAGAAAGAGAATCATTGAAGATACATATGAGGCATAGGATGTAATGACAGAAATGTCTACGTGGTCTGAACCACTGATAATGGCACAAGTGTTATTATTATAGTAGGAATTTAGGAATCGTTGAAGATGCACATGTGGGGGTGTGGATGTAAATACCTAAATCCACCACTGCCCATCGGCTCTCTCAATCAATCAACCACATTTATTCATAAAGCCCTTTTTACATCAGCAGATGTCACAAAGTGCTATAGAGAAACCCAGCCTAAAACCCCAAACAGCAAGCAATGCAGATGTAGAAGCACAGTGGCTAGAAAAAACTCCCTAGAAAGGCAGGAACCTAGGAAGGAACCTAGAGAGGAACCAGGCTCTGAGGGGTGGCCAGTCCTCTTCTGGCTGTGCCGGGTGAAGATTTTAAGAGTACATAGCCATTAACCTGTCTGGGACGGGGGTTCCGCTAGCGGAACTCCTCCCACATTCCACTGAAAAGGCAGAGCGCGAAATTCAAAAAAATATATTTTTTAAATATTTAACTTTCACACATTAACAAGTCCAATACAGCTAATGAAAGATACAGATCGTGTGAATCCAGCCAACATGTCCGATTTTTAAAATGTTTAACAGGGAAGACACAATATGTAAATCTATTAGCTAACCACCTTAGCAAAAGACACCATCTTTTCTTTGTCCACCAACACCACTAGCTATCACCAATTCGGCCAAATAAAGATATTGATAGCCACTAACCGAGAAAAAACCTCATCAGATGACAGTCTGATAAAATATTTATGGTATAGGATAGGTTTTGTTAGAAAAATTTGCATATTTCAGGTATAAATCATAGTTTACAATTGCACCCACCATCACAACTCGACTAGAATAAATACAGAGAGCAACGTGTAATACCTAATTACTAATCATAAAACATTTCTTAAAAATACACAGCGTACACTAATTGAAAGACACAGATCCTGTGAATACAGACAATATTTCAGATTTTCTAAGTGTCTTACAGCGAAAACACAATAATCGTTATATTAGCATAGCACATGTGCAAACATTACCCCAGCATTGATTCACAGCAAAAAGAGCGATAGCATTATCACCACCAAAATGTATTAATTTTTTCACTAACCTTCTCAGAATTCTTCAGATGACACTCCTGTAACATCATATTACAACATACATATAGAGTTTGTTCGAAAATGTGGATATTTAGCCACCAAAATCATGGTTAGACAATGAGAAAAGTAGCCCAGCTGGTCAGAAAATGTCGTGCGCCATATTAGACAGTGATCTAGTCTTATGCATAAATACTCATAAACTTGACTAAAAAATACAGGGTGGACAGCGATTGATAGGCAATTTAATTCTTAATACAATCGCTGAATTACATTTTTTAAATTATCCTTACTTTTCAATACAGGTTGCGCCAAGCGAAGCTATACCAAACAAAATGGCGGAATTAAGCGTTTAACATTTTTCGACAGAAACACGATTTATCATCATAAATTGTTCTTACTATGAGCTGTTCTTCCATCAGAATCTTGGGCAATGAATCCTTTCTTGGGTCTAATCGTCTTTTGGTCGAAAGCTGTCTTCTTGCCATGTGGAAATGCCCACTAACGTTCGGCATGAACTGGAAACGTGCCCAGCGGTTCAAAGTGTCTCAGAAAGAAATGCCTCAAAATCGCACTAAACGGATATAAATTGCTATAAAACGGTTTAAATTAACTACCTTATGATGTTTTTAACACCTATAACGAGTAAAAACATGACCGGAGAAATATTACTGGCTAAACAACAGGTTGGAAGGAGGCGAGTCTGACGTCCTTCGTGCGTCAGGCGCAGGCAGCAAAAGGAAGCTACTTCCGGTATTTGGTCTTTTATACAGGCCCTGATTGCGCAATCGACTCCATTCAAAGCGTCACCCCTTACTGACATCTAGAGGAAGAGGTAGGCAGTGTTTGTATCCTCATAGCATTTACTGGGACTTTACAACTGACTTGGAATCAGGGGCCAAGATTTCTGAAATCTGACTCCCTGTCAGGAAAAGTGCTGTAGAAGGAGTTCTGTTTCACTCAGAGACAAAATTCCAACGGCTATAGAAACTAGAGAGTGTTTTCTATCCAATAATAATAATAATATGCATATTGTACGAGCAAGAATTGAGTAGGAAGCCGTTTAAAAAGGACACGTTTTCCAGAAAAAGTGACAACAGCACCCCCTGTCCTCATCAGGTTTTAAGGCCAGATATTTCTACTTGATGTTCAAATGTTCATAGATGACCAGCAGGATAATCATCACAGTGGTTGTAGAGGGTGCAACAGGTCAGTGCCTCAGTAGTAAATGTCAGTTGATTTTTCATAGCCGAGCATTCAGAGGTCGAGAAAGCTGGTGCGGCAGAGAGAGAGTCAAAAACACCAGGTCCTGGATAGGTAGCACATCCTGTAAACAGGTCAGGGTTCCCTAGTCGCAAGCAGAAGAGTTGAAGCTGGAGTTGAAGCAGCACGACCAGGTGGACTGGGGACAGCCAGGAGTCATCAGGCCAGGTAGTCCTGA
Organism: Salvelinus fontinalis; assembly: GCF_029448725.1. Classification (NCBI taxonomy): domain Eukaryota; kingdom Metazoa; phylum Chordata; class Actinopteri; order Salmoniformes; family Salmonidae; genus Salvelinus; species Salvelinus fontinalis. The sequence goes on from NC_074688.1 coordinate 1,479,871, forward strand.
GGCATGATCCTAGGGCTCAGGTCCTCTGGGAAGGGAGGGAGAGAAGGAGAATTAGAAGGAGCATACTTAAATTCACACAGGACACCAGATAAGTCAGGAGAATTTCACCAGATATAACAGACTGACCCTCACCCCCCGACACATAGACTATTGCAGCATAGATACTGGAGACTGGGGTGGGTCAGGGGACACTGTGGCACTGTCCGATGATACCCCCAGACAGGGCCAACCAGGCAGGATATAACCCCACCCACTTTGCCAAAGCACAGCCCCCACACCACTAGAGTGATACCAACAGACCACCAATTTACTGCCATGAGTAGGCTGAGTATAGCCTACGAAGATCTACTCCACCGCACGAGCCCGAGGGGGCGCAAAACCAGAGAGGAAGTTCACGTCTGTGACTCAACCCTCTCTTAGGGACGGCATGGAAGGTCACGAGTAAGCCAGTGACTCAGCCCCCGTAATAGGGTCAGAGGCAGAGAATCCCAGTGGAGAGAGGGGAGCCGGCGAGGCAGAGACAGCAAGGATAGTTCGTCCCTCCAGTGCCTTTCCGTTCAACTTCGCACTGCTGGGCCACACTACACTCAATCATAGGACCTACTGAAGAGATGAGTCTTCAGTAGAGACTTAAAGGTTGAGACCGAGTCCGCGTCTCTCACATGGACAGGCAGATCATTCCATAAAAATGGAGCTCTATAGGAGAAAGCCCTGCATCCAGCTGTTTGCTTAGAAATTCTAGGGACAATAAGGAGGCCTGCATCTTGTGACCATAGCGAACGGATAGGTGGGAGCAAGCCCATGTAATGCTTTGTAGGTTAGCAGTAAAACCTTGAAATCAGCCCTAGCTTTAAGAGGCTCTAGCACTGGAGTAATATGATAACATTTGTGGGTTCTAGTCAGGATTCTAGCAGCTGGGTTTAGCACTAACTGAAGTGTATTTAGTGCTTTATCCAGGTAGCTGGAGAGTAGAGAATTGCAGTAGTCTAATCTAGAAGTGACAAAAACATGGATTAGATTTTCTGCATAATTTTGTGACAAAAAGTTTTAGATTTTTGCAATGTTACAAGGATGGAAAAAATCTGTCCTTGACATATTCTTGATATGTTTGTCAAAAGAGAGATCAGGGTCCAGAGTAACAGGTAGAGGATAACATTTCTCAGGATCTCAATCGAGGGTAACATGTCTCAGAGGGTAACATGACTCATTAGAGATAATGAGGATAACATGACTCATCAGTGGAGTTTGATGGTATAACGTTATTATGTATGGGGAGATATGAAAGGAGAAAGTACTATTCCAGAATATTCTGTTACTAGAGAGCACTAGTGTTAAGGAAGTATAATGGGTTACTAGAGATAAAGTAACATACAGTTGAAGTCGGAAGTTTACATACACTTAGGTTGTAGTCATTAAAAGTCGTTTTTCAACCACTCCACAAATGTCTTGTTGAAAAAACTTCTCAAGGATCGGTGTCCCGCTAGCTGGAGGGTGCACAATTCAAATAAATAATCATAAATATTCTGGATTTTAAACATTTAGGTACATATAAGTGTCTTATATCGGCTGAAAGCTTAAATTCTTGTTAATCTAACTGCAGTTTCCGATTTACAGTAGCTCTTAGAGTGAAAACATGCCATGCGATTGTTTGATGATGACTCCCCACATCAAAATATTTTTCCACCGGCACAGGTTTCATACATTCACATATAAATATTAAATATTCACTTACTTTTTGAAAATCTTCCTCTGATTTGTCATCCAAAGGGTCCCAGCTATACCATGTAGTGCCGTTTTGTTAGATAAAATCCTTCTTTATATCCCAAAAAGTCTGTTTAGTTGGCGCCATCGATTTGAGTAATCCACTCGTTCAACATGCAGAGAAAGGAATCTGAAAATCTACCCCTAAACTTTGTTTCAACAAGTCAAAATACATTTCAATTTACTCCCCAGATACCCTAAAATGTAATCAAACCATAATATTTATTTCGGAAAGAAGTATGTTCAATAGGAAACCGATTTAGCAGGTGCATAATGTTTTCAAGGCGCGCGCAAACACGAATTTCCAAGACTGTGTCCTTCTACTAAAACTGTTATTTCTTATTCGTTTTTGAAGTTACAAGCCTGAATATAGACTACTGACACCCTGTTGAAGCCATAGGAATTGCATGCAGGGAGCTAATTTTCAGTATGACCTTTCTCTTGCATTTCTAAGAGGATGGTCTCTACAAAAAAATATATATAATTCTGGTTGCTTTGGATTTTCTATTGTGTTATATTCTCCTACATTATTTAAACATTTATACCAAATTCAACAGGTTTTCTTTCCAATGGTACCAATTATATGCATATCCTGGCATCAGGGCCTGAGCTACAGGCACTTTACTTTGGGCACGTCATTCAGACAGGAAATGGAGAAAAAAAGGGCCTAGTCCCAATTAAATTAACAAACTATAGTTTGGGCAAGTCGGTTAGGACATCTACTTTGTGCATGACACAATTAATTGTTCCAACAATTGTTTACTGACAGATTATTTCACTTATAATTCACTGTATCACAATTCCAGAGGGTCAGACGTTTACATACACTAAGTTGAATGTGCCTTTAAACAGCTTGGAAAATTCCAGAAAATAATGTCATGGTTTAGAAGCTTCTGATAGGCTAATTGACGTAAGTTGAGTCAATTGGAGGAATACCTTTGGATGTATGTCAAGGGCTACCTTAGAACTCAGTGCCACTTTGCTTGACATCATGGGAAAATCTAAAGAAATCAGCCAAGAACTCAAAAAAAAATTGGAGTCCACAAGTCTGGTTCATCCTTGGGAACAATTTCCAAATGCCTGAAGGTACCACGTTCATCTGTACAAACAATAGTACGCAAGTATAAACACCATGGGACCACGCAGTCGTCATACCGCTCAGGAAGGAGACGCATTCTGTCTCCTAGAGATGAACGTACTTTGGTGATCAATTCCAGAACAACAGCAAAGGACCTTGTGAAGATGTTGGAGGGAACAGGTACAAAAGTATCTATATCCACAGTAAAACGAGTCCTATATCGACATAGCCTGAAAGGCCGCTCAGCAAGGAAGAAGCCACTGCTCCAAAACCACCATAAAAAAGCCAGACTAAGGTTTGCAACTGCACATGGGGACAAAGATTGTACTTTTTGGAGAAATGTCCTCTGGTTTGATGAAACAGTTTAAATGTAGTTGGCTAAGGAGTATGTAAACTTCAGACTTCAACTGTATGAAGCGTATCATGGGTTACTAGAGTTTTGATGAAGTAATAATAGAAATAATAATAACATACAACAACATGTAGACATACGTAAATGGTGTTAAAATAACTCAGAGAAATTAATAGCATAATAGGTTACTAGATTTGATAAAGTAACAATGTATGAATGTATAATGGGTTACAAGAGTTTAACTTGCTAGGTAGAGACTTAGTATGGACAGAGCACGCCATCTATAGGGGACTGATAGACAGTTATAGTGAAAGTTGATCCCAGAAAGAGATTCTTGTCTCGAAAGCTAAAGAAGGAAGCTCCCTCCAAAGTGTATCTCTTCCCTTCTGAATTGGCAGATGTATTTTATAAATTCAGGGCATTAGATGTTATTCTTACAATAATAGACATAGTTTTGTTTTGTTTCAAACCTTGCAATAGGGGGAAAAGCAGAACATTGTTTGAGAGTGATCCAAGTATATTAGCAGTAGAGATGAAGAACGTCTTCCTATTGGGAAGAAGAGAATCCTAGTTGAGGGAAACAGACATGGAGACTCATGAAAGTAACAAAGTGAATGGTAAAATTAGCGGCTTTCAGATAGCACTCAATATAAGGTCACATTACCAACAGAGGGATTGAGCATTGGGACTGATATTAAATTAGAGGCCGCCATCTGGTGTTTGGGTTAGAGATACGTTTCTTGTGGAACAATAGATAGCAGCCAGTACTAACTGAACTCAAACAGACTAAGGGACACAGTGGGGAAATTTGGGACAGAGGTATGAAGAATTGAATAAGATACGTTTTTGACAAGTTCCAAATATTAGTACTTAATTCTATAGTTTGGGTAGATCAAATGTAATGTCATCTAAAACAATTTGTTTCCATTGTGTGGAACTGTGTCCAGATTTGAAGTAGATTCAAATAAATGTTTTAGTACCGAATATTGAGCTGATAAACCAGCACCAACTTTTTGAAGGTCCGAGCAGATTTGTTAAACAACAGGTTTCATATTTTGACTAGTGCAATGCAACAGGTAAAACATATTAAGATTACAAGAGAGGGGCGCTGGGGTTGTTTACTTTAGAAGGTGCCTATTCAGCTTTACGGGAAACCGTATCATCTGATGTGTCTGAAGTATAATTCTGTGTAGGCATGGCTTAATCAAGACTTCCTGCCCATTCTCTCCAAGATGGCTTAGCAGTTCAGACGTCATTTCTGTTTCGTATTGTCGTGTCCTGTATATATATATATTTACACCTTTCTTCGCATATCTTTTATATATTTTATTATCCAAGAACTCAACTACAAAAGCTTTCCTGCAAAAGCTTTCCTACAACCCGCTTCACCAATTACAAAAAAGTATTATTTACCTCAAATCTGAAAATCCACCGTGGAAGCTAGCCAGGGGCTAATTCAGAAGCTAGCCAGAAAGCTAACCAGAAGCTATCCGATAGCTAGCCAGAAGCTAATCTGTAGCTGCCCAGAAATTAGCCGGTCTGCTGGCTAGCGTTGGTGTTTCAGCTGCCCACGTTTTGTGGTCATCAGCTATTCCTTAAGCTCGATAATCTACCGGCACTTTTGTGCAACGCGACTCGGACCGGAGCATTCCGGGACTTTTTTTTCTCTCAGTTTCCCCGGATTTCAGCCGCAGGCTCTGGATATTTGCAGCTAGCTAGCTGCAAACCGTGTGACTATTGGCTTACGTCGATCCCGGAGCAAACTCAAATCATTCCGGAGCTAGCCAGCTGAGGAGTTCCATCAGCCATTCCTGGGCTACAGTCACCTATCCGGACCAGTTTTTTTTGTTTTTGTTTTGTTGTTGCTGCAGATACGGAGCCCCACCGGGCCTTCACGACTTACTGCCGACGTTATCTGCCCGAGGGAGTTATCCAACTGGCACCTCCGTCCCGACGTTACCTGAACGCTCATCTGGGGCCCGCTAACCGTTAGCTGTCTCATCGGCTGCTATCTGAATAAGAATATCGAACAATTATTATTATTATTTATTTTTTTTATTTTTTTCTTGGGTCACTATATCTATTTTGCCAATTTGGATTGATCCCCTCTACCACACGGAACCCCACTAACCTACCGACGGAAACGCACGAGGTATCTACAAATAGACTTCCATACTATGCTATCTTGCTACCGATAGCCATCTACCCGGCCAGCTGTCTGGATCGCCGTGACCCCAACCAACCTCTACTCACTGGACCCTTATTGATCACTCGATTAAGCATGCATCTCCTTAATGTAAATATGCCTTGTCCATTGCTGTTCTGGTTAGTGTTTATTGGCTTATTTCACTGTAGAGCCTCTAGCCCTGCTCACTATACCATATCCAACCTCACAGTTCCACCACCCACATATGCGATGACATCACCTGGTTTCAATGATGTTTCTAGAGACAATATCTCTCTCATCATCACTCAATACCTAGGTTTACCTCCACTGTATTCACATCCTACCATACCTTTGTCTGTACATTATTCCTTTAAGCTATTTTATCGCCCCCAGAAACTTCCTTTTACTCTCTGCTCTAGAAGTTCTAGACGACCAATTCTCATAGCTTTTAGCCGTACCCTTATCCTCCTCCTCCTCTGTTCCTCTGGTGATGTAGAGGTGAATCCAGGCCCTGCAGTACCTAGCTCCACTCCTATTCCCCAGGCGCTCTCTTTTGATGACTTCTGTAACCGTAATAGCCTTGGCTTCATGCATGTTAACATTAGAAGCCTCCTCCCTAAGTTTGTTTTGTTCACTGCTTTAGCACACTCTGCCAACCCGGATGTTTTAGCCGTGTCTGAATCCTGGCTTAGAAAGACCACCAAAAATTCTGACATTTTCATCCCCAACTACAAGATTTTCAGACAAGATAGAACGGCCAAAGGGGGCGGTGTTGCAATCTATTGCAAAGATTGCCTGCAGAGTTCTGTTTTACTATCCAGGTCTGTTCCCAAACAATTTGAACTTCTACTTTTAAAAATCCACCTCTCTAAAAACAAGTCTCTCACCGTTGCCGCCTGCTATAGACCACCCTCTGCCCCCAGCTGTGCTCTGGACACTATATGTGAACTGATTGCCCCCCATCTGTAATAACTGTCGCTCTCCTCATCCTCAGATGAGGTGAGGAGAGAAGGATCTTCGGACCAAAATGCGGAGTCAGGGAAATAAGCCATTTTTATTACAAATACGACGTAGACTAAAACAAAACAAAACACTTTCAAAACTTACAAAATAACAAAACGACGTTGACGCAACCTGAACATAAACTTAACTAGACAAACGTAAACTCACGAACAGGAACGGACATCGAAACATACGAACAGCCAAACAGCTCCAAAAGTGAATACATCGAACATAAACGAAGACATCACAGGAGACAATCACCCACAAACAAACAGTGAGAATGCCCTACCTAAATATGACTCTTGATTAGAGGAAAATGCAAACCACCTGCCTCTAATCAAGAGCCATACCAGGCAAACCGAAACCAACATAGAAACAGGTAACATAGACTGCCCACCCAAAACACATGCCCTGACCAAAAACACATAAAAACTAACATAAATAGGTCAGGACTGTTACAGTACCCCCCCCCCAAGGTGCGAACGCCGGGCGCACCAGCACAAAGTCCAGGGGAGGGTCCGGGTGGGCAGTTGACCACGGTGGTGGTTCCGGTTCAGGACGCTGTCCCCGCACCACCATAGTCACTCCCCTCTTCTTTCTACCCCTTCTACTGTCCACCCAAACATTAGCTTCCCCTAAATAAACAGCTAGCACCGGAACAAGGGGCAGCACCGGGACAAGGGGTAGCACCGGGACAAGGGGCAGCACAAAAACAAGGGGCAGCACCAGGATAAGGACCATCACTGGAATAAGGGGCAGCACCGGGACAAGGGGCATCACCGGGACAAGGGGCAGCACCGGGACAAGGGGCAGCACCGGGACAAAGGGCAGCACCGGGACAAGGGGCAGCACCGGGACAAGGGGCAGCACCGGGACAAGGGGCAGCACCGGGACAAGGGGCAGCACCGGGACAAGGGGCAGCACCGGGACAAGGGGCAACACCGGGACAAGGGGCAGATCCCGGCTGAAGGACTCTGGCAGGTCCTGTTTGGACGGCTCTGGCAGGTCCATGCAGGCTGACGGCTCTCGACGCTCATGGCAGACTGACGGCTCTCTACGCTCATGGCAGGCTGACGGCTCTCGACGCTCATGGCAGGCTGACGGCTCTCGACGCTCATGGCAGGCTGACGGCTCTCGACGCTCATGGCGCTCTGACGGCTCTGGCTGCTCATGGCTCTCTGACGGCTCTGGCTGCTCATGGCTCACTGACGGCTCTGGCTGCTCATGGCTCTTTGACGGCTCTGGCTGCTCATGGCTCTCTGACGGCTCTGGCTGCTCATGGCTCTCTGACGGCTCTGGCTGCTCATGGCTCGCTGGCGGCTCTGGCAGATCCTGTCTGATTGGCGGCTCTGGCAGATCCTGTCTGGTTGGCGGCTCTGGCAGATCCTGTCTGGTTGGCGGCTCTGGCAGATCCTGTCTGGTTGGCGGCTCTGGCAGATCCTGTCTGGCGGGCGGCTCTAGCGGCTCCTGTCTGGCTGACGGCTCTAGCGGCTCCTGTCTGGCGGATGGCTCTGTAGGCTCATGGCAGACGGGCGGCTTTGCAGGCTCATGGCAGACGGGCGGCTTTGCAGGCTCCTGGCAGACGGATGACTCAGATGGCGCTGGGGAGACGGATGGCTCAGATGGCGCTGGGGAGACGGATGGCTCAGATGGCGCTGGGGAGACGGATGGCTCAGATGGCGCTGGGGAGACGGATGGCTCAGATGGCGCTGGGGAGACGGATGGCTCTGGCCGGATACGGCGCACTGTAGACCTGGTGCGTGGTACCGGAACTGGAGGCACCGGGCTAATGATAAGCACCTTCCTACTAGTGCGTGGAGCAGAGACAGGGCACACTGAACTCTCAAAGCGTACTCTATACCTGGTGCGTGGTACCGGCACTGGTGGCACCTGGCTGAGGGCACGCACCTCAGGACTAGTACGGGGAGAAGTGACAGTGTGTACAGGACTTGGGAGACGCACAGGTGGCTTAGTGCGTGGGGCCGGAACTGGAGGCACCGAACTGGATACACGCACTATAGGGAGAGTGCGTGGAGGAGGAACAGGGCTCTGGAAATGCACTGGTAGCCTAGTGCGTAATATAGGCACTGTAGGTACTAGGCTGGGGCGGGGAGGTGGCGCCGGAAATACCGGACCGTGCAGGCGTACTGGCTCTCTTGAGCATTGAGCCTGCCCAACCTTACCTGGTTGAATGCTCCCGGTCGCCCGCCCAGTACGAGGAGGTGGAATAACCCGCACCGGGCTGTGTAGGCGAACCGGGTTGCGTAAGGCAGGTGCCATGTATGCCGGCCCGAGGAGACGCACTGGAGACCAGACGCGTTGAGCCGGCCTCATGACACCTGGCTCAATGCCCAATCTAGCCCTACCAGTGCGGGGAGGTGGAATAACCCGCACTGGGCTATGCACACGTACAGGAGACACCGTGCGCTCTACTGCGTAACACGGTGTCTGCCCGTACTCCCGCTCTCCACGGTTAGCCTGGGAAGTGGGCGCAGGTCTCCTACCTGCCCTTGGCCCACTACCCTTTAGCCCCCCCCCAAGAAATTTTTGGGAGTTACTCACGGGCTTTTCGGGCTTCCGTGCAAGACGAGTCCCCTCATAATTCCGGTTACGAGCTTGATTCTCCGGCTTCCATCCACGTCTCCTAGCTGCCTCCTCATACCAGCGCTCCTGGGCTGTGGCTGCCTCACTCTTCTCACGAGAGCAGCGATATTCTCCAGTTTGCGCCCAGGGTCCTCTACCAGACAGGATCTCCTCCCAAGTCCAGAAGTCCTTGTTGCTCCGTCGATTTTTCCCATACCGCTTGGTCTCTGTATTTTGGTGGTGGGTGATTCTGTAATAACTGTCGCTCTCCTCATCCTCAGATGAGGTGAGGAGAGAAGGATCTTCGGACCAAAATGCGGAGTCAGGGAAATAAGCCATTTTTATTACAAATACGACGTAGACTAAAACAAAACAAAACACTTTCAAAACTTACAAAATAACAAAACGACGTTGACGCAACCTGAACATAAACTTAACTAGACAAACGTAAACTCACGAACAGGAACGGACATCGAAACATACGAACAGCCAAACAGCTCCAAAAGTGAATACATCGAACATAAACGAAGACATCACAGGAGACAATCACCCACAAACAAACAGTGAGAATGCCCTACCTAAATATGACTCTTGATTAGAGGAAAATGCAAACCACCTGCCTCTAATCAAGAGCCATACCAGGCAAACCGAAACCAACATAGAAACAGGTAACATAGACTGCCCACCCAAAACACATGCCCTGACCAAAAACACATAAAAACTAACATAAATAGGTCAGGACTGTTACACCATCTATCTTCAGAGCTCGTGCTGCTAGGCGACCTAAATTTTAACATGCTTAACACCCCAGCTACCCTACAATCTAAGCTTGATGCCCTCAATCTCACACAAATTATCAATGAACCTACCAGGTACCACCCCAATTCCGTAAACACGGGTACCCTCATAGATATCATCCTAACAAACTTGCCCTCCAAATACACCTCTGCTGTTTTCAACCAAGATCTCAGCGATCACTGCCTCATTGCCTGCATCCGTAATGGGTCAGCGGTCAAACGACCTCCACTCATCACTGTCAAACGCTCCCTGAAACACTTCAGCGAGCAGGCCTTTCTAATCGACCTGGCCGAGGTATCCTGGAAGGATATTGATCTCATCCCGTCAGTAGAGGATGCTTGGACATTTTTTAAAAATGCCTTCCTCACCATCTTGAATAAGCATGCCCCATTCAAGAAATTTAGAACCAGGAACAGATATAGCCCTTGGTTCTCTCCTGACCTGACTGCCCTTAACCAACAGAAAAACATCCTATGGCGTTCTGCATTAGCATCGAACAGCCCCCGTGATATGCAACTTTTCAGGGAAGCTAGAAACCAGTATACACAGGCAGTTAGAAAACCCAAGGCTAGCTTTTTCAAGCAGAAATTTGCTTCCTGCAACACAAATTCAAAAAAGTTCTGGGACACTGTAAAGTCCATGGAGAATAAGAACACCTCCTCCCAGCTTCCAACTGCTCTGAAGATAGGAAACACTGTCACCTCCGACAAATCCACTATAATTGAGAATTTCAATAAGCATTTTTCTACGGCTGGCCATGCTTTCCACCTGGCTACCCCTACCCCGGACAACAGCACTGCCCTCCCCTACTCGCCCAAGCCTTCCCCATTTCTCTTTCTCCCAAATACAGTCAGCTGATGTTCTAAAAGAGCGGCAAAATCTGGACCCTTACAAATCAGCCGGGCTAGATAATCTGGACCCTTTCTTTCTAAAACTATCTGCTGAAATTGTTGCCACCCCTATTACTAGCCTTTTCAACCTCTCTTTCGTGTCGTCTGAGATTCCCAAAGATTGGAAAGCAGCTGCGGTTATCCCCCTCTTCAAAGGGGGGGACACTCTTGACCCTAACAGCTACAGACCTATATCTATCCTACCCTGCCTTTCTAAGGTCTTCGAAAGCCAAGTCAACAAACAGATTACCGACCATTTCGAATCCCACCATAGATGCAATCTGGTTTCAGAGCTGGTCATGGGTGCACCTCAGCCACGCTCAAGGTCATAAACGATATCTTAACCGCCATCGATAGGAAACAATACTGTGCAGCCGTATTCATTGACCTGGCCAAGGCTTTTGACTCTGTCAATCACCACATCCTCATCGGCAGACTCGACAGCCTTGGTTTCTCTAATGATTGCCTCGCCTGGTTCACCAACTACTTCTCTGATCGAGTTCAGTGTGTCAAATCGGAGGGTCTGTTGTCCGGGCCTCTGGCAGTCTCCATGGGGGTGCCACAGAGTTTAATTCTTGGACCGACTCTCTTCTCTCTATACATCAATGATGTCGCTCTTGCTGCTGGTGATTCTCTGATCCACCTCTACGCAGACGACACTATTCTGTATACTTCTGGCCCTTCTTTTGACACTGTGTTAACAACCCTCCAGGCGAGCTTCAATGCCATACAACTCTCCTTCCGTGGCCTCCAATTGCTCTTAAATACAAGTAAAACTAAATGCATGCTCTTCAACCGATCGCTGCCTGCACCTGCCCGCCTGTCCAACATCACTACTCTGGACGGCTCTGACTTAGAATATGTGGACAACTACAAATACCTAGGTGTCTGGTTAGACTGTAAACTCTCCTTCCAGACTCACATCAAGCATCTCCAATCCAAAGTTAAATCTAGAATTGGCTTCCTATTCCGCAACAAAGCATCCTTCACTCATGCTGCCAAACATACCCTTGTAAAACTGACCATCCTACCAATCCTCGACTTCGGTGATGTCATTTACAAAATAGCCTCCAAAACCCTACTCAATAAATTGGATGCAGTCTATCACAGTGCCATCCGTTTTGTCACCAAATCCCCATATACTACCCACCACTGCGACCTGTACACTCTCGTTGGCTGGCCCTCGCTTCATACTCGTCGCCAAACCCACTGGTTCCAGGTCATCTACAAGACCCTGGTAGGTAAAGTCCCCCCTTATCTCAGCTCGCTGGTCACAATAGCAACACCTAACTGTAGCACGCGCTCCAGCAGGTTTATCTCTCTGGTCACCCCCAAAACCAATTCTTCCTTTGGACGCCTCTCCTTCCAGTTCTCTGCTGCCAATGACTGGAACGAACTACAAAAATCTCTGAAACTGGAAACACTTATCTCCCTCACTAGCTTTAAGCACCAGCTGTCAGAGCAGCTCATAGATTACTGCACCTGTACATAGCCCATCTATAATTTAGCCCAAACAACTACCTCTTTACCTACTGTATTTATTTATTTATTTTGCTCCTTTGCACCCCATTATTTCTGTCTCTACTTTGCGCTTTCTTCCACTGCAAACCAACCATTCCAGTGTTTTTATTTTTTATTTTACTTGCTGTGTTGTATTTACTTCGCCACCATGGCCTTTTTATATTTTTATTTATTTATACATATATTTGTTTGCCTTCACCTCCCTTATCTCACCTCACTTGCTCACATTGTATATAGACTTATTTTTTTTCACTGACTCATTGACTCATTGTATCATTGACTATATGTTTGTTTTACTCCATGTGTAACTATGTGTTGTTGTATGTGTCGAACTGCTCTGCTTTATCTTGGCCAGGTCGCAATTGTAAATGAGAACGTGTTCTCAATTTGCCTACCTGGTTAAATAAAGGTGAAATAAAAATAAATAAATAAAAAATGCAGTGAACTCAATTAAGATTACGAATTTTTTGGACTGATTATGATGTGCAAACTAAGTACATGTTTATTTTCTTTCTTCCAGGACTGATGGAATGTCTGCTACCAAGTTTTTTTTAACATGTTTATCATGTCAAATACTTTCTGAGGCAGGTGCCTTGGGAGTTAGTATAAATGTACACAAATCCGGCTGTTAAAGGGAACTCACAAATGAAGTAAGGCCTAACCATGTTGTTTGTTTTTACCTGTTATGAATATTTGTTAGTGGTGTTTATACTGATTTATTGTGTGGGGTCTTGTAATTTTGGTTTTAATTGGTTTTTCACAGGTTACAAATGATGCACCTTAAAGGGCACACAAATTAAAGTATCTATTGTCAGTTTTGGTTGCACACATATTCATTCTCTTGATAAGAAATGTACTGAAAAATCCAATGTAAACCTGATACACAAAATGTTTGAAATATCTTTAAGTAATGTCTGAGGTACAGGGAAAGAAACACTTACTTAATGGGGTTGAATGACCTCTGACCTCTGTTATGACTTTCTGGTGAGGCTTGATTACTCTCACTAAAAAGACTAGAGACTTAAATGGGTGAGATTTAAATGAGCTATGTAAACGCTAAGAAGTTTCTAATTTATCAATAGTCCTACGTGTGATTTGGACCACGAGAAGGACAGAGAGAGATCGCTGCCCCTGAATGAGGGAACACTTGTCTGTAGTCTATTTTACTATTGCTTGAATAACCTTATAGGATACAATTAAGTTAAGATGGAGTCATCAAGGGTTGTAATTCTCATTTATTTGTTATTTTGATTTAACAGGCAGTGTTGTTGTTTTTGGACACATGCATCACGAAAAGTGGTACAAGCTGTGATACCAACACGGCTCTTGAGGACGCCAGCTGCCCGACGCTGTGAAACAGAATTCCAGCATGGAATTTCCTGCTGAAGAGTGTCTCATCCAGGAATGTAAAGTACTGGAAGAAGATTATAGGGTTCTCTAAAATAACGCTTGAGGGAGAAAGAGGATTTGGGCAACAAAGTAATCCTGAGATTCCTCTCCAACTCTCTGATAGTTTGCATGCATAAAGATCGACATAATCATCGTTCCTGTGTGAGACCAGGGGGGTGTTGCAGATTTGGCCCAAAAGCATGTATCGGCACTTTTGGGACTATTCCATTGGTGCCAATGCCGTTTAAACCCCAATCAAGTGCACCAAGTAACAAAGAAAAAATATATACTATTCAACCCAGATCTGTGGTCAATAATGGACCTGTGATGTACAGTATGCACAACTTGGTACCTACACACAGGGGAGCAGGACTGCTGAGGGTGGTAGCACAGTGTTGGGCAGTGGGAGAGTGTTCTGGCTCAGTACACAGCTCTGGGACTGCCGTCAGACGAGGCCCTTGGCCATTCTCCCAGATATACAGAGCTACCTGCAACAACATGGGAAGATACTGTTACTGTTTTTTTCAGCTGCTCATGCACACACCATTTTTTCTTGAGGCAAGCCGAAATCGGTAGTTGAAGTCTACGCCCCTTCGTCGGTAATTTGTCAACAGTAGGGATTCTTCAATTAAATGTTTGTCATTCAACGAGAGACGGATCGTTTTCATGCACATTTTTTGACTTGAGAAATACTGCACGTAACATCTTAGCACCAAACATCTTAAGATCTACTCGACAAAAACGTCAAAATGATGACAGATTTCTTGAGTTATCTTTGAAAAATGCAAACTTTTTTAAGGAAGTGGCTATGGCGTCCCAACGTGTACAAACAGTACTATCGCTTTTTCTTGTTTTTCTAGCTTAAGTCTTTTAAAGGAGTATGCGAGCAAACTCGTTCAGTTAGGCTCCAGCCAAACCAAAGCACTTCGCTCAGAGCAATACAAATTGCTCTGAGAAAAAGATTTTGTTCAACAAGTAATAAAATAAATTAAAAAAAATGTCTAAATTATTGCCACCCTTGTTTTCAATACTTTGTACATCCTCCCCTTGCAAGGATAACGTCACTTAGTCATTTTCTATAATGTTTTATGAGATTATAAGAACACACTGGGAAGGATCTTAGACTATTCCTCTATACAGAAACTTTCCAGATCCTTGATATCCTTCAGTCTGCTCTTATGGACTGGCCTTCCTCAATTCAAACCACAGGTTTTCAATGGAGTTCATGTCCGGAGACTGATGGCCATTGCAAACTGTTTCTTTTGTGGTCAATTAAACATTTCTGTGTGGATTTTGATGTGTGCCTGGGGTCATTGTCTTGCTGGAAGATCCACTTGATGCCAAGTTTCAGCCTCCCGGCAGAGGCAACCAGATTTTTTGGCTAAAATGTCCTACTACTTGGTAGAGTTTATGGAACTAATTGGTAGACTTCAGAAAGGGCCCCAGGATCAGTGGAAGCAAAAAAGCTCCAATAACATTAAAGATCAACCATTATATTTTACAGTAGCTATTAGGTTATTTTCTGCATATGCATCCTTCTGTCGAGGCCAAACCCACCACTGTTGTGCGTGGAGAAAGAGCTCTATTTTCATCTCATCTGACCATAGCACCCGGTTCCAATCCAAGTGCCAATGACGTTTAGCAAACTCTAGGTGTTGACATTTGTCGCTTGCTCTCAATAAAGGCATTTTTATGGCAACCCTTTCAAATAGCCTATTGGCATGGAGGTGGCGTCTAATATTAGATTTGGAGATGTGGTGACCCCAAGATGCGACCAAGTTCTGTAATTCTCCAACTGTGGCCCTTGGACTTTTCTTTGCCTCCCGAACAATCTTCCTCACTGTGTGTTTAGCAAGTTCAGCACGGTTCTAGTGGTTTAAACTTCTTAATTGTTGCCCTAATAGTGGTAAGTGGTATATTTCGTTTTTCAGTTGTTTTTACGTACCCATTGCCTGATTTATGAAAGTCAAAAACCCTTTGTCTCTTTTCATTTGTGAGTTATTTGGATTTTACATGCGTGTTACCTATGTTGTAATACCCCAGTGAAACAGGAAGCCACAATACAGTTATTTAAATTGATATTAAAGAGGTCCTGCACAGCCCAAATCATGTTTTTCATGAAATTTGATGATATTTGGATGAAACCAGATCAAAGTAGGAAAAAATGTATTTGCTTCTACATTGATAATCAAGTTACTGTTCGACTCCCACATGTCAAAAACTTAGATTCAGGAGGTGGGATTATTAAAAGTTTTTTTTGTGATATCACAAAATCTCTAATTTGAGTACACTAATGGTAACATCTTATTCTCTTACATAATTTAAATAGGTACCGCCTTGTAACCAACATCGCAGAAGGAGTTATTGCAGAGGGGTGTGGTTTACATTGCTAAGTAGCTAGTCAACTGGTGTCAATTTTACTGCAGCGTGACAGCAAATATAATTACAGGTTTCCCCTAAGGAAAAGATACTTCTAGGTTTTTGCTTTTTTCTGTTTCAGGTGTTAGCTAGTAACTGGTTAGCTAGGTCTACAGCCAGCATAGAACAAAATCGAGGGAAGGGCTTCCCAAAACTCCAACGCAGTTGTCATGTCATTACATCAAGAGACACATCAAACATAAGATTCATACAAACTTCTTGACATTGTTGATAGTCATGATATATGAACATTGTCTGGCAGTCAACATACACAGTATATTTAATGAAAAGTACCCAGACCTCAAGCTGTACATTTTCAACTGAAATTGTCCAAGATGAACTAGCTAGCTAGCTTGATAACAGTGCTGACAATTCCATTTAGGCTAGCTAGCTTAATTATAGCAGCCAACATTTTGTCTATATTGATGCTGTTACAATAACCAAACAGTTGGATAAAAAAAAAGTATAATTATGAAACCATGATGTGATGGATGATAGGATTGGATGTTGCATGCAATTTCAATGTTGTTTGATTTGCATTGTGTAGCAGAACATTTGCTGGAGATAATCTCACTGCAAGGTGACCACCCCACCCACTTAGCCTACTAGCTCCCCGCCCACTCAGTCTGTCTTTCAGACGTCATGGTAGTTTTTATATCTAGAGGACTCCTGATATCGCCAGGTGTGATAAGTATATTTTTTGTCTTGATCTATTGGCTATTACTGTCTTTTTGCTAGCTAGGGCCTTCTACTTTAAGCCCTGCCTGTCTTCCCAGTGGCCTAGTTGGCGTGTGAACTGCTGACTGATCATAACTTGCAGATGATTGTTGACACATCAACCAGGATCAAGGGGCATGGCGATTTGTAACTTGGTTTGGTAATCAGTGGCTGTACTGGAGGGGGAGTGGTTTCTCCTCTCCTAGGCAATCAGCAATTAGTACAGGAAAGTGTTCTCTTCACCTCTACTGAGCAATTAACAATTGGTTTAGTCTCCCCTGGTTTCTCAGCGGCAGCTGTAAGCGGCGGTCGTGTCAGTGGTGGTCTCATCAGCAAAACTAAGGCCGTCGCCGAAACAAAGACGGGTCTGCCGAGTTGTTAGAGGAAGGAAAGAGTGAATGGCTCCACACCACTCTCTCACTTGAGTATCTTAGATAGTTATTGTATCTCATTTTGCTCTTTTGTAGTTTTGGTAACTGCAGTATATACAATAGTATATGGACACACTTTCAAACTAGTGAATTCAGCTATTTCAGCCACACCAGTTGCTGACAGGTATATAAAATCGAGCACACAGCCATGCAATCTCCATAGACAAACATTGGCAGTAGAATGGCCTTACTGAAGAGCTCAGTGAGTTTCAACGTGGCACCGTCATGGGATGCCACCTTCCCAACAAGTCCGTTTGTCAAGCCGCACACAAGCCTAAGATCACCATGCGCAATGCCAGCGAGGGTTGGACTGGTGTAAAGCTCGCCACCGTTGGACTCTGGAGCAGTGGAAACCCTTTCTCTGGAGTTATGAATAACGCCTCACCATCTGGCAGTCCGACGGACAAATCTGGGTTTGGTGGATGCCAGGAGAACACTACCTGCCTGAATGTATTGCGCCAACTGTAAAGTTTGGTGGAGGAAGAATGATGGTCAGGGGCTGTTTTTCATGGTTTGGGCTAGGCCCCTTAGTTCCAGTGAAGGTAAATCTTAACATTACAACATACAATGACATTCTAGATGATTCTGTTCTTCCAACTTTGGGGCAACAGTTTGGGGAAAGCCCTTTCCTGTTTCAGCATGACAATTCCCCCGTGTACAAAGCATTGCGCATGATTATCTTAGACTTGTGTGCGGCTGTTTGGTCATGGAAACCCATTTCATGAAGCTCCCGACAAACAGTTATTGTGCTGACATTGCTTCCAGAGGCAGTTTGGAACTCGGTAGTGAGTGTTGCAACCGAGGACAGACGATTTTTACGCACTACACACTTCAGCACTTGGCGGTCTCGTTCTGTGAGCTTGATGGCCTACCACTTCGCGGCTGAGCCATTGTTGTTCATAGACATAACAGCACTTGCAGTTGACCGGGGCAGATCTAGCAGGGAAGAAATTTGAAAAACTGTCTTGTTGGAAAGGTGGCATCCTCTGACGGTGCCACGTTGAAAGTCACTAAGGCCATTCTACTGACAATGTTTGACTATAGACACTCATGGCTGTGTGCTCAATTTTATACAGCAATGGGTGTGGCTTTAATAGCCAAATGCACCAATTTGAAGGGGTGTCCATAGTGCATGTTAGTGCACTACTACTATCGTGCACCCTACTTAAAATAGGCCAAAATTCACCAAACTTATTGTGGGAAGCTTGTGGAAGGCTACCCGAAACGTTTGACCCAAGTTAAACAATTTAAAGGCAATGCTACCAAATACTAATTGAGTGTATGTAAACTTCTGACCCACTGGGAATGTGATGAAAGAAATAATAGCTGAAATAAATCATTCTCTCTACTATTATTGTGACATTTCACATTCTTAAAATAAAGTGGTGACCCTAACTGACCTAAGACAGGGAATTTTTACTAGGATTAAATGTCAGTAATTGTGAAAAACTGAGTTGAAAATGTATTTGGCTAAGGTGTATATAAACTTCCAACTTCAACTGTACGTTTTTCCATCAGCAGACTATGATCAATAATGTCAAAAACCTCACTGAACTCTAACCTATTAAATGACATGAACTATAAGCTTGCTAAATCATTTATTCATGGATGGTTGATGGCTTAGTAAACATACATACCATGAATAATTGCTTCGTAGATATATGAATTAATTATTTATTCAGGTTAACTAATGCATTAACTAATGCATTATCCTCATTGTAAAGTGTTACCATTCCCTGTCTTTCATATCTGAGGCTAAATCCATGAGGCAGAGAAATGTGACAGGCAATATGAGTCCAGACAGTTGGGAGAAAAACCCAGCCGAGATAGGGAGTGAGAGAGAGAGACAGGGATACAGTGAGCGCAATTCAATTTCTCCCCTGAATGAAGGACTGAAGATGCTCTGAGACGGGGCTAAAAAAACTGAATGGAAAGGCACAGGGACAGAGTGTCCTCAGACAACAATGTGACAGCCACCTGGGCTCTATGAGGAGGGAGATAAGTGGAGGAAGCTGCTTCTATTGGGCTATTGTCAGATGTAATGAGTTTTTGACACCTGGTTATATTAAATTATACTTCACTTGATTAGCATCTGCTTGGCTCTCCAGTCAACAGCAGCAGGAAAGGGCAGGGTGACAGCAGACAAGGATAATAAAAATTGAAGATAAACTAGGTTTCCATCCAATTGGCAACAGATTTTCATGAGAATATTCTAGAATCCGCAAAAAGAAAATATGCACATTTTCCCAACAGTGGTGTGTTTCCATCAAATGGACTTGTAGCGGGCAAAAATCAGTGTGTGATGAAGTAGTGCACTGAAAATGTACAATACTTTTAACACTCAAGTTTTCATGTCCCGAAAAAAAATCTAAAGTTCAATGTTTCCATCACATTTTCAAATCTACGGTTGCATTAAATAGCGGTATCAAAAACGGTTGCATTAAATAGCAAATGTGCCTACTCTGGTCTTGGCACGTGTGCTCTAACCAACAGCTTGCAGATACAGTGCCGGTAGGCTAGTTACATCATGAGATTATTATGGATAAGAGCAAGGATATTTTTATTTGTCAAATGGCAGTCAAGCAATAATCCTCATGTCACCAGAATAAGATCCTCAATATTTTTGAGATAGGAGCATCAAGATCACTGTGCACTCACACCATACTCTGAACGTCATCATCATTTATTTAATCTGTATCCTAATAAACTGTATTGTTTTCCGAGTCGTAGTGGGAGGACCACACTACCTTATCATCGTGTGACTCCAATTTGTTTCTTCCCAATATGATGGTTATATCAATATTTGCGCATTAAGACGTTTCCACTGCCATTTCTCGCATAATTAATTTTACAGACACAAAAGGATCCCACCATGTTCAACGAACAATTATCTGTTTGCATTTCTAAAATTGTACCCAAACTTCCTGTTTCCATCACAGCTGTGGTGTCACGATCGTCATAATAAGCGGACCAAGGCGCAGCGTGAGAGACATACATCTTCCTTTTATTAGACGAAGACTTAACACGAAACACTCTTACAAAACTAACAAAACAATAAACGACCATGAAGCTATAAACGAAAGTGCACACACACACACACGCTACTAACGTTCAACATAGACAATTACCCACAATCACCTAAAGCCTATGGCTGCCTTAAATATGGCTCCCAATCAGAGACAACAATAAACAGCTGTCTCTGATTGAGAACCAAACCAGGCAACCATAGACTTTCCTAAACCTCTCTACCTCTCTAACCCAACCCCATACCCCTCTCTAACCCAACCCCATACACTATACAAAACCCCCTAAATAATTTTTTATTTAATTTAATTACTCTTTATACACATTTCCATTAGAACCATCAGAACTCACAGTGATAAAGCGGTCAGATATAATTCTTACCTCATGCTTCAGATCGATAGTGAAGTCAGACTTGAGTGGGTCATCTCTCACTTTGTTTGCGAGCCTGCAAGATCAAATCACTGTCAATTAGAATTTGCAGTTATAAATATTATTATTTTCCTAGACCACTAAGAATTGAACAATGATTAATGATAGAATGAAATAAACAGTATAAAATAAGTTATCGTCGAGTAGACCCCATTATTGCTGAGATGTGGTCGCTATTCAGGTTTCTAAAGACCAATAAGGAAAATAGATCTATAGGTGCATCCATCAGATCAAACTGATAGTTCTAACTAGGTTTTGAAGCTATAAAGTGTTTGTTTTCAACTTATACGGAACAAAAATATCAACGCAACATGCAACAATTTCAAAGATTTTACTGAGTTACAGTTCATATAAGGAAATCAGTTGAAATAAAATCATTAGGCCCTAATCTATGGATTTCACATGACTGGGCAGGGGTACAGCCATGGGTGGGCCTAGGAGGGCTTTACCCTAAAGGTGAAGAAGCCGTATGTTACACGTGGTCTGCAGTTGTGAGGCCTGTTGGACGCACTGCCAAATTCTCTAAAACGATGTTTGTAGAGAAATTAACATTCAATTATCTGGCAACAGCTCTGGTGGACATTGCTGCAGTCAGCATGCCAATTGCTCGCTCCCTCAAAACTTGACATCTGTGGCACTGTGTTGTGTGACAAACTGCACATTTTAAAGTGCCCTTTTATTATCCCCACCACAAGGTGCACCTGTGTAATGATCATGCTGTTTAACCAGCTTCTTGATATGCCACATCTGTCAGTTGGATGAATTATTTTGGCAAGGAAGAAATGCTTGCTAAGAAGGATATTGTCACGTTCCTGACCTGTTTTCCTTTGTCTTGTATTTATTTTAGTTGGTCAGGGCGTGAGTTGGGTGGGTTTGTCTATGGTTGATTTTCTATGTTGGGATTTTTGTGTTCGGCCTGGTATGATTCTCAATCAGAGGCAGCTGTCAATCGTTGTCCCTGATTGAGAATCATACTTAGGCAGCCTGGGTTTCACGTGTGTTTTGTGGGTGTTTGTTTCCGTGTTTGTGTTTTTCACCACACGGTACTGTATCTGTTTTCTGCACTTCGTTTATTTGTTTTATATTTTCAGTGTTCAGTTTTTCCGTTATAATAAATCATTCATCATGAACACTAACCACTCCGCGTATTGGTCCGATCCTTCTCGTCCGAGGAGGAGGAATATGACGAACGTTACAGATATAAACAAATTTGTGCACAACATTTTAGAGAAATACGCTTTTTGTGCATATGGAACATTTCTGGGATTTTTTATTTCAGCTCATGAAACATGGGACCAACACTTTACATTTTTGTTCAGTGTACATTGTTTACAAACAATGGACTAAAACAGCTTATATTTTGGGTTCTGATCAGATAAGACAGTTGAACTAATCTCACGAGGCATTCATAAGTTATATTTTCCAAGTAGAAATACAGTAGCTGGGCCTCCCGGGTGGCGCAGCGGTCTAGGGCACTGCATCGCAGTGCTAACTGCGCAACCAGAGTCTCTGGGTTCGCGCCCAGGCTCTGTCGCAGCCGGCCGCGACCGGGAGGTCCGTGGGGCGACGCACAATTTGCATAGCGTCGTCCGGGGTAGGGAGGGTTTGGCCGGTAGGGATATCCTTGTCTCATCGCGCTCCAGCGACTCCTGTGGCGGGCCGGGCGCAGTGCGCGCCAACCAAGGGGGCCAGGTACACGGTGTTTCCTCCGACACATTGGTGCGGCTGGCTTCCGGGTTGGAGGCGTGCTGTGTTAAGAAGCAGTGCGGCTGGTTGGGTTGTGCTTCGGAGGACGCATGGCTTTCGACCTTCGTCTCTCCCGAGCCCGTACGGGAGTTGTAGCGATGAGACAAGGTAGTAATTACTAGCGATTGGATACCACGAAAATTGGGGAGAAAATGGGATAAAATTAAAAATAATAATAATAATAATAAATAAATAAATAAATACAGTAGCTATTTAATTAATTTAGAAGTTTAAAAAAATGGATGTACAAATCACAGATTGCACCTGTAAATAAAGGTCGATGGAGACAACAAGAGTTAAACAAGGTAGATATAGATTAGGACCTGACCTGTCAAGCAGGGGGATGCTAAGGGCCCAGGCAGCAGAGAAGTCTGGGTATTTAAAGATGGAGGGGTTCTCTGCAAAGGCGTAGTGGTGGATGATGGTCGACTCCTCATCATGAAGAGGTTTACCCAGGAACCACTCCTGAGGGATGGATGTGATATCATCAGCATCATGGTGACATTGCTGCTAACGCGCCACACATCTGGGCTGTATTCATTGAGGTTATAAACATTAGAAACATTGCAAAAATACATTTTATAGAAAGAGCAAACGTGGTAACAAACTACTGCTTGCATGCATACACTTATTTTATTCTGATAAATGGAAGCATATCTATGAGGGGAGTCTACCAGTTATTGAAGTAGTAGCTGTTTCTGAAGTACCCAAAACTATTCTGGGACTTTATTTGACCATAGTAAAGATGGTCCCTGCGTTAATACTGAATCGAATTGAGTCTAAATTGAAGTCACACATACAGAGTGATTTATTAAAATGAGTCATAAGGCAGCCTACATCCTTTCCTCAACCCTGATATAGCGCTGTGCACAGAGCTCAGGGCTGTGTGTGGATGATGAGATAATACTGAATTCTATTTCTCACTTGGAATTGGAATCCCTTACAGGTTCCAGGCTGTCCCGGCTAGCAGATGGAAGGTTCACTTAATTATTATGCATAGTTTTTCAGAGTAAGAATAACTTGAACCTCTGTTCTCTGTTAATAAGAACAAAACAATTTTTTGTGAAGATCTGGTTTACCACCGGGAGGTGTAATTAGTTTGATGTTGTTCATTGGACGGTATCGAGATATACTAATCAGGATGGCCGTTGGATGGCATTGGGCTTTGAGTTCTCATGCTTTGGTTTAAAGCCTGTTTCAACGGTCCAGGCTTATCAAAAAACAAATCTTTCATCCATAAAAATAAGCAACAAAAACAGAATTTTTGAACTCCCAAGACAACAAGAAATATATGTTTGACCGAATTATTAATGGTAACAAAATCCAGAAAGTTTAAGCATTCACTTTGCTGCAGTCAATAGGATGACAGGCGTTGCTTCGAAAACAAACTAAGCAACACCTCTTTCAACTGTCATTATCTGGTTTTATCCTCAGAATCCACTTTTTTCAAACAAAATGAATATTAACTCAATAACACTATGGAGGACAAAACCTTTTCTATTGGCATCCTGTGCTCGTGGTTTAAAAGAACTAGCTAATCAACATGCAACACCTGGATCCTGAACCTCAGAGTAGAGTGGCTCTGGAGACGAGCTAGAAGTACAATGGTAGATTAAAAAAAATATATACATATTTTTTATTTATTTATCTAACCAGGCAAGTCAGTTAAGAACAAATTCATATTTACAATGACAGCCTAGGAACAGTGGGTTAACTGCCTTGTTCAGGGTGCAGAACGACGGGGATTCGATCTAGCAACCTTTCGGTTACTGGCCCAATGCTCAAACCACTCGGCTACCTGCCGCCCCAAATGATGACACCTTAATAAACCCTGCCTGCATCTGTGCTGCCGCTAAAATACAATCTTAACACCATTATTATTGTTGGAGTGAGACAGATTAAAATAGGCCTCCGGAGAGCGAGGCGGCTAAAGCAGCTCATACTGTGTTTGACAGACAGCCTGCTTTACAGGCTGGTTGGACAGCAGGCCTACATTCGTCTCAGATATTCCAGAACTAGGAGCAGCGCAAGCTAGGCAACGGCACAAGGTCTGAGGAGGATGTCGGCTTCTATCTAACATTTCGTAAAATTCCTCTTCGGACAGACAACTCTCCCAACAAATAATGAGTTTGGGTAGGCAGAGCTTAAAATGCAGGCAGGAATTGTATTTAGCTAGAGCTAACAACATCAACATCAAACAACATCAAACTAATTACACCTCCCGTTGGTAAACCAGATCTTCACAAAAAAATGTTTTGTTCTTATTAACAGAGAACTCCAGTCCTGGAATGCCAGAGTGGTGTCACACTTTTTCTCCATCCTTAGCGAACACAGCTTATTAAATGAATCGCATTCTAAACTGAAGTTGATTATTGGAGTCAAGTGTGTTAGCTGGGTTCCCCGAGGACTGGAGTTGCCCATCCCTGAGCTACGGCAACAAGCGGATCCGGCAGAGACGTTGCCGGTAACACGATTCCTATTTCTGACCCGACCACTCTGTCCCAACTGACGCTGGAACTTCTACAGATGTGTTAAGCTGGAGCATTGGTATATTGCCGGAAGCAACCTGTCTGTCTAGAGACTAGGCTTATGTGGGCCCAGATACAGGATCCAACCCAATGCTTAATGTTGGAATGAAAAATGATGTCCAATACTCACTTTAATTTGACCATAACCAGGGTTAGTATTTCAGAGACGGTATTCTGCTGAAGAGGACCATACCCGGAATATTTTTTTTTCCTTTTCGAAGTTACCAAGACAGTCCATCATTAATTCCAAACCCTAGTCACTGCTGTTGCCTAGGGTGTTGGTTTCCAAGACTAGGTCCAACCCACTGACTCTATTACAGCTGCTGAGACAGAAGGCTGGTGCTCAGTGGGGAAATTCCCCTGTCGTTGGCTAAGGAGAAGTGAAGTACTGTGAATACGGTAAGTAAAGACTGGTGCAGAGTGGTCCCTCCGTATAAAAATATTATTATTACAATCCTAAATCGGTGGGTCACTTACTTTTCTCCTGTCAAACTTCCTGAGGGCCTGGAGCAGTTTGGTCACCTTGACGTTTGTCTCCTCTTCCAGAAACACCAACCAGGATGAGTTCTTCCCAAACAACAAGGATAAGCTGAGGAAGCGGAAATACTGTCAGGGTCACCAGACCTTTGCACAGCTTATTGAACCAGTGGATACATTCATGACATGACCTTTCGTTTTGACCTCATTGTAGGAAAAAGGCTAGCCTGGTCCCAGATCTGTATTACGCTCTTGCCTACTCCATCATTGTTGTCATTGTTTGGCATGAGAATTCAATAAATAGTTGGCAAGAGAGCAGAAACAGACTGACACCCAGGCTAGCAAAAGGCAGAACAGGGCATAAGTTGACGGGTGGCTATAGGTAACTATCATAGTATGGTAGCTAATCCTGTTATACAATAGGAGAAATACCTTCTAAAATTCAAACAAATTAAGTATTGTGTATATTGGTCATGCTGTACTAAATAAATAATACTTTCATATAACCTCCAATATTGCTACATGATTATTTGCCCGAGATTATATGTTTTTGCCTGACCCTAGCAGGTGGAGACAGCCATATGCTGTATAGTAGGGCTGTGCATCTTTCCCTTACGAGGCAATTCAATACGTATCTAGATATATGAGCTCCGATAGGATACAAGAACTACACGTTTTAGTTTGAAACGATTTCAAAGACTTTACCCCACCGCCACCACGGGGCACTCTGTTCTCAACGTTGACATCCGTAAACCGTTCGCCCACACGACTCCATACACGTGGTCTGCGGTAGTATGCGGAGGCCAGTTGGATGTACTGCCAAATTCTCAAAAATTACGTAGGAGGTGGCTTATGGTAGTGAAATGAACATTCAATTCTCTGGCAAGAGCTCTGGTGGGCATCCCTGCAGTCAGCGTGCCAATTGCACGCTCGCTCAAAACTTGAGAAATCTGTGGCATTGTGTTGTGTGACAAAACTGCACATTTTAGAGTGACCTTTTATTGTCCCCGGCACAAGGGACACCTGTGTAGTGATCATGCCGTTTAATCAGCTTCTTGATATGCCACACCTGTCAGGGGGATGAATTATCTCGGCAAAGGAGAACTGCTCACCGACAGGAATGTAAACAAATTCAAGCACAAGATTTGAGAGAAATCTGTTTTTTGTGCGTATGTAACATTTCTGGGATCTTTTATTTCCGCTCATAAAACATGGGACCGACACTTAACATGTTGCGTTAATATTTTTATTCAGTGTAAATAAACATCTGCTGCTGATGGAGCTCATGAGCTGGATCTGTCTGGTGTGTGTGTGTGTGTGTGTGTGTGTGTGTGTGTGTGTGTGTGTGTGTGTGTGTGTGTGTGTGTGTGTGTGCGTGTGCGTGTGCGTGTATGACGTATATGTCTATGGTGTATGTTGGCACCTGAGCCCGGCCATTAGGGAAACTATCAGTTGGGCGGGGGGGCAATGTTAGATTTGATGAAGGGATGGTGAAACTCGCCCAACATCTCTTGAAAGCTGTATGTGCATGCATGCTTGAGTTGTCTCCGGCAGTAGCTTAAGCTATTTATATTCCAGTAAATCACAATTTTCAAAAATGCATTTGAATAGAATTACCTAGCAAAGGATACAAGAACTACGAGATTGGTTGTCACTCAACAAATAAAGCCTAATATTGTGAAGGCCATTTTACAAACATTTAAATGCTGAATGTGACTCGTAGATCAGAAATAGGCCTAAATCTCGTTGGTCAGCGCACGAGGCGGCACGCAGTGCGCAGTTTGAATAGGCTACTGATATTGCCCGGGGTTGTTCGGCATGCAAAATGACTTGCAGATCAATGACCAGCAACATAATTACATTCTTGGTTCAACACTGAAGGAGAGGACGCAGTTGTCACAAAATATGAGGGGTATTTTCAGAAGGTAGAAAGAAAGTAATTTGAGGCCCAAAAAATGTTTAACCGCCGATTTGTCAACTTTATCGGTGAATCGTTACATCCCTACTTGTTACGGCGATCCTCCTCCTCTCCATCTTCGGAAAAGGAGGAGTATTGAGGGAACCAAGGCGCAGCGAAGTTTGAATACATATTTATTAAACAAGACGAAAAACGAACACGAACTACACTTGAAATGATACAAAATAACAAACGACGTAGACTGACCTAAACATGAGAACTTACATAGACACGAAGAACGCACGAATAGGAAACAGACTACATAAACCGAAACAGTCCCGTGTGGTACGAAATAACATACAGACACGGAAGACAATCACCCACAACGAACACTGTGACAACGCCTACCTAAATATGACTCTTAATTAGAGGAACGCCAAACACCTGCCTCTAATTAAGAGCCATACCAGGCAACCCAAAACCAACACAGAAACAGAAAACATAGAATGCCCACCCAACCTCACGTCCTGACCAACTAACACACATAACAACTAACATAAATAGGTCAGGAACGTGACATTACCCCCCCCCATAAGGTGCGAACTCCGGGCGCACCAGCACAAAGTCTAGGGGAGGGTCTGGGTGGGCATCTAACCACGGTGGTGGCTCAGGCTCCGGGCGAGGTCCCCACCCCACCATAATCCATCCTAGCTTCCTCCCTCTAAGAATGTCCACCCTCCTTTTACCCCCACAAAATCCTCTTAATAACATCACTGATAGGGACAGCACCGGGACAGAGAGATAGATCAAGACAGAGGGATAGATAAGAATATAGAGGTAGATCAAGATAGAGAGGGAGATACTGATAGAGGGGCAACTCCGAACTGAAAGGCAGCTCCGGACAGAGAGACAGCTCTGGACTGATGGGCAGTTCTGGGTATCTAGCCGTTTCAGGCTGAAGGGCAGCTCATGGCTGACTGACGAATCTGGACGCTCATGGCAGGCTGACGGCTCTCGACGCTCATGGCAGGCTGACGGCTCTCGACGCTCATGGCAGGCTGACGGCTCTTGACGCTCATGGCAGGCTGACGGCTCTCGACGCTCATGGCGGGCTGACGGCTCTCGACGCTCATGGCGGGCTGACGGCTCTCGACGCTCATGGCGGGCTGACGGCTCTCGACGCTCATGGCGGGCTGACGGCTCTCGACGCTCATGGCTCGCTGGCGGCTCTCGACGCTCATGGCTCGCTGGCGGCTCTCGACGCTCATGGCTCGCTGGTGGCTCTGGCTGCTCATGGCTCGCTGGCGGCTCTGGCAGATCCTGTCTGGTTGGCGGCTCTGGCAGATCCTGTCTGGTTGGCGGCTCTGGCAGATCCTGTCTGGTTGGCGGCTCTGGCAGATCCTGTCTGGTTGGCGGCTCTGGCAGATCCTGTCTGGTTGGCGGCTCTGGCAGATCCTGTCTGGCGGGCGGCTCTAGCGGCTCCTGTCTGGCGGGCGGCTCTAGCGGCTCCTGTCTGGCGGGCGGCTCTGTAGGCTCATGGCAGACGGGCGGCTTTGCAGGCTCATGGCAGACGGGCGGCTTTGCAGGCTCATGGCAGACGGATGGCTCAGACGGCGCTGGGGAGACGGATGGCTCAGATGGCGCTGGGGAGACGGATGGCTCAGATGGCGCTGGGGAGACGGATGGCTCAGATGGCGCTGGGGAGACGGATGGCTCTGGCCGGATACGGCGCACTGTAGACCTGGTGCGTGGTGCCGGAACTGGAGGCACCGGGCTAAGGATAAGCACCTTCCTACTAGTGCGGGGAGCAGGGACAGGGCACACTGTATTCTCAAAGCCCACTCTATACCCGATGCGAGGTACCGGCACTGGTGACACCGGGCTGAGGACAAGCACATCAGGATTAGTAGGGGGAGAATATACAGTGTGTTCAAGGCTCTGGAGACGCACAGGAGGCTTTGTGCGTGGTGCCGGAACTGGAGGCACCGGGCTAGATACACGCACTACAGAGAGAGTGCGTGGAGGAGGAACTGGGCTCAGGAGACGCACTGATAGCCTAGTGCGTAGTGTAGGCACTGTAGGTACTAGGCTGGGGCGGGGAGGTGGCGCCGGAAATACCGGACCGTGGAGGGTACTGGCACTCTTGAGCATTGAGCCTGCCCAACCTTACCTGGTTGAATACTCCCGGTTGCCCGACCAGTGCGGGGAGGTGGAATAACCCGCACCGGGCTATGTAGGCGAACCGGGGAAACCATGCGTAAGGCAGGTGCCATGTATGCCGGCCCGAGGAGACGCACTGGAGACCAGACGCGTTGAGCCGGCCTCATGACACCTGGCTCAATACCCAATCTAGCCCTACCAGTGCGGGGAGGTGGAATAACCCGCACTGGGCTATGCACTCGTACAGGAGACACCGTGCGCTCTACTGCGTAACACGGCGCCTGCCCGTACTCCCGCTCTCCACGGTAAGCCTGGGAAGTGGGCGCAGGTCTCCTACCTGCCCTTGGCCCACCCACCTCCTAGCCCCCCCCCAAGAAATTTTTGGGAATTACTTACGGGCTTTTTGGGCTTCCGTGCCAGACGCGTTCCCTCATAGCTCCGGTTCCTCTCTCCGGTAGCCTCTGCTCTCCTCAGTGCCTCCAGCTGTTCCCATGGGAGGCGATCCCTACCAGCCAGGATCTCCTCCCAAGTGTAGCAACCCTTTCCGTCCAATACATCGTCCCATGTCCATTGCTCCTTCTTTTCCTGTCCCTTTCTCCGTTGACTCCGCTGCTTGGCTCTGGTATGGTGGGTGATTCTGTTACGGCGATCCTCCTCCTCTCCATCTTCGGAAAAGGAGGAGTATTGAGGGAACCAAGGCGCAGCGAAGTTTGAATACATATTTATTAAACAAGACGAAAAACGAACACGAACTACACTTGAAATGATACAAAATAACAAACGACGTAGACTGACCTAAACATGAGAACTTACATAGACACGAAGAATGCACGAATAGGAAACAGACTACATAAACCGAAACAGTCCCGTGTGGTACGAAATAACATACAGACACGGAAGACAATCACCCACAAAGAACACTGTGACAACGCCTACCTAAATATGACTCTTAATTAGAGGAACGCCAAACACCTGCCTCTAATTAAGAGCCATACCAGGCAACCCAAAACCAACACAGAAACAGAAAACATAGAATGCCCACCCAACCTCACGTCCTGACCAACTAACACACATAACTAACATAAATAGGTCAGGAACGTGACACTACTGTACTGTATGGATGGGAATTACAGGATGGAAGTCTTTGTGAATGTGGGTAATGGCTGCGCTTTTGAGAGCTGACAGGCCCAAGCACTTACTAAGGCAGCACAGGAAGGATGCTCCAGTCTCCCTCATTGTCTGTCAGACTGTGGAGGAGCAGGACCGGAGGTGGTGTCTGAAAAGAGAAAGAGTTTTTAATTAACATCAAGCCCAACAGTGGGATCTCTGGAAATCTTTACTAAAGAAGTATTGACTTCAGAGCAGAGTAACTAAGGAAGTGTTTACAGTAGTAACCCAAGGAAGTATTTTCTTTACAGCAGATTAACCCAAATAGTATTTACTTTAAAACAGTAACCTTTATTTTTACCTTTATTTAACTAGGCAAGTCAGTTAAGAACAAATTCTTATTTTCAATGACGGCCTAGGAACAGTGGGTTAACTGCCTGTTCAGGGACAGATTTGTACCTTGTCAGCTCGGGGATTTGAACTTGCAACCTTTCAGTTACTTGTCCAACGCTCCAACCACTAGGCTACCCTGCCGCCCCAACCTAAGAGGTAGTCTTCACTTTACAGCAGTAATCTCGAGCAGAGTAACTAAGAAAGGAACTCTTAAATTTAGAGCAGAGTAACCAAAGTATTTAGTTAACAGCAGGAGGAAAGACAACCTACGGAACCTATGGAAGGACAGTCCTCAAAGAATCTGGTTCTAGATTAGAAGAAATTGTGTTTGTTTAGTTGGAGACGGCAGTGGCACAGAAACAAAGCCTAAGTACTAGAGCTGGGACGATAAACCGAACATTTGACACCGACCATAGCGGTCACTTATCGCAGGCATTTTGCTGATGTTGTTCATTACAATAAGTAGCCTACACCAGAGAAATGTGTAGTTTGAATGTTTGCTAATATGGGCGATTGTTAAATGAACAATTTACAGCTACAACCATCAGACTACTAGTAGTAGTAGTTTAAAGGGTCATCCTTTTATCGCAATTCCAGGCAATTTATCACAATAAGGATTTTTGTTCATACCGCTCAGCTCTACTAAGTACCTACAGAATGGTTATTTTAAAACAAACAAACTGCGTGTAGCCTAAAGATACTCCGGTGTGCAAAAGATTGCCACAAAGTATTGAAGCATTTGACTGCCCTAACCACTTTTAGTGAAAACACAAAACTTGGGTTTCAAACAAACCTTCTCGGATTCCGAGGTCAAGGGCATGTGAGGTATTCAGTAGTGGCCTGAGGTGGCCTCACACAGAGAGGAAAACAAGGGTTCATGCATGACTGCATCCACTCCACTCAGCAGACTGGAAACCAAGGGGGACCATGCTGCTCACAGACACATAGCCTCTCTCCAGCTACTCAACAGCAATGCCCCACAAATACCTAGCATCCCACCATCATAGTACTGGACTGTAAATCCCTAACCCTAGCCTGTGTCCAGTATGTTAACCACATTAGTCAGCCGGGAGTTTGCCAGCAGCTCAGTCAAGCCCCATATACACACGAACAACGTAACGAGGCTCATAATGGCATATTCACCAGTCTAAACTTGACTTTCACCTCAGGTAGTAAGAAACAGTTCAGTTCAAACACCAGGCAGGCTGTAGGGACAAAAACCCAGCGCTTTTCACCACTTGAGAGAGACACAGCCATCACAGACACACAGTATGCTAAGCTTTACTCATGGAGTAGACTGGGTGGGGTGTGTGTGGAAAGGGTGGGGCGGCTTGGTCCCCGCAACAGCCAGAGCCTCCACACTCATACGTACAGGCATGCTCGCACGCACGCACCCACACGCACGCACTAACTCTGCGAGCTCTTGCAAGGGACTGTCTTACACACAGCCACTTTTTATAGAGATATGCAGCTGAATCAGTCTGACTACACACTGAGTACACCAAACATTCAGAACACCTTCCTAATACGGAGTTGTGCACAAACCCCCCCCCCCCCCCCCCCTCAGAACAGCCAGCCTCAATTGGTCGGGTTACGGACTCTACAAGGTGTCGAAAGCGTTCCACATGGATGCCGGCCCATGTTGACGCCAATGATTCCCACAGTTGTGTCAGGTTGGCTGGATGCCCTTTGGGTGGTGGACCATTCTTTATACACACAGGAAACTGTTGAGCGTGAAAAATCAGCAGCGCTGCAGTTCTTGACACAAACCGGTGTGCCTGGCACCTACCTCCATACTCCGTTCAAAGGCACTTAAATATTTTGTGTTGCCAATTCACCCTCTGAATGGCACACATACTCTACACAATCCGTGTGTTTTTTGTATCAAGGCTTAAAAATCATTCTTTAACCTGTCTCCTTCCCTTCATCTACACTGATTGAAGTGGATTTAACAGGTGACATCAATAAGGGATCCGAGCTTTCACCCAGATTCACCTGATCTATGTCTATGTCATGGAAAGAGCAGGTGTTCTTAATGTTTTGTATACTAAGTGTATAACCCCTATAGGGAGGCCAGCCAGATCGACTAGAGTGATTGGTTCGAAACGATCCAATCGCTGATTACTTTGTTTTGTACAAAGCCCCTTGTTGTCCTTCGTCACCACAAACGACTTCAATGATGGCTGTCTCTAATAGATCTAGCTGGCCTCCCTGTGTTGACACAGGAAGCCAGTCTCAATGTCCCCCTGGACGTCATATAGGGGTTAGGCACTGACTATACAAAACATTAAGAACACCTGCTCTTTCCATAACAGACTGACTTAGTGAAAGCTACTTTATTTCATTGCACTACTGGACAATACACTATGCTACCAGTACCTAGTTCTCTCTACCTCTCAGATGGGGATACACTGAGACAATGATCCCTTTCCACATAAAAAGCAATGCTGACACCATGTGGCAAAAAGCATGGGCTGCACTGGTGCCTCTTTCATGGCTAATTGATGTTGATTATGTTTGTTGTGAAAAGACATATCCTTTATTTCATTGGTTGTCTACGGTATCTGTACAGAACTTATCAACTCCACTCCTTAATTAGGTTTTATAACACAGTGTTAAAGGAACAAGCTGCAGTTCAAAAAAACAACAAAGCAGGCACCCCGCCGCCATTTTGGTAAGGGATGGGGCTGGAGAAATGTAACCACTCTCAATGGCTTTATTTAATTCATTTAAAAGTCTAGCTTTCTCGCTCACAAGCCTGCACTATAATTTGATCTTGCGTCCTCTGTCTCACTAACACACTTGACCACCATTTTGAAACACTTTAGCTGGAAGCTTCACCGAAAAGCAATTCAATGGTGGGTATTTCAACGTGAAGAGTTGAACGTGACACGGTTACACTAAACTGATGGTTTTCCACACAAAATTTTTCCAAAAGAGTAACGGCTATATGGTCCACAGGGAGGAAAGAGGAATAAGTAGGTAAGTAACAGTTATTTGTGGCCATGGACCATATCGCTTAGAGAAGCTGGTTGAAGTTAAGGGATGCTGTTGTTTCTCTAAAAACCTGTGTGTGTGTGTGTGTGTGTGTGTGTGTGTGTGTGTGTGTGTGTGTGTGTGTGTGTGTGTGTGTGTGTGTGTGTGTGTGTGTGTGTGTGTGTGTGCCGGAAATCCACAAATGTCCCCACAAGGATAGTAAAACAAGGAATACTCCCTCATGGGGACATTTCCCAGGTTAGGGTTACAATTAGGGATAGGCGTTACGGTTAGGGTTCAGGGAAAATAGGATTTTGAATGTAAATACAGGATAGTAAAACATATGCTGTGTGTGTGACTAAGTGGCATTGGTGGCGCTGGTGGTACCTGTGTGAGGCTCTGAGTCTGTTGTAACAGGTCTGCTCTCTGTCTCTCCGCCCGACTCACATGGAATGAGTTACTCTGGCTCTGGATCACAAAGACTATCTCTCGCAGGTCTGCAACACACAAACAGCACAGGAACAGATCAGAGACATGCACAGACCAGGTTAAAAAAAGAAAGAAATACGCACACATCTTTTCAGACATTGTCAGAAAAACACAGCACAGGATGTGAATTTGTGCAAAAACCAACACGACACATTCCCTTTCTAAAGATATTCTAGAGATAATTAACAGCTCTACCTTACTCTGACCTCCATTGTTGACAATCACCATCCCCTTAATAAGAATTTCATTTGGCCTGAGTGACAAATGTCACTGTCTCACACACACACGCACACACGCACGCACACACACACACGACAGTAAATGATGATCAGTCAGACGGGGACTAACTAATGCAGCGGCAGAACACAACAGATAGCTGAATCAGACTAAAGCCCAGCTGTCCACTGTGTGGCAAGGGCAGAGAAACAAGATGGACAGCCTAGTAAATATTATTGAGTTTCTCCAGTGTGTAACGAGCCTGAGCGTAGCAGGGAGCCTGCTGATAGTTTGCTGTAGCCGCTCGATAATGTCTCTTTAACAGCCTTGATCGCTCTTCAGGGCAGTGGGCCGCCTCAGCGTGTGAAACGTTTACATATCATTATTGTCACCTTTATAGGGCTCATATTACAGGCCCCACTAATGCAGTCGGCCTTAATGCGGAATCCATTTACAGAATAGTAATGATGGAATGGGGGCCTTGCCTGGGTGACGAATCACATCGGTGGCCATTGGAAGGACTGTAAGCTACATAAGCTCTCGGTCTCTCTCGCTTGCCAACGGAATAACAACCTGGCTGAAGGATTAATGGAGTGAAGAATGTGTGCAATTTTGGCACCATCACACAGTTCAATGGGAATATACCCAACGACCGGCATCAAATCCCCTAAACTGTCTGACAATTTTACAGCCCTTTGCTCGGAGGATTGTGAAAATATACACTGAACAAAAATATAAACGCAACATGTAAAGTGTTGGTCCCATGTTTCATGAGCTGAAATAAAAGATACCTGAAATGTGCCAAATTTGTTTACATCCCTGTTAGTGAGCCTTTCTCCTTTTCCAAGATAATTCATCCACGTGACAAGTATGACATATCAAGAAACTGATTAAACAGCATGATTATTACACAGACACACCTTGTGCTGGGGACAATAAAAGGCCACTCTAAAATGTGCGATTTTGTCACACAAACAGATGCCAAAGATGTCTCAAGTTTTGAGGGAGTGTGCAATTGACATTCTGACTGCAGGAATGTCCACCTGAGCTGTTGCCAGTGCATTTAATGTTAATTTATCTACCATAAGCCACCTAATTTTAGAGAATTGGCAGTACATCCAAACCGGCCTCACAACCGCAGACCACGTGTATAGCGTTGTGTGGGCGAGCGGTTTGCTGATGTCAAACCGCTCATGGTTATGGTGTGGACAGGCATAAGCTATGGACAACAAACACAATTGCATTTTAATGATGGCAAGTTCAATGCACAGAGATACCGTGATAAGATCCTGAGGCCCATTGTTGTGCCATTCATCCACTGCCATCACCTCATGTTTCAGCGTGATAATGCACAGCCCCATGTCCCAGTTCTTCCATGGCCTGCATACTCACCAGATATGTCACCCATTGAGCATGTTTGGGATGCTTTGGATCGCCGTGTACGACAGCATGTTCCAGTTCCCGCCAATATCCAGCAACTTCGCACAGCCATTGAAGAGGAGTGGGACAACATTCCACAGGCTACAATCAACAACCTGATCAAATCTACGCAAAGAAGTTGTGTCGCGCTCCATGAGGCAAATGGTGGTCACACCAGACACTGACTGATTTGCTGGAGCAAATTAGCCAGGTATACCGGCTGACTAGAGAGGTAGCAGGAGGCTAGCAGCCAAGCCTCTCAGGCAGCACTCCTTGTAATGACTTCTGCCGTAACCTTCTGGGGCCCCGTCAGGGTTCTAAATTAACATCTCTCATTGGCAGCACTGGTGCTCCCAACTTTAAAAAGTTAGGAGCACTTCAAATAAGTTTGTTTTAATTGATGGAGATTCAGCCTATATTTCTAGCTACTTCTGAAGAACATGTTGTGCCCTAGAAACTAACATGAAACACTGTAAACACATCCATTTAATATAAAATCTAAAACGTTGACACAAACACCTGTCATTGAAATTACAAAGTCATTTGTGGAATATTAGGTTTCTAAATTGTGTAAAAGCACACTTTTCCTATTGAGATGCATTACATTGAAAATTGTACACAGTCTCTTTAAAAACGTCAGGTTTGTGACGATCACATGCAAGATAACTGCCATTCATTCATTGCTATGATCATTGATCTCCTGAAGAAGCTATCCCTTTTCCTTTCTTTCTGTGGCACATGTTTGGGTTATACTGGTAAAGTAACCAGGTTGTTAGCCAGCTAGCCAATGAAGTAACATCGAAACAAAGTGTAAACAAATGGTTAACAACGTCGACGCACGAGTAGTTTTAGAACGGCCCACGACATGGTTTATGGATGTAAAATGTAATGTAAAAAAAAATATTACACCGGTAATATAGGTCAGATCATTTGAGCTAGTTGGGCTAGATGCAAGCCGTTTTCGCTGTAGTAACGGTGCTACCGTGACACGTACGAGTCTGGACTCGCTTGTTTCACTAGGGCACTCAGGAAACAACGGTACAGCGTAGCCTCATCATTACAACAGTTATTAACTGGGAGATTTTTTTTCATAGTCGCACAGTGCTCCCCCCAAAAAACTCCTGGTCACACATCACAATATTTAGTTGCATATCCGACCAAATTGGCTACACTTTAGAGCCCTTGGACTCGTACATACTCTCGCATTAGGGCACAAACAAACCATTTTGAAGTCCTGGACATTTTAATTAGCCGCTGAAGTATTTGCACACAATGTAGTCAAAGGTATTGCGTGTCGTAAATTATGTTTACCGGCGGGGAGGTTTGTGTTTCTGTAAAACTTTTTTTAACAAACAGTAACACAGGGGGATTTTTTTTAAAACACAAACAAGTCACAGCAACTAGTGTCAGGTCTGTAATCTTCCTCTGGCGAGTAGTGGTGGCAGAGCAACACGGGGAATAGTGAGAGAGAGGGGAAAGGGGGGAGGAGAAAGAACTGATTCAAGCACACTGGATGGCACTTGAACCCAATCCCACATAGGGCCTGAAAACAGCACTGGGGTCAAGGGTGTGTTATGTGTTAAGAACATTTAGACTACGTTACCCAGCAGGCTATGCGGGGGGGGGGGGGGGGGCAGGTGGTTGAAGAATGCCTCGCATGGCTAAACAAGGAGTTTTCTAGCTGAAGTATATGTTCTTTAAAAGTAGTTTAACCTACGCCCCGGTTTGTCATTATACAAGGAACAAACATTACACAAGGGTAAACACTGGATCGGTGTCATATCTCTTTAATGTAGTGTGTGTTGCTCTGGGCGTGCAACCTCTTTCTCCACCATAGTTACCCACACCCCATCACAGATCCCCAATAGATTAAAAGGCTTTTGTTTACCGCTTCTCCTATACACCCACACCACCCTCTGAAAGATCAGGTTAGAGCCAAAATCTGTCTCTTGTACCTCTAGATCACCTCTAAACACCCTGCTGCTCAGTCCGCTTAGTTTGAGTGTGATGTCTGTTTGACTCTGTGCCTGTGTGTACGCACACCCGTGTGCGGTATTCTAAAACCCTAGGTGCCGTTACACGACGGCTTAGCGCCCTGGTACTACACCAAACAGCAATATTACACCAGCTGCCTGCGATCATCAGATAAGTTGTGTGCCAATCTCTCATTGTGTAGGTGAGAGATTGGCACACCCCCTCCCCCATGTCAAAGCAGAGGAGAAACTGGGGGTAAAAAATAAATAACTAATTAAGAGTGAGTTCAGTTCACAGGCCCTGGTGCCATATGGGTTTGGATGAATCATCAAACAACGGAGAGGAAGGCTCTGTCTCAAATGGCATCCTATTCAAATCAAATATAATTGGTCACATACACATGGTTAGCAGATGTTAATGCGAGTGTAGCGAAATGCTTGTGCTTCCAGTTCCGACCATGCAGTAATATCTGACAAGTAATTAACAATTTCACAACAACTACCTTATACACAAGTGTAAAGGAATGAATAAGAATATGTAAATAAATATAAATATATGGATGAGCCATGGCCGAACGGTATAGGCAAGATGCAGTAGATGGTATAGAGTACAGTATATACATATGAGATGAGTAATGTAAACATTATATAAAGTGGCATTGTTTAAAGTGACTAGTGATACATTTATTACATCCAATTTTTTATTATTAAGTGGCTAGAGATTTGAGTCAGTATGTTGGCAGCAGCCACTCAATGTTAGTGATGGCTGTTTAACAGTCTGATGGCCTTGAGATAGCTGTTTTTCAGTCTCTCGGTCGCAGCTTTGATGCACCTGTACTGACCTCGCCTATTTTTTTAATATTTTTTTATTTTTTTACCCCCTTTTCTCCCCAATTTTTCATGGTATCCAATCGCTAGTAATTACTATCTTGTCTCATCGCTACAACTCCCGTACGGGCTCGGGAGAGACGAAGGTCGAAAGCCACGCGTCCTCCGAAGCACAACCCAACCAAGCCGCACTGCTTCTTAACACAGCGCGCCTCCAACCCGGAAGCCAGCCGCAGCAACGTGTCGGAGGAAACACCGTGCACCTGGCCCCCTTGGTTAGCGCGCACTGCGCCCGGCCCGCCACAGGAGTCGCTGGAGCGCGATGAGACAAGGATATCCCTACCGGCCGAACCCTCCCTAACCCGGACGACGCTAGCCCAATTGTGCGTCGCCTCACGGACCTCCCGGTCGCGGCCGGCTGCGACAGAGCCTGGGCGCGAACCCAGAGACTCTGGTGGCGCAGCTAGCACTGCGATGCAGTGCCCTAGACCACTGCGCCACCCGGGAGGCGCCTTGATGATATTTTTGGCCTTCCTGTGACATCGGGTGGTGTAGGTGTCCTGGAGGGCAGGTAGTTTGCCCCCGGTGATGCGTTGTGCAGACCTCACTACCCTCTGGAGAGCCTTACGGTTGTGGGCAGAGCAGTTGCCGTACCAGGCGGTGATACAGCCTGACAGGATGCTCTCGATTGTGCATCTGTAAAAGTTTGTGAGTGTTTTAGGTGACAAGCCACATTTCTTCAGCCTCCTGAGGCGCTGTTGCGCATTCTTCACCACGCTGTCTTTGTGGGTGAACCATTTCAGTTTGTCCGTGATGTGTACGCCGAGGAACTTAAAACTTTCCACCTTCTCCACTACTGTCCCGTCGATGTGGATAGGGGGTGCTCCCTCTGCTGTTTCCTGAAGTCCACGCTCATCTCCTTTGTGTTGTTGACGTTGAGTGTGAGATTATTTTCCTGACACCACACTCCGAGGGCCCTCACCTCTTCCCTGTAAGCCGTCTCGTCGTTGCTGGTAATCAAGCCTACCACTGTAGTGTCGTCTGCAAACTTGATGATTGAGTTGGAGGCGTCCATGGCCACGCAGTCATGGGTGAACAGGGAGTCCAGGTGAGGGCTGAGAACGCACCATTGTGGGGCCCCAGTGTAGAGGATCAGTGGGTTGGAGATGTTATTTCCTACCCTCACCACCTGGCGGTGTCCAGTCAGAAAGTCCAGGACCCAGTCGCACAAGGCGGGGTCGAGACCCAGGGTCTCAAGCTTAATGACGAGTTGAGGGTACTATGGTGTTAAATGCTGAGGTGTAGTCGATGAACAGCATTCTTACATAGGTATTCCTCTTGTCCAGATGGGTTAGGGAAGTGTGCAGTGGAATGTGATTGCGTCGTCTGTGGACCTATTGGGGGGTAAGCAATTTGGAGTGGGTCTAGGGTGGAGGTGATATGATCCTTGACTAGTCTCTCAAAGCACTTCATTATGACGGAAGTGAGCGCTATAGTCGTTTAGCTCAGTTACCTTAGCTTTCTTGGGAACAGAAACAATGGTGGCCCTATTGAGCATGTGGGAACAGCACACTGGGATAGGGATTGATTGAATATGTTCGCAAACACACAAGCCAGCTGGTCTGCACATGCTGTGCAGTACATGGCTAGGGATGGCGTCGGCGCCAGCAGCCTTGCGAGGGTTAACACTTTTAAATGTTTTACTCACGTTGGCTGCAGTGAAGGAGAGCCCATAGGTTTTGGTAGCAGGCCGTGTCGGTGGCACTGTATTGTCCTCAAAGCAAGCAAATAAGCTGTTAAGTTTGTCTGGGAGCAAGACATCGGGGTCCGCGATGGGGCTGGTTTTCTTTTTGTAGTCCGTGATTGACTGTAGACCCTGCCACATACCTCTCGTGTCTGAGCCGTTGAATTGCGACTCTACTTTGTCTCTACTGACGCTTAGCTTGTTGGATTGCCTTGCGGAGGAAATAGCTACACTGTTTGTATTTGGTCATGTTTCCGGTCGCCTTGCCCTGATTAAAAGTAGTGGTTCGCGCTTTCAGTTTTGCGTGAATGCTGCCATCAATCCACGGTTTCTGGTTGGGGAAGGTTTCAATAGTCGCCGTGGGTACAACATCACCGATGCACTTGCTAATAAACTCGCTCACCGAATCAGCGTATACATCAATGTTGTTGTTCGACGCTATCCGGAACATATCCCAGTCCACGTGATCGAAGCAGTCTTGAAGCGTGGAATCAGATTGGTCGAACCAGCGTTGAACAGACCTGAGCACGGGCGTTTCCTGTTTTAGTTTCTGTCTATAGGCTGGGAGCAACAAAATGGAGTCGTGGTCAGATTTGCCGAAAGGAGGGCGAGGGAGGGCTTTGTATGCGTCGCGGAAGTTAGAGTAACAATGATGCAGGATTTTGCCAGCCCGGGTCACGCATTCAATATGCTGATAAAATTTAGGGAGCCTTGTTTTCAGATTAGCCTTGTTAAAATCCCCAGCTACAATAAATGCAGCCTCGGGATATGTGGTTTCCAGTACATAGTACACAGTACAGAGTACATTCCAGTACATAGAGTCCAATGAAGTTCTTTCAGAGCCATCGAGGTGTCTGCTTGGGGGGGATATTCACGACTTGATTGTAATCGAAGATAATTCTTTTGGTAGATAATGCAGTCGGCATTTGATTGTAAGGAATTCTAGGTCAGGTGAACAAAAGGACTTGAGTTCTTGTATGTTGTTATGATCACACCACGTCTCGTTAATCATAAGGCATACACCCCCGGCCTTCTTACCAGAGAGATGTTTGTTTCTGTCGGCGCTATGCGTGAAGATACCAGGTGGCTGTATAGACTCTGATAACGTATCCCGAGTGAGCCATGTTTCCGTGAAGCAGAGAATGTTGCAATCTCTGATGTCTCTCTGGAAGGCAACCCTTGCTCAGATTTCGTCTACCTTGTTGTCAAGAGACTGGACATTGGCTAGTAGTATACTCGGGAGCGGTGGGTGATGTGCCCGTCTACGGAGCCTGACCAGAAGACCGCTCCGTCTGCCCCTTCTGCGGCGCCATTGTTTTGGGTCGCCTGCTGGGATCCGATCCATTGTCCTGGGTGGTGGACCAAACAGAGGATCTGCTTCGGGAAAGTCGTATTCCTGGTCGTAATGTTGGTAAGTTGACGTTGCTCTTATATCCAATAGTTCCTCCCGGCTGTATGTAATAAGACTTAAGATTTTCTGGGGTAACAGTGTAAGAAATAATAAATTAAAAAACAAAATACTGCAGTTTCCTAAGAACGCGAAGCGAGGCGGCCATCTCTGTCGGCGCCGGATGTGTGGAGGATGTGTCCCTACATAGAGCACTATTTAGGGGATAGGGTGCCTTGTGGTACACACATGAAGAGAGGAAAATGATGAATCCTGGTACAGTCCCCCATTCTAACCTCATTTCCATCATGCCTTGTACTCCCGTCCTCTCCATTTAGCCATTTAGCCCCGAATGCCTCTCCACGTTCCTCTTTTAATATCCTGACAGCCACAGCAGGCAGGCCCAGGGGAAGTGAGGGATCGATAAATCTATCAAATTACGGCAGAGTTGATTTAAAATGGCGGCTCCCGTGCCAAAGACACTTCAAAACACAAAGAGATGCCTCTCAATGACAAACGGAAGTGGATTTCCCCGCTTTGCTCTGCGATGGCTAGCGGCTGAGAGGGGTGTGAAATGATGCTAAAGAGGAAAGAAGGTGGCTAGGGAGATAGTGGCGTCCCTTGGCACTGGTTGTGCGGTCGCACGGACATACACTCAAACGGACAGACACACAAATACACGCAAGCAAACACGCACATGGACAGACGCGCGCACACACACAGTGGTTAACCTCACACCATCTTCAGATTATTTATGTTGCCAGGTCGTTGTCTGATCACCGAGCTGGCGGGCATATGAGTCTGTTTGTTGATCTCCTCTTCCTCTCGCTCTGCATTCTACAGGATGTGGGGGCAGTCCATAGATTAAAAAAAAATATATTGCCTGGAAGGAGACACCAGAAAGCTCTGCCCCTCTCCATTCCTATACTTTTTCTCATCACATGGAGCCAGCCTTCCTACAATATCACCCTCTCTGATAAATGGCAAAAACACAATCACCCTCTCTGGTCAGTGAAGGCAGTGGAGTGTGGTAGAGTTGATACTCGGTGCGCTCTGGGTGTGAGTGAGAGAAAGAGAAATAGATAGAAAGAAGAAAGAAAGAAGAAAATAGAAAAGCAAAGCCAAGTGTGTTTATGGTGACGATCAGTAGATTGTGCACAAGAGCAGATCATGACTGCACTGTAAAGTAAGTCTGTTTTCATGCGTGGGCACACATGCTTGCTAAAATGTAGCATACAAATAGTGTTTGTGCATGTGCTTGCCTGGCCCTGCAGTGCTGTCACCTCGTTGACACAAATCCATACTGACACGTGGATTTGTGTCAACTGAGCAGGGAGGGACAGGATGGCAGGGGGTGAGGGGACAGGAAACAGAGGAGCATGAGGGTAGAGAGAGGGGTGGGAGTCCTAACTACAGCTCACTGGCGTTTAACCCTTCACACAGCTCAGGGCCCGACTTCACCCCCCGCGAGCGGTTAAACACACACAGCACCACAACTAGGGGGGGAAAAGAAAAAGGGCTGAAATAGCATGACTAACTGTGCTACAGCTATAGCGGTGTAGCCTGCCGGAAAATGATGACTACACAAAGCATAGACGATACACCGAAAGGGAAAGATCGAGGCAGATCAATCGTGCGATTTCAATGAGACCGATATCTTTGTCAAATTACATCTGTTGGCTTCTGTTGAGAAGGACAGAGCTCCACTGGCAGCAGTTGAGGCCATTGGTGTGTTGTGTGGAGAACAATAGATGTGTCATTGCAGATGTAAAGCTCTCTATTGTAGCCATCAGCGCAGACAGACACGGAGGATGTCAATAGCTGATTTCCATAAGCGGAGGGCCCCGCGTCCTCGCCTCTGATTGGGTCGGTGTAGGAAGATGCCGCGTTCCGATGGCTTGCATCAGTTGGCACTTTGGAATTATCCCGCTCCGGAATTATCCATCTCTCGCCATAAAAACCCACTCCATGTCTCTCTCTGTTGCTAGGGATCCAATTGGGAGCTGCAAAGAGATGGGGCACACAGGAGAGAATTGAGCTGCTCAAGCGTGTCCGTTACGCCAGATAGCGCCACAATCTAATACCGATCCCCAGACGCTAAGGGATATTATATCTAAAAGTACAAATTCAATATGGCCAACTTTCAGGCCTGCTGAGGGTTCGATTCAGTCGGGATGGAGAGAATTTATATTCCAATAGGGGCATTTCGGCAGGCCACCGTCCCATGTGTCATACAGAAAGTGCAAACGATTTCCACTCATACCGAGTTTTAATTGCATGGTGCAGGGATCAATAGAAGCGTGGTGTGTTTAACTTTCAGTTTACGGCGGGAAAGGTCAGTGTCATAAATATCTCTCTGTGATTTGGAGAGGAGGGAGATCGGGAGCTGGAGGACAGAGAGAGAGATTGGGAGAGAGAAAGAGAATGAGTCAGTCTCCCCCTGACTTGTTATTGGGGAGAGAGAAAAAAAACAAGGTCCTTATTACGATTCTCAGAGAGTAATGGGCACAGAATGAGAGCCGGGCAGAATCAACTCCTGGAGTTCAGAGGGGTCTGTACGCCTACTTTA
The DNA here is from genome assembly GCF_029448725.1 of Salvelinus fontinalis. NCBI lineage: Eukaryota > Metazoa > Chordata > Actinopteri > Salmoniformes > Salmonidae > Salvelinus > Salvelinus fontinalis. Next base: position 1,524,340 of record NC_074688.1, read on the forward strand.
ATCACACTCATTATAAATGCTGCAGTCCAGGTCTCCGTGGACAACTCAGCAAATGAGTGTTGAAGGCAGCTTTAAACCCCCTTACTTTGCATCAATAATTCAGGACCCAGAGGCTATTTAGTTTTAACAGATTCCAAATCCTCATTCCCATCATCTGCTTTAAACCTCAACGCCTTTTAAGAGCACTGTGGATCTAGTCAACATCATCGCCACTTAGTACCGACACAGCATGTTTCTGCATAGTTCGAGAGAGAGAATACAGAGGAAGTACAGTGGGAGAGTGTTTCCTTAATAGACTAGTGAGGGATAATGTTTCTAATATTTTGTGTTTGGTGGGAGTGCTTGATGCCTTGATCTAAGAAATAAAGCTCGGGTCAGATGAGTTCAGGAAAAAAACAGGAGACAAACCGAGTGGGAAGACATGAGCGGCGAAAGGCGAGGTTTCTTTGTATGATTTTTCCCCGAGAGGCATACACACAGCCGAGCACTTTTGACAAGTACTCCCACAGTGGCCCTGATGTATAGTGTGTTGAAACATGTTCGACTATTGTAAGCCGCTACATATTTTAGAGGAGAGCTTTTGGTGGTGTAGCCTACAATAAGGTTGTCAGCAACTTGTGAGCGGGCCTCCTAGGAGGACAACCCTCATCATGGGCTGGCTCCCTGTCATACAGTAGCATGGATTTTTTTATTTTATTTTTTTTTTTTTTTTTACCTTTATTTAACTAGGCAAGTCAGTTAAGAACAAATTCTTATTTTCAATGACGGCCTAGGAACAGTGGGTTAACTGCCTGTTCAGGGGCAGAACGACAGATTTGTACCTTGTCAGTTCGGGGATTTGAACTTGCAACCTTCCGGTTACTAGTCCAACGCTCTAACCACTAGGCTACGCTGCCGATATGAGGCCGCTGGCTCGAAGAACAATAGATAGCACTGCCAAGGCTTAGCCTGGCCTAATTATCTTCAGGGCCATAAGCACATTTACAAATCGCTAAAGGAGGTACAATTACAGTGCATTCGGAAAGTACTCAGACCCATTCACTTTTTCCACATTTTGTGAAGTTACAGCCTTATTCTAAAATGTATTAAATACATATTTTTCCTCATCAATCTAGACACAATACCCCAATAAGAAATATGTGCAGACCCTTTGCTGTAAGACTTGAAATTGAGCTCAGGTACATCCTATTTCCATTGATCATCCTTGAGATGTTCACTGGAGTCGCCTGTGGTAAATTTAATTGATTGGACATGATTTGGAAAGGCAGACACCGGTCTATATAAGGTCCTACAGTTGACAGTGCATGTCAGATCAAAAACAAAGCCATGAAGTCAAAGGAATTGTCCATAGAGCTCCGAGACAGGATTGTGTTGAGGCACAGATCTGGGGAAGGGTACCAAAAAAAGTCTTCAGCATTGAAGGTCCATGAGAATACAGTGGCCTCCATCATTCTTAAATGGAAGAAGTTTGAAACCACCAAAACTCTTCCTTCTGCTGGCCGCCCGGCCAAACTGAGCAATCGGGGGAGAAAGGTCTTGGTCAGGTAGGTGACCAAGAACCCGATGGTCACTCTGACAGAGCTCCAGAGTTCCTCTGTGGAGATGGGAGAACCTTCCAGAAGGACAACCATCTCTGCAGCACTTCACCAATCAGGCCTTATGGTAGAGTGGCCAGACGGAAGCCAATCCTCAGTAAAAGGCACATCACAGCCCGCTTGGAGTTTGCCAAAGGGCACCTAAAGGACTCTCAGACCATGAGAAACAAGATTCTCTGGTCTGATGAAACCAAGATTGAACTCTTTGGTCTGAATGCCAAATGTCATGTCTGGAGGAAACCTGTCCCAATCTCTACGGTGAAGCATTGTAGTGGTGGCATCATACTGTGGGGATGTTTTTCGGCGTTAGGGACTGAGAGACTAGTCAGGATCGAGGGAAAGATGAAGGTAGCAAAGCACAGATAAATCCTTGATGAAAACCTGCTCCAGAGTGCTCAAGACCTCAGAATGGGGCGAAGGACAATGACCCTAAGCACACAGCCAAGACAACGCAGTAGTGACTTCTGAATTTCCTTGAGTGGCCCGGCCAGAGCCCGGACTTGAACCCGATCGAACATATTTGGAGAGACCTGAAAATAGCTGTGCAGCGACGCTCCCCATCCAACCTGACAGAGCTTGAGAGGATCTGCAGAGAAGAATGGGAGAAACTCCACAAATACAGGTGTACCAAGCTTATAGCGTCATACCCAAGAAGACTCGAGGCTGTAATCGCTGCCAAAGGTGCTTCAACAAAGTACTGAGTAAAGGGGCTGAATACGTATGTAAATGTAATATTTCTGTGTTTTTTCTAAACGTACACCATTCTGGGTATTGTGTGTAGATTGATGAGGGGGGAAAACAATGTAATCCATTTTAGAATAAGGCTGTATAACGTAACAAAATCTGGAAACGTCAAGGGGTCTGAATACTTTCTGAATGCACTGTATATGGAATAGGGTGCCATTTAGGACGCAACTTGTGTTCTGAACACACAACATCACTGCCCCAGTTGCTGCAGATATAACTTGCCTTCTTGAATACAAAACTAACGGCCAAACATCCCAGAATGTGTATGGCGCGTTTTAATGGAGTGTCCTTAACCTGCCAGTTATCTGTTCTAATCTCGTGCTAGTAAATGGTAATCCCAGACTTGGTTCACGGAAAAGCACCTTCCTGCATATTAGCAGTGATTTGTTTATTGTTCCTGTAGTATTGTGATGATTGTACATGCAGATCAGTGTGCATTTGCGGGAGAGAGAGAGCATGAACCATGCTCCTTTGAACAGTTTTGTTTGACAGGACCGGTGAGCTCCTTGTTAACAAGAAACTTTCTCACAAATTTAGAGAGTCTCATTAGGTCATTAACTATCCTTTTCATAGGCATGTTCCTGTGATGTGCAAGTAATGTTTCCAAGAGACCATCTCCTTAATTCCGATTAGAATTTACCCAGAACGTGGTTACCATGTTGCCAGAATTTAAGATATTAATGTTACACGTTTCATGAGAATGTTGCAAGAATGTCCATGTATCCAGTTCTCTGTGGGTTAGAATATCCCATCAACGTTCCACCAAACGTACACAGAACATGGTTGCTATGTTCTCAGATTAGATATTAATTTGTAACATTTTATTTTCACTTTTAATTGTAATTTCTTGTCATGTCAACATATTTCAATCCCACTTTGTAACACAACAAAATGTAAAAATTATTGGGGTGTAGACTTTCTATAGGCACTGTGTGTGTGTTGGTCATGTGAGACAGCTAACCAATGGCAGTCGTGGATTAGACGCCGCCAGTGTGCCTTGACCGCGGACATAATGGTCATGGCTAGATGGGAGACTGTCAAATTGACGTCTACTAAAGTTGAATAATTTTTCATTCTAGCTAAACAGAACCATTTTCATAACCTTAATCTAATTCTCCTAACCTGCTACATTAATTCGCTTTACCTGCACCGTAAATGATCCTAACCTGCTACGGAAAGTCAATTCTGACATAAAATGTATCCCATCTAGTAAAAATAGGACAGAATCAGAACGCCAATTTCACTCAGTCTTTATCAATGCAGCCTACCTATTTGTACATCTTTCCTTCATTGCTGACATGTAGCCGACACGATAAAATGGCCAGCAGAAGTATTTACGGTAATTATGATGTTAAATTGTTACAATGTTGCCGATTGAACGCGATACAAATTGAAGTGAATATGATTAGAGTGTAGTTTACTACAGTGTCTGTAAATAAATATTGATCATTGAAAGAAGTGGAGGGCCCTCAACCAATGTGAGTCGAAGTGCAATCAAAAAATGTAATCCTAATTGAAAAGGAAAAGGCAAAACGGGCACATAAACCCTGGGCATCTTTTTTGTTTTGTTTTTCAGAGTCAGTAGAAAGGCCTCTTTAGTGTCCTAAGTTTTCATAACTGTGACTTTAATTGACTACCGTCTGTAAGCTGTTTGTGTCTTAACGACAGTTCCACAGGTGCAAGTTCATTAATTGTTTATGGTTCATTGAACAAGCATGGGAAACAGTGTTTAAACCCTTTACAATGAAGATCTGTATTTGGATTTTTACGAATTATCTTTGAAAGACAGGGTCCGGAAAAAGGGACGTATCTTTTTTTGTTGAGTTTACAATAGGTTAGACTTCTATGGTGAACGAGCGACGCCCTTTTTCATTTTTAATAAATATTGATTACCCATTCATTTGTCTTTGCCTGCAAATTGTCCTCCTAAAAGATAGGCTATATCCTATAGGCCTATGCTAAATATAGCAAGTGTCGCTGTAGTTATTCTTGCTGCTTCCTGTTCAGTAGCCATACCTGCGAGATCAGGTGCGCGTATGGTCTCAATTAAATAGAGTAGGATATAGCCTATGCATGGGCAGAGAAGCACAGCGCAGTTCTCTGTCCAAGGAAATGTACTTCCTAAATAGGCCTATAATTAGACTATAGTTTACTACATTGCCTAGACATAGGCCTAAATATTGATCACCCATATTTCTCCATCTAAAAACTTTACCACTCCTAAAATGTAGGCTGTAAAAATAGCTCAAGAGAAAGTGCAACTCTCCAGCATTGCTCTCTTCAAACTACATAAAGCATATTAGCTGAAATTGCCCAGAATCTCTGGTAATTTAATTTCTTAAGATGATTTTGCGCATTTGATATTACTTATAAGGTGTAACATTGCTGGGACCATGGCTGGCAAGTGTGTTGCGTCACATATGCCTAAAATAACATTGTGGGACTGCGGTTGGGTTTGAGACCAGTTCTTGCCAGCGGGTGTGGGCGGGAGCGGGATGAAGAAATCGGTCCTGTGCAGACCTCTACTGTGCATCATCATTAGTGAAGCCTGTAACATTACAGCTGTTTATTACTGTCAGTGTGAAAAATAGATATTTAGCTAGGGAAACTCACAGATCAATAACGTTACATTGCCATACTAATAAAACTCACATTGCACTGAAAAAACGTCAGAATATCAAATCATCAATTGTTTGGCCGATGGGTTCATCGTTTGATTCAGGTCTACTATGATATAGGCAAAAAGAATAGCTAACGTTAGCCAACTTTTGGCTAGCTCTCTCTCTATTGGTACATCAACTGGCGAAAGCTAGCCAAATTCATTTACTTCTGAAAAGGGACAAAACAAAGGCTACAAAAAAATTCTGTTCAAAACCACAGCTGTTAGCGATATGAGTTGGCTATTATTACTATCTGACAGATAACTAGAGTCTAGAGATGACTTGGCTGTGGTAGCTACTTGCTAGTGCAGCTTATTCATTCACCTAAGTCAACAGGGGATAAAACATTAGCTAACTTTATATGTCAGTTACAATACTAGCTCAGCACTGCGAAAAAAAACACTAGTTTAGTATTTTTTCTGTGAAGTTTAACAGTAGTTTCCTTGCCAGCTACAGTTGAAGTCGGAAGTTTACATACACCTAGGCCAAATACATTTAAACTCAGTTTTCAAAATTCCTGACATTTAATCCTAGTAAACATTCCCTGTTTTAGGTCAGTTAGGATCACCACTTTATTTTAATAATGTGAAATGTCAGAATAATAGTAGCAAAGGATTTATTTCAGCTTTTATTCTTTCATCACATTCCCAGTGGGTCAGCACTTTACATACACCCAATTAGTGTTTGGTAGAATTGCCTTTAAATTGTTAAACTTGGGTCAAACGTTTCTGGTAGCCTTCCACAAGCTTCCCACAATAAATTGGGTAAATTTTGTCCCATTCCTCCTGACAGAGCTGGTGTAACTGAGTCAGATTTGTAGGCCTCCTTGCTCGCACACACTTTTTCAGTTCTGCCCACAAATGTTCTATGGGATTGAGGTCAGGGCTTTGTGATGGCCACTCCAATAGTTTGACTTTGTTGTCCTTAACTTCTCTGGGATATGTGGGACGCTAACGTCCCACTTGGCCAAAAGCCAGTAAAAATGCAGCGCGCCAAATTCAAATAAATTACTCAAAAAATCTATCTTTCATGAAATCACACATGAAAGACACCAAAATAAAGCTACACATGTTGTGAATCCAGCCAACATGTCTGATTTCAAAAAGGATTTACGGCGAAAGCACACCAAACGATTATGTTAGGTCAGTACATAGCCACAGAAAAACACAGCCATTTTCCCAGCCAAAGATAGGAGTCACAAAAAGCAGAAATAGAGATAAAATTAATCACTAACCTTTGATGATCTTCATCAGATGACACTCATAGGACATCATGTTACACAATACATGTATGTTTTGTTCGATAATGTGCATATTTATATCCACAAATCTCAGTTTACATTGGCGCCATGTTCAGAAATGCCTCCAAAATATCCGGAGAAATTGCAGAGAGCCACATCAAATAACAGAAATACTCATCATAAACTTTGATGAAAGATACATGTTTTACATAGAATTAAAGATACACTTGTTCTTAACTTCTTTGGGATAGGGGGGCGCTGTTTTCATTTTGGGGAAAAATCGTGCCCAATTTAAACGGCCTCGTACTCTATTCTAGTAATAATATGCATATTATTATTACTATTGGACAGAAAACACTCTCAAGTTTCTAAAACCGTTTGAATTATATCTATGAGTAAAGCAGAACTCATTTTGCAGCAAACTTCCTGTCAGGAAGTGAAAAATCTGAAATCGAAGCTCTGTTCCAGGGCCTTCCTATTAATTTGCTTGAAATCTATGGATATACATGCACTTCATACGCCTTCCACTAGATGTCAAGAGGCAGTGATAGGTGGAATGGGGTGTCTAGCTTGATCTGAGGTCGAATAAGAGCTCTTGGAATGACGTGACCCCTATTTCCTTTGTTCAGCAAGGCGCGGGAAGGAACCCCGGATTGCCTTCTGAAAAGCTTTCGTTATAGACGGCTAATATCTCCGGCTTTGATTTTATTTGATACATGTGATAATATCATCGTAAAGTATGTTTTTTCAATATAGTTTTATCAGATTATTGAAAGTTTATCGGGAGTTTTGGCTTTTTCTGTTCTCTGCGTTTGGTGACGATGGACAGCTTCGCGCCACTTGGCTAGCTTTGATTGCTAATTCGACAGGAGAAAAGGACATTCTAAAACCAAACAACTATTGTTCTGGACAAAGGACTCCTTGTACAAGATTCTGATGGAAGCTCAGCAAAAGTAGGAACCATTTATGATGTTATTTCGTATTTCTGTGGAAAATGTTTAGTACTATTTTCCGCCCTCATTGCAGGCGCTGTCTCGCTATAACGTAAGCTGTATGTCGTACTAAAGTTATTTTTAGAATTCTAACACGGCGATTGCATTAAGAACTAGTGTATCTTTTATTTGCTGTACAACATGTATTTTTTAGTAAAGTTTATGATGAGTTATTTGGTCAGATTAGGTGAGTGTCAGAAATATATCCGGAGATTCTGGGAAAAAGTTGCTACGTTTTCACAATGTATAACCACGGATTTCAGCTCTAAATATGAACATTTTCAAACAAAGCATAAGTGTATTGTATAGCCTGATGTTATAGGACTGTCATCTGATGAAGTTTGTCAAGGTTAGTGAAAAATTATATATCTTTTGCTGTTTTTTTGCGATCGCTAACTTTTGCTGCTGATAAATGGGTTGTGTTTTTGGCTATTGTGGTAAGCTAATATAATGCTATATTGTGTTTTCGCTGTAAAACACTTAAAAAATCTGAAATATTGGCTGGATTCACAAGATGTTTATCTTTCATTTGCTGTACACCATGTATTTTTCATAAATGTTTTATGATGAGTATTTAGGTATTTCACGTTGGTCTCTGTAATTGTTCTAGCTGCTTCGGTGCTATTTGTGATTGCAGCTGCAATGTAAAACTATGATTTATACCTGAAATATGCACATTTTTCGAACAAAACATAGATTTATTTTATAACATGTTATACGACTGTCATCTGATGAAGTTGTTTCTTGGTTAGTGACTAATTCTATCTCTATTTGGGGGTTTTGTGCAAGCTACCTGTGCTGTGAAAGAAATGTCTGTGCTTTTTTGTATTTGGTGGTGAGCTAACATAAATATATGTGGTGTTTTCGCTGTAAAACGTTTCAAAAAATCGGACATGTTGGCTTGATTCACAAGATATTTATCTTTCATTTGCTGTATTGGACTTGTTAATGTGTGAAAGTTAAATATTTCAACAAAAAAAAATTGGAATTTCGCGCGCTGCCTTTTCAGTGGAATGTGGGGGGCGGAACCCCGGGGCTAGACAGGTTAATGCAACCGCTGTGTCAGATTTCAAAAAAACTTTACGGAAAAAGCAAACCATGCAATAATCTGAGACGGCGCTCAGATATAAACAACATTTCTCCGCCATGTTGGAGTCAACAGAAATATGAAATTACATCATAAATATTCCCTTACCTTTGATGATCTTCATCAGAATGCACTCCCAGGAATCCTAGTTCCACAATAAATTGTTGTTTTGTTCGATAATGTCTATTACTTATGTCCAAGTAGCTACTTTGCTAGCACGTTTAGTACACGTGTCCAAACGCTCGCGCAGATCCAGGCAAACGTCGGACGAAAACTTCAAAAAGTTATATTACAGGTCGAATAAACTTGTCAAACTAAGTAGAGAATCAATCTTTAGGATGTTGTTATCATAAATATTCAATAACATTACAACCGGAGAATTCCTTTGTGTCTACAGAAGAAATGGAACGCAAGTCGATATCATGTGGAATGCGCATGACCAGGAACTGGCACTCTGCCAGACCACTGACTCAAACACCTCCCATCCGGCCCCACATCACAGTAGAGGCTTCATTCAACATTCTACAGACTGTTGACATCTAGTGAAAGGCGTAGGAAGTGCAAACATATCCATATCTTACTGGGATTTCAATAGGCGATGAGTTGAAAATCGACCATCCTCAGAATTCTCACTTCCTGTTTGGATTTTTTCTCAGGTTTTTGCCTGCAATATGAGTACTGTTATACTCACAGACATCATTCAAACAGTTTTAGAAACTTCAGAGTGTTCTATATCCAATAGTAATAGTAATAATAATATGCATATATTAGCATCTGGGACAGAGTAGGAGGCAGTTCACTCCTGGCACGCTATTAATCCTAAGTGAAAATGCTGCCCCCTATCCTAGAGAAGTTAAGACATTTTGCCACAACTTAGGAAGTATGCTTGGGGTCATTGTCCATTTGGAAGACCCATTTACGACCAAGCTTTAACTTCCTGACTGATATCTTGAGATGTTGCTTCAATATATCCACATAATTTTCCTTTCCTCATGATGCTATCTATTTTGTGAAGTGCAGCCCTCTTGCAGCAAACCACCCCCACAACATGATGCTGCCACCCCCGTGCTTCACGGTTGAGATAGTGTTCGTCGGCTTGCAAGCCTCCCCCTTTTTCCTCCAAACATAACGATGGTCATTATGGCCACAGTTCTATTTATGTTTCAACAGACCAGAGGACATTTTTCCAAAAAGTATGATCTTTGTCCCCATGTGCAGTTGCAAACCGTTGTCTGGCTTTTTTATGGCGGTTTTGGAGCAGTGGCTTCTTCCTTGCTGAGTGGCCTTTAGCGGCATTTAGGACTCGTTTTACTGTGGATAGAGGTGAGATCTTGCATGGAGCCCCAGGCCGAGGGAGATTGACAGTTCTTTTGTGTTTCTTCCATTTGCGAACAAAAACCAACTGTTGTCACCTTCTCACCAAGCTGCTTGGCGATGGTCTTGTAGCCCATTCCAGTCTTATGTAGGTCTACAATCTTGTCTCTGACATCCTTGGAGAGCTCTTTGGTCTTGGCCATGGTGGAGAGTTTGGAATCTGATTGATTGCTTCTGTGGACAGGTGTCTTTTATACAGGTAACAAACTGAGATTAGGAGCACTCCCTTTAAGAGTGTGCTACTAATCTCAGCTCGTTACCTGTATAAAAGACACCTAGGAGCCAGAAATATTTCTGATTGAGAGGGGGTCAAATACTTATTTCCCTCATTAAAATGCAAATCAATTTATAAGATTTTTGACATGCGTTTTTCTGGATTTTGTTGTTGTTATTCTGTCTCTCACTGTTCAAATAAACCTACAGTCTAAACCTACCATTATAGCCTGATCATTTCTTTGTCAGTGGGCAAACGTACAAAATCAGCAGGGGATCAAATACTTTTTCCCCTCACTGTATGCTCAACTCCCCCGTGCTGGTCCAGCCAGCCTTCCAGAAGCTTTGCCTTCACACAGCCTGTCAGCCCGCTCTGTGGTGTCCATGCGGTCCTAAATCCAAATTGTCTGAACACTCCAAACAACCTACCCAACCGCTCCTAAACCACACCTTTGCCGCTTTTTGTGTCATATTGCAATGATAAAACTGGGGGGGGACAAAAATGCAATTTCAGAATGTGGAGGGGACATGACCCCCCCCCCCCCCCCCCATCCCCAGTGAAAGTTGAGCCCCTGCAATTAGCAGTTTCTCGAATTCCAACCCCACAAACAATATCCTTCGCTTTCAGACTAGCTTAGACTCCCTGGTGTGACAGAGCAAATAACAATGGAAGTGCCAGATAGCTTGATTTGTTCAGATAACAGTGTCTGTGTGCGTTTCCACTCGGCTAAAGTGCCAAATTAGGACATTATAAAGTTGCTTTCGTCTTCTTTTGTTTCCGACCCAGTTGAGTGAGCAAGCCGGCAGACGGCCAGAGTTCCCCCTCCAAAACTCCTTGGCAGCTTCCTGGAGACATACCCTCATCGGAGCTATTGTATTAGAGATCTCAAGCATAAAAGGTGAACATTTGATCCCTCCACTCGCTCCACCTATGAAATGTCTGCAGCCATCAAACGAACAAGAGGAGGACTCCATTGAATGGCGAACAAGTGCAAAGATCTATTGGGTTCATTTAACTTTCCAGGGTTTCCGCACCATAGTGTCCTTTCACAGGACCAATTCGGAAAGTATTCAGGCCCCTCAACTTTTTTCCACATTTTGTGCTGCCAAAGGTGCTTCAACAATGTACTGATTAAAGTGTCAGAATACTTACGTAAATGTGAAATGTCAGATATTTTCTTTTATACATTTGCAAAAAATCAACAACAAAAAAGTTTTTGCCTTGTCATTATGGGGTATTGTGTGTAGATTGATGAGGGGAAAACACTATTTAATCCATTTTAGAATAAGGCCTTAATGTAAAACAAGGCTGTAATGTAACAAATTGTGGGAAAAGGGAAGGGATCTGAATATTTCCCGAATGCACTGTATGTCTACACAGCTGGGAGAGGATTTCATCTCTCCCACACTACAGGACGTCTCTCAAAAAACCCTAATTTAACAATGGGGAATAAGGGAGCATAGTAGCATATGTAGCTGTCTTTATACAGTGAATTCGGAAAGCATTCAGACCCCTTCCCCTTTTCCACATTACAGCCTTATTCTACAATGAATTAAATAACAAAATCCTCAATCTACACACAATACCCCATAATGACAAAGTGAAAAATGTGAGAGAGAAAAATGATTAAATACATTTTAGAATACAAAATGTGGAAAAAGTCAAGGGGTCTGAATACTTCCCGAATGCACTGTATGTAACACAGAAGAACCAAGAAATGAAGAGCGACCCCACGGCTGTCTTTTTGGGCTTTTATGTAGATCTGCAATGGTATTATGAAAAGTCAGGACAAGAATACATCAGTCTTCAATGCACCATCTGACAAGTTGTTCTTTCTCTCTGTGTTTTCCCGGACTGAGGAGAACGGGCGCTACGGGTAGTACCAGGATGTTAGTAGGTGACGTAAGCACCCAAATAAAATACATTTAATGAAATAAAAAACACAGATGTTAATATCATAAAGCTCCTGTAGCTGCCTCAACATCAACAGGCAGTAAAGTTCCTGGCGATCTGATTCCCCCTTCTTTCTGAACTTGGAACATTCCTGTTCGCGGGCTTGGGCCACTGACCCTTAACCTGGATGTTCTGTTCTGTGTTGTGTACTATTCTAATAATGTGAACGTTGATGGAATAACCATTTTAACTCTCCTGCACTCACCCCTTCTTAATTTCGGCAAACTTTAAGACATAATGTAAGACTTCTTTTTCACCATGGGTAACCTTGACCTAAAGACGTCCAGAAGGACAGCAAAGAGACTTTTCCAGGTAGAAATATGCCCTTATACATATAACCTATGACCTTCTAATAAAGAATGTATCATTCCCTTAATTAGATCGATTAAAAGAGGTCAATAGATTATCTATTGATCTATCCTCTGGGCCTCTGTTTCACTGGGGGTTCTGTCACTTAGGCCTACACTTCAACAAAAGTTGATAGGTCTCGGGCCCCCAGGTGGAGCAGTGGTCGAAGGCACTGCATCGCAGTGCTAGAAGGTGTCACTACAGACAACCTGGTTCGAATCCAGGCTGCATCACAACCGGCCGTGATAGGGTCCCATAGGGCAGCGCACAATTGGCCCAGCGTCGTCTGGGTTTGGCCAGGGTAGGCCGTCATTGTAAATAAGAATTTGTTCTTAACTGACTCAGTTAAATAAAGATGAAATAAAATGTTATCAGGGCAGCAAGATGCTCTTTTTTCAGGCTCAACGATCACTTGACTCATTGACTCTTCCAGTTCGAGTTCTCAAGGAGCCGTTTGGCTGTTTCTGTGCTCTTCCTCTCTCTGGTTACTCGTGCTCTTCTTCTAGTAGATCTGATGCATCCAGAGCAGCTGACTGATGCACTTCTACTGCTGACGCCACCTCAAATGCTCACTGATGTCCCTTTCCTACTTGTGTCATTTTCGGAAAGAGCACTTGCATTATCCCTATTCATCCTTGAGGAGCTCCATGCGCTTGAGCTAGCCGTGTCTCCGGAGATTATGTCCTCTCATGTTTACTCAAATCAAAGTTAATTTGTCACGTGCGCCGAATACAACAGGTGTAGACCTTACAGTGAAATGCTTACTTACAGGCTCTAACCACTAGTGCAAAAAAGGTATTTGGTGAACAATAGGTAAGTAAAGAAATAAAACAATAAAAAGACAGTGAAAAACAGTAGCGAGGCTATATACAATACACTACCATACAGACACCGGTTAGTCGGGGTGATTGGAAGTAGTATGTACATGAATGTATAGTTAAAGTGACTACGCATATATGATAAATAGAGAGTAGCAGCAGCGTAAGAGGGGTTGGGGGGGGGGGGGGGGGCACAATGCAGATAGTCCGGGTAGCCATTTGATTACAGGCTCAGGAGTCTTATGGCTTGGGGGTAAAAACTGTTGAGAAGTCTTTTTGTCCTAGACTTGGCACTGGTACCGCTTGCCATGCGGTAGTAGAGAGAACAGTCTATAACTGGGGTGGCTGGGGTCTTTGACAATTTTTAGGGCCTTCCTCTGACACCGCCTGGTGTAGAGGTTCTGGATGGCAGGCAGCTTAGCCCCAGTGACGTACTGGGCCGTACGCACTACCCTTTGTAGTGCTTTGCGGTCAGAGGCCGAGCAATTGCCGTACCAGGCAGTGATGCAATCAGTCAGGATGCTCTCGATGGTGCAGCTGTATAACTATTTAAGGATCTGGGGACCTATGCCAAATCTTTTCAGTCTACTGAGGGGGAAAAGTTGTTTTCGTGCCCTCTTCACGACTGTCTTGGTGTGTTTAGACCATGATAGATTGTTGGTGAGGTTGACCTCAAGGAACTTGAAACTCTCGACCCACTACAGCCCCGTTGATGTGAATGGAGGCGTGTTCAGCCCTCGTTTTACTGTAGGTCACGATCAGCTCCTTTGTCTTGTTCATGTTGATGGAGAGGTTGTTGTCATGGTACCACACTTCCAGGTTTCTGACCTCTTCCCTATAGGCTGTCTCATCGTTGTTGGTGATCAGGCCTACCACTGTTGTGTTGTCAGAAAACTTAATGATGGTGTTGGAGTCGTGCTTGGCCACGCGGTCGTGGGTGAACAGGGAGTACAGGAGGAAACAAAGAACGCAACCCTAGGCGGCCCCTGAGTTGAGGATCAACGTGGCAGATGTGTTGTTGCCTACCCTTACGACCGGAGGGCGGCCCATCTGGAAGTCCAGGATCCAGTTGCAGAGGGAGGTGTTAAGTTCCAGTGTCCTTAGTTTAGTGATGAGCTTTGTCGGCACTATGGTGTTGAACGCTGAGCTGTAGTCTCAGAACACATAGGTGTTCCTTTTGTCCAGGTGGGAAAGGGCAGTGTGGAGAGCGATTGAGATTGCGTCATTTGTGGATCTGTTGGGGCGGTATGCAAATTGGAGTGGGTCTAGTCTCGGTGCAGATGTTGCCTGTAATTCATGGCTTCTGGTTGGGATATGTACGTATGGTCACTGTGAGGGGGAAGTGGTCGATGCACTTATTGATGAAGACGGTGACTGAGGTGGTAAATTCCTCAATACCATTGGATGAATTCCGGAACACATTCCAATCTGTGTTAGCAAAACAGTCCTGTAGCATAGCATTAGCGTCATCTGACCACTTCCGTATTGTGCGAGTCACTGGTACTTCCTACTTTTAAGATAGAATTATGATCAGATTCTTTGTACGAGGGTGAGAGAGAGCTTTGTACGCATCTCTGTGTGAAGTGGATTAAAGGTGGTCTAGAGTTTTTTTCCCCTCTGGATGCACATGTGACATGCTGGTAGAAATTAGGTAAAAAGGATTTAAGTTTGCCTACAGTAAATTCGGCCATTAGGAGCGCCGCTTCTGGATGAGCATTTTCTTGTTCGCTTATGGCCTTATACAGCTCGTTGAATGAGGTCTTAGTACCAGCACTGGTTTGTGGTGGTAAATAAGCAGCTACAAAAAATACAGATAAACTCTCTTGGTAGATAGAGTATCTAATGATAAGCTGTAGACCACACTACCTCAAGCGAGCAATACCTTTAGAGACTTCCTTAATATTAGACATTATTCACCAGCTGTTATTAACAAATAGACACACCCCCACCCCTCGTCTTACCAGATGTAGCGTTTCTGTCCTGCTGATGCACGGAAAACCCGGCCAACTGTAAAGTATCTGTGTCGTCGTTCAGCACGACTCGGTGAAACATAAGATATTACAGTTTTCAATGTCCCGTTGGTGGGATAGTCTCGAACGGAGATCATCCAGTTTATTCTGCAGTGATTACACATTGGCCAATAGAACAGATGGTAGAGGCGGCTTATCCATTCGCCGACGAATTCTCACAAGGCACCCTGATCTCCGCCCCCTGTATTTACATATTTTCTTCATGCAAATGACAGGGATTTGGGCCTGGTCTCGGAGAAGGAGTATATCCTTCGCGTCCAACTCATTAAAGAAAGAAATCTTTGTCCAGTTTGAGTTGAGTAATCGCTGTTCTGATATCCAGAAGCTCTTTCCTGTCATAAGAGATGGTAGCAGAAACATTATGTACAAAATACGTTTCAAAGTATGTGAAAAAACACGAAATAGAACAGTTGGTTAGGAGCCCGTAAAACGGCAGCCATCCCCTCCTGCACCATCATTACTATCAATACATTATTTACATAAGTATTTAGACCCTTTGCTATGAGACTTGAAATTGAGCTCAGGTGCATCCTGTTTCTATTGATCATCCTTGAGATGTTTCTACAACTTGACTGGAGTCCACCTGAGGTAAATTCAATTGATTGGACATGATTTGGAAAGGCACACACCTGTCTATATAAAGGTCCCACAGTTGACAGTGGAGATTGGAGAACATTCCAGAAGACCCACCATCTCTGCAGCACTCCACCAATCAGGCCTTTATCATAGAGTGGCCAGATGGAAGCCACTCCTCAGTAAAAGGCAGCCCGCTTGGAGTTTGCCAAAAGTCACCTAAAGGACTCTAAGACCATGAGAAACAAGACTATCTGGTCTGATGAAACCAAGATTGAACTCTTTGGGCTGAATGCCAAGCATCACGTCTGGAGGAAACAAGGCACCGCTCATCACTTGGACAATACCATCCCTACGTTGAAGCATGGTGGTGGCGGCATCATGCTGTGGGAATGTTTTTCAGCGGCAGGAACTGGGAGACTAGCCAGGATCAAGGGAACAATGAACAGAGCATAGCACAGACAGTACCTTGATGAAACCTGCTCCAGAGGGCTCAGGACCTTAGACTGGGGCGAAGGTTCACCTTCCAACAGGACAATGACCCTAAGCACAAAGCAAAGACAACACAGGAGTGGCTTCGGGACAAGTCTCTGAATGTCCTTGAGTGGCCCAGCTAGAGCCCAGACTTGAACCCGGTCGAACATCTCTAGAGGTACCTGGAAATAGCTGTGCAGCGACGTGCCCAATCCAAGCTGACAGAGCTTGAGAGGATCTGCAGAGAAGAATGGGAGAAACTCCCCAAATACAGGTGTGCCAAGCTCGTATTGTCATACCCAAGAAGACTTTAGGCTGTAATCGCTGCCAAAGGTGCTTCAACAAAGGGTCTGAATACTTTTAAATGTGATTTCAGATTTTTATTTTTATACATTTGCGAAATTTAAAAAAACGTTTTGCTTTGTCATTATGAGGTATTGTGTGTCGATTGATAAGGGGGGAAAACTATTTAATCAATTTTAGAATAAGACTAAAGTAACAAAATGTGTAAAAGAGGTCTGAATACTTTTCGAATGTAGCATACAGTATGCTACAGTAGAAAGGACAACACGATATACAGAAAAAAAGGCACTTACTTTGATAGGAACGCACACATGTGCAAAGTTATTATTTGTAAGGAAAACAACAATGAAGGCAATGTGGGCGCAAGTCAGAAAATGTGCCAGGGGGAAAAAGTTTGTGCAAGGCCTGTTCTGACTAGAGGTGTGCAATGTCTTCATACTTGATCTGGGAAAACACTGGGGAATTGCTTGGGCTCTCATGAAACATAAATTGTCCGTAACAGTGAAATGTTCCTGTTTGAGAGAAACTTTTCCAGGAGAGAAATCACTTTGTTCAATGAAGCCTGATCACTATTAGTGCACGTATAGTGATGGGTCAGGCTAGTGTATTAGAAACATTGTCACCTCATAACCTGGATCATCCACTCTTTTTCCCCTGTCTTTGCAAGCACTCATTGGCAATGTCAATTGCTTTGTTCAGTCTGACCCAATAATCCAAGCAGCTCCCTGACTGTCTTGGTAAGGTTTCATAGAAGTATCCTAATGGAATTGTGGATTAGATTCCCTCCAAAGTGCCACTCAGGATGTTGTATATGGCTTCAGGGTCTCTGTTAATATTAACGAGGGGGTTTCCACGGCCCAATTCTGACTATGTCTTTAGACCGCCCCATTAGCCTGTCCTGTATCTCTTGCCCCTGTTCTGATATAGTGCATCCCTTCTTTTTCAAGTAAGCTTGCATCATTTCTTGCCATTCAGTCACTGTGCACCGGTCTGTGCCATCACCCCTGATGTGGTGGTTCTTTGACATCTGATTTCAGAATTAGGTTGAAATTTGATCCTTCAGGTATTTGTGTTACGGGCTGGGGAGGGATTGGAGCAGTCCCTGCTAGGCTAGCAGCAACTTGTTTTCTTATTTCACTGCCCAGTTGTTTGTCTAACTCTGCCAGGGATTGCAATTGGGTTTGGTTTTCATTTTTATCCCCAATGGGCTTCTGATTCAGGAAGTGGGCAGTTCCGTTGTTTCACTTTCGTTTTGTACTACATTGTCTTATAACAACAGGTAAATAGGTATTGTTCAGTGCAATCATAATGTATGCAATATTGGTTGAATCAAGTGAGACATTTCAGAAGATTAGATTAGCAAACAGCTAAATCAATTCCTACTTACTGCAACTTTAAAAGTGGTCCTTTCTATTGAACCATTTCTAGCCGAATGGGGAATAATCAATGAGACTCACCAGGTTGGCTGTCATAGAGGACTGCCTTTGCATCTTGGTTCTGAGGAGAGAGAGAGAGAGAGAGAGAGAGAGAGAGAGAGAGAGAGAAAGACTTATTAGGAGGCCTAGTGGCACGGTTGACTTTTCAATTGAATGTAACAAAACACACCAGCAGCAAAACAAAACCAGCACTCGGCTTAATTAAGACACAGTCGGAGAGCAATTCGTCCACCGTGGCTGTCAACCTGTAGCTGCCTGCAATAGACCATGGAAGAATGAGGAAATCAATCACAGCTTTGAAGAGTCTTTTCAACTCCCATCTTTCAGAAGAAGACAGGTTTCAGTCTTTGGGGAGGAAGGAAGACTGTATAGCCTACAGTTCTGGTAAGTCTCAGGAATTGTGCAGCAAAAGCAGAGCGGTAACAGATAATGAGGAGAGAGAGAATGAAATGTTTTGATTTATGACTACCTCTAGACTAACAATTACTCCCCTCCTGGGCTCAGCAGGTCCCTTTGGAGAAGGAGCACAATTTAAACAAGTCGTAAATTCAAAGTGAGGCGGGTGTGGCACCTCGTTTTGGCATCACCGGGGCGACCAGGGGAGGGGTGAGGACAGTCAACGGAGCCGTAAGAGGAAAGCCATCTATTACCCTCCCTCAGGAGATGACCACTAAGAACTATTAGAACAACATCGACCAGAGATGGTCATTTAGCTCATAGAGAGAGAGATGTCTTAACCCTGGCTAAACTGCTGCCTAACCCCTGTCACAACAGCACCTCCCTTTTACTCACCTGTCACTTGCTTCTCCCTATTCCCTTCATTCCCTATAATATTCATCAAACCTTAATATGAGTCTCACAAGTACTGTATATAGCAGAGACGTTTGAATGATAGGATGCTGAGATTGAAGACAAGCGGCAGGGAGCGAAAGAATGACACATCTTCCATGATGCTTGTTCACTTGCATGTACTTTGTGTTGTCAGAGTTGGGTGTGATCAGAGTGAGAGACAGATTTATGCATCGGAAGACAAGATACATCAAGAGCTGATTTAATTCAGTGCCGTTGGTGGATAAAAAGACATTGGCTTAATTGGGCTCAGTAGGTTAAGTCAGTCTAGGCACATGGGTTTCTCAATCCTCATACTGCTTTCCTCTGAAGCCCATTTCTAAGGAGAGACGCCAACATCCTCAGACTGCATTATATGAGATGAATAGCCTATATATTTCTGATATATTATAATCATCCCATCCCTGCCTCTTAGAATATTTTCAACACAATGTTTCTAATAAAAAGTGATACAAGAGACTTTTTGTATATGTATAATTTTTGTAAATGTATAACATTTAAATTCAGCCCTCTGATTCATAATGAAGAGCAAGAGGTGCCCCCCTGCTGTAGCTTAACTAGGTCTTTCCTTTTTTTTTTACCTTTATTTAAATAGGGAAGTCAGTTAAGAACAAATTCTTATTTACAATGACAGCCTAGGAACAGTGGGTTAACTGCCTTGTTCAGGAGCAGAACGACAGATTTTTACCTTGTCAGCTCAGGGATTCAATCTTGCAACCTTTCGGTTACAAGTCCAACTCTCTAACCACTAGGGACCTGCCGCCCACTAATCAAGGTTAGACTAAACTAGAGCCTGCAGGACCTGCTTTTTGGCGTGTGGTGAGCATCTCTTTATTACGGACAGACTCTTTACAACCATTGATTCTATAGGTTTTGACCATGACAGTTTACAATCTAAGGTAACGCCAAGCAATTTAGTCTCCTCAACAAGTTCAACAGCCACACCATTCATTACCAAAGTCAGCCTAGGTCTAGAACTTAGGGAATGATTTGTACCAAATACAATGCTCTTAGTTTTAGAGATGTTCAGGACCAGTTTATGAGTGGCCATCCATTCCAAAACTCTTTGTTAAGGGTTTCAGTGACTTCATTAGCTGTGGTTAATGATGCTTATATGGTTGAATCCTCAGCTTTGTTTAATGCCAGTGGCAAAAATAGAACAGAGGGCCTAGAGAGCTGCCCTGTGGTACAACACACTTTACATGTTTGACATTAGAGAAGCTTCCGTTAAAGAAAACCCTTTGGGTTCTATTAGATAGATGGCTCTAAATCCACGATATGACAGAGGTTGAAAAGCCATAACACATACATTTTTTCAACAACAAGTTATGGTGAATAACAAGTTGCGCTGAAATCTGACAGTACAGCTCCCACAATCATCTTATTATCAATTTATTTCAACCAATCAATCATTTGTGTCAGTGCTGTACATGGTGAGTGCCTTTCTCTATAAGCTTGCTGAAAGTCTGTTGTTAATTTGTTTACAGATGATAGGTCTGCTGTTAGAATCGATAAAGGCCACTTGACCAATCTTGGGTAGCGAAATTACTTTGGTTTCCCTCCAGGCCTGAGGACAAAGACTTTCCTCTAGGCTCAGATTAAAGATATGACATATACTGTAGGAGTGGCTATAGAGTCAGCTACCATCCCCAGTAGCGTTCCATCTGAGTTAACAATGCCAGGAGCTTTGCCATTACTGATCCCAAAAAAAATCCACGTCTCCCACACTAACTTTACAAAATTGGAACGAGCACTATTAGTTTTTTATGCATGAATACGATGGAAGTAATCGTTAAAATAATTGGCAACATCAAATGGTTTTGTGATGAATAAGCCATATGATTCGATGAAAGATGGAGGTGAATGAATTTCACTTAAAGTACTGGATATAGCCACAATTCTTTTATTTATTTTCTTTTTAACCTTTATTTAACTAGGCAAGTCAAGCCAACCCAAGAAAGTAGTTTTGTTTACAGCAAATCAAATTGTATTTCTCACATGTGCTGAATACAATAGGAGTAGACCTTACAGTGAAATGCTTACTTACAAGCCCTTAACCAACAATGCAGTTAAGAAAAATAAAGTGAAGTAAAAATAAAAATAAACAAATAATTAAAGAGCAACAGTAAAATAACAGTTGCGAGGCTATATACAGGAGGTACCGGTACAGAGTGAATGTGTGGGGGCACAGGTAATGGAGGTAATATGTACATGTAGGTAGGGGTGAAGTGACTATGCATAGATAATAAACAGAGTAGCAGCAGCGTAAAAGGGAGGGGGCACAATGCAAATAGTCTGGGTAGCCATTTGATTAGCTGTTCAGGAGTCTTATGGGCTGGGGTAGAAGCTGTTAAGAAGCCTCAAATGGCGCTCTGGTACCACTTGCCATGCGGTAGCAGAGAACGTTCTATGGCTAGGGTGGCTGGAGTCTGACAATTTTTAGGGCCTTCCTCTGACACAGCCTAGTATAGAGATCCTGGTAGGCAGGAAGCTTGGCCCCAGTGATGTACTAGGCCGTACGCACTACTCTAGGTAGTGCCTCGCTGTTGGAGGGTGTGCAGTTGCCATACCAGGCAGTAATGCAACCAGTCAGGATGCTCTCAATGGTGCAGCTGTAGAACTTTTTGAACATCTGAGGACCCATGCCAAATCTTTTCAGTCTCCTGCGGGGGAATAGGCTTTGTCGTGCCCTCTTCACGAATGTCTTGTTGTGTTTGGACCATGATAGTTTGTTGGTGATGTGGACACCAAGGAACTTGAAGCTCTCAACCTGCTCCATTACAGCCCTGTCGATGAGAATGGGGGCGTGCCCGGTCCTCCTTTTCATGTAGTCCACAATCGTCTCCTTTGTCTTGATCACGTTGGGGAAAAGGTTGTTATCCTGGCATGACAAGGCCACCTCGCGGCCCATCAGGAAGTCCAGGATCCAGTTGCAAAGGGAGGTGTTTAGTCCCAGGATCATTAGCTTAATGATGAGCATTGACTACACTGAGCTGTAGTCAATGAATAGCATTCTCACGTAAGAGTTCCTTTTTTCCAAGTGGGAAAGGGCAGTGTGGAGTGCAATAGAGATTGCATCATCTGTGAATCTGTTTCGGCGGTATGCAAATTGGACTGGTTCTAGGGTTTCTGGGATAACGGTGTGTATGTGAGCCATGACCAGCCTTTCAAAGCACTTCATGTCTACAGACGTTAGTGCTACGGGTCGGGAAGTAATTTAGGCAGGTTACCTTAGTGCTTTGTCACAGCCGGCCGTGACTGGGAGACCAATGAGGCGGCGCACAATTGTCTGGGTTAGGGGAGGGTTTGGCCGGCCGTAACGTTTTTTGTCCCATCGCGCTCTAGCAACTCCTTGTGGCGGGCCTGGCGCCTGCAAGCTGACTTCCATTGCCAGTTGTACTGTGTTTCCAAGGAGTGTCAAGAAACAGTGTGGCTTAGCAGGGTTGTGTTTCGGAGGACGCATGGCTCTCAACCTTTGCCTATCCCGAGTCAGTACGGGAGTTGCAGCAATTGGACAAGACTAACTGCCAATTGGGAAGAAAAAGTACTATATATATATATATATATATATATATATATATATATATATGGAAATGATATGGAAACAAGCAAAAAAAGCAAGACAAAAAAATATACATTCAGCAGGTCATTAATCAATTGGTGAGTGTGTTTGTGTGCTTTGTGGTTAAAGCTACGAACCCACAGGCTTAGCTATGGGTTCAATTCCAGGCTTCTGGGAGGGAGGTGGGACATTGAGCCTGTCGTAGCGCTCTGGCAGCTTTCATGGCTGGGATAAGTTATTTCCTCTTCTGGTGCACCGTTTCAGGATAGTCCTCGTTGCGGAAGATATAAAGTAGGTTTCTCTCAAGTTCTTGACTCTTTCCCTAACAGGTACCTTGTCCTTGAACCTCAGGAACTTGACCACTATCGGCCTGGGCTTGTCACCTGGGCCGGTGATGGGTTTTCCAGTCCTGTGGTGTGCTCCACCTACATTTTTCTGTGGTCCATCTTTAATTTCTCAGAGATCATATCCCTTACTTTGTCCTCAGACTCCATCCAGGTCTCATGTGGAGATTCTGCAATTCCATCCACAACCATGTTGTTTTTCCTTGATCGTCCATCGACATCCTCTCTCAATGTCTTACAGATTGCTGTCATCTTGCTGTTCTCTGGTTTCAACTCATCGAGCTGACCCTAGGAGAACTGCAAACTGTTCTTCAGGCCCTGGACCTCTCTGGTCAGGTCGTCCATTCTTTTATTAGTTGAATCCACCAGTATTTGGACAAAACACTTCAAGCTATTTTCTTGACGTTGTAACAACTGCTTGTATAACTATTTTTGTTTGTTTAAAAGATCCTTCACCTGTGATAGAGAGACACCACTGTCCTCAACGGTAGTCCCGCCGGCTTCGGTCTTTGTCATGGTAACTAGTAATGTAGGTTACGCTGTTACTCTTTGCAGTTCCAAAACAACAAACAGAAGGATGCAGTTGCACCCCTAAAAACATTTGTCATAAGAAACTAGCTCCCTGGTATACATAAAACACCCAGCCCCGAAGCAAGCTTGCAGAAAATTGGGACGGAAATGGTGCAACGCCAAACTGGAAGTCTTCCGACTAGCTTGGAAAGACAGTACCGTGCAGTATCGATCTTAAATGCATTTTTGATACTGTCGCAAAGCTAACAAAAAAGCAGCATTGCCCAAGAGAGGATGGCTTTTACTTCAGCAGTGATATATTCATGAACTTCTTTGAGAAAAAGATAATGATCATTAGAAAGCAAATTACGGACTCCTCTTTGAATCTGCGTATTTCTCCAAAGCTCAGTTGTCCTGAGTCTGCACAACACTGCCAGGACCTAGGATCAAGGGAGAGACCCAAGTTTCATAATAATATATCTTGACACATTGATGAAAATAGTAATGGCCTCTAAACCTTAAAGCTGCATACTGGAACCTATTCCAACTAAAACTACTGAAAGAGCTGCTTCCTGTGCTTGGCCCTCCTATGTTGAACATAATAAACGCATGTCTATCCACCGGATGTGTACCAAACTCACTAAAAGTGGCAGTAACAAAGCCTCTCTTGAAAAAGCCAAACCTTGACCCAGAAAATAAATAAAAAACTAAAGGCCTATATCAAATCTCCTATTCCTCTCAAAAACTTTAGAAAAAGCTGTTGCGAAACAACTCACTGCTTTCCTGAAGACAAACAATGTATACAAAATGCTTCAGTCTGGGTTTAGACCCCATCATAGCACTGAGACTGCACTCGTGAAGGTGGTAAATTACCTTTTAAATGGCGTCAGACCAAGGTTCTGCATCTGTCCTCGTGCTCCTAGACATTAGTGCTGCTTTTGATACCATCGATGACCACATTCTTTTGGAGAGATTGGAAACCCAAATTGGTCTACACGGACAAGTTCTGGCCTGGTTTAGATCTTATCTGTCGGAAAGATATCAATTTTTCTCTGTGGATGGTTTGTCCTCTGACAAATTCCCCCCCAAATTTCCCCCCTCTGGTAACCAGGTGGTGAATCGCATCTCTGCATGTCTGGCAGACATATCAGTGTGGATGACGGATCACCACCTCAAGCTGAACCTCGGCAAGACGGAGCTGCTCTTCCTCCCGGGGAAGGACTGCCCGTTCCATGATCTCGCCATCACGGTTGACAACTCCATTGTGTCCTCCTCCCAGAGTGCTAAGAACCTTGGCGTGATCCTGGACAACACCCTGTCGTTCTCAACTAACATCAAGGCGGTGACCCGTTCCTGTAGGTTCATGCTCTACAACATTCGCAGAGTACGACCCTGCCTCACGCAGGAAGCGGCGCAGGTCCTAATCCAGGCACTTGTCATCTCCCGTCTGGATTACTGCAACTCGCTGTTGGCTGGGCTCCCTGCCTGTGCCATTAAACCCCTACAACTCATCCAGAACGCCGCAGCCCGTCTGGTGTTCAACTTTCCCAAGTTCTCTCACGTCACCCCGCTCCTCCGCTCTCTCCACTGGCTTCCAGTTGAAGCTCGCATCCGCTACAAGACCATGGTGCTTGCCTACGGAGCTGTGAGGGGAACGGCACCTCCGTACCTTCAGGCTCTGATCAGGCCCTACACCCAAACAAGGGCACTGCGTTCATCCACCTCTGGCCTGCTCGCCTCCCTACCTCTGAGAAAGTACAGTTCCCGCTCAGCCCAGTCAAAACTGTTCGCTGCTCTGGCACCCCAATGGTGGAACAAACTCCCTTACGACGCCAGGTCAGCGGAGTCAATCACCACCTTCCGGAGACACCTGAAACCCCACCTCTTTAAGGAATACCTAGGATAGGATAAAGTAATCCTTCTAACCCCCCCCCCCCTTAAAAGAGTTAGATGCACTATTGTAAAGTGGTTGTTCCACTGGATATCATAAGGTGAATGCACCAATTTGTAAGTCGCTCTGGATAAGAGCGTCTGCTAAATGACTTAAATGTAAATGTAAATGTAAATGTACAAATCAACTGTACATTTCGGTGTTCCTCAAGGTTCCGTTTTAGGACCTCTATTGTTTTCAATATATATTTTATGGTGATGTCATTCGGGGAAATAATGTTAGCGTTCACTGCTATGTGGACGATACACAGCTGTACATTTCGATGAAACATGGTGAAGCCCCAAAATTGCCCTCCCTGGAAGCCTGTGTTTCAGACATTCAGGCAAATGTTTTACTTTAAACTCGGACAAAACAGAGATGCTAGTTCGAGGTCCCAAGAAACAAAAGAGATATTCTGTTGGATCTGACAATTAATCTTGATGGTTGTACAGTCGTCTCAAATAAAGCTGTAAAGGACCTCTGCGTTACTCTGGACCCTGATCTCTCTTTTGACTAACATATAAAGACTGTTTCAATGACAGCTTTTTTTCCATCTACGTAACATTGAAAAAATCTGAAATTCTGTCCAAAAATGACGCAGAAAAATGTATCCATGCTTTTGTCACTTCTAGATTAGACTACTGCAATGCTCTACTTTCCGGCTACCCGGAGAAAGCACTAAATAAACTTCAGTTAGTGCTAAACACGGCTGCTATAATCTTGACTAGAACCCAAAAATGTGATCATATTACTCCAGTGCTAGCCTCTCTACACTGGCTTCCTGTTAATGAGGGCGGATTTCAAGGTTTTACCGATAACCTACAAAGCATTACATGGGCTTGCTCCTACCCATCTTTCCGATTTTGTCCTGCCGTACATACCTACACGTACGCTACGGTCACAAGACGCAGGCCTCCTTATAGTCCCTTGAATTTCTAAGCAAACAGCTAGAGGCAGGGCTTTCTCCTTTAGAGCTCCATTTGTATGGAATGGTATGCCTATCTAACCCTATAGTCACTGGCTTACTGATGCTCTTCCATGCCGTCCCTAAGAGGGTTGAGTCTCTGATGTGATCTTCCTGTCCGGGTTGGCACCCCCCTCGGGTTCGTGCCACGGGGGAGATCTTCATGAGCTATACTCGGCCTTGTCTCAGGGTAGTAAGTTGGTGGTTGAAGATATCCCTCTAGTGGTGTGGGGGCTGTGCTTTGGCAAAGTGGGTGGGGTTATATCCTGCCTGGTTGGCCTTGTCCGGGTGTATAATCGGATAGGGCCACAGTGTCTCCCGACCCCTCCTATCTCAGCCTCCAGTAATTATGCTGCAAAAGTTTGTGTCGGCGGGCTAGGGTCAGTCTGTTATATCTGGAGTATCTCTCCTGTCATCTGGTGTCCTGTGTGAATTTAAGTATGCTCCCTCTAATTCTCTTTCTCTCTCTGGCCTGATGACTCCTAGCTGTCCCTAGTCCACCTGGTCGTGCTGCTGCTCCAGTTTCAACTCTTCTGCCTACGGCTATGAAACCCTACCCTGTTCACTGGACGTGCTACCTTGTCCCGGACCTGCTGTTTTCGACTCTATTTCTCTACCGCACCTGCTGTCTCTAACGC
Source organism: Salvelinus fontinalis (assembly GCF_029448725.1). Classification (NCBI taxonomy): domain Eukaryota; kingdom Metazoa; phylum Chordata; class Actinopteri; order Salmoniformes; family Salmonidae; genus Salvelinus; species Salvelinus fontinalis. The sequence goes on from NC_074688.1 coordinate 1,550,981, forward strand.
TGAATGATCAGCTATCAAAATCCATCAAAAGCCAACTGACATTTACTCCTGAGGTGCTGACCTGTTGCACCCTCTACAACCACTGTGATTATTATTATTTGACCCTGCTGGTCATCTATGAATGATTGAACAACTTGGCCATGTACTGTTATAATCTCCACCCGGCCACCCCTCAGAGCCTGGTTCCTCTCTAGGTTTCTTCCTAGGTTCCTGCCTTTCTAGAGAGTTTTTCCCTTGCCATCGTGCTTCTACATCTGCATTGCTTGCTGTTTGGGGTTTTAGGCTGGGTTTCTGTATTGCACTTTGTGACATCGTCTGATGTAAAAAGGGCTTTATAAATCAATTTGATTGATTGATGGTAAATCCCTGAGCGGTTTCCTTCCTCTCCGGCAACCAAGTTAAGGACACCTGTATCTTTGTAGTGACTGGGTGTATTGATACAACATCAAAAGTGTAATTAATTACTTCACCATGCTCAAAGGGATATTCAATAGCTGTTTTTTTTTCCACCAATAGGTGCCCTTCTTTGCGAAGCATTGGAAAACATCCCTGGTCTTTGTGGTTGAATGTGTGTTTTGAAATGCACTGCTAGACTGAGGGACCTTACAGATAATTGTATGTTTGGGGTAGAGAAATGAGGAAGTAGAATAGTGGTTAGAGCATTGGGCCAGTAAGCAAAAGGTCGCTAGTTCGAATCCCCGAGCTGAGAAGGTTAAGAATCTGCCGATGTGCCCTTGAGCAAGGTATATAACACTAATTACTCCAGGGTCACCGTTGAAAATGACAGACCCTGGCCATGACTCTACTCTCCAAGAGAAAAAAAACCCTCACACATGCGTATTAACACACACACACAAAAGCTCCTAATTAATTTTATTAAACACCATTGATGACAATTCTATATACACAGACGTTTATGTGTCTTTTTGTCAAGCAAAACTTTTGTGGAAGGTACTAAGCTCCGTACAGACCCCTCCCCTCACGCACTCAACGTCGTCAAGACACCAAGTTTCCTTTGGCATATTTGGCGGGGGAAACTGAAGCGAGCTGTAGCCTGTTGGCTGTTTGTGAGTCTTTTATTAAAGAATTTGAAACAATGTTGTATCTATTTCCTGCTTTTAATTAAATCATGTAGCTGTTTTATTGACAATTACATAAAGTTGACGCAAAGAGTCAATATTTGCAGTGTTGACCCTTCTTTTTCAATCCATCCTGGCATGCTCTCAATTAACTTCTGGTCCACATCCTGACTGATGGCAGCCCATTCTTGCATAATCAATACTTGGAGTTTGTCAGAATTTGTGGGGTTTTGTTTGTCCACCCGCCTTTTGAGGATTGACCACAAGTTCTCAATGGGATTAAGGTCTGGGGAGTTTCCTGGCCATGGACCCAAAATATCAATGTCACCAAACTGTTCCTGGATGGTTGGGAGACATTGCTCTCGGAGTATGTGTTGGTATCATTCTTTATTCATGGCTGTGTTCTTAGGCAAAAGTGTGAGTGAGCCCACTCCCTTGGCTGAGAAGCAGCCCCACACATGAATGGTCTCAGGATGCTTTACTGTTGGCATGACACAGGACTGACGGTAGCGCTCACCTTGTCTTCTCCGGACAAGCTTTTTTCCGGATGCCCCAAACAATCGGAAAGGGGATTCAGAGAAAATGACTTTACCAGCATCCACAGCAGTCAAATCCCTGTACATTTTGCAGAATATCAGTCTGTCCCTGATGTTTTTCCTGGAGAGAAGTGGCTTCTTTGCTGCCCTTCTTGAAACCAGGCCATCCTCCAAAAGTCTTCGCCTCACTGTGCGTGCAGATGCACTCACACCTGCCTGCTGCCATTCCTGAGCAAGCTCTGTACTGCTGGTGCGCCGATCCCGCAGCTGAATCAACTTTAGGAGACGGTCCTGGCGCTTGCTGGACTTTCTTGGGCGCCCTGAAGCCTTCTTCACAACAATTGAACCGCTAATCCTTGAAGTTCTTGATGATGCGATAAATGGTTGATTTAGGTGCAATCTTACTGGCAGCAATATCCTTGCCTGTGCAGCCCTTTTTGTGCAAAGCAATGACGACGGCACGTATTTCCTTGCAGGTAACCATGGATGACAGAGGAAGAACAATGATTCCAAGCACCACCCTCCTTTTGAAGCTTCCAGTCTGTTTCCAGCCTCCAGTCTGTTATTAACTCAATCAGCATGACAGAGTGATCTCCAGCCTTGTCCTCGTCAACACTCACACCTGTGTTAACGAGAGAATCACTGACATGATGTCAGCTGGTCCTTTTGTGGCAGGGCTGAAATGCAGTGGAAATGTTTTTTGGGGGATATAGTTAATTTGCATGGCAAAGAGGGACTTTGCAATTAATTGCAATTCATCTGATCACTCTTCATAACATTCTGGAATATATGCAAATTGCCATCATACAAACTGAGGCAGCAGACTTTGTGAAAATTAATATTTGTGTCATCCTCAAAACGTTGGCCACGACTGTACATAATTTTGGATTTCTGTGCCCATGAAAAAAATATGGCGTTGCCTAAAATATTAATTTGAACATTTAATGAAGCAGTGCTAGAGTTAATAGGGCACCATCTCATGCTTTTGCCCCGCTGATGGCCCATAAGGGGTCGATGGGTTTTGTATCCAGATAAGCTTTTTTCCTACGTGCAGTGCAGGTCAGTCATATTTCCCTCTTCTTTTCATAAAAAAAAATGCAACTGGTAGCCTATTGATACAGACTTTGCATAGGCTATTGGTGCCAATCAATATATCCTAACATGCTAACCAGACAGCACGCATGTTGATTTTGTCCACCCACGCCAGACGCGATCAGGACACGCAGGTTGAAATATCAAAACATTTGGGGACAGGTCGAAAAGCTTTAAACATTTATGGCAATTTAGCTAGCTAGCTTGCTGTTGCTAGCTAATTTGTCCTGGGATATAAACATTGGGTTGTTATTTTACCTAAAATGCACACGGTCCTCTACTCCAACAATTAATCCACAGATAAAACCGTCAACCGAGTTTGTTTCTATTAATCTCTCCTTCAGGATTCTTTCGTCTCCTTCAGGACTTTAAATGGCGGTTGACAACTAACTTTAAGGCGCATTACCATCAACAACTGGACTGGAGTGTGGACCTCAGTTCATCTTTCAATCACCCACGTGGGAATATTCTCCTAAAAACCAATGAGGAGATATGGGAGAGCTGGGACTTGCATCGCATCAAGCGTCATGAATAGAATCAAGTTCTAATTTAGCGCCTGGCTACGCAGATGCTCTTTGGCGCGTGCGAGCAGTGTGGGTGCAATAATTGAATAACATGTGTAAATTGATTTTGTGACAGTGTGGTCAGCAGTGTGGTCAGCATGTAATACTCTGACAAACTGCAGTGCAGACAGAATCTATAATCTGTCATGTGTTGAAAATGAATGAATCAGCACAGCTCTTGCTAAAGACAATTGTGATATTTGAGTAGGCTAAGCCTATTCAAGAAAATATCATAGGCCTAGTGTTATTATATTGATCATTATATTCTATATCTACTAATTATTACAAGGTTGAAATAACATTTATTTATGTGCACATCTTTGTTTTATTAATGTATTAGTAGATTTATGGATTTTTAAAAACCTAGTTTTCATCCAACCCTGTTTGATTTATTCTGCCTAAAAGAAAGGTAAATGCAGCATTTATTTATTTTATACAATAGTCTGCCCATATGACCAAATGTATCCAAGTGCATAAGTTAACCAATATACATGAGAGCCTTCAGACAGGACGCTAGGGGTCATATTTATTTTTTTATTTTATTTTTTTAAATAACGTTCCCAAGGTAAACGGACTATTTCTCAGGTCCAGATCATAGAATATGCATATAATTTACAGATTAGGATAGAAAACACCCCAAAGTTTCCAAAACTGTCAAAGTATTGTCTGTGAGTATAACAAAACTGATTCTGTAGGCGAAAACCTGAGAAAATCTAACCCGGAAGTGATTTTTTAAATTTTTTATCTGTGTTTCCTGGCCGTCTTTCTTCCATTTAAAGGGGTATCAATCAGATTCCTTTTCCAATGGCTTCCTCAGGCTGTGACCAACCTTTAGACATAGTTTCAGGCTTTTATTTGTAAAAATGAGCGAGATTTTTCAAAACGAGTCAGGAGTCCTCTGATTAGTTCCTGCGCGCGAGAGGGTAGCTCTCCATTTTCTTTTTCTCTCTTATTGAATAGGTTACGGTCCGGTTGAAATATTATCGATTATGTTTGTTAAAAACAACCTGAGGATTGATTATAAAAAACATATGACATGTTTCTACGACCATTACGGATAATTTTTGGTATTTTCGTCGAACAGAACTAGGCTTTGGTTTTCTGAACATAACGCGCAACCCAAATGGCGTTTTTTTGTTATAAAAGTAATATTTATCGAACAAAAATAACATTTGTTGTGTAACTGGGAGTCTCGTGAGTGCAAACATCCGAAGATTATCAAAGGTAAGCGATTAATTGTATTGCTTTTCTAACTTTCGTGACCATGCTAATTTGGGGCTAGCTGTTCTAGCATTGATTGATACACTCACAAAAGCTTGGATTTCTTTCGCTGTAAAGCATATTTTCAAAATCTGACACGATAGGTGGATTAACAACAAGCTAAACTGTGTTTTGGTATTTTGGTATTTGGTATTTTTTCACCAACACACAAGCGTTGTTCCCCAGCCAGTCGCGTGCGAAAGAGTCGCCGACAAAGGAGTTTGCTTCTGCTGCAGCCTTCAAGGTAAAATATAACAGTAGTGAAACACTATAAAGCCAGTCAATTCTGATGAGTTCAAAACGTCCCGGAATACCAATGAGGTGAAAAGGCCATTGTCCTTCACTGTGTCCCCAGATGGAGTTCACAGTTGTCACAGATGAGCCCAAGCAGAGCAGGAGCCATAATCCCATCTGTGCCAGAGTCCCAGTCTCGCATGGACGCACTGATCCCCCCACTATCATCAACCCCACACACACAAGCTGACAGTGCTCTCTCTCTCAGTCTCCCTTAGCAGCAGCACAGCCTCGAAAGCAGAAGAGAGATGGCAGATTATTGCTCTGCCTCAGAGTGAATCAAAGTGAGGACGATGATACATTGACTGGCCAGAGGTGCTGCCAGTAAATGGACAGAGTGTGAGTGTCGCCTCTCGTTCTGTTGTTCTCCCCAAGACCCAATCCTGTGAGACTGCAGTGAGAGAAAAAAACAAGACAAGTGGGGAATACAGATAAGGTATTTGGTATTTTATTAGGATCCCCATTAGCTGTTGCAAAAGCAGCAGCAACTCCTCCTGGGGTCCACACAAAACATGACAACACAGGACATTAATAGACAAGAACAGCTCAAGGACAGAACTAAAAAGGCACACAGCCTACATATCAATACATACACACAAACTATCTAGGTCAAATAGGGGAGAGGCGTTGTGCTGTGAGGTGTTGCTTTATCTGTTTTTTAAAACCAGGTTTGCTGTTTATTTGAGCAATATGATATGGAACAGAGTTCCATGCAATAATGGCTTTATGTGATACTGTACGCTTTCTTGAATTTGGGGACTGTGAAAAGACCCCTGGGGGCATGCTGGGGTAAGTGTGTGTCAAAGCTGTGTGTAAGTTGACTATGCAACCAATTTGGGATTTTCAACACATTCATGTTTCTTATAAAAGAAGTGATGGTGTCAGTCTCTCCTCAACTCTTAGCCAAGAGAGACTGGCATGCATATGATTTATATCAGCCCTCTGACTACAATGAAGAGCAAAACGTGCCACTCTGTTCTGGGCCAGCTGCAGCTTAACTAGGTCTTTCCTTGCCGCACTGAACTACACAACTGGACAATAATCAAGATTAGACAAAACTAGAGCCTGCAAAACTAGCTTTTTTGGAGTGTGGTGTCAAAAAAGCAGAGCATCTCTTTATTACGGCCAGACCTCTCCCCATCTTTACAACTATTGAATCTATATGTTTTGACCGGGATAGTTCACAATCGAAGGTAATGCCAAGTAATTTAGTCTCCTCATCTTCTTCAACAGCCACACCAGTCATTACTAGATTCAGCTGAGGTCTATAATTTAGGGAATGATTTGTACCAAATACAATGCTCTTAGTTTTAAAGACGTTCAGGTATTAAACCCCCTAGAGTCACACGGAGACATAATTTAGAATATTGAGTTGATGCTACAGACTTACCGTTTCTTGTAGTGGCTGCAGCTCAATCCCCTCTTTCCGCCGATATAAAGTTAGCGGCAAAAATATATGGCGAAATAGAAATATGGATGGTGTTAAGAGATAGATGGGAGGGGTTGAATGGAGCTGATAACAAGATAACGCATGTAAAATATACTGTGTACGTAAAATAGCACATTCAAAAATATTTGGCAAATAGAAAACGGAATGGACAGATGGGGAGAGGTGGAGGGACTAAAAACAAACTAAATATAACTATTGTAAAATAGATTGTGTCTGTAAAATGTATATAGTATGTATAAGCTGGAAGTAGAAGCCTAAGTCTTGTTATTTATTAGTTTACTCCAATTAGGCAGGAGTGGAAATGTTTGTGTGTGTATTTGTATGTATGTAGGTATTTGTATGTATGTACACTACTGTTCAAAAGTTTGGGGTCACTTAGAAATGTCTTTGTTTTCTGCCCATTAAAATGACATCAAATTGATCAGAAATACAGTGTAGACATTGTTCATGTTGTAAATGACTATTGTAGCTGGAAACGGCTGATTTTATCAGCAACCATCACCCCTGTGTTCCAATGGCACGTTGTGTTAGCTAATCCAAGTTGAACATTTTAAAAGGCTAATTGATCATTAGAAAACCCCTTTGCAAGTATGTTAGCACAGCTGAAAACTGTTGAAATTGTCTGTAAAACTCAAAACTCAAAAAAAGGAATAAAGTTTTGAAGTCGGGTTTGTCATGTAAAAATGTGTTATTCAATGCATTTCTATGGGCTATAGCAGTAAAGGCAACATTCAATGTTTCATCAAACATTTTTTAAATATTTTTTACACCAACAGGAGTCCTAAAATTCAAAACGAAATGGCTAAATTATGCATTTTATGACTATCTTAAAACAATTCCAAATGTTAGCTGTGTAGCTATTGCATGGGCTCCTGAGTGGTGCAGCGGTCTATAAGCAACTGCATCGCAGTGCTAGAGGCGTCACTACAGACCCTGGTTCGATCCTGGGCTGTATCACATCTGGCTGTGATCGGGAGTCGCATAGGGCGACGCAACAATTGGCTCAGTGTCGTCCTGGTCAGGGTTCGGACGGCGTAGGCTGTCATTGTAAATAAGAATTTGTTCTTACCTAACTTGCTAGTTAAATACAGGTTAAATAAAACATTCATAAATAAACAATGTGCGATCTAAGGGCTTAGTTAACAGACAACCTTGGAGAATACACTTCAGTCACTTGGAGAACTGAGCACAAAGGCGGCAGACAGAGTATTGCTGAATCAAGGCGATGTGCGGTTGCTATCTGGATGGCATTGTTAAAGCAAAGAAACGCCGGTCCATTCAGAGCAGAACTCCAGGAGTGCACCTCTCTGCAGACCTCATACAGGCGGAATGGCATAACACTGGCGTGCAAATCTCCCTCACAGTAGATGATTTGATGGACAGTGGCAGAGAGCGCTGAGGTCAAATCCAGCAGCATTTTCACCATTATCCCAGAGATGGATTATTCTCGGCTCAGTGCTGTAGCCGACCGGCTCCTTTAACTTTTTTTCTCAGAGTCTGGAGCCAGTGTCTGCTGCCAGCCAGGGCTGGAGGATAGATAGCACTCCGTCTGTCTATCTATCTAGGCCTGGTAATCCTATCTGACAGGAGGTTGTCAGCCATTTTGCAGGAACCTGTGGTGTTTAAAACACATTACACTGAGTCACACCACTCAACCCATCTCGTAGGGTTTAGATACATCTCTCGGTAAAACATTTCATCCTTGACCGTGTCTTTCTCGCCCCTGGAGTGGATATCCATCGAGCGGGGGAGTAGTGAGAGTGTCGGCCACTGCAGTGAAGATACAGAGAGAAAGAGAAACAGAGAGAGTCAGAGATGGAGACTGACTAACTCTGACACCCATCGAATGTTAGCCTCAAAACATGGAAATTTGTGGAGTGGTTGAAAAACTTCAACTGTATATATATAAGTTGGAGGTTTACATACACTTAGGTTGGAGTCATTAAAACGTGTTTTTCCAACCATTTCTTGTTAACAAACTATAGTTTTGGCAAGTCGGTTAGGACATCTGCTTTGTGCACAACACAAGTCATTTTTCCAATAATTGTTTACAGACAGATTATTTCACTGTATCACAATTCCAGTGGGTCAGAAGTTTACATACACCAAGTTGACTGTGCCTTTAAACAGCTAAAAATTCCAGAAAATTATGCCATGGCTTTAGAAGCTTCTGATAGGCTAATTTACGTAATTTGAGTCAATTGGAGGCGTACCTGTGGATGTATTTCAAGTCATACCTTCAAACTCAGTGCCTCTTTGCTTGACATCATGGGAAAATTAAAAGAAATCAGCCAAGACATCAGAAAAAAATTGTAGACCTCCACAAGTCTGGTTCATCATTGGGAGCAGTTTCCAAACGCCTGAAGGTATCACGTTCATCTGTACAAACAATAGTATGCACTTATAAACACCATGGGACCACACAACCGTCATACCGCTCAGGAAGGAGACGCGTTCTGTCTCCTAGAGGTGAACGTACTTTGGTGCGAAAAGTGCAAATCACTGCCAGAACAACAGTAAAGGACCTTGTGAAGATGCTGGAGGAAACAGGTACAAAAGTATCTATATCCACAGTAAAACGAGTCCAATATCGACATAACCTGAAAGGCCGCTCAGCAAGGAAGAAGCCACTGCTCCAAAACCGCCAAAAAAAAGATAGACTATGGTTTGCAGCTGCACATGGGGACAAAGATTGTACTTTTTGGAGAAATGTCCTCTGGTCTGATGAAACAAAAATAGAACTGTTTGGCTACAATGACCATTGTTATGTTTGGAGGAAAAAGGGAGGGGCTAGCAAGCCGAAGAACACCATCCCAACCGTGAAAGCACGGGGGTGGCAGCATCCCCCTGTGGGGGTGCTTTGCTGCAGGGGGGACTGATGCACTTCACAAAATAGATGGCATCATGAGGTTTAGGGTTAAATGGCTTAAGGACAACAAAGTCAAGGTATTGGAGTGGCCATCACAAAGCCCTTACTTCAATCCTATAGAAAATTTGTTCGCAGAACTGAAAAAGCGTGTGCGAGCAAGGCCTACAAACCTGACTCAGTTACACCAGCTCTGTCAGGAGGAATGGGCCAGAATTCACCCAATTTATTGGTGGAAGCTTGTGGAAGGCTACCCGAAACGTTTGACCCAAGTTAAACAATTTAAAGGCAATGCTACCAAATACTAATTGAGTGTATGTAAACTTCTGAGCCACTGGGAATGTGATGAAAGAAATAAAAGCTGGAATAAATCACTCTACTATTTTTCTGACATTTTACATTCTTAAAATAAAGTGGTGATCCATACTGACCAAAAACAAGGCATTTTTACTAGGATTAAATGTCAGGAATTGTGAAAAACTGAGTTTAAATGTATTTGGCTAAGGTGTATGTAAACCGCCGACTTCAACTGTATGTGTAAAACAGTCGAGGTGATAGAGCAACAAACCTGGAATAAAAAACAAAATGTGTATGGGTGAAGAGAGGGTTGGAATTACAGGTTTACTCACTCTGGATTGTCAGTACTGCATGTATTCTTTGCTATCGTGCCATCGCTGTGTCAGGGTCGATTTGGAGTTAAAATTATTTTCCCTTTATGGGTAGTGTGATGACTAAGACTTATTTTTACTTGCAGTCATTAGCGGCTGTTGGAATGCATGTTCCTTATTCCTTCTTGTTGGACTATAACAGGATATAATAAGGACTACACGAAATATATCTCTCTGCCGATAGGCAGCGTGCATGTAAATGGACAAAAGAAAAGGTCTTGCGATATTTATAGGTACTTATCTCTTAATGTTTTCAAACAATTGGATCCAATGAACTGACAAGACTGGGCTGACATGCTCGTAGCGTTTGCTAGGACTTTCTTAATATGAGCATGAAGCTATAATATTGTGCTCTTATTACTTATAATAATATTATTTATTATTATTTCATTTTTGTGACTGTTCTCCATGTTATTTGGTTAGTTCTCTTAGGTCTTAGTGACAACAGACCTCCTAGATATGGGGGAGGTTTTAGTGGGTGGAATATTAGGACAATTGGAGGTTTACACAGTTCCAGATACAGTTTTCTTAACAGGGAAAGTACTATGGTACAACTATATGGACACTTAATCATCATGGTGCTTTTTAATGGTACGTTTACAAACATTGGTTGTGGTAAGTATAATTGACACTTGGGTATTATTATGGTAAATGGGGAAATAAGTATAGCCAGTTACAATTGCAATGACTTAGCAGATCATAAAAAAAGACAAAACAGGTTTTCCTGGCAAAAAGATAAATAATATATATATTGTTTATAGGAAACTCAATCTACAAATATAGATAAGGTTGGGTGGGAAAAGGACTGGGAGGGAGAATATATATTTTGTCAAGGGCAAAGAAACTCAAAAGTGATTATACTAATTAACAACAATTTTGATCTAATTGTGCAAACTCTGAAAACAGATCCTCAAGGAAGAAGGATCCTTTGAAATATGCTATTGGCCCAAAAACAGATCTGGCTAATTAATCTATATGGGCCAAATAATGATGATCCACACTTTTTCGAAAATATATATAATAATCTATTGAGCTCACAAGCAACGAATTCATCTATTATGGTGGGAGATAATACGGTTTTAAGTACCTGAATAGATCGTAAAGGAAATCACTCTACAAACTATCCCCCTCACACACTGAAGGAGATCATGAAGATCATGGATACATTAGAACTAGTGGATATATAGAGGTTGAAAAACCCTGCCCTAGTGAAATATACACGGAGGCGACTTAATTAAGTTAGCTGTCTTAAATACTTCCTGGTCTCATTCTTGCTGGCATCAAAAGTATTAATAGGATACCGAATTGGCCTTCATTTAACACTTACAGAATTTCCATGTGGACGGGGATATTGGCAATGATATCAAAGCATACTGGATTACAATGTGTTCTTAACTAAAACAAAAAGATTAATAATCAACTTTTTTCTGCACAACACAAGCACCAGTCAAAAAAGTTGACACACCTACTCATTCAAGGGTTTCTTTATTTTTACTATTTTCTACATTGTAGAATAATAGTGAAGACATCAAAACTATGAAATAACACATCATGTAGTAACCAAGAAACAAATCAACATTTATTTTATATTTGAGATTCTTCAAAGTAGCCAACCTTTGCCTTGATGACAGCTTTGTACACTCTTGGCATTCTCTCAACCAGCTTCACCTGGAATGCTTTTCCAACAGTCTTGAAGGAGTTCCCAAATATGCTGAGCACTTGTTGGTTGCTTTTCCACTATAATGTGTATGTGGCAACTATGAAAGTGAACTGTGTTTGCGTGTGATCAGGGGTGTATTCATTCCACCGATTCTGTTAAAAACATACCTGAATTTGTCAAATAGAAACTCTTGTTTGCAACAGTTCGATTAATAATTACACCCTAGATCAGCTAGATGCATGCAAGAGTGTGCAAAGTGGTGTTGAACGTGTCCCTGTCTGTCACTGTGACATTGATTACTCCAATTTCTCTCTCGACCTGTGTACCTCCAGTGCATTCGGAAAGTGTTCAGACCCCTTCCCTTTTTCAACACTTTGTTACGTTACAGCCTTATTCTAAAATGGATTAAATCAAATACAAAAAATCCTCAATCTACACACAATACCCCATAACGACAAAGCGAAAACAGGTTTAGACATTTTTGAAACTGTATAATGAAATTAAAACAGAAATTACTTATGTAAATAGGTATTCAGAACCTTTGCTGTAAGACTCGAAATTGAGCTCAGGTGCATCCTGTTTCCATTGATCATACTTGATATGTTTCTAAAACTTGGTTGGAGTCCACTTGTGGTAATTCAATTAATTGGACATGATTTGGAAAAGCACACACCTGTCTATATAAGGTCCCACAGTTGACAGTGCATGTCAGAACAAAAAACAAGAAATGAGGTCGAAGGAATTGTCCAGAGAGATCAGAGACAGGTTTGTGTCGAATAACAGATCTAGGGAAGGGTATAAAAAAATGTCTGCAGCATTGAAGGTCAATGGAAGAAGTTTTGGGGGTGACCAAGAACCCAATGGTCACTCAGTGGCAGGAACTGGGAGACTAGTCAGGATCAAGGGAAAGATTAACGGAGCAAAGTACAGAGGAGATCCTTGGCAAGCTGGATGCAGTCTATCACAGTGCCATCCGTTTTGTCACCAAAGCCCCATATACCACCCACCACTGCTATGCTCTGTATGCTCTCGTCGGCTGGCCCTCGCTACATATTCGTCGCCAGACCCACCGGCTCCAGGTCATCTATAAGTCTTTGCTAGGTAACGCTCCGCCTTATCTCAGCTCACTGGTCACCATAACACCCACCCGTAGCACACGCTCCAGCAGGTATATTTCACTGGTCATCCCCAAAGCCAACACCTCCTTTGGCGCCTTTCTTTCCAGTTATCTGCTGCCAATGACTGGAACGAATTGCAAAAATCGCTGAAGTTGGAGACATATCTCCCTCACTAACTTTAAGCATCAGCTATCTGAGCAGCTTACTGATCGCTGCAGCACACAGCCCATCTATAAATAGCACATCCAATCAACCTACCTCATCCCCATATTGTTTTTATTACTTTTTTGCACACCAGTATTTCTACTTGCACATCATCATCTGCACATCTATCACTCCAATGTTAATTTGCTAAATTGTAATTACGCTACTATGGCCTATTTATTGTCTAACCTCCATAAGCCATTTGCACACACTGTATAGACTTTCTATTGTGTTATTGACTGTACGTTTGTTTATTTCATGTGTAACTCTGTGTTGTTGTTTGTGTCGCACTGCTTTACTTTATCTTGGCCAGGTCGCAGTTGCAAATGAGAACTTGTTCTCAACTGGCCTACCTGGTTAAATAAAGGTGAAATAAAACATGTAAAAATATCCTATGCCAAGATAATAATCCACCTGACAGCATGTGGCATATCAAGATTAAACAGAATGATCATTTCACAGGTGCACCTTGTGCTGGGGACAATATAAGGCCACTTTTGTCACACAACACAATGCCACAGATGTCTAAAGTTTTGAGGGAGTGTGCAACTGGCATGCTGACTGCAGGAATGTCCACCAGAGCTGGTGGCAGGGAATTTAATGTTAATTTCTCCACCATAAGCCGCCTCCAACGTCATTTTAGATAACTTTGCAGTAAGTCCAACCAGCTTCACAACCGCAAACCACATGTATGGGGTCGTGTGGGTGAGCGGTTTACTGATGTCAACACTGTGAACCGAGCGCCCCATGGTGGCGATGGGGTTATGGTATGGGCAGGCAAAAGCTACGGACAACGAACAAATTGCCTTTTATTGATGGCAATTTGAATGCACAGAGATACCGTGACGAGATCCTGAGGCCCGTTGTCGTGCCAGTCATCCGCAGCCATCACCTCATGTTTCAGCATGATAATGCACCGCCCCATGTCACAAGGATCTGTACACAATTCCTGGAATTGTAGCATGTAGCACTTATATTTTTTGTTCAGTATATACATTTTTTGGAGTTTCCACCTCCATTTCTCCCATAATTAATTTTACAGACACAAAACGATCCCACCATGTCGAACAAACAAATGATGTTTCCATCCCAGCTGTCGTGACTTTGTTTTATATGGTAGGACTTTACTCGCATAAAAAAAACGTTAGTGAAATGGATTCTCAAAGCAAACAAAGTTTGGAGTCAAATAAAGATCCTTTGAAGCTTAAGCCAGTGGTCAAAGTCTGTTGGCTGTGACTGCAGCTCGAGCCGCATAGACAAATGCAAACAAGAGGCAACTCTCCTTTAGATTCCACTCTTAGTTTTTTACACCTTGTGATTTTTTCCCTCTGCCTGGCACTGTTTTAAACTGTTAAAAGTCAGATGAAAAAATATTATATAAAACTGTGAACGTATGTGGGAGGACAAAATGGGGAGGCAGAAACTGCTGACAGAAGGTAAACAAAGAGAATTTTCCGGGGGAGAGAGTGTGAAGCTAAGCAGCTCCGCCACAAGCGCTTCTGTCAGAGTTCCCCTCACACTGATAACAATTATAGTGACTGAACACCCTCATTATTTATTGAGAAGCGAGTACACAGGACTGATTGAAAACAAAAAAAGGAAAACAGCAAGAGCAACAGTAAAGGATCCACTATTTGAGGTCGAGAAAAATAAGAGAAAAAGGGTATGGATTTGTAGTGATAGCGGAGATTTGACCAGGAGGCCATTGATCAAGCGGTTGATAGAGAACAGACAATCTTTGGGTTTGATTCAGGTTGCTTAAGAAATCAAAACCTTTAATAGGGGTTGAAGAAAGAACTGGGTAGAAATATGAGAAGCATGCCAATCAGCCCAAATTAGTAACAGGCACCCAAATAAAACCCGAGTGAAAATAGCATAACTGTGGCACCATGATGCAATGAACCAAAAAAAGTATCCTTACCTGGGAGCCTTGTCTTGAGCTGCTGGTGGCAATGATGGCAGGAACTTCAAAGAACGAGAGAGAAAAAGAAAATCACAAATCAAACACTGAAAGCCTGACAATGAATTGTTTATTTATTTTATTTAACCTTTAACTAAGCAAGTCAAACCATTTAGACTGGTTGACAGAAATGTGCACCAAAGATATACAGTGGGGAGAACAAGTATTTGATACACTGCCGATTTTGCAAGTTTTCCTACTTACAAAGCATGTAGAGGTCTGTAATTTTTATCATAGGTACACTTCAACTGTGCGAGACGGAATCTAAAAAAAAATCCAGAACATCACATCGTATGATTTTTAAGTAATTAATTTGCATTTTATTGCATGACATAAGTATTTGATACACCAGAAAAGCTTTGTTTGCAATTAGAGATCATACATTTCCTGTAGTTCTTGACCAGTTTTGCACACACTGCAGCAGGGATTTTGGCCCACTCCTCCATACAGACCTTCTCCAGATCCTTCAGGTTTCGGGGCTGTCGCTGGGCAATACGGACTTTCAGCTCCCTCCAAAGATTTTCTATTGGGTTCAGGTCTGGCGACTGGCTAGGCCACTCCAGGACCTTGAGATGTTTCTTATGGAGCCACTCCTTAGTTGCCCTGGCTGTGTGTTTCGGGTCGTTGTCATGCTGGAAGACCCAGCCACGACCCATCGTCAATGCACTTACTGAGGGAAGGAGGTTGTTGGCCAAGATCTCGATACATGGCCCCATCCATCCTCCCCTCAATACGGTGCAGTCATCCTGTCCCCTTTGCAGAACAGCATCCCCAAAGAATGATGTTTCCACCTCCATGCTTCACGGTTGGGATGGTGTTCTTGGGGTTGTACTCATCCTTCTTCTTCCTCCAAACACGGCGAGTGGAGTTTAGACCAAAAAGCTCTATTTTTGTCTCATCAGACCATGACCTTCTCCCATTCCTCCTCTGGATCATCCAGATGGTCATTGGCAAACTTCAGACGGGCCTGGACATGCGCTGGTTTGAGCAGGGGGACCTTGCGTGCGCTGCAGGATTTTAATCCATGACGGCGTAGTGTGTTATTAATGGTTTTCTTTGAGACTGTGGTCCCAGCTCTCTTCAGGTCATTGACCAGGTCCTGCCGTGTAGTTCTGGGCTGATCCCTCACCATCCTCATGATCATTGATACCCTACGAGGTGAGATCTTGCATGGAGCCCCAGACCGAGGGTGATTGACCGTCATCTTGAACTTCTTCCATTTTCTAATAATTGTGCTAACAGTTGTTGCCTTCTCACCAAACTCTCAATCAAACAGACTCCAACCTCTCCACAATGGCCAAGACCAGAGAGCTGTGTAAGGACATCAGGGATACAATTGTAGACCTGCACAAGGCTGGGATGGGCCTATTGTCCTGTAGCCCATCCCAGCCTTGTGCAGGTCTACAATTGTATCCCTGATGTCCTTACACAGCTCTCTGTTCTTGGCCATTGTGGAGAGGTTGGAGTCTGTTTGATTGAGAGTGTGGACAGGTGTCTTTTATTCAGGTAACGAGTTCAAACAGGTGCAGTTAATACAGGTAATGAGTGGAGAACAGGAGGGCTTCTTAAAGAAAAACTAACAGGTCTGTGAGAGCTGGAATTCTTACTGGTTGGTAGGTTTTCAAATATTTATGTCATGCAATAAAATGCAAATGAATTACTTAAAAATCATACAATGTGATTTTCTGGATTTTTGTTTTGGATTTTTGGGGGTAATTTTTGATTCCGTCTCTCACAGCTGAAGTGTACCTATGATAAAAATTACAGACTACATGCTTTGTAAGTAGGAAAACCTGCAAAATCGTCAGTGTATCAAATACTTGTTCTCCCCACTGTATATTGTCCCGAGGGGTTTATAGTCACGACTCTAATCAGTATAGAGGAACCTGCCTAATGAAACATCATTGGGGCCCATCATAGCAGAAAGGTTAGTTAGTAGGAGATATAACAGACCCTCAGGGAGGAAGCTCTTTCCCGTGTGTGTCTGTGTTTGTTTCTGATAGTACGCAGTCTGTGTGCACCACCATTCATCTATGAAAGTTTGCAATTAGACCATGGGGAGCCTATATCCAATTTTAATGCTATCGATTCAATGCAAAAGGGGCCTTCGCATGAGGATTCCAAATCAATACTGAGGATCAAAACAGCAGTTTGGAGAATATATTTCTATACTAGTCAATTCGACATTAGCTGGCTGCTGTGTGTGTGTGTGTGTTGGGGCTTCTAACAGCTTCATATCTAAATGTAATCACCAGATAGAGCTGAAGAGTCACATTTCCCGTGTTGTGTAAAATAGTCTTCCGAGGCTCAAACACACAGAGAGAGAGAGAGAGAGAGAGAGAGAGAGAGAGATAAAGAGAGAGGTGTTGATAAGAAGCAGGAGCCCTAGTCTGAGGGGAAGCCAGCCAGGACACAGAATATAGCCTTATGAATATACTACTGCCTAGCACAGGCCTGGGCAACTCCAGTCCTCGGGGGCCTGATTGGTGTCCCACTTTTCCCCCAGTCCCAGCTAACAAACCTGACTCCAATAATGAACTAATAATGATCTTCAGTTAAAAATGCAATTAGTTTAAAATCAGGTGTGCTTGCTAGGGATGGGGGAAAAGTGTAAGACCAATCAGGCCGCCGAGGCCTATACTTTCTATGTACTTAACACCACTAAAACATTTTCCACATCTGTGTTGTAGATTCCATATTATAAACTGGGTGGTTCGAGCTCGGAATGCTGATTGGCGTTGCGCTGTGCCTTAGAACATCCCTGGCCGCATACCACACTCCCTCGTGCCTTATTGCCTACATTTTTTGGGAATATGTATTTTTAGAGTATGTGAATCTGTGGCAATAGAAACGCAACCTAGGCATTGATAGTGACATCTTCTTACCAACTGAGCCACACGGGAGATTCATTTCATCAACCAACCCACACATTATGTACACTGAGAAAGAGTCAATCGTTTCTACCTACAACTACTAAAGATTCGTTCCTCTACTGAATAATGAGGAAATTAGCAAATGATGGTGCACTGCGTTATTGTTTCATGTTAAAGACATGGCAGCTAATTGTAATGGAGCGAATGTATTGTAATATGGTGAATTATACGGAATTGGGAAGCCAAGATTCATGAAATATGAATTTATGAGTACAAAACGCTTGTTGAACAATTATATCATTCTATCCAACCTTGATGGCCTATCAGCAGGACAATAGACCCTTACCGAGTTAACCAAATGCATTGTTTTCTAACCACATCTGGATGGATCCATAACGAATTGCTTTGGGAATAAATATGACTGAACAACAGAAATATTGGAATAAAGTAGGCTAATGAAGGCAACAAATAGTTGGAACACCCAAAGTCATCCAATTGTTATAATAGGATTTGCAGCAATAGCCTAATAGCAATAGCCTGTGGTCAACTATTTCAGCACCGTTTCACGCTGCTCTGAGACAAGCATGGGGACTGGTCTTGATAAATCAATGAGATTATTATGTTCACTGAATCTCCGGTTGGGCCAGTCACGTTGTACAGTGCCATATTGAGGGTGCCATATTGAGAACCCTGAGGGTTTCGATTTTCTTGGAAAAGAAACAATAAACAAATGAATTAGCTAAATGAATTAAGCTATCCCATATAATATGTTCTAACAAAAAGTTTTAAATTCTCTAGTACAGCCAATATTAAAACAGTCAAAAGCTTCTCAAAGATGCCTTCTGGTGGTCTAACTAACACTAACCAGCATTATGGCAACAATGGCTGACACTTAAATAACGTGCCATAGAATTCTGCAGCAGCCCGCAAGGTGTTCTGCAATACGACACAATTTTTAAAAGGAAGAACCACTATGTCCATTAGCCCTACACCATTTCACCCACACAGTAACATTGGGAAAAAAACAATGCATTTTCTCTGTGACAATCCAGCTGTTTTTTTTTAAACCTTGTTACATTTCCAAGCAAGAAACCAAAAATTGCCACTCAAACAGAAGGGGGGGGGACTATCAAAGAGTCACCAACAACAAACAAAACAAGTGCAGTTCTAGGAGGGCTTCTGAAAGACACTCAAGGGGGTGTCCACTAGCAACAACAAATGGGACCTAAAAGACACCCATATTGAGGGCCCACTACATTTGCCCAAGAGAAGGCAAACAAAATTAAAACTCACACCTGTGCAGGCACAGGTGAAACACCTTCTGACATATGAGATGACAAGGCAGCACAGGTGTAACATATACTGACTAACAAGGTGACACCAATCGGTGTGCCCAACTTGCTAACGTCCAAAGTAAAAAATATACAGTGCCAGTCAAAGGTTTGTACACAACTACTCACTCAAGGGTTTTCTTTATTTTTACTATTTTCTACATTGTAGAATAAAAGTGAAGACATCAACATTATGAATTAACACATATGGAATCACGTAGTAACCAAGAAAGTGTTAAACAAATCAAAATATATTTTATCATTTAGATTCTTCAAAGTAGCCACCCTTTGCCTTGATGACAGCTTTGCACACTCTTGGCATTCTCTCAACCAGTTTCATGAGGAATGCTTTTCCAACAGTCTTGAATGAGTTCCCACATATGCTGTGCACTTGTTGGCTGCTTTTCCTTCTCTCTGCCGTCCAACTCCTCCCAAACCATCTCAATTGGGTTGAGGTTTGGTGATTGTGGAGGCCAGGTCATCTGATGCAGCACTCCATCACTCTCCTTGGTCAAATAGCCATTACACAACCCGGAGGTGTGTTGGGTCATTGTTCTGTTGAAAAACAAATGACAGTCCCAATAAGCGCAAACCAGATGGGATGGCGTATTATTGCAGAATGCTGTGGGAGCCATGCTGGTTAAGTGCGCCTTGAATTCTAAATAAATCACAGACAGTGTCACCAGCAAAGCACCCCCACACCATAACATTCTCCGCCATGCTTCCTGGTGGGAACCACACATGTGGAGATCATCCGTTAACCTACTCTGCGCCTCACAAAGACACGGCGGTTGGAACCAAATATCCCAAATTTGGACTCATCAGACCAAGACAGATTTCCACCGGTCTAATGTCCATTGCTCGTGTTTCTTGGCCTAAGCAAGTCTCCTCCTCTTATTGGTGTCCTTTAGTACTGGTTTCTTTGCAGCAATTCGACCATGAAGGCCTGATTCATGCAGTCTCCTCTGAACAGTTGATGTTGAGATGTGTCTGTTACTTGATCTCTGAAGCATTTATTTGGGCTGTAATCTACGGTGCAGTTAACTTTAATGAGCGTATCCTCTGCAGCAGCGGTAACTCTGGGTCTTCCTTTCCTGTGTCAGTCCTCATGAGGGTCAGTTTCATTATGGCGCTTGATAGTTTTTGCAACTGCACTTGAAGAAACTTTCAAAGTTCTTGACATTTTTCGAATTGACTGACATTCATGTCTTAAAGTAATGATGGACTGTCATTTCTCTTTGCTTATTTGAGATGTTCTTGCCATAATATGGACTTGGTCTTTTACCAAATAGGGCTATCTTCTGTGTACCACCCCTACCGTGTCACAACACAACTGATTGGCTCAAACGTATATTAAGGAAAGAAACTCCACAATTGAACTTTTAACAAGGCACACCTGTTAATTGAAATGCATTCCAGGTGCCTACCTCATGAAGCTCGTTGAGAGATCGCCAAGAGTGTGCAAAGCTGCTCCGTTCATCTTTCCCTCGATCCTGACTAGTCTCCCAGTCCCTGCCGATGACAAACATCCCCACAGCATGATGCTGCAACCACCATGCTTCACCGTTGGTGCCTTGTTTCCTCCAGATGTGACACTTGGCATTCAGGCCAAAGAGTTCAGTCATGGTTTCATCAGACCAGATAATCTTGTTTCTCATTGTCTGCGAGTCCTTTAGGTGCCTTTTGGAAAACTCCCAAGTGGGCTGTCATGTGCCTTTTACTGAGGAGTGGCTTACGTCTGGCCACTCTACCATAAATTCCTGATTGGTGGAGTGCTGCAGAGATGGTTGTCCTTCTGGAAGTTTCTCCCATCTCCACAGAGGTACTCTGGAACTCTGTAAGAGTGACCATCAGGTTCTTGTTCACCTCCCTGAACAAGGCCCTCCCCCCCGATTGCTCAGTTTGGCCGGACGGCCAGGTCTAGGAAGAGTCTTGGTGGTTCCAAACTTCTTACATATCAGAATGATGGAGGCCACTGCAGACATTTTTTGGTACTCTCCCCAGATCTGTGCCTCGACACCGCTATGGACAATTCCTTCGTCCTCACAGTTTGGTTTTTGTTCTGACATGCACTGTCAACTGTGGGACCTTATATAGACAGGTGTGCCTTTCCAAATAATGTTCAATCAATTGAATTTACCACAGATAGACTCCAATAAAGTTGTAGAAACATCTCAAGGATGATCAATGGAAACAGGATGCACTTGAGGTCAATTTCGAGGCTCATAGCAAAGGGTCTGAATACTTATGTAAATAAGGTATCTGTTTTTTATTTTTAATACATTTGCAACCATTTCTAAAAACATGTTTTCACTTAGTCATTATGAGGTATTGAGTGTAGATTGATGAGTAAAAAAAATGCAATAATTTAAAACATTTTAGAATAAGGCTGTAACATAACAAAATGTGGAAAAGGTCAAGGGGTCTGAAAACTTTCCGAATGCACTGTATATACATGGCTTCAGATCAAACTCTACATTGGGACTGAAAGGAGCAAGGGTCTTAAATTAAATGATCCAGGCCGCCTCTTGTTTTAACAATAAATTGTCAAGGTCCCTCCGTCTCTTAGGGAGGGTGACGTGTTCGATGCCAGCGAAGGGATGAAATAGAGTGGTTCGCTTTTAAAAAGTGGGCCGCCCGCAACTGGGTACGTCGAGTTTCTGCACCTAATGGTGCTACGATGCTCAGAGATTCTTACTTTTAGTTTGAGCTTTGTTTTGCTCACATAATTTTTACCACAAGGACAAGTTATAAGATAAATAACTGCCTTAGCGGAGTATGTGATAACAACTTTGATTGGGAACTGTTTCCCTGTTTGGGGCATAGGCGGAAATCCCAGGGGGGACACAACCCCCCCATCCTGGGAAAAATATGATTTATCCCACCCAATATATCACTGTAAACATAACTATGTAATTTCAAAAATATTAATAATATGCAATGAAAGCACTTGTGCTGATTATAGACACTTAATGGCGCGTTTTTAAGTTTCTAAACATTGCGACCCCCGCTCACAATGGTTTTATCCACTGCCTCCCACCCTCCCAGCCCTCAGCAGTGGCACATGATTCAGGTACAGTGCATGTGTGGGAATCTGACAGAGTCTGTCATTGGTGGCTGACCTCCAGTTAGTAGCTCAAAGGATATGTTAGACATTTCTTTACTTCTACCACTCAATACAATAAAACACATTTATAAACATCACCAGTCATCATTTTCGCTGCATTGAATTACAGGTCACTCTTTATGTTAGCTAGCATTTAGCTGACATTTTCTAGCTAGCTACAGTAACATCAACCAGTGTTTGCAGTTGTTTGATTTCGAGTCAATGAGAGGAGCTAGCAATGCAATGTAGTGTTCCTTAGCTGGCAAGGTGACAGAGTGTTCGTGTTTACCATCTGAAAGGCACTCAATGCATGTAGCTAACGTGAGGTTAATCCAGTCAATCGCACCATAGCGATGTTTTATGTTGGTAGGGTTCACACACACAATAGCTGAATTTGCAGAGCTAGCGAGCAAACTGATGGCGCAAACTAAAGCAAACATTAGCTAGCACCTATTCCATTTATGTGGCATCGTCAAAGATGAAGTATTTGCTATCGTTAGTTTATTCCAAGATCAGCATGCAGCTGTAGTGCATGCTGATAAGGTTACCGATAAACTGAACTCCAAATTGAACAGAACTATACTCTCTTCCAACACTGTCTTAAATATCTTTAATGATCTCGTTGGAAAAGCTAAATTGTCGCTAGGGGACTTTGAAGCACCTGTGTGCCAATCCTGGCGTAAACTGGCGATAGCAAAGATTATAGCAAACACAACAGTAACGGAATTGGTGCTGGCTAGCTCTGCAAATTCAGATATTGTGGGAGCCAATATAAATCGATAACAAACTATATTAAAATTGCAAAAGGTTTCAGCATACGTTGTGTAAATGGTGAACTCATTCAGCTGTCAATCCTTGTCACTGCAATCCGTTTCACATTTGCTTGCTGGTTAGCTAGCTACCTGGTAGATCGAAGCCCATCTCGTACTGTAAATAACCTGCACACTGTGTGTGTGTGTGTGTGTGTGTGTGTGTGTGTGTGTGTGTGTGTGTGTGTGTGTGTGTGTGTGTGTGTGTGTGTGCGTAGCCAGCCAGCCAGGTAGAAAAATGACAGAAAAAAGACAGACACAAGAGCATTTTTCAGTACACCAAAACGAAAGGTAAGAACCCTAGTAGCCTAATATCTCAAAGACTAGTTGATAAAATGTTCATAAGAAAGAAGTGAAACGCTATTGGAAATGTTTCATAATGATGTCAATAGGCAGAGCAGGCAACAGATGGCACACAGACAGCAGAGCTGGGGACAGATGGGCAGGGACAGACTGGCAGAGACAGGGAGTCTCAGGTAAGTTTGTTGAGTCTTTGTTTGACAACATTATGAAAGGTTCCCTCTTTTTTAGACTTGCAAAATAGGGACACAATTGGACAATGCCATGGATACCCCCACTCTCAACTTAAACTGGTGACTGAACCAAGATTAGTTTAAGGCAATGGTATTGCTGTTGTGATTAATTGTGTAGTTTTGGGTACCGGTAGTTAGGAGTATGGCAAACACCTTATTTATTTTTTAGGAGACAGACTGTGAGTCAGTGAGGGTGGTGAAAGAGCCAGGGAGAGAGACTTCAGAGGACAGTGTCACAGCCACGGCAGGACCAGGTGTCAACCTTGTTGCAAGCAGCACCAGTATAGGGGACAGTGGCACAGCATTGTACAGTTACCTCAGTGATGGCACAAAACCATATCAGCCACACCCACAATTTATAGAACCGCAAACTCTAGCCAACAGAGTGTTGATGTTTCAAGATAAATTAATTTCCCTGGCTACATTATAATCCATCAATAAAATGAGTGTTGTGTTTTCACTGTAGCCAAGGGTTTTCAAGCCAGCCATCTTTTGGCAAAAGAGAGGATGCTTCCTTCATTAGTGCAGGATTTAGGAACTGGAGAAAAGCCATTGTAAAATTCACAACACATCAAAACTGCCAAACCCACCGCCACTTTGTAACTGTAACAGCACACCAGCTAAATCCAATCAGTGCCCAGTTACCCAGCGCGTGGGGTAAACAGCAGGAGGACGCAAGGCATTGCTTGATGAAAATTGTAAGTTCGGTGCGGCATGTAGTAAGACAGGGACAAGCCTTTAGAGGCCACACGGATGACAGTGGGAATTTATACCAGCTTTTGAAACTTAGGGCAGAAGAGGATGATCCCATTTTACTGAAGTGGTTAACAGAGCGTACCACAAATGTACACAGGTCCCAAAGCACAGAATTAAATTCTGAACATCATGGCCAATACAGTCATTCGAGGCATTGCAGCTGAGATGAGGTCTCTTCCAATTGTACAATTTTCAGTAATTGTTGATGGTACTCAAGATGTCTCTGGTGCTGAACAGGAGAATGTCTGCCTGCGTTATGTTAACTATGACCTTGTCCCTCACGAGGAGTTTATTGGACTATACAGGGTATCGGAGACAACAGGCGAGGGCATTGTGAAAGTGGCAACTGATGTGTTGTTGAGGCTCAAAATTCCCATTTTTGGCTTACGTGGGCAGAGTTACGATGGTGCCTCAAACGTGCAGGAAAATACACAGATGCAGAGGCAATTGTGAGGAGGCAGCAGCCATTAGCCCTCTATGTGCATTGTGGAGCACACTGTGTACATCTGATTACACAGGCTGGCTGCTCAGCCTCCCCACTGATCCAGGATTCCCTTTCTTGGGTCCATCAATTAGGTGTCCTCTATGGCCAGTCAGGAAAGTTTAAGAGCATGTTTGAATCAATAGATGATAGAAGCAGGGAAACCTGCTTCAGTCTGCTTTCCACCAGACACTGGAAGATGAATTCACCTTTTAGCAGGACAATAACCTAAAACACAAGGCCAAATCTACACTGGAGTTGCTTACCAAGAAGACAGTGAATGTTCCTGAGTGGCCGAGTTAGTTTTGGCAACAAATCAACAACCAATTTGACAGAGCTTGAAGAATTTTGAAAAGAATAATGGGCAAATGATTGTTCAATCCAGGTTTGGAAAGCTCTTAGAGAGACTTACCCAGAAAGACTCACAACTGTAATCACTGCCAAAGGTTATTCTAACATGTACTTACTCAGGGGGTTGAATAATTAACTATTCAATATATATTTGTGTTGTTTTTTTACAAATGTTAGAATTTTTTAAAAGCTGTAATCACTGGCAAAGGTGTTTCCATAAAGTATTGACTCAGGGGTGTGAATACTTATGTAAATTAGATATTACTGTATTTCATTTTCAATACATTTGCAAAAAAATCCTAAAAACATGTTTTCCCTTTATCATTATAGGGTATTGTGTGTATATGGGTGAGAAAAATATATAGTTAGTCCATTTTGAATTCAGGCTGTAACAACAAAGTGTGGAATAAATCAAGGGGTATGAATACTTTCTGAAGGCACTGTACAATCCACGTTTTCATTGCTTGCTAATAAATAAGTCTTCTTTTAAAAAAGGTTGGATGTGTCTGACTATTCTTTAATTATTCGACAGCAGAAGACAAGGTTGTTCTGGCTCTGAGGCCAATAATGCTCTATTGTTGTGTCAAATGGACAATTTGACAATACTCTCCAACCTGGCATGGTATAATTTCATACAGGATATTTTCTTTATTTATAGACTAATCAACGGACATGTTGTGTGTATTTGTTTCTATTTTAATGATTGTCAATTTCATCTTCATACTATCGCATAGTGTAACGCGTGACGCTCTCCTCATCCTCAGATGAGGTGAGGAGAGAAGGATCCTCAGACCAAAACGCAGGCTTTGGGAAATAAGCCATCTTTATTAACACAACGATAAAGATGGCAACACGAAACGAAACAAACACTTGCAAAACTACAAAATAACAAAACGACGTTGACGAAACCTGAACATAAACTTACATAACTAAACATAAACTTACGTACAGGAAACAGACGACATCGAAACGAAAACGAAACAAACAAACGCTACAGTCCAGTGTGGTACGAACAAACATACTGACACCGGAGACAATCACCCACAAACAAACAGTGAGAATGCCCTACCTAAATATGACTCTTAATTAGAGGCAAACGCAAACCACCTGCCTCTAATCAAGAGCCATACCAGGCAAACCAAAACCAACATAGAAACAGATAACATAGAATGCCCACCCAACCTCACGTCCTGACCAACTAACACACAAAAACTAACATAAATAGGTCAGGAACGTGACAGTACCCCCCCCACAAGGTGCGAACTCCGGACGCACCAGCACAAAGTCTAGGGGAGGGTCTGGGTGGGCATCTAACCACGGTGGTGGTTCAGGCTCGGCGCGCGGTTCCCACCCCACCATAATCCATCCTAACTTCCTCCCTCCAAGAATGTCCACCCTCTTTTGACCCCCACAAAATTCCCTTAACAACATATCTAATAGGGACAACACCGGGACAGAGAGATAAATCAAGAAAGAGGGATAGATAAGAATATAGAGATAGATGAAGATAGAGAGGGAGATTAGGATAGAGGGGCAACTCCGGACTGAAAGGCAGCTCCGGACAGAGAGACAGCTCTGGACTGATGGGCAGTTCTGGGTATCCAGCCTTTTCAGGCTGAAGGACAGCTCATGGCTGACTGACGAATCTCGATGCTCATGGCTGGCTGACGGCTCTCGACGCTCATGGCAGGCTGACGGCTCTCGACGCTCATGGCAGGCTGACGGCTCTCGACGCTCATGGCAGGCTGACGGCTCTCGACGCTCATGGCAGGCTGACGGCTCTCGACGCTCATGGCGCTCTGACGGCTCTCGACGCTCATGGCGCTCTGACGGCTCTGGCTGCTCATGGCGCTCTGACGGCTCTGGCTGCTCATGGCGCTCTGACGGCTCTGGCTGCTCATGGCGCTCTGACGGCTCTGGCTGCTCATGGCGCTCTGACGGCTCTGGCTGCTCATGGCGCTCTGACGGCTCTGGCTGCTCATGGCTCGCTGGCGGCTCTGGCTGCTCATGGCTCGCTGGCGGCTCTGGCAGATCCTGTCTGGTTGGCGGCTCTGGCAGATCCTGTCTGGTTGGCGGCTCTGGCAGATCCTGTCTGGTTGGCGGCTCTGGCAGATCCTGTCTGGTTGGCGGCTCTGGCAGATCCTGTCTGGTTGGCGGCTCTGGCAGATCCTGTCTGGTTGGCGGCTCTGGCAGATCCTGTCTGGTTGGCGGCTCTGGCGGATCCTGTCTGGCTGACGGCTCTAGCGGCTCCTGTCTGGCTGATGGCTCTAGCGGCTCCTGTCTGGCTGACGGCTCTGTAGGCTCATGGCAGACGGGCGGCTTTGCAGGCTCATGGCAGACGGGCGGCTTTGCAGGCTCCTGGCAGACGGATGGCTCAGACGGCGCTGGGGAGACGGATGGCTCAGATGGCGCTGGGGAGACGGATGGCTCAGATGGCGCTGGGGAGACGGATGGCTCAGATGGCGCTGGGGAGACGGATGGCTCAGATGGCGCTGGGGAGACGGATGGCTCAGATGGCGCTGGGGAGACGGATGGCTCAGATGGCGCTGGGGAGACGGATGGCTCTGGCCGGATATGGCGCACTGTAGACCTGGTGCGTGGTGCCAGAACTGGAGGCACCGTGCTAATTACAAGCACCTTCCTACTAGTGCGGGGAGCAGGGACAGGGCACACTGCATTCTCAAAGCCTACTCTATCCCTGATGCGTGGTACCGGCACTGGTGACGCCGGGCTGAGGACAAGCACATCAGGATTAGTAGGGGGAGAATATACAGTGTGTACAGGGCTCTGGAGACGCACTGGTAGCTTAGTGCGTGGGGCCGGAACTGGAGGCACCGGGCTAGATACACGCACTACAGGGAGAGTGCGTGGAGGAGGAACAGGGCTCAGGATACGCACTGGTAGCCTAGTGCGTAGTGTAGACACTGTAGGTACTAGGCTGGGGCGGGGAGGTGGTGCCGGAAATACCGGACCGTGGAGGCGTACTGGCACTCTTGAGCATTGAGCTTGCCCAACCTTACCTGGTTGAATACTCCCGGTTGCCCGACCAGTGCGGGGAGGTGGAATAACCCGCACCGGCCTATGTAGGCAAACCGGGGAAACCATGCGTAAGGCAGGTGCCATGTATGCCGGCCCGAGGAGACGCACTGGAGACCAGACGCGTTGAGCCGGCCTCATGACACCTGGCTCAATACTCAATCTAGCCCTACCAGTGCGGGGAGGTGGAATAACCCGCACTGGGCTATGCACTCGTACAGGAGACACCGTGCGCTCTACTGCGTAACACGGCGCCTGCCCGTACTCCCGCTCTCCACGGTAAGCCTGGGAAGTGGGCGCAGGTCTCCTACCTGCCCTTGGCCCACCACCTCCTAGCCCCCCCCCAAGAAATTTTTGGGAATTACTTACGGGCTTTTTCGGCTTCCGTGCCAGACGCGTTCCCTTATAGCTCCGGTTCCTCTCTCTGGTAGCCTCCGCTCTCCTCAGTGCCTCCAGCTGTTCCCATGGGAGGCGATCTCTACCAGCTAGGATCTCCTCCCATGTGTAGACACCCTTTCCATCCAAAACATCGTCCCATGTCCATTGCTCCTTTCTCTCCTGTCCCTTACTCCGTTTCGTTTTCCCTTGCCGCTTGGTCTTAGCGTGTTGGTGGGTGATTCTGTAAACGCGTGACGCTCTCCTCATCCTCAGATGAGGTGAGGAGAGAAGGATCCTCAGACCAAAACGCAGGCTTTGGGAAATAAGCCATCTTTATTAACACAACGATAAAGATGGCAACACGAAACGAAACAAACACTTGCAAAACTACAAAATAACAAAACGACGTTGACGAAACCTGAACATAAACTTACATAACTAAACATAAACTTACGTACAAGAAACAGACGACATCGAAACGAAAACGAAACAAACAAACGCTACAGTCCAGTGTGGTACGAACAAACATACTGACACCGGAGACAATCACCCACAAACAAACAGTGAGAATGCCCTACCTAAATATGACTCTTAATTAGAGGCAAACGCAAACCACCTGCCTCTAATCAAGAGCCATACCAGGCAAACCAAAACCAACATAGAAACAGATAACATAGAATGCCCACCCAACCTCACGTCCTGACCAACTAACACACAAAAACTAACATAAATAGGTCAGGAACGTGACACATAGCTCTCTCTCCACTTCATACTTGTCTACCTTTGGAAAGTCTAAGGTAAGCATTGGTTTCTTTATATGTTTTAAGTAGAAGAGTAAAAAATTATTTCTCATGTCTGACATACGCTGGTAGCTTTGATTGACGGGTCCTTTTATTGGGATGTACTTTTGTGACTTGGCTGATTCTCTCTATAGGCCTATAGATTGTGGCTTTCATAAATGTAATTGTCTGCATAATTTCCAGTCCTCCACATAAACTCAGCAAAAAAATAAATGTCCTCTCACTGTCAACTGCATTTATTTTCAGCAAACTTAACATGTGTAAATATTTCTATGAACATAACAAGATTCAACAACTGAGACATAAACTGAACAAGTTCCACAGACATGTGACTAACAGAAATGGAATTGTGTGTCCCTGAACAAAGGGGGGGTCAAAATCAAAAGTAAGTCAGTATCTGGTGTTGCCACTAGCTGCATTAAGTACTGCAGTGTATCTCCTCCTCATGGACTGCACCAGATTTGCCAGTTCTTGCTGTGAGATGTTACCACACTCTTCCACCAAGGCACCTGCAAGTTCCCGGACATTTCTGGGGGGAATGGCCCTAGCCCTCCGATCCAACAGGTCCAAGACGTGCTCAATGGGATTGAGATCCGGGCTCTTCGCTGGCCATGGCAGAACACTGACATTCCTGTCTTGCAGGAAATCACTCACAGAATGAGCAGTATGGCTGGAGGCATTGTCATGCTGGAGTGTCATGTCAGGATGAGCCTGCAGGAAGGGTACCACATGAGGGAGGAGGATGTCTTCCCTGTAACGCACAGCATTGAGATTGCCTGCAATGACAACAAGCTCAGTCCGATGATGCTGTGACACACCGACCCAGACAATATAGCGGACCCTCCACCTCCAAATCGATCCCGATCCCGCTCGGGATAGCATGTTGATTGTAAATATGTACTATGTTAGTTGTTGTTGGTAGCAGCTTTGGTATGTTCTGTGTTTGTGCTTTGTCAGAGCTTCTTTAGTGGCCTGAGTTAGTTTTCTCAGTTTTGTTGTGAAGTGGATTGTTTAATATTCTGTTTCATTTGTTCTCAGGGGGGAAGGGGAAGGCACCTAGGGAGTGCTTAGGCAAGAGGCCCGCGGGCATACATATACCCGTAGTATATTCACATTTTAGGCACACTAGGTAAGACCTGGGTGGACCAACCCCTGTATTTTGGTTAGGGCACCAGGTGGTGCTAAGTTAGGTAAGTAGTGGGTAGGCAGGTTAGATATTTAATTTCTTTGCTTTGGTTCCGTCCAGCCCCTTTTCACCATATTACCGTGTAAAGGAAATAAATCATAGTTAACGGTCAATTCTGCTTTTTGTCGTCCTTTATCGCACCTACAGTCCCATACCTCTGTTGCTTCACAGCAGGGTGTTGCGTTCCCTCTTCTTAGAGGTGTGCGTAACACCATAATATTTGTTCTGTCTTTTCTGGTGGATTAAACTAAAATTACAACAAACTTTCAATGGCTTGTTATAAAAATAGCGATATTTTGGAGATTATCATCATCATTTTCATTATCATTATCATTTTCAAATAACTGAAAGTGAGAGGTTGTAATCTGATTAAAGGGAAAAAAGGCTATTCTTGAACATGGGGTGAGATATTCTTACTTATCTGTTAGAGAACCTGTTCAGATTTAAGTATAACTTTTGTATGACAAGCCATTAGTGAGAGGTCTAATGCTTTAATATTTAATAATTTCTGCCCTCTGAAATCATATTCATTATATAAATAGGCCTGTTTCATTTTGTCTGACATGCCAGTCCAAATAAAAAGGTATATTTTTTGCTCATATCATTTTTTTAAAACAATTCGCTAGGTGTAGGCAAGACCATAAGCAAATAGGTAAACTGATATGACTAAAGAGTTATTCAGGGTGATTGTTCCAGAAATAGACAGGTATTTTCCTTTCCATGGTATCAAGATCT
The DNA here is from genome assembly GCF_029448725.1 of Salvelinus fontinalis. Lineage (NCBI taxonomy): Eukaryota > Metazoa > Chordata > Actinopteri > Salmoniformes > Salmonidae > Salvelinus > Salvelinus fontinalis. The sequence continues at coordinate 1,582,106 of NC_074688.1, forward strand.
TATCTATTTTGGCTAACTTTGTATAAAAAAAATTGTAGTGAGATCATTCCTTTCTTTCTGGATATGACTACCGGGTTTGTCCAATTCGCCGTCAGACCATTTTATTGGTAAACTACACAGTAATGTAAAAGTTGTATTTTTTTAGTGATCCAATATGTACATTTATCATAATTTGGTTGTAATCCAAGTTAGAAAAAGTATCTAGATCCTCTATGAGGCTGTGGGGATCCATATTGTGGATTTAAAAGAAAACACGAATCCTCAGCATACAATGACACCTTTATTTTTAAGCCTTGGATTTTTAGCCCCTTAATATTATTGTTGGATCTGATTTTAGTATCTGACATTTCGATGGCCATAATAAATATATATATGCCGATAGTGGACAACCTTGTTTTCCTCCTCTTGACAGTTGAATACTTTCTGAGAACTAGCCATTATTTTCAATTTTACACCTAGGGTTACTATACATAACTTTAACTCATTGTATAAGATATTCTCCAAAATGTAAATATTCCAGGCATTCTATATAAACTCCAGTCATACTTTATCAACGGCCTTTTCAAAGTCAGCTGTGAATACCAGGCCTGGTTTCGCAGATAATTAATAGTGCTCTATTGTTTGGTATACCTCAACTGGTATGCCATCCAGCCCTGGCGTTATCCCGGACTTAAAGGCTTTAATTGCATCAAGAAGTTTCACCTCTGTAATTTGGCCTTCACATGAGTCTTTCTGTACAGCTGTTAAATTTCACATGAATAATAGAAACAAATCCTTACAATTAACTTCGGTTAGTGGAGATGGAGACTGAAATGAAAACATATGCTTAAAATACTTTGCCTCTTTCAAAATATTGTTTGGTGAATCATGGCTGACTCCGTCATTTGTAACAATATAGGTCTATATGTCCATTCAGAAGGTTTAATAAAGTAGCCTGGCTGGACGCTCCTAGCATGATCCATTAGCTTATGCTACGTTATTTCTCAACAACAAAAAATGTTACCTTTATTTAACTAGGCAAGTCAATTAAGAACAAATTCTTATTTTCAATGACGGCCTAGGAACAGTGGGTTAACTGCCTTGTTCAGGGGCAGAACGACAGATTTGTACCTTTTCAGCTCGGGGATTCGATCCAACGCTAATCCAACGCTCTAACCACTAGGGTACCTGCCGCCCATTACGGCATCCTCTCTTTGAAGAACATATGCCAATGCCACTGCCTTCAAATGGCAGCAACAGTAGGGTTTGTGAAGTTATGCAAATATTTAGGGAAAAGTGGGAGAAAAACCATCGGACTTCATGGGAATGGTTTTAGCGTCAAAATAGGATCCAGATTGAAAAATTGTATATACAGAAAAGCTAACAGACAAGTGGGCATACATCTTTATTTTGACTCTGTCATCCTGTGTCAATACGAAAATGTGACAGATTCTGTCCAATCTTAATTTGTAGATTAATATTTATTGTTCATAACCTGAATAATAATGAAATGGCATGATAATAACAAAGTGTAATGGCTTGTTTAAAATAGGTTTTATTAAGAAGCATCCATGTAAACAAGTGTACAAACAGAATTGACTTTTTTATATATATTTTTTATACATAGGGTCTTAAAGGCCTAAGACAACAGTAACACACATTTAAACAAAATGGACACATCAAAAACAATACGAAAAATAAAATAAAAGGGAAAGAGAAAGAAAAACCAGTAACGCTGTGTAATGCAATAGCGAAATTGCACGTTTCTTTTGAGCCCGATAGCCTGTGTTAAGTTGTGTCAATACGAAAATGTGACAATCCTCTCCTATCTGACATTTCTTCATTTGTATACGAGACTAATATTTAGAGGTAATAACTCGAAAAATAAAAATAATGAAATGCTACTGATAATAACGAAGTGTAATGGTAATAGTGAAGCTGCAGAAATAAAGCCAGCCTTTAACGGTTATGTCATTGACCGTGTGTATTGGCCTGGCCAATTAATGTAACCTCCAATTCCAAGACCGTCACAGCCCTATAGCTGACACCACCTCATTCTTTCTGCAGACATCTTTGAATCTTAATTCGGAACAGATTTTTTGAAAACGTGATCGCATAAAAAACTGAGGGAGATTTTACCATAATTCTGTTACCAAACTTTGCATCTGCACAGATCATCCAGTAAATGTGTTATGGTAAAATATACTGTGTAAATTGTTCAAAGTAGTCCTTGTGCATAGAGTTGTATGGTTTGTTAAACTTTGAAATCAATGATTTTTGTTTGGCATAGATTTTATAGTGAAAAATTTGAGTCAAAGCGTAATTCCATTACCGTTGAATTGCCCCTAAGTGATTTCAAGACAAGACCTAGCTGTTTCAAGATGACTAGAAAGGTGGGTGACTACAGTAACTCTGTACTGTTTTGGCATAGAGAATGTACAAATCCTTGCAGTGCGGGGACACACACACAAGAAACTTGTTTGGCTTTAGTCATGGCCGCTGCATTTCTTTATTACCAGGCCAAACAGGAACATGGTTTTACTGGAGGGTGGCCTTCAGAACAGCTGATTAAATGAACAATGTAGCACACAGTCCTGCAGTATGGCTGAAATACACTGACACACACACACAGTCCTACAGTAAGGCTGAAACACACTGACACACACACACCCACAGTATGGCTGAAACACAAACACACAGTCCTATATTACGGCTGACACGCACACAGACCTACCCATAGAGAGCCTATAATTCACTATCATACATGTTCTATATACAATTCTATAGACCTACCACAGTACAGCTCAATCACAAAGTAGCTACAGTACAGCTGACACACTTCATTCACACAGTGGGGGAGCAAATGCTGTTGCTTGGTCAGACACTAACTGCTGGAGTACGCCTAAATAGTATGTACGAACAAACCTATAAATGGCACAGAGTGGAATTCATTACTACCGACAGAGTAGAACTGAATGATGTCCATAGTGATACTGCATTAGCTTCTCTTATAGTTAGATATAGTGGGTGGGCAGACCAGGACTTTAAAGTGATACCTCAGGATTGTGAGGCCCTTTATCTACTTCCCCAGAGTCAGATGAACTTGTGGATACCATGTGTGTGTCTCTGTGTGCAGTTTGAAGGAAGTTGCTAACTAGCATTGGTGCATAGACCAGAGGTCTATGGTAACTGCTGGCAGATACCATAGACTTCGTCATTGCGCTAACGCTAGTTAGCATTGGCTCACATAACTACCTCCATACAGGTTACAGAGACATAAAAATGGTATCCATGAGTTCATCCGACTCGTGGAAGTAGATACTGTAAAGGGCTTCAATGCCAAAATCCTTAAGTATCACTTTAACCACTATGAAATGATCAAACCTGACGTGAATGGCCAAATTACAAAATGATGAAATGGCAAAATGATAGGCAAAACATATCTGAGCACTATTGCATATGATTGTTTTAAGAGGAACTCGAAAATATTTTTTTTTAAATAAGGGTTTTTATGTGGGTTTTTAATAAGCTAGCCTTCAGTTTAGAGAGAAGGGGTGTTAAAGTTGCATGTAAATTATAAACCAAAGATAAACGACAAAAGTTCGGAGAGCGAAATCCCAATCTTGATTATTAATAGTTGAGAGATGGGAAGCGGTCTAAAATCCACTTAATGATGGATTCATCATAGTAAGTAACACAAACGATCTGGGTTCCACCAGAAAGACTGGCTGCAACATTCTCATCTGGTCTTCCAGGCTCTCAATCCTATCAGCTAGGATTAAAAATGCAACATTTGGCTCGAAACGCAGCTTCCTGCACAAATACATCCAAGTTCACTCCTCATTCTGCTACATCTGTCGCAACTTGCCATCTTTCATGGAGGTCCCTAGAGAAAGATAGGCAACAGACAGCTTGGCGTGCACTGCCTGCATGATGCCACAAGTGATACTGCTGAGAGGACCTCACTACACACCCCGCAGTATAAATAGGCTAGCCTTGCTGTTTTCAACAATGTCTTCACTTTCCAATTCCCTTGCAATGAGACAGATTTCTAAAATATCAAAAGGGAATAGTGAGCTATGTACATGGTCTAACATGCTGACCAGACGCGTTGCATGCGCTGCTAAATAAATGTACACATACATGTTATTCAAATCATTGCGCTGGTCTGCGTAGGCCAGGCGCTTAAAATAGAACTTGGTTCTATTTGTGACGCTCGAAGCACCGCGAGTCCTGCCTCTCCCATCTCCTCAATGTTTTTTTGGAACATATACCCACGTGGGTGATTGAAAGATGAACTGAGGTCCACACTCCAGTCGGTTGCCAACCGCCATATCAAGTCCAAAGAAGAAGAAGAAGCCTGAAGGAAGGAGGAGAGATTAATAGAAAGGAACTCGGTTGACGGTTTTATCTGTGGGTTAATTGTCAGAGTAAAGGACCTTGTGCCTTTCAGGTAAAATAACAACCCAATGTTGAAATCCCAGAACAAATTAGCTAGCAACAGCAAGCTAGCTAGCTCAATTGCTATAAATGTTAAATGCTTTTCGACCTGTCCCCAAATTAATATAATTGGTTCCGAGCTTGTTTTGATATTTCAACCTGCGTGTCCTGATCACATCTGGTGTGGGTGGACAAAATCAACTTGCGTGCGATGGTGTGTGCGGTGTGGTCAGCACGTGAGAGCGAGGGGAACTTTGTTTGAGAGCTTTTCATGTGTCACCACATTTCATGCACGCGTGATCTCCTGTGCCTCAAAGCAATTTCCACTTACTGGTCGTGACGACAACATTTGTTCAGCTGGTTGCCCTTTCGTTTCTCAGTGCAACGGCAAACCTTAAGAATGCCACCATATTAGAACTGTTTTCACCTTTAACCCCCAGCGAGAGGACTAGGAATATGAAAATGCAGTGTTCGTGTTAAGGTCAGGGAAAAACCAACAAGGTAGGCCCTATTTCATGAAAATGTATTGATTTTGTGAGACCGCCATGACGATCGTGGTTGGTAGCACGCACGGAAACACACGCAAAGGTAAAAATACAGAATGAATCATGCCGCTGGTCAAGAGATGAGCCTTGAACTACTCTGGGTTCTATACTAGGATGGGGGAAAGAGCAATGAGCTTTATGGCAAAACACTGTACTGACTGTGTCACCGGAAATTAAGGATCGAACATATCCAGTTGTTCCTCTGATTAAACTATCTTCCTCTTTCACCCTGACTCCTATCATAGGGAAATATTTTACTCTATTGTTATTCTAGTCTAATTCTGTGCATCGGGGTTGTTTTAATTCTTGTGATTTTCAAATCAATCAATTCAGCAGTTGAAGTAATTCAATTACTGAATTGACAAATTCTCATAGAAAATAATAATTCTCAATTCATGAACTGGATTTCAATGTACTGCCTGAATTGATATTGTGATTGACCCTTACCCTGATACGCATCATATTGTACTGTATATAAACATGCATTATACAGTAACCTATATGATTGCTCTCAACAGTCACCATTGACATGATGAGAGCTGATTTGTGAGCGCCATCCACACACAGGCCTTTAGCACAAGGTTTCAGGGCTAAAACCTTCAGCCATAATATAGTCCCACAGTACATGTATTGCTTGGTTGAATATTTTAGAACTTTCAGGGTTTTCTATTCATATAGATTGGACACTGAATGATAGTGGCTTGAGACACAGCAGTTAACAAAACAAGAGTGAAGTGTCGATTAGTTCCCCTCTCACTTAAACACCCACGTGGACAACTACACACACCGAGTGCTGCCCCTTCCAATACAACTGTTGGATTTTCAAATCCAAACAAGGAGAGTTCTCATTCCCTCCAGGGTTCTTTGTTGAACCAATCAAAGCTCAAGCCAATTTCTGTGTGAATATTGCGCCAACAAACGGACTCTTGTCCAGACCAGTGTACCACGTGAGTCCGGTCAGCCAGGCTATGCATCCACAGATCTGCTTGAACCACAGCAAGGCAATGATCTGTCCATACAATAGAAGTAGGTAGGAGACGGAACAGCTCATAGGAGCAGGAACCATATACTGTTTCTGTAGCGTGAGGCAGCGTGATGTACAAGTATACCCCCTGGACAGGATGCTAGTCTATCGCAGGACCTTACCCCGGCCAATATATCTGCTGAGTGCCAAGCAGAGACGCATCGGGTCCCATTTTTTACAGTCTTTGGTATGACTCGGCCAGGGATCGAACTCCCAATCTTTCAATCTCAGGGTGGACACTAAAGACAAGGCCAGCGAGTTGGTTGCCCATACAATAGGCTAGTCTATAAACCTGTGGTATAACAGAAATTCATGTAACATCTCTTCCATTCACTTATGCCATTCAACAATTACATTAATGTTCATGAGGCTGTTAGTAACAACAGTACAGTGTGGACAAGATGGTTACATAATCTGTAACCACTATGGTGAATAATGAATAGCAGACTCGAGTTCAGATCCTAAATGATTAAACGCCCACAAGAGCAGAAATTCACTTTTTTTCCAGCTGAAAGACTATGCCCATAGCTTAGCCTACACATGATGTTACACAAGGATAAGTCAATAAGTCATTGTTTTAGTCAAAGTATGATATATTGAGGTTGAAGTGGGAAATCCGAAGGGGTAACTTCTGATCTTTGTCATGCCAATACCATGTGTTTCCCCTATGATATGACGTGCACACACTTTACAGTCTACGTTTCTTTTCAGGGCTGGGTTTTATTTGAATGTTGCCACCCACCAGCATGGCATTGTTTATTCATCGTAAACACCTGCAAAGTACTTCCATCTTCACGAGTTGCAACTGAGCGGAGCAATATAATAGATCATCTTTGGCTGAGTCAAACAGCTTGTCGCAGAAGCCTACACTTGGCTGCCTGAGCCATGGAGCAAATTAAAATGGGGTGTAAACATGTTTTAGCACCTCCACTTTTTTTACCAGCAAATTATAATAATCCTTTGGATAATTTGTCAAGTTTCAGTTATTTTGGAGCTAGAAATCACCACAACGTTCCCACCCCCAATTTGTGAATATGTATTAGCAGCCTGCGTCATTCTTCAGAGGTAGAACCTAAAAACGACAATTTACGCTATGGTACAGAAATTACGTCGAAATAGGGGCGGCATTGCACTCTGGTGGGGGTCTTTAAAGCATTTCAAACGCTTTAGCTGTGCCTGATTGAGCCTGCCTGTTCCAATGGAACCAATAGAAAAGTCCCAAAAGAGCAAACACTGCCCACCTGACAAACACTTGAGGGCGGTTTCCTGGACATAGATTATACCTATTCCTGGAATAAAAAGCAAGCTCAATAGAGAATCTCCATTGAAAGTGCTTTTTAGTCCAGGACTATGCTTAACCTGTGTCCAGAAAACCTCCCCCTCAAATTACACTAGATATACAAAAGTGGACACCTCTTCAAATTAATGGATTTGGCTATTTCAGCTACACCCGTTGCTGACGTGTATAAAATCGAATAGACAGCCATGCAATCTCTATAGACAAACATTGGCAGTAGAATGGCCTTACTGAAGAGCTCAGTGACTTTCAACCTGGCACTGTCATAGCATGCCACCTTTCCAACCAGTCAGTCAAATTTCTGCCCTGCTAGAGCTGCCCTGGTCCACTGTAAGTGCTGTTATTGTGAAGTGGAAAAGTCCAGGAGCAACAGCGGCTCAGCTGCGAAGTGGTAGGCCACACAACCTCACAGAACGAGACCGCCAAGTACTGAAACACGTAAAAATCGTCTGTCCTCAGTTGCAACACCCACTACCTAGTTCCAAACTGTAAAGTTTGGTGGAGGAGCAATAATGGTCTGGGGCTGTTTCTCATGGTTCGGGCTTATCCCCTTAATTTTAGTGAAGGGAAATCTTAACGCTACAGCATACAATGACATTGTAGACGATTCTGTGCTTCCAACTTTGTGGCAACAGTTTGGGGAAGGCCCTTTCCTGTTTCAGCATGACAATACACCCGTGCACAAAGCGAGGTCCATACAGAAATCGTTTCTCGAGATCGGTGTGGAAGAACTTGACTGGCCTGCACAGAGCCCTGACCTCAACCCCATCAAACACCTTTGGGATGATTTGGAACACCGACTGCGAGCCAGGCCTAATCACCCAACATCAGTGCCGACCTTACTAATGCTCTTGTGGCTAAATGGAAGCATGTCCCCGCAGCAATGTTCCAAAATCTAGTGGAAAGCCTTCCCAGAAGAGTGGAAGCTGTTATAGCAGCAAAGGGGGGGGACCAACTCCATATTAATGCCCATGACTTTCAAATGAGATGTTGGATGAGCAGGTGTCCACATAATTTTGGTCATGTAGTGTATTTTAAAGAATTCAAATAGTATTTGAGCTAGAGGTCGACCGATTAAATCGGCATGGCCGATTAATTAGAGCCGATTTCAACTTTTCATAACAATCGGTAATCTGCATTTTTGGACGCCGATTATGGCCGATTACATTGCACTCCACGAGGAGACTGTGTGGCAGGCTGACCACTTGTTACACGAGTGCAGCAAAGAGCCAAGGTAAGTTGCTTGCTAGCATTAAACTTATCTTATAAAAACAATCAATCTTAACATAATCACTAGTTAACTACACATGGTTGATGATACTACTAGTTTATCTAGCTTGTCCTGCGTTGCATATAATCAATGCGGTGCATGTTAATTTATCCTCGAATCACAGCCTACTCGTCAAACGGGTGATGATTTAACAAGTACATTCGCGAAAAAAAGCACTGTCGTTGCACCAATGTGTACCTAACCATAAACATCAATGCCTTTCTTAAAATGAATATACAAGTATATATTTTTAAACCTGCATATTTCGTTAATATTCGCCTGCTAACATTAATTTATTTTAACTAAGGAAATTGTGTCACTTCTCTTGCGTTCTGTGCAAGCAGAGTCAGGGTATATGCAGCAGTTTGAGTCGCCTGGCTCGTTGCAAACTGTGTGAAGACCATTTCTTCCTAACAAAGACCGTAATTAATTAGCCAGAATTTTACATAAGTATGACATAACATTGAAGGTTGTGCAATGTAACAGCAATATTTAGACTTATGGATGCCACCCGTTCGATAAAATACGGAACGGTTCCGTATTTCACTGAAAGAATAAACGTTTTGTTTTCGAAATGATAGTTTCCAGATTTGAACATTAATGACCTAAGGCTCGTATTTCTGTGTGCTTATTATATTATAATTAAGTCTATGATTTGATATTTGATAGAGCAGTCTGACTGAGCTGTGGTAGGCAGCAGCAGGCTCGTAAGCATTCATTCAAACAGCACTTTCCTGCGTTTGCCAGCAGCTCCTTGCTGTGCTTCAAGCATTGACCTGTTTATGACTTCAAGCCTATCAAATCCTGAGATTAGACTGGCAATACTATATTGCCTATAAGAACATCCAATAGTCAAAGGTATATGAAATACAAATGGTATAGAGAAATAGTCCTATAATAACTACAACTTAAAACTTCTTAATTGGGAATATTGAAGATTCATGTTAAAAGGAACCACAAGCTTTCATATGTTCTCATAATCTGAGCAGGGAACTTAAACGTTAGCTTTTTTACATGGCACATATTGCACTTTTACTTTCTTCTCCAACACTGTGTTTTTGCAATAATTAAAACAAATTGAACATGTTGTTTTATTTATTTGAGACTAAATAGATTTTAATCATGTATTATATTAAGTTAAAATAAGTGTTCATTAGGGCCTCCCGGGTGGCGCAGTGGTCTAGGGCACTGCATCGCAGTGCTAGCTGCGCCACCAGAGTCTCTGGGTTCGCGCCCAGGCTCTGTCGCAGCCGGCCGCGACCGGGAGGTCCGTGGGGCGACGCACAATTGGCCTAGCGGCGTCCGGGTTAGGGAGGGTTTGGCCGGTAGGGATATCCTTGTCCCATCGCGCTCCAGCGACTCCCGTGGCGGGCCGGGCGCAGTGCGCGCTAACCAAGGGGGCCAGGTGCACGGTGTTTCCTCCGACACATTGGTGCGGCTGGCTTCCGGGTTGGAGGCGCGCTGTGTTAAGAAGCAGTGCGGCTTGGTTGGGTTGTGCTTCGGAGGACCTTCGTCTCTCCCGAGCCCGTACGGGAGTTGTAGCGATGAGACAAGATAGTAATTACTAGCGATTGGATACAACGAAAATTGGGGAGAAAAGTGGATAAAATTTTTAAAAAAATTATAATAATAAGTGTTCATTCAGTATTGTTGTAATTGACATTATTACACATACATATACACAATTAACAACAAAAAAAAATCTTTTTTTTTTTTTTTTAAATACTTTTTTTCTTTTAAATCGGCCGATTAATCGGTATCGGCGTTGAAAAATCATATTCGGTAGACCTCTAATTTGAACCCAGGTTTGCTGAATAACAACAGAGAGAAAAACATTAGTTTCCATACTTTATAAGTTCTTATTTAACATTTAGTCAGTATCATTGAAATTGATCACTATTAATACTTTTTAAAAATGTAACCTTTATTTAACTAGGCAAGTCAGTTTTAAGAACAAATTATTTTGCGGCAGACCCCGGCCAAACCCTAACGACGCTGTGAACCGCCCTATGGGACTCCCAATCACGCCGGTTGTGATACAGCCTGGATTCGAACCATTAGTGTCTGTAGTGACGCCTCTAGCACTGAGATGCAGTGCCTTAGACCGCTGCGCCACTCGGGAATCTTATGACAAGTCTTACAATGCATAACCACATCATAATGCATTATGCCTGGCTGCAGTCTTTAGGTATTGTTAATCTGTTACCTGAATTTTAATGCAATAGCGCGCTAATTTAAAGTTAGCCACTGAGCTGCTGTAATAACCCTAGCAGCAATTATTCGCACATGCATGCATCACGTTGATTTATTCGGTGGACTTATCAAAGAATACAATTGTAAAAGTATTTCTCAGAGAATGAAGGCTACAACTCACACCCACAAGCTGCGCGCGCAACAGCCTGGAAACCACTGGGGCATATTCATTACGGAAACCGTTTACCGTATAAGAACCACAGAGCCAAAACGAAAGTTTCTATTGGACAAATTCATTTGGTCTCTACCCGTTTCCTTTGGTTCCGTTAAAGAAACGTTTTGCAACATAATCGGCGTAATGAATTTGCCACTGGTCAAGAAGTTTAAACTATACTCAAAATACAGTCGCTAGCTTCCACAGAGTCCTATATCTTAGTAAAAACATGCGTTTAGGCAATTCACAATGAACTAAAGACACAATGTAACACCAACGGTCGTGAACGAATGTGTAGCTAATCCAATTGGAAGTTTCTAACCAGATGCACAATGTCCAGTCATCTGTAGGCTAGCTACATGGCTAGCTAAAGTTAACTATTCCAATGTGCAACACGGTTTCCCAACAACGCATAATCTTAGCTTGCTCTACTCCCTGCTTAAAGCAGCCACTTGCCACATAAAGCACGAGTAAATGCGCATAACTTCAAATAGAACGGTAAATCAACCAATACTTACCGAACGACAGAAAAAGTAAATAAAAAGCAACGGTGTGTACGACATCTGGGTTTTCAGGGATCATCGTGCGAGACAGAGAGAGATGCCGACAGCCTCCGATGTGGCTTTGACAGTGTTTGGAACGGAATGCTTGTTTTTGTGCACAATTTTTAGGACGAGAAAGATACGAGATTTTGGCATGTTCACCGCCACTAATGTGGCTCAGGCGCGCTCTTCTGGCCAAATGGTGCACTGTTAAAAGTCGTGCTTACTAGGCTACAATAACAAACCCCGTGTCTTTCCTGGTTGGCACAATTGTACCTATCAAATAAAAAATAATTCACATATCATTTTACATTTATACTATCTTTATTTGTCTATACTTAACCAGCCTGCACAAATAGCTTTGCAACGTAGGCTAAACACACTTGCTTCATTAGGCCTATTTTATTATAACATTCCAAACAATAGATTTCGGTAGCTACAGTCATTACGTCTACAGTAAAGGATAATCATTGAATCCCTTTGAAATTTTTAGGCTTCAATCAGATTCCAAGCAAACATGACCCCATTAGTCTACATTTTAGTCATTTAGCAGACACTCTTATCAGAACCAATTTACTGATCCCCCGTGGGAATCGCATTTACACCCCTGTCATGGTAGGCACCGCTACTCGACCAACTGAGCCACACAGGACTATACCAGCCCAACACAGGCTAGCGAACACAGTCCAGACTCACCAAGCCCAGTTAGAGGGGCTCATTTCAATATTTGGGAGCTTGGTTTGCGGTTATTTTTGTGCAACCATTACTAAGATTATTTTTTGTTTTATCTTATACACTGCCAATGATGAAGTCTTTAAAAATACATAAATAAGTGCATGTGCCATATGAGAAACTTAGTCGTCATGTCATTTTGTTTCAAGTGTAGCCTCACACAACCCAACTCTGAAATATGGTCCCTATCATAATGTTTTCTTTCTCCCTGCTTTTTACGCATGAGATGTTAGCTGTAATGAGATTTCCTAATACTGTTGGAATGAGACTCGTATCAGGACTTTTGTAATTAGTTAATTGTTTATTCGATGTTGTGTTTAGGCCTAGTACTCACCCCTTCCCAAATTAACACAATGTATAAGCAATTTGAGGAGATTTCAGCTGCATGTTTTTGATTTACTATCTGCATTACTTTCCTCCCTACGGTGCTGTTGTATCGTTTAGATCCAAAAACATACTTGTGGGTAGCAGGCAAAAATCTGGTAATCATTTTGGCTATTGACACATTTACAATGTGGTTCTCTGTTGGACACACAAAACACAGGTCTAAATCAGTCACTGATTAGAAGACAAGAATGAAAACCAGACGTGAAGGTTATACGCTGTCAACTAGTCTATATATTCTTTAGAGGCCTTGAAAGTGATTGTACTATAGAATGCTTTAACCAATCACCTGTTTTCGTGTTGTTTGTAATGGGACAAAAGATATTGAAATTATTAACACAGTGAAATATATTTATTTCTGCACGTTTAACGCTGGTCTCAACTGCCTCCGACTGATCAATGACACCACAGCAGGTATCACGGGAGATTGATCCTTCTCCTTTGGCAAAGTGCTCAATTAATTATACTGTACAAGGAACCATTAATATTCTTCTGTCTTCTGTCTCCCTCAAGTTGCTTTGAATTCTGGCATATACTGTACAAAGAGGACCTCCCATCAGCCAATGTAAAATCCAAGATAATGGTCTTTGTTGACATGGGACATTCAGCTCTCCAACTGTCTGCCTGTGCATTCAGCAGTGCAAGTTAAAGGTATGGACAAGTCAAGTGAAACATGGCTTTAGCCAGGTAAGACATGCTAATATGTCTAACTTAAACTCCTAACTGTGCTAGCCTATAAGTACACACTATATAACATAAAATCTGATGTAAAATCAATGGAAGTGATGATGGCATGCGGTACCAGTTTTTGTTTTTAAACGTAAAACCAAATAATTGTGTTGATTTGCCCTTTTGTTTTTTTACAGGTACCGCACTTACATATATTTTAAAATAGTGGTGTCGGAAATTTTATTTTACCCTTATTTTACCAGGTAAATTGAGTGAGAACATAGTTTCATTTACAGCAGCAACCTGGGGAATAGTTACAGGGATGAATGAGCCAACTGGAAGCTGGGATGATTAGGTGGCCATGACGGTATGGGTATGAGGGCCAGATTGGGAATTTAGCCAGGACACCAGAGTTAACATCCATACTCTTATGATACTGTAAGTGCTATGGAATCTTTAATTGACCACAGAGAGTCAGGACACCCGTTTAACATCCCATCCAAGACAGCACCCTACACAGGGCAATGTCCCTAATCACTGCCCTGGGGCATTGGAATATTTTTTTAGATCAGAGGAAAGAGTGCCACCTACTGGCCCTCCAACACCACGCCCAGGAGCATCTGGTGTCCCATCCAGGGACCGAACAGGTCCAATCTTGCTTAGCTTTAGTGGCAAGCCAGCAGTGGGATGCATGGTGGTTTGCTGCTGGCCAAAGTTAGCTGAAGTTTGTATTGACTGTTTAAAGAAAACCGCACCATGGATTACAGTTTCTCCTGGTCTATAAACTACTTTCAGGATGAGGACCGATCTAACATTAAGTTGTAAAATACTGAACTTCCCTTTCAAGGCAAACATGTTTGTTCATTTCTGTTAAGCATTATAACACTAACTATATTTTTATCCACAGCTTTTCTCCCTTACCTGGGAGGCAGAGACTTTGACTGGTTGCTGGAAGAGCATTTCTGTGCAGAGTTCACACTACCAAGATTTTAATCAAGTTCAACTACCACCAAGCTACTGGAAAATGTAGTTCAATTACCAGTTGAACTACATGTAGTTCACTACTCCCCAACACCGTTGATGAGCAGTATTTCAACAGACATCCTTCTCAACATGGAGTGATGTATGGATGATGTTGATGTCTGTGGGAAGATGAACTAGATAAAGTGTTTTGAAACGGAAAGCGAAAAGGATACTTTTTTCAATTTAAGTTAGTAAAGTATTATTTAAGGTAATTTCACCAAATTTCACTCTGTTGCAAAACATTTTCACCTGTTTTGTGCCAACTGAACATGTCCACACTGTGTCTCCACAGGCAAGACTTGATGAACAGGTGTGGCCATGGCAACACAGTCCCTAAAACTCACCATGAGGTCATGTTAGGTAGGAACAAAATGAAAGAAAAGGGACTGAAATGGAGTGACACAGAAAAGTTTTATTTGAACTTTAATAGTTCAAATAAATAGTCGGTTTTAAAATGTTTTGTTACAATGTGCCCTACTGAACATGACCCAGGGTCCTGACCCTTTTTGGAATGACTGCGCTAATGGCTGAAGAACAGGGCCAAGTTCGAGGAGCTGTATCCCGACATGCTGAGAGCGTGTGTGTTCCTCTGGTGGCAGTGATGAAGGCCTAGTTGCAGCTCGAAGACATCTTCGGAGGAACCACACACGTAAATCCCCTCCATGAAAACACAGATCAGCAAGTTCTTCAAAAGGAAAGTCAGCACTACATTAAAAGCAGAAGAGGCAGACGCCAATGTCAGTTATACTGTATCTAGTTGGTGTGACACCCTCTCTTTTAAGACAACATAATTACATGTAGTACACAGCATATTTGATTATACAGTTAGTGTTTCTCAAAAGGGATTTCGGTGCTCCCCAGCCATTTCACATAAGGGCTTACTGATTAGTTGAATCAGGTGTGCTAGAATTGGAATCAAAAACATACAGTGCCTTCAGAAAGTATTCACACCCCTTGACTTTTTCAAAAAAAAAATATTACAATCTGGTTGTTGATCATTGCTAGCAGGGCCGGCTCTAGTCTTTTGGGGTCCCTAAGCGAGATTTGGTTGGGGGGCCCACCACCTCGCTGCAAAACATTTTAGTGGCCCCCCTCTTGACGGTGCAGAGAAAACTTTACGTTTTAAAGTTCAGTTCTTGCATTTCTACATATTTTGCCATGGGGCGGAGAGAAAACGTTGCAATTTTATGAAACATTTCATACATTTCTACTCATTTTGCAATACTGTCATGTATTCTTCCTCTCCGGCTCTCGAGGTCGTCAGAGTGCTTATTATTACACACACCTGTCACCATCGTTACGTGCATCAGCGCCTTATCAGACTCACCTGGACTCAATCACCTGCCTGATTACCTTCCCTATATATGTCACTCCCTTTGGTTCTTTCCCTAGACTTTATTGTTTCTGTTCCGTTGTTTCATGTCTGTACGCTACTCATGGTTCTTGTTTTGGTCCTTGTGATATTTATTGTTTAAAGTCACTCCCTTAACTTGCTTCCCGACTCCCAGCGTACAAATTACAGAATAATGCCTCACCAAGGGGGAGCATCAGGGAGGTTTTTGTGAGTGTAGGTGACGTTGGATCCGAGTGCCGCTACCGGAGCAACCAGGGGTTCCTCAGTTAGCTCGGCAGGCTCCCACTCCTCATGAGGTGTTTGGAAAAAACCCTCCCCTTCCTTTCTCCAAAGTGATCACGTTATATAAAGGAAGAATCCTTCCGTAATAGAAGCTTTTTATTTAAGTCGCGAGCGTCTGCTAAATGAGCGTCTGCTAAATGACTTAAATGTAAATGTAAATGTAGACCCGGCCTCTCTGCCCTAACCAGAGGCAAAGATTGGTAAACATGATCATGTGATTTCATTGTACAGTAGTGTCGTTTTTTACTTCAAAGTGCATTGCAATTTTGAAATCTATTATAAATAAAGTGTGATTTGATTTTAAAGCCTTATTCCTATTTGAATCCCTGTGATGTGGTTAATTCACATATGTTATCACGACTCAGAATATGACCCAGATGCAGACACGGGAGGTGGATAATACAGTTCTCAAATGATTTATAAGAAACACGGGGCAGGCAAAGGGCAGGTTGAGGGCAGGCAGAGGTTCGTGATCAGATCAGAATCAGGCAGGTACAGGACTGCAGGCAGGCCTGGGGTCGGGGCAGGCAGAATGGTCAGAACCGGGAAAAACTAGGAAACAGAACTAGAGAACCAGGAAGGCGGGAAAGAACGCTTGTAAGACGTGACAAGACAAGACGAACTGGCAACAGACAAACAGAGAACACAGGTATAAATACACAGGGGATAATGGGAAGATGGGCGACAACTGGATGGGGTGGAGACAAGCACAAAGACAGGTGAAACAGATCAGCGTGTGACATATGCTATATGTGCTTCATGGATAAAGATACGATTTTGTATCTGGCTCTTCTCCATTCCCAGGAGAGTTCAGAGTGCAGAATGTCCACCCTGAGGAGAATGGGGAGGGCTCCAAAGTGAAGGTGAGAGTTCAAGTGATAACAAATGTTATAGTGGGTGTGTGTCCTGGGCAGCTGTATCAGGTGGTCACGGTTGGTGTGGTCAATTCACTTTTCAATTCAGGAAATTCCCTTCATGAATTAAAAAATGTTTTACCCCCAGTTCATTAATTGAATTTCAATTAAATTCCTGAATTTACTGAATTGAAAAACAAATCTTGCAAGCAAGATCCTGGAGTCTGAGCCTAAGGAGAATGTCCTAGAGCAGTGGAGCAGCCCGCAGTACCTATCAGAAGACCTGGATGACTGGTACTACATCCTCTCTGGGCCCCTCTCAGGGTAGGTCCATGGCCCAAGACATTTGGACTTTTTTGGGACTCGGAGGTGGAAACACAAAAACACTGGTGACACTGGTGCAAAGCTTGCCAGTGGAAATGCACCGTCAGTGTGACTGACTTGCTTTGAATCCAGGTCCCTTGAGTGTCACGAGTGTGTTAGCCAGTGGAGCTAAAGCCTTGGCAATAACAGCAGAAATAAGATACAGTTTAATGAATGTCATTCAAATCCTGTAGGCATAATGCTCTACTTGATCTTTAGAGAGCCATGACTTTTAATTGTGGACAAAAGATGCAACCCCCTGGGCAGAATTGGGCCAAACTGGTTGAAATGATGAAATAAACATGTAATTTCAAACATTTTATGTAATTTCAACCAGTTTTGCCTGCTGGTAATGTGCTGAAATTTAATAGCTAGTTCCCAGGGGACTGTGCTTCTAGGACTAAATACACACAACTAACAGCAGTCATATCCAGCATGTGGTGGACAAAGAGGTCCAGCCAACCCGACTAAGTGCCTTCCGAGGAGAGAGTTTAGTTTAGTTTTCTTACAAATCCCCCTACTCCTATATGTGTTCATATCTATCTCCCATAACAATTTTTTTTTACAGAAATAAGGAAATGGTGGGTAACAAAAACTGTTCACTGATATACAGAAGCGTTCTGTAGGGTCAACTTTAACCAATCACATCTATATAATAATTTTGATTCATTTGTTCTTCTGTTGTGTCTGTTAGTGTATCACATGTACAACAAACATTGACTTTGGACTTTGCTGGGATAAGTAACACATGGTTTTGACTGCTGCCGGGGAAAACGAACATACAAGACCACCTGCAGAGAGAAAGGTGCAATGCTAAAAACTCTGTGGAGGAATATGTGTACTACCTCAGATATAAACTGGAGGGGCCTGTCATATCAAATAGTGTCTCCCTGCCAAAAAGTGTTCCCCTAGTGTCACAATGGAATTCGATGAGTTCTAGCTTCCGTTGCTAGGGCTGTCGAAATTGCTAAGTTGTGACCGGCCTACGTAATGAACCAAAACGTCCGTTGGTACTGTCTGCTGGTTGCTTGGCTCTATTTTACCTGGTAGCAGTCATGTAGGATGGATTTTTTTTAAATATCACATTTACATAAGTATTCAGACCCTTTACTCAGTACTTTGTTGAAGCACCTTTGGCAGTGATTACAGCCTCGAGTCTTATGTATGACGCTACAAGCTTGGCACACCTGTATTTGGGGAGTTTCTCCCATTCTTCTCTGCAGATCCTCTCAAGCTCTGTCATGTTGGATGGGGAGTGTTGCCTCACAGTTATTTTTAGGTCTCTCCAGAGATGTTCAATCGGGTTCAGCCTCTTGATGGGCCACTCAAGGACATTCAGAGACTTGTCCCGAAGCCACTCCTGCGTTGTCTTGGCTGTGTGCTTAGAGTCGTTGTCCTGTTGGAAGGTGAACCTACGCCCCAGTCTGAGGTCCTGAGTGATCTTGAGCAGGTTTTTATCAAGGATCTCTCTGTACTTTACTCTGTTCAACTTTTTCTCAGTCCTGACTAGTCTCCCAGTCCCTGCCACTAAAAAACATCCCCACAGCATGATGCTGCCACCACCATGCTTCACCGTTGGGATGGTGCCAGGTTTCTTCCAGATGTGACGCTTGGCATTTAGGCCAAAGAGTTCAATCTTGGTTTCATCAGACCAGAGAATCTTGGTGCCTTGTGGCAAACTCCAAGCATGCTGTCATGTGCCTTTTTACTGAGGAGTGGCTTCCGTCTGGCCAATCTACCATAACGGCCTGATTGCAGAGTTGGTTGTCCTTCTGGAAGTTTCTCCCATCTCCACTGACAGAGCTCCAGAGTTTTCTCTGAGTGGCCATCAGGTTATTGGTCACCTCCCTGACCAAGGCTCATCTCCCCTGATTTCTCCCCTGAGCGGCCAGCTCTCTTAGTGGTTCAAACTTCTTACATTTAAGAAGGATGGAGGCCACTGTGTTTTTGGGGACCTTCAATGCTGCACACATTTTTTTGTACCCTTCCCCAGATCTGTGCCTCGACGCAATCCTGTCACGGAGCTCTACAGACAATTCCTTCGACCTCACAGCTTGGTTTTGGCTCTGACATGCACTGTCAACTGTGGGACCATATATCGACAGGTGTGTGCCTTTCCAAATGATGTCCAATCAATTGAATTTACCACAGGTGGACTCTCAAGGATGATCAATGGAAACAAGATGAACCTGAGCTCAATTTCGAGTCTCATAGCAAAGGGTCTGAATACTAATGTAAATAAGGTATATATATTTTGTTATATAAACTGTTTTTGCTTTGTCATTATGGGGTATTGTGTGTATATATATTTTATTTTAGAATAAGGCTGTAATGTAACAAAATTTGGAAAAAGTCAAGGGGTCTTAAATACTTTCTGAAAGCACTGTATTTACCTCAGCCTGCCTGGTCAGCTAGCCAGCTAGCTAGCCATCTAACCAGACAGGTTTATTTAGCTAATGTTAGCTAGCTAGCTAACTGTTATTGTATGAAGTACAATTAAGTTCTAAGTAATGTTTTCATCTTATTAGCTTTACAAAACTCGTTTGAATAGCGGAATTGTTGTAGAAAATCAGCCTTATTTGCATAGCGGGGATGAACGTCATGTAGGCTATAATGATCTCCGAAATTCAAATCATTAGGTCACAACCCCGTTGATATAGCAACGGACGCTAATAGTTTATCGAATCCCATTGTGACGCAAGGAGGGGACACTTTTTGACTAGGGGACATTATTTGGCATGACAGGGCCCATCTGATGTTCTTGAGCACTGCAGTATTATAACACTATCAGTATCAACACTATTAGTATTAACACTAGTAGGAATTCCCAATCCACTCTTTAAAAAAGAAAGAAATGCACCAGAATGGCACCAGAATGGTTGGCCTTACAAACATTCAATATCCACAAGACTGAATCTATCTGTACAAAACCTCATTTTAGATTAAACTTGCTGAAACATAGACATTAGTAGACGTTGTAATAGATTCTTTGCCAAGAGGAGCGATCACAATGCACGTTTGTTTACATTTTTCAGGAGCTAAAGGGACTCTTTAGAGCTGCTGACTGTGACAGATAACTGGCTGTACGAAGGAGAGAACGAGGACAAACTGACCTATCTGGACAAGCTGGCTCAACTACAAGTAGGACATCATTAGTCAACATTTACCAACACAGAAGCACATCTGTTTGGAACCAATTAACGATGTGCCCCAGATTCCATCTACTAATTGCCTTGGCATGTTTTGATTGTCAATTAGTTTGATCAAATTTACCTGAGCCGAAAAACATTTATGCAAGCGTTATTGTCTAGCTGACTACATTCCTCTCGCTCATTAGCAGTCAATGTAAATACAGTGTGTTTTAATTGACCTGCATTAAGCTGCCATCTGGCGGTATTAAGCACGCCATCACAGGGCATCAGTGGATGATAAGTAATTTGACTTATTAGAACCCTTCTCTCCAAATCCCTTGATGGACTTAATGCAGAGAGCAATCACTAATTGGCTGCTTCTGTACTGAGCCATAAGATGGATCACTGAATGACTCCAAAAGCAGCGATGTAAAAAATGAAATCAATTTCTCTCTCTCTCTCCCTCTCGCGCTCTCTCTCTCCAGAAAGTGGGTGTGCCTGTGGAAGACACATACCCGGAAGCTGAGAGGAGACCCACGATGTTGGAGGAGCTCTCAGCAAGAACAGCCTCCACTCTTCTGGGAAGGCTTTCCACAAGATGTTGGAACATTAGCCACAAGAGCATTAGTGAAGTCGAGCACTGATGTTGGGTGATTAGACCTGGCTCGTAGTCGGCGTTACAAATCATCCCAAAGGTGTTCGATGGGGTTGAGGTCAGGGCTCTGTGCAGACCAGTCAAGTTCTTCCACACTGAAGAAGAAATAGGAAAGGGCATTCCTCAAACTGTTGCAATAAAGTTGGAAGCACAGAATTGTCAGGAATGTCATTGTATATGTAGCGTTAAGATTTCCCTTCACTGGAAGGGGCCTAGCCCGAACCATGAAAAACAGCCCCAGATCCTTATTCCTCCTCCACCAAACTTTACAGTTTGGAACTAGGCAGTGGGTGTTGCAACCGAGGACAGACGATTTTTACGCGCTGCCGCTTCAGCACTCGGTGGTCCTGTTCTGTGAGCTTGTGTGGCCTACCACTTCGCGGCTGAGCCATTGTTGCTCCTAGACGTTTCCATTTCACAATAACAGCACTTACAGTTGACCGGGGAAGTTCTAGCAGGGCAGAAATTTGACAAACTGACTTGTTGGAAAGGTGGCATCCTATGATGGTGCCACGTTGAAAATCACTGAGCTCTTCAGTAAGGCCATTCTACTGACAATGTCTATGGAGATTGCATGGCCGTGTGCTCAATTTTATACACCTGTCAGCAGCGTGTGTGGCTGAAATTGCCGAATCCACTAATTTGAAGAGGTGTCCACATACCTTTGTATATATAGTGTTTGTTGGATATGTTATAAAATACATTCATACTTCAAATATGAACCAGTTTAGTAGCTTTTTCTGTAAACAAGATTACATACTGTTCAAAGTTACTTTGTGCCCTACTTTGTGAGACTGCTTAATGCTGCTTTATTGTAGCAGTTGTATACTGTATCTGAAATACTAGTGACTTCAATTTTGGATTTTAATTAGTTGTTTATATCTACAGTTTGAAGGAAGTTGCTGATTAGCATTAGTGCAATTTCTCACTAGCATTAGTGCAATGAAATAAAATATGTACTAATATTTAATATATTAATAATATTATTCCGGTAGAGCTCAGTTGGTAGTGCATAGCACTTGCAGCACCATATTTGTGGATTTGATTCCCATGAGAGACCAGTAAGAAAAAAGTATTAAAATATATGCACTCATTACTGTAAGTTGGTCTGGATAAGAGCGTCTGCTAAATGACTAAAATGTAAATAAATTATTTGATTCCCCCTTTACAGTATTATGATAACCAGCTACAAAGGGGTATTTGGTTTCACATCTTTGTATGTAACACAAACATGCAAACATTCACACTTAAACAGTGAAGATAGTAGGGGAGACCGGGGTTGGTTGTCACAGTGCGTATTATGTGTAATATTTTCAAGATAGAAATGTGTTTCCTCTATAGGAGAGGTCATTCATGTGATCATTTCAGGTCAGGTTCACAAAACATTGTGATGAGAAGAATATTCTCATTTTTCACAAGCATATTCATCCCCTTCTGAGGGGATCCGTAACAATGTACCCAGTACGCTAAATTACCTTGAAAAGATGCCTAGAATACGGATTTTTCGTATATTGAAAAGATGTGTATATTTCTCAAGTTTGGACAGCACAGCATAGCACAGTCCAGTAGAGTTTAATTCAGCAGAGGAGAGTACAGTGTATTACAGTACAGTACAGTTTAATTCAGTAGATTACAGTGCACTAGAGCAAAGTAGAATACAGTACATTTGAAGATGAAAATATGTTTTATTGTGAAACAAACAAGAAATAAGACAAAAAAACAACATTTGAGCGTGCATAACTATTCAGGGGTCATTGTCCTGCTGGAAGGTGAACCTCCATCCCAGTCTCAAATCTCTGTCAGACTGAAACTGGTTTCCCTCAAGAATTTCCCTGTATTTAGCGCCATCCATCATTCCTTCAATTCTGACCAGTTTCTCAGTCCCTGCCAATGAAAAACATCCCCACAGAGTGATGCTGCCACCACAATGCTTCACTGTGGGGATGGTTTTCTCGGGGTGATGAGGTATTTCTGCCAGACATAATGTTTTCCTTGATGGCCAAAAAGCTACATTTTAGTCTCATCTGACCAGAGTACCTTCTACCATATGTTTGTGGAGTCTCCCACATGCCTTTTGGCGAACACCAAACATGTTTGCTTATTTTTTTCTTTAAGCAATGACTTTTTTCTGGACACTCTTCCGTAAAGCCCAGCTCTGTGGAGTGTACGGCTTAAAGTGGTCCTATGGACAGATACTCCGATCTCCACTGTGGAGCTTTGCAGCTCCTTCAGTGTTATCTTTGGTCTCTTTGTTGCCTCTCTGATTAATGCCCTCCTTACCTGGTCTGTGAGTTTTGATGAGCGGACCTCTCTTGGCAGGTTTGTTGTGGTGCCATATTCTTTCCATTTTTGAATAATGGATTTAATGGTGCTCCATGGGATGTTCAAAGTTTATGATATTTTTTTATAACCCAACCTTGATCTGTACTTCTCCACAACAGCTCCTTGGTCTTCATGGTGCCGCATGCTTGGTGGGGCCCCTTGCTTTGTGGTGTTGCAGACTCTGGGGCCTTTCAGAACAGGTGTATATATACTGAGATCATGTGTACAGATTGCACACAGGTGGACTTTATTTAACTAATTATGTGACTTCTGAAGGTAATTGGTTGCACCAGATCTTATTTAGGGGCTTCATAGCAAAGGGGGTGAATACATATGCATGCATCACTTTTCCATTTTACTTCTTCTTTTTTACAAGTTTTCCCTTTTCACTTCACCAATTGGGACAATTTTGTGTATGTCCATTACATAAAATCCAAATAAAAATCCATTTAAATTACAGGTTGTAATGCAACAAAATAGGAAAAACGCCAAGAGGATGAATACTTTTGCAATGCACTGTATACTCTACTGTACTGAATAGACTACTTTTCTTTACTGTACTCTACTGTATACACTGCTGTCCAAACGTATGAAACATAGATGTCTATGATTGGTTCAGATTTGGTCCGGTCCGGACCTGCTTCTCAAAACTGTTAGTCATGCGACTCCGACAGAGTCAGCAACATTCACACACACACTCCTTATTTTCAACACAAAATTGACTTAACACAAATGTTCACAGCTTTAGTTTTTTCACTTCATCAAAATGTTAAATTTTCATCCAAATATCATATGTTTACTGTTGTTTGTTAAATTAAGCATTGATATGACGATTTGAGTTGAGTAAAAACTACAATGTCAAAGCAAATATAACTATGTTGAATTTATTTGTACTTATTTATTTGTATTATGCTAGACAGCAATCATTTTCAATAAATAAAGACTTTAGTTTTTTTTAAACTTTGTAAATGTGTTAGATTGTTGCTGAAAAACAAATAGCAAACACTGTTACAACCAATCGCAGGATGATTCACAAAACCTTCGTAAAAAGATATTTCTTCTTATCTGCCACTTTTTCCTTAACTATAGATTTAAGAAGAAAGTTAAGCAAAGTTGCTATTCTTCTAAAAGGTTTTGGGAAATTTTCTTGGGCTGTTTCTTATGTTTCTCAAGGCTCCTTTTTTCTCCATTTCCGCCTGAATGACATGCCCAAAGTAAACTGCCTGTAGCTCAGGCCCTGAAGCCAGGATATGCATATAATTGGTACCATTGAAAAGAAAACACTTTGTAGTTTGTATAAATGTTAAAATAATGAAGGAGAATATAACACAATAGATATGGTAGGAGAAAATCCAAAGAAAAAACAAAACAGATCTTTTTTTGGGGGAGAGACCATCCTCTTAGAAATGCAAGAGAAAGATCATATTGTAAATTAGCTCCCTGGATGCAATTCCTATGGCTTCCACATGGTGTTAGAAGTCGATATTCAAGGTTTCAGGCTTGTAACTTCAAAAACGAATAAGAAATAACAGTTTTAGTAGAAGGACACAGTCTTGGAAATCTGTGTTTGCGCTCGCCATGAAGAAATTATGCACCTGTTAAAATCAGTTTCCTATTGAACATACTAATTCCTGAAATAAATATTATAGTTTGATTACATTTTAGGGTATCTGAGGAGTAAATAGAAACATATTTTGACTTGTTGAAACAAAGTTTAGGGGTCGATTTTAAGATTCCTTTCTCTGCCAGTTGAACAAGTGGATTACTCAAAATCGATGGCGCCAACTAAACAGACTTTTTGGGATATAAAGAAGGATTTTATCTAACAAAACGACACTACATGTTATAGCTGGGACCCTTTGGATGACAAATCAGAGGAAGGATTTTCAAAAAGTAAGTGAATATTTCATCTTTATATGTGAATGTATGAAACCTGTGCCGGTGGAAAAATATTTTGACTTGGGGCGCCATCCTCAAAATCGCATGGCATGTTTTTGCTGTAATAGCTACTGTAAATCGGACAGTGGAGTAAGATTAACAAGAATTTAATATTTATTTGAATTACGCGCCCTCCAGCTTCATTGGAAGTTGTCCAGCTAGCTTAAGGGGTCCCCCCTTAAGCAAAAAGTTAAGAAGAAATTTGATTCTAGAAAATAAGGTTCTTGGAAATGTTCTTAATTCTAAGATAGCTAAACCCTTGTCTTAAACTCAGGGCAGTGAGAGAAAAAGCTCATGAAAGGAATTGAACATGTTTAATTTACTCAAACGTTATCTGAAAGTTTCAGTATTGATTATTTTAAACCCAAGAAAATGTTTTAGAACAGTAATCTCAGTAAAAAATATGCTAACATGATTGCCATTGATAGCTAGCTAAACGTTAGCCTAGCAACAAACATCTTAAGAAGATTTGTAAATAGATATTTGAGAAGTTAGTAAGAAAATCATTACATCTTAAGATATTGTTGAGGAATTGCACTTGCGAACTATCTTATTTACGTTCTTTTTTTTCTTAAGAAGATTTTTTTGCGTAAGAAGGGTTTTGTAAATCTGGGCCCAGGTTGTCACAAGTGGACAGAGAGTGTTTAATGGTGTCACGATTGTCATAATAAGCGGACCAAGGCGCGGCGGGATATGAGGACATCTTCTTTTATTAGAGATGACGAAACACGAAACAAACACTTTTACAAAACAAAACAACCGTGAAGCTACAAACGTTAGTGCACACACAAGCTACAAACGTTCAACATAGACAATTACCCACAAACACCTAAAGCCTATGGCTGCCTTAAATATGGCTCCCAATCAGAGACAACAATAAACAGCTGTCACTGATTGAGAACCAAATCAGGCAACCATAGACTTTCCTAAACACCTACACTGAACACAACCCCATACATACTACAAACCCCCCTAAACAATACACACACCCTAAACTAGACAAAAACACACAAACATCCCATGTCACACCCTGACCTAACTAAACTAATAAAGAAAATCAATATAACAAAGGCCAGAGTGTGACAAATGGCTTATAACTCCATGTTGGAATAAGATATGAGGATAGAAATGGTCCCCCATTTCAACCCAAGACCTTGGTCTTAATCTTATTGAAAATAGTCTTGTAAGGTATACTGATGCTGAGAAATACAAACCCCTGTCTCCCCGAATCAATCCAGGACTGTGCAACTCTTTAAAGTTGTGCAACAGCTAACATTTCAGCACTTCTGATTACTTGTGATGGTGTTGTAACTCCTCTGTCCTTGAAGCATGTTGAGTTCATGGTGCACAGGACCTATGGTCACAGTTTGATTTCCTGTTACAATTGGGATCTTATTGGAATTCAGCCGACTCCTGTTCCACAAAGCTGGACATGAAAGGATCTATGCCAGCCAGGGAAAGATCAGGCCTCTCGCAGGTAGTCGGGGTGTCGACGATATCAAAGTACTTGAGAGTGTGGTAGGCCTTGGGTCCGCCATGATTGGGTGGCTTGTTAGTATGCTTGAATATTTCATGTCGGAGTCTGAAATGTGAGAGATAGCAAACAATTTACTGCCGGCAGAAATGTATTTATTCACATGGCGTGTTCTGAGCCTAGATGTGTATCTGCTTGCCTACTATCTACTGCATGATGCATGTAATGTGGCTCACTCACCGTTTACCATGTTCTTCTGTGTAACAAGAGGTTTTCATCTCCTCCATGATGTCTGTGTCACTGAAGGACAGTGGAGGGTGTCTAAGCTTGCTGGGCGAGTTGGACTGCAATTACATTTCGAAAGAGGCAGATCAGTAACATATAGAGACGAGATGAGAGACAGAGAGGGAGGGACGGGGTGAGGGAGGATGAGAGGTAAAGGAAGAGAGAGACAGGGGGAGATTGACAGAGGGGGAGCAAGAGAGAGAAGTTGAGAGAGAGATGAAGAGATTGAAGTAGGGAGAGCTAGAGGGAGAGAGAGGGTGAGGGAGGATGAGAGGTAAAGGAAGAGAGGGAGGGGGAGATTGACAGAGGGGGAGCAAGAGAGAAGTTGAGAGGGAAAGGAATAGAGATGAAGACATTGAAGTATGGAGAGCTAGAGGGAGAGAGATAGAGATGGAGAGAGAGAGGGAAAGACAGACAGAGAGAGTAGGTGAGAAGGAGAGGAGAGAGAGTGACAGAGAGAAAAAGAGCATGAGATAGAGAGAGGAAAAGGGAGAGAAACAAAGGGAGAGGGAGAGATGCCAAATCAGCGCTGTACATGCACATTTGCCCTGAACATTCCACTTTGGCAGCGTTGATGAAGACGCTCGGAAATGACCTTTTTTTTACGCACCTTTGGCTCGGTGCTAGTGGCCTCAGAGTTGTCAGCGTTAATGACATCGGACACTCTGGTCTTTCCCTCCAGGATGTGGTGAGCTGGCATGCTCAGAGGGTCGATCAGGATCTCATAGGGAACGGCAGGATGCTTCCAGGAGGAAGGGGTGTGGATGCTCCAATTGTCCCGCTGCCCAAACGTCCCTAAGGAGAAAGAGAGAGAGAAACAGTCTCCATTTGTACTTTAAATCAGTTACTTTCAATAATTTTTACTTCAAATTGGTCAGTGTTGAGAGTTAGAAAACAACTATAGGTACTGTATGTAAAGATAAATGATGCTGTTAGTTCAAAGGAGGAGCTGTAGTAGGAAGGTAGTGTTTAAGACCTGTTTGGGATAGGGAGCAGCATTTTCACGTTCGGATGAAAAGCATGCCCAGAGTAAACTTCCTGTTACTCAGGCCCAGAAGCTAATTTATGCATAGTATTAGTAAATTTGGATAGAAAACACTCTGAAGTTTCTAAAACTGTTTGAATGATGTCTGTGAGTAAAACAGAACTCATATGGCAGGCGAAAACCTGAGAAGTATCCAACCAGGAAGTGGGAAATCTGAGGTTTGTAGTTTTTCAACTAATTGCCTTTCTAATATACAGTGTCTATGGGGTCATATTGTACATCCTAAGGCTTCCACTAGATGTCAACAGTCTCTAGAACCTTGTTTGAGGCTTCTACTGTGAAGGAGAGGGGAATGAGAGCTGTTTCAACCAAGTGTCTGGAAGAATGCCATGAGCTGGTCACGCTCATGTGCGTGAGAGAGACCTGCATTCCATTGCATTTCTAAAGACAAAGGAATTATTACTGAAGATTTATGTTTAATAAATCCTAAAGATTGATTCTAAACATCGTTTGACGTGTTTCTACGAACTGTTATTTAACTTTTTGGACTTTTCGTCTGAACTTTCGCCTGGACTTGCCCTCGCCTCGTGAGTTTGGATTGTGAACTGAACGCGCTAACAAAAAGGAGGTATTTGGACATATATTATGGACTTTATCGAACAAAATAAACATTTATTGTGGAACTGGGATTCCTGGGAGTGCATTCTGATGAAGATCATCAAAGGTAAGTGAATATTTATAATGCTATTTCTGACTTCTGTTGACTCCACAACATGGCGGGTACTTGAATGGCTTGTTATTGTGTCTGAGCGCTGTATTCAGATTATAGCATGGTGTTTTTTTCCCATAAAGATTTTGAAATCTGACACAGCGGTTGCATTAAGGAGAAGTACAGTATATCTTTAATTCTGTGCATAACAGTTGTATCTTTTATCAAAGTTTATGATGAGTATTTCTGTAAATTGATGTGGCTCTCTGCAAAATTCGCAGGATGTTTTCGAGGCACAGCATTACTGACCATAATGCGCCAATGTAAACTGAGATTTTTGGATATAAATATGAACTTTATCGAACAAAACATAAATGTATTGTGTAACATGAATGTATTGTGTAACATGAAGTCCTATGAGATCATCAAAGGTTAGGGATTCATTTTATCTCTATTTCTGCTTTTTGTGACTCCTCTCTTTGGCTGGAAAATGGCTGAATGTGTTTTTGCTACTAGGCTCTGACCTAACATAATCATATGGTGTGCTTTCACTGTTAAGCTTTTTTGAAATCGGTCACGATGGGTAGATTAACAAGAAGTTAAGCTTTAATTTGGTGTATTGCACTTGCGAATGTATGAAAGTTACATATTTAAAAAAAATATTTTTGAATTTCGCGCTCTGCCTTTTCAGCGGAATGTTGTCGAGGGGTTCCTCATAAGAATTAACTGATTTAAATACCATAATTATAACAGTGGCTATTATTGTCACAACCTGATCTGTTTCATCTGTCCTTGTTATTGTCTCCACCCCCTCCAGGTGTCGCTGATTTTACCCGGTGTATTCATCCCTGTGTTTCCTGTCTCTGTGCCAGTTCATCTTGTATGTTTGTCAAGTCAACCAGCGTTTTTTTCCCCGTACTCCTTTTTCTATTCTCTTTTGCTAGTCCTCCCGGTTTTGACCCTTGCCTGTTTTCTGGACTCCATTCCCGCCTGCCTGACTATTCTGCAGGCCCTGACCTCGAGCCTGCCTACCCTTCGGTACCTACTGGACTCTACTGGTTTTGACTTTCTGCCTGTACACAACCATTCTCTTGTCTAACCCCTTTTTGATTAATAAACATCTAAGACTCCAACCTTCAGCCTCCTGTGTCTGCATCTGGGTCTCGCCTTGTGCCCTTATAATTATAGAATATACAAGGGAAGCATCTATCCCCAAAACACATCCTTATCTACTGAACATTAATCTTAAAACATAAATCATAAAACTTGTATACAGAGTAGGAGTAGACAACAGGACAAAAGACCTGTGTGATTTTACCCCTACCTATGAACTCTCCGTAGGCACTCCACAGGCGCACAGTGCAGTCTATAGACGAGGTGAGCAGTACTTGGTCATTGTCAACAATCTGCAACCTGGACAAGATAGTAAAAAGATGGGAGGGAGTGAGCAAAATGAGCAAAATGTGAAGCACAATTTTGTTTATGTTTGAGATGGTGTTCCCGATTAGAAGGGGCTGCACGTACCCGGTGATGCTGCCAGTATGGGCACGCCAGTAGTTTTCAGCTGAAGAAATAAAGTTGCTTTTTACTTTTTGAATTCATGGATCAAAATAAATCATGCTGTCTTTTGATCTCGTCTTATCAGACCTGTTCTAACGAGATGAAAAAACGATCTTACCTCTCGGTGGGGTTCTCTCTGAGCCAAGAGCGTATGTCTTTATGTCATAAACATAGACATAGCCAACTTGGTCAGCCGCATACAGTGAGGTATCTTCCTTTGTCACTGCCAGTTTAGTGATCAGCTGCTGGAACCTAGACTGAAGAACATATTCCTTTAGTTACACTTGGTTCAAAACGTTCACAGAAAAGCCTCAAACATTTTATAAATGTTGTACATAGGCTACTATTAATAAATAAGCACAATCATTTATAACATGTTAGCATTACAATATGCATTTTAAGCATTTACTACCATTACTAATATATTTCAAAGCATTTATACACATTGACTAATCATTTATAATTGCTTGTTCAGGAAAGGTACTATAATAAAATGGTGTTATTGCTGGTTTCTAGACAAATCCAAAGGTTTCAACATAAAAAGGAGCAGATGGAAAGTTGCCATGGTAACACATACTGCCTCGAAGTTGGCCAATAATTTCCCACCGTTGAGCACGTTCCAGAAATTAATGCAACCTTTGTTTGAAGACATATAATAATACATCATTAGAACATATTCCTCTGTGAATTGCACTGCACAATATATTATAATACATTTTGTTTCTTATAATATATCATATGCCGTCAGCAGATGCTTTAATACAAATCGACTTAAAGTAATGTGTGCATACATTTTCGTATGGGTAGTACCGGAGGGAATCAAACTCATGATTCCTGGCACTGACCTGTGGGTCCTGAGGACAGGAGGCATGCAGCGGAGGAGAACTTAGCATGTAATGCTCGGCTCCTCAGGAAGATGACGCTGGGAACACAGGTATCCATCCCTTATAGGGCACAAACATCCCACAGTTTGTATTTTTCTTCCTATTTCCTTTTTACTTAGTCCCTTTATACTGCACATTCCTCATTTAGCTTTGAAAAACAAGTATTTACCTTGAGGATTGTTCCACACTCTAAATAAAAAAAGAGTACGGTCAAGGTGCATTTCTGTTTCCCAGGGTACAAATGTAGGGCACACGAATGATCGGTGGTGATCTGTACCGTTGCTTAGTAGAAAAGGTGCAAATTGACAATGTATTGAAGAAAGGTATATATTTGTACCCGCACAAGGAACAATAATGAATCCACCTGTGCCATCTCTTT
The DNA here is from genome assembly GCF_029448725.1 of Salvelinus fontinalis. NCBI lineage: Eukaryota > Metazoa > Chordata > Actinopteri > Salmoniformes > Salmonidae > Salvelinus > Salvelinus fontinalis. The sequence goes on from NC_074688.1 coordinate 1,613,593, forward strand.
GGAGGTGTGGCTTAGTGGGGGCGGGGCTTTCAGTTAGCTCTTTTTGGCCACCTATCCATGAGTGGAAGTGTTGTACCAGTTTACGTGTTCTATAGTAATGTTAATTCAGGTTTTCTAAAGTCTTTATAATGGCTAACATAAGAGCATGTGACAAGAGCTTTTATTAATATGGTAGCGACCTTGCTACCTCACCCAACACCTTGCTACCTCATCAAGCAGTTCGGGCCTCATGGCGTAATGGTTAAATTGTTGTCTTGACAGTTGCTGGACCTGGGTTTGAGTCCAACTCGAAGATACCTGCTTATTTCGCTACATTCAGACAATTGGAGTGGTGTGTACACTTAAAGGCACAAATGGCTTTGTCATTGTGGTGGTATCCTAAAAAGGCTAATTAATACCTTTTCTAAAGGTACACTTTTGTACCTTGTCCCCTAAGGAACACTATTGGCTCTTCTAAGGTACAAACCGCAAGAGTACAATTAGTTACCCATAATGGTACATCCATGGTACAATGGATGTACCCTACAGCATTTGTACCCTTTTAAGTACAATTCAGTACCTTTTCTTCTGAGAATGTAGGCTTTAGCTACACTCTCTGGCATGCAGGCGAACCACTCCGGTTTGATAGTGTGATCTGACCTTGGGCATGGCAGCAGTCAGGTTGCAGAGGGCTGGCAAAGCGACACTGGATGTGTCCGGAGACCAGGTTCCACACAATGACCTCCCCGTCATAGCTGCTGGTGGCCAGAAGGGAGGGGGGACACTGGGCCACACACAGGATGTCCTCTATGTGGCCCCTCCTCTGGAGACATCACAGTAAGAGCATTCAATTATATTCTATAATTCTAGTCTATTCTATATTTCCATTCTATAATTCTATTATATTGAATTGAATTTTATTCTATTCTATTCTATTAAATGTATCTTTATTCGTCCCCGCCAGCTCTACATCACTGGCCAACAAGAGCTTGAATGGTCGACAGCAGGAATGGGCAGTCCTCTGAGCCTGAGTGTCTGCAGGTTTTTGGTGCGTTCTCCAAATCAGTGTCTAATTTAAATCATTAGACCTTAGAACGCAAGTGTATACTACTCAGTGACATGATGGATGAATCAGTGGCATGATGAATGAATTAGGTACCAGGCAAAGGAGAAAACCAGACCCTCAAGGACTGGAGCTCCCCATCCATGACCTGCAGTAGTATATCAAAGATAACTGGGCTGACAACTTGGGCTGTAACGTAGGAGTACTGATTTAGGATCAGTTGAGCTTTTAGATCACAATGAATAAGATTATATGGACAGGGAGGGGCTGATTCTAGATCAGCATTCCTACTCTCATAAGCACTTAGGTTAGCCCTATATATTCTGAATGGCATTGCATGTCTAGTTCCCTATTCATGTTCCTCATTCATTCCTTATTCACCAGATCATCTTGCCATGAGGGCTGAGGCTTCTGGATGTGGTGAGGCTCGTCTGGTGAATCCTAGCATGGAAACATACAAGGCATGCAGTTAACATTTTGAAATTAAGATCTTCAACCAGCCATCTATTGGTAAAGTCTAGAAATGAGAGAGGCATGTGTGTATTTCTAACTGGATCCCTCTGATGCCCTTTTTGTGACTTCGTAAAGTGGGCTGCCATCTCTACGGCCTCTGACCTCGTCCCCAGGCAATTTGGACGGAAGTGGCTGGGAACGAGATTACTATGCCTCATAGTTATGTGGTGTTTGTTATTTTATCAAAAGGTGGTTACAGAGGTTACTTATGGGGAAGGACAGTCTTTGAAAACCAGCTCTTATGATGTTGTCGATGCTCTCAGAATCAAAGGTGGATGGAAGTGCTCTGTGGGAGGAATTACAGCTCTGTGGACAGGTCTGTGTATACCTTTGGTACTACAGGCCTGGAAGAGTGTGAGTGTCACTGAAGTGCTATGGAATGTGGAATTCTACAGAAAGTCAATTCTTTAGAACATATCACCTCTTCCTTTAATTCTTAGAAGTCTCTTATACTGAAGAATAGTGTAGAAGAAGAGACAGTTGTGATCGTGAGGTTAGAGGCTACATGGTAAGTTGGTAACCAAGGAAACACTCAAAGACTTCAAAATGTATTACTTATGTATGGCAAAGTAAAGAGGCAGGCAAGCTTATTAGGACGTTTATATTCCTCGCTGATAAAATATTCAGAATATACTCTTGAAGGGTTTTCAAAGATTGTCTTGTATGTGTTTTTGTGAAATCTTAAAAATGTGTCATGGCTACCGGTGCAGACCCTCAGGTAGCCTCTGCTTTGGCGAGGCGAACGCAGAAGGTAATGAAAACGGAAATGGGATCTCAAGGCAATAAAGTTGAATAGGTCCTGAGGGGAAGACGGGTCATTGGAGTCAATAAATGCATAGAATCCAATAGTGAAATCCTTCACGTAGAAAATATGTGGCCTAAGAAGATAGTTCTTCTCCAAGTCTATACTCACAGAGTAGATGTCAATCCTGCGGTCCCATCCAACAGACATCACATACCTGGAGAAATGTATTACACAAGGCTAAGATTAATCATTATTCCTCTTAAATCAACAGTTGTCTAACATCCATCATCGGTTCTACTCACGTGTTTCTGTGGACTGTCAGGTAGGCGCAGTCACACACCTCGCTGGACACCCCATCTGTGTGACATGTTCATGTGAAACTATTGTAGCACATTAGTGGTTATATAGCCTGGGTTATGGAGGCCGTTGACATCAGGGACAACAACAAATTAGCCTGTCATCTATAATGCCAATTATAGTTACCTTTATAATGGCTTATGCTGTTGTTCATAATGTTTACGACTGCCTATGACAGATGTTATAGTGTATTATAAAGCTGTAATAATGGCTTTATGAGTGCATACATAAGGGGGCTACCGTAAAGTGTTACCAAATCACCTCATGTAGCATATAACAGAGAGAAGACAAAAATCCTGAACACTGTAATGCTCCGAACACCACCTTTATACTGTGAGATATGAATTAGAATGTACTCACCCTTTTTTAGTATCTTCAGACATTGACCATTGTTAAAGTTCCAGATCTTTAGAAAGCCATCTCTCCCCCCAGTGACCAGTCTGTAATGAGGAAGATTAATCTTATTTTATGTCTTTCAAAGATTTATTGAAAGACATTTTTTTTTTTTTTTTTTTTTGAATAAAATAAGGCAAACACCACAATACAAACAAAATAGCATCTGCAGTGCACACTCTTCATCACTCTTCATTTTCGTCATTACTCTGAGCTTCCATTAGGTAGGCAACAGTATGGTCACATTGCACTTATGGGAAAATATCACATTGCAATAATCAGTCATTGAAAAGAGCTTCCATACCTCCTTCCCTTGGGGTCAAAAGTCATACAGGTAATGGCAGACTGTCCGTGGGCACCACCAAACTCAAACACATGGCTCCCTGTGTCGAAATCCCACACCTTCACCACCTAGGAACAGTTAGACAACACGTGGTGTGACCAATGACACATCGTACACAATATATGTGTAGTGTTCAGTAAATCTTTATAAGGTATATGGGTGGTGTAACGGTTTTCTTCCAGGGGTGAAGGAGAGGACCAAAGTGCAGCGCGGCTAGTGTTAAACATGTTTAAGAAAGAACAAGTGAAACACTACAAACAACAATACAAAATAACAAATGTGCAAAAACCGACACAGACCTATCTGGTGCAGACAATCACAGAGACAGGAAACAAACACCCACAAAATCCCAACACAAAACAAGCCTCCTGTATATGATTCTCAATCAGAGACAACGATTACCATCTGCCTCTGATTGAGAACCCACACTAGGCTGACATAGAAACAGACAAACTAGACACACAACATAGAATTCCCACCCAGCTCACGTCCTGACCAACTAAACACATACAAAACAACAGAAAACAGGTCAGGAACGTAACAGATGGGACCACAGAGATCATATTGAATTACTATTACTAGTTCTATGTGTACGTAATTATGTCTGTGGGACCAGTATCTGCTGCAGGATTTGCTGGAATTATGTCCTGGGTGAAAGAAAGGATCTCAGTGCCGGAGTTTGGAGTACTGGTCTATGTAGCTCCGGACAGCGCAATGCCCCTGTGACGGAGATTCTGTCCGTCTCCTTCCCAACTGTTGAAATAAAGTCTTAGAAACTAAAGTCCATCCCCCCCCTTTTTTAAAGAGGGGAATAAATAAAGGGTTCCGAGGTGAGAATTACTTAAAACTTACGGATCCTTCTGTGCAGCTGACGACCTGTCTGAACTCGTGGCTATAGCCGCAGCACAACACAGGCTCCATGTGAGACACGATCAGATGTCCCTGGGGCTGGGGGCTGAAGGAGAAAAGAGGAGAGAGATGGTGAGGAGGAGAGAGGAGAGGAAGATTGTTAGGACGTGGTGAGGAGAAAAGACGAGAGAGAAGGTGAAGAGGACAGAGGAGAGATGTTGAGGAGAAAGGTGACATGATGAGGAGTAGAGACGATGTAAGCGGTGCGTAACTGGCGGCAGGGAAGTCAGGCGCAGGAGAGCAGAAATGGGTAACAGCCGGAGCATTTTAATGATGCAAAAAACAAACAGCACCCAGAACAGCAAAATGCGGGTTGAAGCAACTCGTCGCCAACCAATCAGAAATGCACAAAACACTTACAACAAACAATTCCACACACAGACATGGGGGGGAACAGAGGGTTATATACACGTCAAATAATGAGGGAATGTAAACCAGGTGTGTGGGAAAACAAGACAAAACAAATGGAAAATGAAAGGTGGATCGGCGATGGCTAGAAGACCGGTGACATCGACCGCCGAATGCCGCCGGAACAAGGAGAGGAACCGACTTCAGCGGAAGTCGTGACAGACGAGAGCAATGGAGCAATGGAGAAGAAAAGAAGAGCAGAGATGGTGAGGGGAGAAGATAAATGGTGACCAGAGAGAGATGCTGAAGAGAAGAGTTGAACACATGAGAAAAGGAGAGGTGTGAAAACCATTACCTCAACCTGAATAACTTATGATGACAAATCTTTGTCTCTTTGGTGAAAACCTGGGTTTTGTCCAATCATGTCCAATCGATTGAATTTACCACAGGGGGACTCCAATGAAGTTGTAGAAGCATCTCAAGGATGATCAATGGAAACAGGATGCATATGAACTCAATTTCGAGTCTCACAGCAAAGGGCCATTTTGAGCCTATAACCGAATCCACAAATGCTGATGCTCCAGATTCTCAACTAGTCTAAAGGACAGTTTTATTGCTTCATTAATCATCACAAAAGTTTTCAGCTGTGCTAACATATTTGCAAAGGGTTTTCTAATGATCAATTAGCCTTATAAAATAATAAACTTGGATTAGCTAACACAACGTGCCGTTGGAACACAGGAGTGATGGTTGCTGATAATGGGCCTCTGTACGCCTATTTCCAGCAACAATAGTAATTTACAACATTAACAATGTCTGCATTGTATTTCTAATCAATTTGATGTTATTTTAATGGACATACATTTTTGCTTTTCTTTCAAAACAAGGACATTTCTAAGTGACCCCAAACTTTTGAACGGTAGTGTATATTTTGGAATTCAGTCAGGGTCTCAACTTACTGTTACTGTTGAGAGAAAGAATAATATAATACACAAGGTGCAACTTTGAAATTTGGTTGTGCATCAGCAGTCACTCAATTAGCTCATGTCAGCAAAACTATTTAGATTGGTAATTTAGTCTAGCGGGCAGCTATCTAAACTTGTAGTAAGCATGGTCAAATTACCAACCGGCGTGGGGCCCATTGATCCTCAGTTATCATATTAAAAACTGCAAACATTTGTCCCCCGTGGATGGTTTGGATGTGGGTATGCAGACCCACGAGCCACTGCAGCCCCTCATGATGAGTTCTGTTTTTTTGTGGCCCCCAGTCCCATCAAAGTTGCCCATTCCTGCCCTAGTTGAACAAATATGCCTTATTAACTCCCAGGGGCAAATTTGACAGAATATTCCCTATTTAGGGGCACCCTAATTGTAACAAATGGCTCCCTATTCCCTATAAAGTGCACTTCTTTTGACCGGAGAGAAATAGTGCATCATACATGGAATAGGGGGGCATTTAAGATACAGCCCAGTAGCAAAGTAATCAACCTGGTCCTGAGAGAGAGCAGCGCTAGTGAGTCTGCTGCGATGTACAGTGCCTTGGTGGAAGGAGAATACAGGCATGCAGACATGTCTCCACGGATAAGGCTGGCTTTGGGGTGGGCTGTGATGAGGCAGCTTTGGTCATGGATATCCCAGATCTGAAAGACAGACAGTCATCAATTATTTAAAAGGCCATTAGACTCCAAACGCCAACTTTTTTCAGATGTTTTCAGACCTCAAAAGTAGTCTAAGGTTAAGATGAGTTCACATTCCTCGCTATTGGTTGCGTAGATACAGCTATATGCCTCCACTTTTCAACCCAAAACGAATGGAAAAGATGAGCACCACGAGTCTAGATTACATTGCATGGTGCTCATCTTTTCCATTCATGGATTCTGGCCTACAGCTGTGTCTACCAAACTGATGGCCTAGGGTGTGGATTTATCTCAACAGAATACCAATTTTGAGGAAAGTCAGGCAATAAGTTGTAGTTCGAAGGAGAAGTAAATGGTGTCCCACCTTGGCAGTGTTGTCCATAGAGACAGAAAATATACGGTTTTCCTCTGAGGAGATGAAGAGGTAGAAGATGGGAGCAGAGTGTCCCTTTAACACACCTGTGGGCTTCCTGTAATAGAACAACAACAGAGTGTCCCTTTAACACACCTGTGGGCTTCCTGTAATAGAACAACAACAGAGTGTCCCTTTAACACACCTGTGGGCTTGCTGTAATAGAACAACAACAGTCTCCCTTTAACACACCTGTGGGCTTCCTGTTATAGAACAACAACAGAGTGTCCCTTTAACACACCTGTGGGCTTCCTGTTATAGAACAACAACAGTCTCCCTTTAACACACCTGTGGGCTTCCTGTTATAGAACAACAACAGAGTGTCCCTTTAACACACCTGTGGGCTTCCTGTTATAGAACAACAACAGTCTCCCTTTAACACACCTGTGGGCTTCCTGTTATAGAACAACAACAGAGTGTCCCTTTAACACACCTGTGGGCTTCCTGTTATAGAACAACAACAGTCTCCCTTTAACACACCTGTGGGCTTCCTGTAATAGAACAACAACAGTCTCCCTTTAACACACCTGTGGGCTTCCTGTTATAGAACAACAACAGAGTGTCCCTTTAACACACCTGTGGGCTTCCTGTTATAGAACAACAACAGTGTCCCTTTAACACACCTGTGGGCTTCCTGTAATAGAACAACAACAGTCTCCCTTTAACACACCTGTGGGCTTCCTGTTATAGAACAACAACAGAGTGTCCCTTTAACACACCTGTGGGCTTCCTGTAATAGAACAACAACTGTGTCCCTTTAACACACCTGTGGGCTTGCTGTAATAGAACAACAACAGTGTCCCTTTAACACACCTGTGGGCTTCCTGTTATAGAACAACAACAGAGTGTCCCTTTAACACACCTGTGGGCTTCCTGTTATAGAACAACAACAGAGTGTCCCTTTAACACACCTGTGGGCTTCCTGTTATAGAACAACAACAGTGTCCCTTTAACACACCTGTGGGCTTCGTGTTATAGAACAACAACAGAGTGTCCCTTTAACACACCTGTGGGCTTCCTGTTATAGAACAACAACAGAGTGTCCCTTTAACACACCTGTGGGCTTCCTGTTATAGAACAACAACAGTGTCCCTTTAACCATGCCGGTGCCTTACTGCAGGGCTGGATGAAAGTCTGTACACCTAGTAGCATTCAGAGAAATAAGAGTTTCCTGTGTTTCCTCACCCAGGGACGTAGGGGTTCCATAGACGCAGCACCCTGTCCATCCCTCCGGTCACCAGCAGGTTGTGCTGTTTGCTGAGGTCAAAGGTCATGACGCCCTTGTAGACAGGGAAGACGGTCTGGTCACATGGTGCCCGGGGCTGAGGAGACCCGTTGTTATTAGAAAGGGCCCTCTTGGCCTTCCCATCCCGACACACCTCCCTGATCTCCCTCATCTGCTGCTCGATGTTGGTGGACGGGAGAACGCAGCCTGGGCGTGAGATCGGAGTGTGTTGTTTCAAAATCATAAGTGATACATTCAATTATATTAAATAAACATAAAAGCACTCATATGCTGTTTAATATATGAGCATACCTACACTCTTACAGACAGACAGACAGACAGACAGACACTACCATTCAGAAGTTTGGGGTCACTTATAAATGTCCTTGTTTTTGAAAGAAAAGCACATTTTTTGTCCATTAAAATAACATCAAATTGATCAGAAATAACGTGTAGACATTGTTAATGTTGTAACACCAGAAGTGAGTTTGAACTTGAATACATCCAGCTGAGGTGAGAATATGGATGTGACAATGACTAATTACCTATGACGAGGGAAGAGGCTTCATGATTGGAGGTGGAAACAATCGCACAAATGTTTGGAAAATATTTCACCTAAAATTTAAAAGAAATCTCAAGGTATTGTTGTGTGTAAAAATTATGAAAATATTCAAACAGTGCCTTCAGAAAGTATTCATACCCCTTGACCTATTCCACATTTTGTTGTGTTACAGCCTGAATTCAAAATTAATTACAGTGGGGCAAAAAAGTATTTAGTCAGCCACCAATTGTGCAAGTTCTCCCACTTAAAAAGATGAGAGAGGCCTGTAATTTTCATCATAGGTACACTTCAACTATGACAGACAAAATGAGAAAAAGAAATCCAGAAAATCGCATTGTAGGATTTTTTATGAATTTATTTGCAAATTATGGTGGAAAATAAGTATTTGGTCACCTACAAACAAGCAAGATTTCTGGCTCTCACAGACCTGACCTTCTTCTTTAAGAGGCTCCTCTGTCCTCCACTCGTTACCTGTATTAATGGCACCTGTTTGAACTTGTTATCAGTATAAAAGACACATGTCCACAACCTCAAACAGTCACACTCCAAACTCCACTATGGCCAAGACCAAAGAGCTGTCAAAGGACACCAGAAACAAAATTGTAGACCTGCACCAGGCTGGGAAGACTGAATCTGCAATAGGTAAGCAGCTTGGTTTGAAGAAATCAACTGTGGGAGCAATTATTAGGAAATGGAAGACATACAAGACCACTGATAATCTCCCTCGATCTGGGGCTCCACGCAAGATCTCACCCCGTGGGGTCAAAATGATCACAAGAACGGTGAGCAAAAATCCCAGAACCACACGGGGGGACCTAGTGAATGACCTGCAGAGAGCTGGGACCAAAGTAACAAAGCCTACCATCAGCAAGGGCATTGAAGATGAAACGTGGCTGGGTCTTTCAGCAAGACAATGATCCCAAACACACCGCCCGGGCAACGAAGGAATGGCTTCGTAAGAAGAATTTCAAGGTCCTGGAGTGGCCTAGCCAGTCTCCAGATCTCAACCCCATAGAAAATCTTTGGAGGGAGTTGAAAGTCTGTGTTGCCCAGCAACAGCCTCAAACATCACTGCTCTAGAGGAGATCTGCATGGAGGAATGGGCCAAAATACCAGCAACAGTGTGTGAAAACCTTGTGAAGACTTACAGAAAACGTTTGACCTCTGTCATTGTCAACAAAGGGTATATAACAAAGTATTGAGATCAACTTTTGTTATTGACCAAATACTTATTTTCCCCCATAATTTGCAAATAAATCCATTAAAAATCCTACAATGGGATTTTGGGGATTTTTTTTTTCTCATTTTGTCTGTCATGGTTGAAGTGTACCTATGATGAAAATTACAGGCCTCTCTCATCTTTTTAAGTGGGAGAACTTGCACAATTGGTGGCTGACTAAATACTTTTTTGCCCCGCTGTACATTGATTATTGTCTCACCCGTCTACACACTACCCCATAATAACAAAGTGAAAAATGTTTGCAGAAATGTTTGCAAATTTATTGAAAATGAAATAGAGAAATATAAAATGTAAATATTCACACCCCTGAGTCAATACATGTTAGAATCACCTTTGGTAGTGATTACAGCTGTGGGTCTTTCTGGATAAATCTCTATTAAAAGCTTTACACACCTGGATTGTACAATATTTGCACATTATTCTTTTACAAATTCTTCAAGCTCTGTCAAGTTGGTTGTTGATCATTGCTAGACAGTCATTTTCAAGTTTTGTAATAGATTTTCAAGCCAATTTAAGTCAAAACTAGACCACTCAGGAACATTGGTAAGCAACACCTGTGTATATTTGGCCTTGTGTTTTAGGTTATTGTCCTGGTGAAAGGTGAATTTGTCTCCCAGTCTCTGTTGGAAAGCAGACTGAACCAGGTTTTCCTCAAGGATTTTGCTTGTGCTTAGCTCTATTCTCCTTCTTTAACATTTTTTTTTTAATGATGACAAGCATACATATAACATGATGCAGCCACCACCATGCTTGAAAATATGAAGAGTGGTACTCAGTGATGTGTTGTGTTGGATTTGCCCCAAACATTACGCTTTGTATTTAGGTCATGAAGTTAATTTCTTTGCCACATTCTTTGCAGCTTTACTTTAGTGCCTTAATGCGAACAGGATGCATGTTTTGGAATATTTTTTATTCTGTACAGGCTTCCTTCTTTTCACTCTGTCATTTAGGTTAGTATTATGCAGTAACTACAATGTTGTTGTTCCATCCTCAGTTTTCTCCTATCACAGCCATTCAACTCTGTAACTGTTTTAAAGTCATCATGGTGAAATCCCTGAGCGGTTTCCTTCCTCGTCGCAACTGAGTTAGGAAGGATTATCGTATCTTTGTGGTGACTGGGTGTATTGATACACTATCCAATATGTAATGAATAACTTCACCATGCTCAAAAGGGATATTCAAAGTCTGTTTTGTTTTTTTACAACCATCTACCAATAGGTGCCCTTCTTTGCGAGGCATTGGAAAACCTCCCTGGTCTTTGTGGTTGAATCTGTGTCTGAAATGCACTGCTTGAACGAGGGACCTTACAGATAATATGTGGAGTACAGAGATGAGGTATTCATTCAAAGATCATGTTAAACAATATTATTGCACACAGAGTGAGTCCATGCAACTTATTATGTGACTTGTTAAGCACATTTTTACTCCTGAACATATTTAGGCTTGCCATAACAAAGGGGGCTGAGTACTTATTGACTCACAACATTTCAGCTGGTGAAATGTGTAAAAATGATCAAGCAAAAGTACTATAGTGGGCATATTTGTGCATCAGGGCCAGTATTCATGTTGAGTCTATGGGGAGAGGGGGTCCCCCTTTTTGTACCATACACAATCATCTAACAGACAGAAATGGTTATTCCATAGATAGACAAAAAGGAACCCCAGTGTGCATCGAGAAATACTAAACATCACCTTTGTCACCCAGTCCTCGTGGACCTTCCATCGAATGTATGTCACATTCTGAGAAATCACTGCGTTGTCTATCCCTATGTTAGGCACATTCTCAATTTTTGGTAATTTCTTCCACATTCTGCAAATAAAGACGTAGAACTGTATGAAATAGCACTAAATTATAGTTACAGTTACAGTGTTGGCACAGAGATGTTTGGCTGTCACATATTCTGTGCGAGTGCGACCAATCTGTTCAATGACATCACATTCCCATAATGATTTACCAGCAAAGATATTACAAATTCAAAAAAGGAATACTTTGAAATGTTTCTATTTGTGTGCAAACCACCCTCTTCGTGTCACATAATCAAAAACTGAAATAGTAGATTTGTTATCACCCAAAACCTCAAATTAGGCTATTAAGCTACAAATCGCCATGGAAACAGTAGAAAGCCCTTTTAAGTTACATTAGCCTTTTTTACTAATACTTTTTTGTTGACTTAACAATTTGCCTTTAAGATGATGATGCATTCCTGTGGTTGTTTATTAGATGCATAAAGCTAACATTAAAAAAAACTTGTTTACCTCAGAGTCTCCCCCACGGATGTAATTAATATAATATTCACGCAGCCCTAGAAAGAGAAAAACAACCCTTTATAATTAATGAGTCGAGTGGCATTTAACTTTTCCCCTCTGGTAATTTAATCTGTTGTCAAGCAGAGAGAGGATTTACATTACCTGGGAGTCTCCATACAAAATAGAACACTCATCAGGTCCAGTGTAGCTGCGGGGAGAGAAAGACAAGAATAACGCTAAAGCAGGTCTCAGATCAGATTAGACATTAGTGAGACATGGTTTAGGCTGCCAGTGTGTGATCTGGTATTACAAGGTTTAGACTGCCAGTGTGTGATCTGGTATTAGTGAGACATGGTTAGACTGCCAGAGTGTGATCTGGTATTAGTAAGACATGGTTTAGGCTGCCAGTGTGTGATCTGGTATTAGTGAGACATGGTTTAGGCTGCCAGTGTGTGATCTGGTATTAGTGAGACATGGTTTAGACTGCCAATGTGTGATCTGGTATTAGTGAGACATGGTTTAGACTGCCAGTGTGTGATCTGGTATTAGTGAGACATGGTTTAGGCTGCCAGTGTGTGATCTGGTATTAGTGAGACATGGTTTAGGCTGCCAGTGTGTGATCTGGTATTAGTGAGACATGGTTTAGACTGCCAGTGTGTGATCTGGTATTAGTGAGACATGGTTTAGGCTGCCAGTGTGTGATCTGGTATTAGTGAGACATGGTTTAGACTGCCAGAGTGTGATCTGTTTTTAGTGAGACATGGTTTAGGCTGCCAGAGTGTGATCTGGTTTTAGTGAGACATGGTTTAGGCTGCCAGTGCGTGCTAGACTAGAGGCTCACCAGTAGTCCAGTCTCAGAGGGACTGTCTCCAGGGAACTGATCTGACAGTACGGCTCTAGAGAGGACAGCTCATACAACTGGATCTCTCTGTCTCTGTAACACAGGACACACCGGTAGGGACATTGTCCCCGAGTCCATTCCAAATGGCACCCTATTCCCTTGTCCTAGTGCGCTTCTTTTGAACAGGGCCCATGGTCAAAAGTAGTACACCATATAGGGAATAGGATGCCATTTGGGACGCGGCCTCTAACTGCTACCATGGGTATAACAGGTCACACTGTTCAACTGAGACTCGGCGATCTGGGAATTGACCATGATTAGCGGTGGAACACAGATGTTGTCAAGAGAGTGCATAGCAACAGGCTGCACTAACACAAGACAGTAAAATAAAGGAATTAGCACAAAAGTAATGCTCTAGTTACTTTTCAGCTAAGCCTACATTCTGATACAGACAATATAGTTCTTACCCTGTTCCCATGATAAGTTTGTTGTACTGTGGCATGGTGGTAAAATCAGTTGCCCATTTTGGTTTTCTGCTCACAGGTCTTTCATGCTGCATTCAAAGCAAATCATTGAATTTAACCGATGCAAAATTCAAAACACATTTCCAATCTATGACAGCATACATGCTCCTCTGAGAAGGGTGTGGTCCTACATAAAAAAAAGGACAAGTCTACTTCCTCACACTTCAAAACTACTCACTGACACACACACACACACACACACACACACACACACACACACACACACACACACACACACACACACACACACACACACACACACACACACACACACAAACACGCTCTTGCTCCTCTTCAGGTTGAGCTCGGGGCTCCAGTAGTAGACGGCCCCATCCTCGCGGACGGTGATGATGGTGCCATCGGGGGTGGGGTGGACGCGCAGAACGGGCTCTCCGTGGCTTAGGGCCCTGACCGTGGCTGGCAGGGAGAACGCCACCTGTTTGCCGCGCAACACTGACTCCTCCTTCTCTGTGTACTCCAACTGCATGTACGTACAGAACTCGTCCTGCAGGAGATAGGCCAATGTCAAATCCACATAGTGCTTTATTTATTCCACAAGCTGCAATAGGCAATAACGCGGGCAAGCAGTGCGAATAGATATGACAAATAACACGAGACACATCAAATGGAACATCGAGATAATAGTTATTAAAAACATGTGTGGTGTATGATAGATGTGCAACTCAAGAGTGATCATCAGCAGCTGTGACATACATATATGTACAGTACACTCTATAAATGGGGTATCAAACTAAATTCCTGGGATCAGGCTCAAATAAAATCTTTGTTCGACATGGAATCAAACCCAAATATTTTGAAGGCCAGTTTCATGGAAATTGTACTTCATATTTTGTCAGTTGCTTTCCTCGGGCTGTCACCATTCCACTCTAAGGGGAATACATATTCTGTGACCTGAGGAAAGGAAATTAATCTTATCATCTCACCCATTCAATCCTCCCCTGGCCAGAATAATCGATCTTCCTGAATAGTTCTTGGATCTGGGCATTGTTCTGACGTTCACAGAACAAAGGAATGATGGGACAGACAACAATAACATAGCTGAGTCCGGACATCATTATCAGGGTTGTTAAAAATACAATGAAACATTTACAGTGTGACAAATAGAAAACTATTTTATTTAGAGAGAGAGACAGATACAGAGACAGAGCGACTCCACGAGAGAGGGGAAGAGAGTTCTATTTCACTTGCTCTGGCAATGTAAACATATGTTTCCCATGCCAATAAAGCCCATTGAATTGAATTGAATTGAATTGAATTGAATTGAATTGAATTGAATTGAGAGAATGAAAGAGGCAGAGATATGGGCCAGAGATCCAGCCATTTATTCATCTGTCTGTCTTATAATTAAAAGTTGCGTCGTCTTGGTGCTTTTCCAGTCCCATTGACACTTACTATGTTGTGTAAGCCCAAACACTTCTTCACTATCAGTCCAAAGTTGAACACATCCAGTGATCTCAGGCCACCCATCTCAAATTCCTGCAGAGGAGAAGGTGTCATTAAATGCATTGGATCACTGAATTCCAAATCGACCCCTAGCCCCTACTTCTGTAGATTGGAGGATTGGATATGCATTATAGTAATAGCTTCGTCTCGCCTTTCTGATTGGCTAGATAGGAATGTGGCCAAATTGCTTCCGCCTACCAATCCTCTCAGATCTATAGGATTGGCTAGGGTTCGATTGGAATTCAACGTGTATATCCGTAAGGAATGGCAATACTAGGTCATCCCAACAACACATTCTCAAACCACAGCAGAAATGTACCTCAAATGCCAGCTTGAGCTTTGTCAGGCTTTCAAGGGATACTCTCTGCTCAATCTATTTGAAACAAAAGATGCATTTTTGTCATTGTAGTGTCACAAATTATATCTTTTTTTAAGTAATTCCACACAGGAATGAACAGAAACTTCAGATCAAAGCAGTGTTTTAATACACAATAAGATAATAATGGAATTGGAAAATTGTTTCGTAATTGTTCCATTACTTCTGGGAAATGAAGAACAGTGAAATAACAAGGAGAG
This sequence comes from Salvelinus fontinalis, assembly GCF_029448725.1. NCBI lineage: Eukaryota > Metazoa > Chordata > Actinopteri > Salmoniformes > Salmonidae > Salvelinus > Salvelinus fontinalis. The sequence goes on from NC_074688.1 coordinate 1,628,971, forward strand.
GTGACAAATCAAACTGCTCCTTCAATTCTCACAGACTCCACTTACCAGCCAGTTAATGAACTCAGAGCGCTAGAGAACCAAGGGAGGGGAGCAGAGGGGACAAGGTTGAGAGAGGACTCTGGCTAACATGGCATACAATTTGCATTTAATTAACAACACACTAGGTGGCAACGTTGAGTGGGGGTCAGACCCCCGTTTTAGTGGCCCTGAGATGCAGGCATCACTCATACATACACTCACAAACACTCATACACACCAACACACACACACACATAACAATATTGCTTCTGTCCCTCTCCTTGTCCCAACCTGGGCTTGAACCAGGGACCCCCTGAACACATCAACAACGGCCACCCAAGAAGCACCGTTACCTATTGCTCCACAAAAGCCGCGGCCCTTGTGGAGTAATGGAAACAACTACTTCCACTAACTAGCTAATCATTTCACATCAGCTACACACACACACACTTACCCGAGACACAGCAATGCACACACCCACACAGGACAAACACACACACTCATATAGATTCAATCTTACACTGCACGCACAAAGAGGAGGGTGGGGGAGAGCTAGGAACATACATCTCTGTATGTTCCTAGGGGGAGGGCGGTGTGACACCTTGACATGGTGACATGCCATGCTCTCTGTAATAATGGCCTCTCTCAGATGTGACAGCCAGGGTCTTCTAGCAACAGGCCTTTCATCCAGGGAGACTCTGATCTGTTATTAATAAATATCAGGGATAAACACACTAACAAACTCCTGGACTCTGTGTGCGTGCGTGCGTGCGTGCGTGCGTGCGTGCGTGCGTGTGGCTGATGTGAAATGACTAGCTAGTTAGCGGATGGGAAATGTGGGTCTGTACTATATATGAACAGTTAAATACTATTGGAGATAGAGAATTGAATCAATCATTACGTTTTAGGTGCATTTGAAACATGTTCAACAACACCATTCAGCGTCAAACACCGGGACTATGCCAGGGTTCTAACAGGAGCCATCACACCGCTAGAAGAAATGGTGCTATATAGAACCAAAATTATAAGGGTTAATTTCATATAACCATCAAAATTGTTTTATAAAGACCCACAAAGCATTCTTATTGTTTAGCAGTGCAGGACAATCAATATTTATATGAGACTGGGAGGGAGCATCACTCTCATAACCCCATTGCTCTACAAATCCTTCTACTGGCAGACTTCTACTACTGACTCCATTAATGTTTCCACCTGAGGCAGAATGTACCTGCTATCACATGGAAGTCCTTAAACGGGCAATCTGGGATTGGTACATCCATTTTTTTAAACCGTTTACTTAATGATATATGGCCATTGATTGTTGATTAATGTAACTTAACCTCTTGAGCATCGTTCAACTGTTTGACACCATCAGAACCCAAAATGTAAGGTTGTTTTACTTTATTGTTTGTAATCCATTCATAAACAAACATTGTAGAGCTTCAATCATGGTTCATGTTTGATCTCATGAATGGTCAGTTCCTGCATCCGTAGCTCCATCTATGTTAGAGTGGCCCTTTAATTAACAGGTAAACTATAAAGAGAATCTGCTATCGAGCCAAGCTATTTCAGCAGAGCAGTATTCCCATTAGATGACCAAAGCCAGAAGAGGCTAGCATGGAATCCATACAATATTGCTCTGTTTCACTGTTGTCTGACTTTACTGAGTAGAGCAATGTTCAGTGTTAATTCCAGTGACAGTCTATTAAGAAGAGACATAGACAGACAACTGTACTGGCCAAGGTTCAGGTCAATTCCGTTTTCGATAAAGTCAATTCATGAATTGAAAACTGTCCATTATCTTCAATTCACTTCCTGGATTTCTAGAATGGACTGAATTTATTCCTAACACTGTAGTGACAGTTTGGGATTACCAATCTCAGGGCTGCTCCCCTTCCTCCAGTCAGGTTGAAGGTTGTTATTTGTATCAATGGAAATCCCTTTAGCAAGACCCAGTAATTGTGTTTGCTTTAGTTCGGATCTAAAACACAGCCTTCACTGGTCCTGATAATTCGCTGCCTGCCAGAGGCCCTGTCATGTAATTAGAAAATATATTTTCAACTTGATTCAAAATGTCATTTCTGGCATAACCTCAAATTGATACCTCCCTTGGGTGTCTGCTTCAATTCTACCACAGCAGTTGTACATCTGTGGGGGGAGGAAAGGGGACTGATGGTGGAACGATGCAGAACCTCAGCAGACACTCTACTGACTCCTTAAGGTTAAACTCATCATGATACAGATTCTATGAGTCAGTCAGTCAGCGTTTCAGCCCAGTTTAGTATAAAGATAAGGGATGGGGCTGGTGAAATGTAACCACTCTCAAATTCATAGACGGGTCAAACAAATCTTCAAACGTTTGTGTAACATTACCTTTTTAGGTACCAGTACCCAATTCGTTTTTTAATTCATCAAGAATGTCTGTCTGTGTCGCTTCTATCCAGCAAAAAATAAAATTACATTTGCACTTCCACTATTCCAGAGCTTTTTACATCCTCATGGAGACACGTTCATGGATAGTGAACAAGTAGGCCACTGCTCTGTTAGCTACCCTGACGTCTGTCTATACTTGTCTCTAAGTAACAGGTGCCCAACAAACCTTCCTCTGCTGCTCTCTGATAACCAATGCCTGGTAACACCACCCAGGGTATGAAGAGGGTAATGGGTTGGTAGTCACAGACTATATAATAATCCCACGACATCAAACCACATTAATCTCCCAAAATGAGTTTGCAAGACCTACAACGAGGATAAATATTCAAGTGAATAATTAAAAAGCCGACTTCTGTAATAAAAACTATGGGACAGCTGGAGATCGAATTTGAATATTGAAACAATTTTGCAAATGTCAGAGAGTCAGACAGCAAGGTTTATAGGAATCCCCGCTGTTGAAAACTAAATGTTAGTCTAAAAGAAATGTGAGATAATGTCTAGATGCTTTTTATAGTAGAGATCAAGTTTATAAATAGCTTGGCTGGGCTGATGAGACAGTGGATTGCGCAGTCAGATGGAACAGAGTAAATAGGCATTTTAACGTCATAGATTTAGCCAGTGGTGACTTCTGGAATAGACACTGGTTTGAATGCATTTTTAACCAATCAGCATTCAGGATTAGACCCACACGTTGTATAATGGGAAACAACATATTTAGCTTTTTAGTCCAGAACTAGGCTTAATCTCGCTCCGGGAAACTCTCCTTTAGGGTGATATACCTTGAGCTTGCTGAGGCTGCGTGTGGGATCGTCACTGTAGAGTAGTCGTGACCTCAGTTTGACCTGGTCTCCCATGGTTACAGAGTGGCGACGGTTCTCCTGTCTCAGCAGCTCACGCTCCAGCCACTTAGGAGGTGGCCTGTCCTCTGACACGGCCCCCAGGTACGCCCTCGCGACACCAGGCTCCGATCTCTCTCCCCGCTGCTCTGGCCCCGACATCTTAGTCCCTCGCTCTCCTGCACTCCCCAGCTCAGCAAAGACGCTGTGGAGGAAGAACCCAAAAGTCTCAGTTTAAGTCCAGAAAAGAAGACCCTGTTTGAATACTTTGAAAATGCATCCTTCCTTCCTCCCTTCAAGTAATCACTGAACTAACACAAATTGATAGGTATAAGCAATGGTTATATCACAGCTTTCACCAATCCAGCCATGTCAGGTCAGGAATGTAGGCCTACTCAAGGAAGGGAGGATAGACAAACAAAAAATGGTAGTAGCTCCACCTTGCCCTCTGATAGGCTTGGTAGGACTTTCACCATATTTATTACACTGTACCAATAAAATAATTCCAGATGTCCACAATTGCCAAGTAAGTAGGGGATAGGAGTTGTTTCTGGACTGGTAAACATTAAAATAAATACAAGTGAATCATTTGTCTGTGGGTGGCATGTCTAAGCAGAAGGGAGTGCTGTATGCAAGTTCTGGTTTAACTTCTAAAAGATATGCTTTAAATATGCAAATCTGTAATAATTACAGTATAAATCCCAAGTCTCAGACTTCACAGTGTTGTGTAATTGGTGCTCTGACCTAGAGGGGATCCAACCTTACATTTCCTTGCTGCGTCCACACAGGCAGCCCAATTCAGATCTTTTTTTCATGAATTGGTCTTTTGGCCAACCAGATCTCCTCTGAAAAAGATCTGATGTGAAGAGATCTGATGTGATTGGTCAAAAGACTAATTAGTGGGAAAACTAACCGAATTGGGCTGCTTGTAGAAACGCAGCCTTGGAGTCAATGCTGTGAGAGGGAGGAAAGCCCTGTTTGCAGCTACATCCACCAGATCATTTAGTCAGTCTCAAAAGCCTTCCAGGCAAACCAAACACACAGCAGACGGGGGTCGCAAAATAAGTTGTTCCTTACGTAATACGCGGTAGATAACTGCTGTACATCAGCGGGAGTCTTTGTGTATAGCAGAACTTCTCTGTGAGGTTATAAACTTTGCTTGACACAGCCACTTTAATGACAAATTACGCATGATCTGGCAACTACAATTTTGTTTACCAAAACAGAAGATAGGAGGGGGGCTAGGAATAACAGGCATAAAATCTTATCAAATCTGGGGAACTGTATTTAATCAAAGCTCAAATGAATTAGGTTTCCAGTGCTACATGGTAAATGTAGAGCTGTGCCACCGAGGCCACGTCCACAACCCCTTGACAACAGTCAACAGGCTCTGAAAAACAGGTGTTCTGCTCCTTTGGAGAGCAACAACATCGCAGTGCAACAAGGCAAAAGCCTCAACCCAAATCACCTGTCACCCCAGCTCAACTTCGTTAGCCCCATGCTGAGATGAAAGCCCACACTGGAAAACAGCAGAGCAAAAAATGTGATAATCAATTCGAAAACCAGCATGGAATCACGGCTGATCTGCTGTTAAAAGCCACGACAACGCATGTTGTTGGCTCATGACTGACTCTCAAACTGACAGGGGAAAAAGCCGAGGAGAAGCAGAGGGAGAATACCTGGACACATTCTGAATCTCTAGTTTCCCAGCAGCTGAAGAAGGGCGAACTTTCTTCCCCAGCGGCATCACGGTAGTCTTTGTATGTCTGTGTCTGTTTGTCTGTCTATCAACCTGGTCCAGTGTTCACTTGTCTGTTAGAGTGGAGGAAATGGAGGAGCTCAGCCTTTCAGATCCAGTTCAGCCCACAGCCTCTGTTTCTCAAGGTCTCACATTACCTGACACAGTTCACCTGGACTCACGTGGGTGGCTCTCTGGTAACTAAGATACTCTCTGGTAACTAAGATACTAAGATAACTACTGGATGCATTTCTGCTAATATTGTCTGTTCCACAAAGCAGACAGAACCTTGGATTAGATCTAAAGGGCACCACCCTATTGGTGTAAACCTGCGTAGTTGTCATGTAACTGCCATGTTATAATGATGGTATTACACTACCGACTGTCTCTGAAACCTCATTCTGACGCCTTTTAAAACAGTAGGAATACCCGTGGCGACCCGTCATTCAGGGCAGGTGGGGCAGATGTGGTGGGACAGATCCCCACCTGCCAGAGACAACCGCTACAGGGTAATACCATCATTATAACATGGCAGTTACATGACATCTACGCAGGTTTACACCAATAGGGTGGTGCCCTTTAGATCTAATCCAAGGTTCTGTCTGCTTTGTGGAACAGACAATATTAGCAGAAATGCATCCAGTAGTTATCTTAGTATCTTAGTTACCAGAGAGTATCTTAGTTACCAGAGAGCCACCCATGTGAGACCAGGTGAACTGTGTCAGGAAATGTGAGACCTTGAGAAAGAGAGCCTGTGGGCTGAACTGGATCTGAAAGGCTGAGCCTCTCCATTTCCTCCACTCTAACAGAGTGTTGGAGGCCCTAGGCGAAGTTGTGTTGTGGGGGCACCACACCTTGTGCATTTTACAGTTAATTCTCTGCAATTCTACACATTTTGTCAAGGGGCATAGAACATGTTGCCATTTTGAAGCAAGTTTGCTGCAATTCTACACATTTTGCCATGGGTTGGAAGAGAACATTTTGCAATTGGATAACTCTTGTACAATTTTACTCATTTTGCCATGGCGTGGAGAGAAAACCTGCTGATGCACAACCACATTTTGAAATTGCACACTGTGTATTCTACTTCAACTGAGTTCCAAATGTATTTATTCGAATTTTTATTCATTTTTGGGGGAAATTGATCTGCAACCTTACAAAAGTGTGACCGGGGGCTGCCAGTTGCCCATCCCTGCCCTATATAATATTCCCTACTTGTCAAAAGAAAAGGGAATAAGATGCCTTATAGCAGCGGCATTTGCGATTGGTCTACAACAACACAAAGTTCTCATATTTTTATTCAAGTTTATATTTTATAATTCATAGGCTGTGTTTTAAATGTTAATAGAAGTCGCCTCCGTGGACGCATAAGCCATGAGAACATTGCTTGGATTGTTTAGGCAGCTATTTGCTATGAGAGGGAATTGCCTCCAATGAAATCGTAGGATTTCATAGCACAATGCTCGACAGCACAAAGTAAATGGACCGTCCTTGGGCGCTCAAATGTATGTCCGTTCTGTCAGAACTTCTGGGTCTGCTCTACTCTCCCTCCCTATGAGTTTCTTGCCCCAGACGGCTTACTTCCGCACGTGAGACTAGATCTGCTCTATCAGGTACAGATGACGCTAAAACAAAAAGAAAAAGGCAATAATTAACTTGGAAATAAATAATCATGACAGTCATTGGAGCCTGGGACCTGATAAACCGGACAACTACATCCAACAAGAGTCGAAGGACACACTAGCTAGAAAATTCTCATCGCGGATCTGGTAACAAAAAAAAGCATGGCCAATTTGATTGTTTCCCCCCATGTTGTTTATCAGGTTCTACTGTAGGTGACTGGGTGACATGTTGTGTGGACTAAAACAGCATAAACCGAATGATTTACACAGTATGATCAAATTAAATACATGCCACAGTAATTTCTTGAAAATTGTAGATTTTTAAAACCTCTAACGAGTCACAAACCCGGATCCGGGATCCCCCCCATCAAAAAAGCTGACTAGCATAGCCTAGCCTAACGCCACAGGGATATCATATAACATAATTTTCATGAAATCACAAGTCCAATACAGCAAATGAAAGATAAACATCTTGTGAATCCAGTTATCATTTCCGATTTTTAAAATGTTTTACAGTGAAAACACAATATGTATTTCTATTAGCTAACCACAATAGCAAAAGACTCAACCGCATATTTTCACAATTTTTTTACCGCATAGGTAGCTATCACAAAACCGACCAAATAGAGATATAATTAGTCACTAACCAAGAAACAACTTAATCAGATGACAGTCTTATAACATGTTATACAATAAATCTATGTTTTGTTCGAAAATGTGCATATTTGAGGTATAAATCATAGTTTTACATTGCAGCTACCATCAAAAATATCACCAAAGCAGCCAGAATAATTACAGAGAGCAACGTGAAATACCTAAATACTCATCATAAAACATTTATGAAAAATACATGGTGTACAGCAAATGAAAGATAAACATCTTGTGAATCCAGCCAATATTTCCGATTTTTTTAAGTGTTTTATAGCGAGAACACAATATAGCATTATATTAGCTTACCACAATAGCCAAACACACAACCGCATTCATTCACCGCAAAGATAGCATTTGCAAAACCCAGCAAAAGATATAAAATTAATGACTAACCTTGACCAACTTCATCAGATGACAGTCTTATAACATCATGTTACACAATACATAAATGTTTTGTTCGAAAATGTGCATATTTAGAGGTACAAATCTTGGTTTTACATTGTGAATACGTAGCCAAAATGCACAAAATTCTCCGGAGATATTTTGGACAGTCACCTAATCTAATCAAAGAACTCATCATAAACTTTACTAAAAAATACATGTTGGACAGCAAATGAAAGATACACTAGTTCTTAATGCAATCGCCGTGTTAGATTTTTTAAAATAACTTTACCATAACAAACAGCTTACGTTATAGCGAGACAGCGCCCGCAAAAAGGAAGGAAAATAGGACTAAACATTTTCCACAGAAATACGAAATAACATCATAAATGGTTCTTACTTTTGCTGCGCTTCCATCAGAATCTTGTACAAGGAGTCCTTTGTCCAGAATAAATCGTTGTTTGGTTTTAGAATGTCCTCTTCTCCTGTGGAATTAGCAACATTAGCTAGCCATGTGGCGCGAACATGCCCAAATTCTCCTGACGCAAAGAAAGGAAAATTCCAAAACTCGCAATAAACGTTGAATAAATTGATACAACTCGGTTGAAAAAAACTACTTTATGATGTTTTTATCACATCTATCAAATAAAATCAGAGCCGGAGACATCCACCGTCTATACCGGACGCTTTTCAGAAGCCAATGCTGATGTCCTTCCTGCGCCTTGGTAGACAAAGGAAATTGTGGTCACGTCATTCCAAGAGCTCTTGTTCGACCTCAGATCAAGCTAGACACCCCATTCCACCTCCCACTGCCTGTTGACATCTAGTGGAAGGCGTATGAAGTGCATGTATATCCATAGATTTCAGGTAATTGAATAGGAAGGCCCTGGAACAGAGCCTCGATTTCAGATTTTTCACTTCCTTTCAGGAAGTTTGCTGCAAAATGAGTTCTGTTTTACTCACAGATATAATTCAAACGGTTTTAGAAACTTGAGAGTGTTTTCTATCCAATAGTAATAATAATATGCATATTGTACGATCTAGAATAGAGTACGAGGCCGTTTAAATTGGGCACGATTTTTTCCAAAGTGGAAATAGCGCCCCCCTATTGACAAGAAGTTTTAACTAGTTTATCTACCTTCAATAAACAGCTAGCTTTCTAGCTAGTTAGCGCCATAGCCAATTTCAACACTTTCTAATATAATATTTGACTAACTCGGAAATATGAAGTTATTTCAGGATGAAACTTAACTTGCTTTGTGACATTATGTTTGTCACGCTCTGACTGGTTTCACCTGTTCCTGTTATTGTCTCCACCCCCTCCAGGTGTCGCTTATTTTCCCCAGTGTATTTATCCCTGTGTTTCCTGTCTCTCTGTGCCAGTTCGTCTTGTATGTTTCCAAGTCAACCAGCGTTTTTCCCATTCCCCATGCTTTTTGCATTCTCCTTTTTCTAGTCCTCCTGGTTTTGACCCTTGCCTGTTTCTGGACTTTGTACCTATGCCTGCCTTGACCACGAGCCTCTCTGTCACTTTGTACATCCGGTACTCTGATCTGGTTTTGACCTTTTTGCCTGTCCACGACCATTCTCTTGCCTACCCCTTTGGATGAATTAACATTGTAAGACTCCAACCATCTACCTCCTGTGTCTGCATTTGGGTCTCGCCTTATGCATTGAGAGTACGAACTGGCCATGTCAGATCCAGCAGACTTGGACCAGCTCTTTGAGCTTCAGTCATCTTCGTTTTCTTCAGACCGATCGAAGATAGAGTATATAATTACGCTAATGTCGGCAAGGGCGCTCTCCTGGGCTACGGCAGTTTGGGAACAACAATCTGCCATTTGCGGTCATTTGGAGGAATTCATGGCAGAGGTGAGAAAAGTTTTTGACTCTCCAGTATCCGTGAGAAAGGCGGCCAGCAAACTGCATGACTTGCGTCAAAACTCCCGTAGTGCGGCAGACTACGCCGTGGACTTTTGCACGTTGGCCGCCGAGAGTGCCTGGAATACGGAGTCTCTTTTCGATACTTTTCTGCACGGATTATCTGAGGAGGTAAAGGATGAGCTAGCTGCTTGGGAACTGCCGGTGGACCTCGACTCTCTTATCGCCTTAACCACTAAAATTGATGGACGCCTAAGGGAACGCAAGACTGAGAGGAGGTCTGGTCTCGGACACACTCGTACACACGATATGGCAGCGTTCACCTCCTATGGAATCCGGAAGTTTCCAAAGGCAGCTCTTCCGAAAGGAGTCGAAGTCACCCGAGCTCTCTCGTGAATCTACGACTGGTGAATTGGATACTCCTGAGCCTATGCAGTTGGGAAGAACTAGTTTGGGAGCGCTCACGGAGGATGAATAATAACTGTTGTCTGTACTGTGGCGGGGCAGGACATTTTATAGCTACCTGCCCTATTAGGAAACCCTTGTCTCTACTGGGTACCAGTACTATGGTGAGTCAGGCTGGGAGTTCCCTAATTCCCATCATCCGCACACCCCTTTTTGCTCTTGTGCTGTGGGGGGACCAATCTAAGTCTCTCCGAGTGCTCATTGACTCTGGGGCTGATGAATGTCTTATGGATTCCACGATAGCTTCGAAGCTTGGTATTCCCACTCAGCCTCTCTCTGTTCCCATGGATGCTAGGGCATTGGACGGACCCTCTATAGGGGAAGTCACCCATAGTACTGTGCCCGTTCAATTACGGGTTTCTGGTAACCACAGTGAGACCATACAGTTCCTCCTCATTGCATCTCCCCATGTTCCGGTTTGTTTTGGGATTTTCCTGGCTACAAAAACACAATCCTGTGATTGACTGGACCACAAGCTCCATCCTGGTTTGGAGCCCTGTTTGCCTTTCCCACTGCCTTCAATCAGCACAGCCTTCCCCAAGTCGTCCTCCTCAGGATGTTAGCAAGACTGTGGATGTCTCTGCTATTCCTACTGAATACCATGACCTCCTGGAAGTGTTCAGTAAGGCAGGTGCTACTTCGCTTCCCCCGCACCGTCCTTATGATTGTGCCATTGACCTTCTCCCAGGCACTACACCACCTCGGGGTCGGTTGTATTCTCTGTCCGGACCAGAGACCAAAGCTATGGAGGAGTACATAGAGGAGTCTCTGGCCACTGGGGCCGTCTGTACTTCTGTATCATATCACTGTCAAATCGTTACCCTCTACCTCTCCTCGACATTTGAACCTCTCCAGGGGGCACCATATTTTCCAAGTTGGACCTTCGGAATCCCTACCACCTGGTTCGGATACGCGAGGAGGATGAGTTGAAGACAGCCTTCAACACAGCCAGTGGACATTATGAGTACCAGGTCATGCCAGTTGGACTCACTAACGCCCCCGCTGTCTTCCAGGCTTTGGTCAATGATGTGCTTCCAGACATGCTAAACCGGTTTCTGTTCGTCTACCTGGACGACATGCTGTTTTTTTCCCGATCTGCCCAAGAACATGTACTCCATGTCAGACAGGTCCTTCAGCGCCTTCTGGAGAACCAATTGTTCATGAAAGCTGAAAAGTGTGAGTTCCACCACTCTTCTATCACCTTTCTGGGATATGTCATTGCTGAGGGCAATCCTCTCCCCAAACCACCTTCTGCCAAGGAGACGGACCAGCTTATGGTGCAGCATGTCTTCCGGATCCAAGGACTCCTGGTAAACATGGTCTCCGATCAGGGTCCTCAGTTCTCATCTCAGTTCTGGAAGGCATTCTGCACCCTTATTGGGTTGTCGGCCAGCCTGTCATCCGGATTCCATCCCCAAACTAACGGTCAGTCGGAGCGAGCCAACCTTAAGGTGCCTGGTCTCAACTAACCCCACTACCTGGAGCCGTCAACTGGTCTAGGTGGAGTATGCCCAGAGCACTCTTCCCAGTTCTGCCATGGGACTCTCCCCTTCCGAGTGCTCCATGGGGTATCAGCCTCCACTCTTCCCTGAACAAGAGCAGGAGGTCAGCGTACCCTCAGCCCAGATGTTTGTCTGCCGCTGTCGACGTACCTGGAGAAGAGCCAGGGCGGCTATTCTCAAGACCAACACCAGGTATCGTTGACAAGTTGGACCGTCGCCGGACCCCAGCTCCCCGCTACCGCATTAGGCAGAGGGTATGGCTTTCCACTCGGGATATGCCGGACTGTCCCCAGTCCGGAGCCTCCAGCGACGGTCCGCAGTCCGGAGCCTCCAGCGACGATCTGAAGTCCAGAGTCTTCAGCGACGAGCTGCAGTCCAAAGTCTCCAGCGGGGTTTCCCAGTCCAGAGCCTCCGGCGACGATCTGCAGTCAGGAGCCTCCAGTGGTGGTTCCAAGTTCAGAGCCTCCGGTGATAATCCACGGTCCGGTGCCTACAGCGACGAAGCCTCCAGCGACGATCTGCAGTCCCCCCTTGATGCGCAGCCTCAGCGGCGTGCCGGCACCGGCCTCGGGGACGATCCGGAGGGCGAGGCGCAGGGCGATCCGGCCGGCGACAGTGGAATTCCTGCAGCAGTTCAGGGTCCAACACATCCGCCACCTGAACCCAGCACCTCTCCTCCGGACCGTACTGAAAGTACAACGCCTCGAATCCAGGATGGAACGGATGGAGTACGCCGGGGCCCCCTCGATGTCCAGAGGGGGCGGAGGAACCTCCCGCACCTCAGACTCCTGGAGCAGACCAGCCACCACCGGCCTGAGGAGAGACACATGGAACGAAGGGTTAATATGGTAATCGGGGGGAAGCTGTAACCTGTAACATCCCTCGTTCACTCTCCTCAGGACTTTAAATGGCCCCACAAACCACGGGGAGGGGCAGGTTTCGGGTCGAGAGCCAGACCCTGTCCCCCGGTGCGAACACCGTGGCCTCTCAGTCCGCGCTGGTCTTTTGGCGCAGCGTGGCCTGCTGGAGGTAACCATGGGAGGCCTCCCATGTCTCCTCCGCGCGCCTGAACCAATCGTCCACCGCAGGAGCCTCAGTCTGACTCTGATGCCACGGTGCCAGAACCGGCTGGTACCCCAAGACACACTGAAAGGGGGAGAGGTTAGTGGAGGAGTGGCGGAGCAAGTTCTGCGCCATCTCTGCTCAGGGCACGAACGCCACCCACTCCCCCGGCCGGTCCTGGCAATAGGACCGCAGAAACCTGCCCACATCCTGGTTCACTCTTTCCACCTGCCCGTTACTCTCGGGGTGGAAACCTGAGGTAAGGCTGATCGAGAACCCCAGACGTTCCATGAACGCCCTCCAAACTCTCGAAGTGAACTGGGGACCTCGATCAGACACTATATCCTCAGGCACCTCGTAGTGCCGGAAGACGTGTGTAAACAGGGCCTCCGCAGTTTGTAGGGCCGCAGTTTGTAGGAGACCGGGCAGAGGGAGGAGACGACATGACTTAGAGAAATGAACCCTAACGACCAGGATCGTGGTGTTTCCCTGTGAGGGAGGAAGATTCGTTAGAAAATCCACCGACAGGTGTGACCAAGGCCGTTGTGGAAGGTAAGGGATGTAGCTTACAACTGGGCAGATGTCTACGAGCCTTACACTGGGCGCACACCGAGCAGGAGGAAACATAAACCCTCACATCCCGAGGCAAGGTGGGCCACCAGTACTTCCCAGTCAGACAGCGCACCGTCCGACCAATCCCCGGATAGATCAACTGGATAGATCAACTGGTCACGGACAGCAGATGGAACGTACTGGCGCCCGACCGGACACTGGAGTGGAGCGGGCTCTGAACGCAACGCCTGCTCAATGTCCGAGTCCAGCTCCCACACAACCGGCGCTAATAGGCAGGAGGCCGGGGGAATGGGAGTCTGATCCATGGGCCGCTCCTCTGTGTCATACAGCCGGGACAGTGCGTCTGCCTTCACATTCTGGGAACTTGGTCTGTAGGACAGGGTAAACACAAAACGGGTAAAGAACATGGCCCACCTTGCCTGACGAGGATTCAGTCTCCTAGCTGCCCGGATGTACTCCAGGTTACGGTGGTCAGTCCAGATGAGGAAAGGGTGTTTAGCCCCCTCAAGCCAATGTCTCCATGCCTTCAAAGCCTTAACCACAGCCAACAGCTACCGGTCCCCCACATCATAGTTCCGCTCCACCGGGCTGAGCTTCTTCGAGAAGAAAGCGGGGCGGAGCTTCGGTGGCGTGCCCGAGCGCTGAGAGAACACGGCTCCTATCCCAGCCTCGGACGCGTCCACCTCCACTATGAACGCCAAAGAGGGATCCGGATGGGCCAGCACGGGAGCCGAGGTAAACAGAGCTCTTAGATGCCCAAAAGCCCTGTCCTCCTCAACCGACCACTGCAGACGTACGGGAGCCCCCTTCAGCAGTGAGGTAATGGGAGCAGCCACCTGGCCAAAACCCAGGATAAATCTCCGGTAGTAATTGGCAAACCCTAAAAATCGCTGCACCTCCTTTACCGTGGTGGGAGTCGGCCAATTACGCACGGCTGCAATGCGGTCACTCTCCATCGCCACCCCTGATGTGGAAATGTGATACCCTAGGAAGGAGACGGCCTGCTGAAAAAACAGGCATTTCTCAGCCTTGACGTACAGGTCATGCTCCAACAGTCATCCAAGTACCTTGCACACCAAGGACACATGCTTGGCGCGTGTAGCAGAGTATATCAGAAAGTCATCGATATACACCACTACACCCTGCCCGTGCAGGTCCCTGAAAATCTTGTCTACAAAAGATTGGAAGACTGATGGAGCATTCATCAACCCCTACAGCATGACGAGGTACTCATAATGCCCTGAGGTGGTACTAAACGCTGTGTTCCACTCATCTCCCTCCTGGATATGCACCAGGTTGTACGCACTCCTGAGATCCAGTTTAGTGAAGAAGCGCACCCCGTGCATTGACTCAATCGCCGTGGCGATAAGAGGTAGCGGGTAACTGTACCTCACCGTGATTTGATTGAGACCTCGATAGTCAATGCACGGGCACAGACCTCCATCCTCGAGGAGGCGGGTGAAGTGGAGGACCGAATGTACCCCTGACGCAGGGATTCGGAGACATGTGTCTCCATAGCCACCGTCTCCGCTTGTGACAGGGGATACACGTGATTCCTGGGAAGTGCAGCGTCTACCAGGAGATTTATCGCACAATCCCCCCGTTGATGGGGTGGTAATTGAGTCGCCAAATCGGCATATTCTGGGGGAATGCGCACGGTGGAGACCTGGTCTGGACTTTCCACCATGGTAGCACCAACGGAAACCCCTAAACACCTCCCCGAGCACTCTCGCGACCACCCCGTGAGAGCTCTCTGTTGCCAGGAAATGGTGGGGTTATGACGCAGGAGAGTCAATGAGGAAGTGACTGATTCTCTCCTCGTGACCCCCCTGCGTCTCCATGGCCAGGGAGATGGTGGCTTCCCTGATTAACCCGGACCCTAATGGTCGACTATCCAGAGCGTGTACAGGTAAAAGTCTAACCGCAGGAATAATGGGGATCCCTAAACTAAGGGCTAACGCTCTGTCGATAAAGTTACCAGCTGCGCCTGAATCGACGAGCGCCTTATGCTGGGAATGCGGGGAAAACTCAGGAAAACAAACAGGTACAAACAGGTCGAGAGGACTCTGGATGAGAGTGGTGCAGACTCACCTGGGGTGACACCAGAGTGCCCTGCCTGCTCCCTCGACTCCCAGAGGGACCAACAAGGCACCGACCGGCAGTGTGCCCTCTGCGGCCACAGATGGTGCACGTGAAGGCCCCTCCTCCAGCCTCCCTACGCACAGCCCCTCCCAGCTCCATGGGCACCGGAGCGGGAGTGCTGGAAGATGGAACCAACAGAGCCCCCTCTGGATGTCCGCGGGTAACCAGCAGGTTATCCAACCGAATGAACAGATCCACCAGTTGGTCAAATGTGATGGTGGCATCCCTGCAGGCCAACTCCCGTCGGACGTCCTCGCGCAGGCTGCATCGGTAGTGGTTAATGAGGGCCCTGTCGTTCCATCCTGCTCCAGCGTCCAATGGCCGGAATTCCAGTGCGAACTCCTGTGCGCTCCTTGTCCCCTGCCTCAAATGGAAGAGCCGTTCCAACGCCACGTCTCCTTCTCCCCATACGGTGTTTGCCCACTCCAGAGCTCTCCCCGAGAGGCATGAGACGAGGGCGGACACTCTCTCCCTTCCCGAGGGAGCTGGGTGAACGGTGGCCAAGTCCATTTGTAGGAGGAACCCCTGGCACTGTGCTGCCGTCCCGTCATACTCCCTGGGAAGGGAGAGACGCATCCCACTGGAACTGGATCCGGACGGGACGGATAGAGGTAACCCCGGGTGCGCTGGTCGAAGTGCTGGAGAGACTTCCTGTCTCTCCCAGCGGTCCATGGTCTGGACAACGCGATCCATCATGGCACCGAGAAGATGCAGCATTGCTGAGTGTTCCTGGACGCCCTCCTCGACTCCTCTGACCGGGGTACCTGCTCCTGCTGACTCCATGGTAAGTGTGTGATTCTGTCAATGTTGTGCGTACTGGGAGTGGAGTCAGGTGCAGGAGAGCAGAGAGTTGTGAACAGGCGCACACTTTATTTAGGCAGGAGAAACCAACAGACGGACGCCACTGCGTCGAAACCTCCATCCAATATGCCAAAGTGCAAAAACGCGCAAACAGTCACAATAATAAAGTACAAACAAATAAACATACCTTGTGAAAAATAAAACACGGAATAAACGCACACCAGAAATAGCGCGTCAAATTACACTTAACACGAAACAATCACACACAAAGACATGAGGGGGAACAGAGGAATAAATACATGTAGTGTGATTGGGGAATGAAAACCAGGTGTGCAGGGAACAAGACAAAACAAATGGATAAATGAAAAATGGAGCGGTGGTGGCTAGAAAGCCGGTGATGTCGACCGGCGAACCCCGCCCCGAACAAGGAGAGGAGCCGACTTAGGCGAAAGTCGTGACATTTTGGAGTGGACCTTTCCATGTGAATATTAATCACCAAAAATTTGAATATTATCTGCCATGACTACAAGGTCCGATAGGAAGTCAGGGAACTCAGTGAGGAATGCTGTATATGGCCCAGGAGGCATACATTTCATGACTAGAAGCTCAAAAGACGAAAACGCAGTAATTTTTTTTATGTTAGCAACACCTCCGCCTTTGCGGGATGTGCGGGGATATGGTCAATAGTGTAACCAGGAGGGGAGGTCTCATTTAACACATTAAATTCATCAGGCTTAAGCCATGTTTCAGTCAGGTCAACTATAACTGCCTTGAAAGCGAGGGATCTAACATTAAGTAGCCTTATTTTGAGATGTGAGATATCACAATCAATTTCAATAATGGACAGTAATGGAGGAAGTCTTTGTTCCAGTGAGATTGCTAAGGAGAACACCGTCATGTTTAGTTTTGCCAAACTTAGATCAAGGCACAGACACGGTCTCAATGGGGATAGCTGAGCTGACTACGCTGATGTAAGGAATTGTAATAGAGACTGAAAACTAGTAATAACTACATTTCAACATAAGCCATATTTTATACAAAAATACACATACTCCTCATTTCTCTTGGACATATGCTGGACTTATTAAGACACCGACTACAGACACACATAATTCCCCTCCCCCATAATAACCACAGAACACTCCCAACACATGCTTGGAGCTCAGGACAAAGAACTGTCTCAGGAACCAATGGAACGTGGACACCAGGCCTGTTCAGGACTACCCAAGACCCAGATCGACCAATCGGAAGGCCAGGCTCGCAGATCTACCTACTTTGCTTATTGTCTATATAATACTGTACGAGTCTTGAAACTTTCTCTTTCCGGACGATTTCATACAAATCAGACAGAAAGAGCCGTGCCGCACGCTTTGCCTAATATCTTTACACTTGAATAAATCTGCCTTATTATACAATTATCCACCTCGTCCTATTGTCTCCTCTTGTTCTCCTGTCAACAGTAAACGTTTTACTAACAAACTTGGTAAGCAGAGGATGGTCAAAACATATTTGAATTCGGCCCAATAGAAAATTCATCGGACAGGAGACGAGAGGGAGAAAGATTCCAGAGGAGAGGTGACTTTTTCGAGGGAGAATCGCGATTCCACCCACCCAGGAAACTGATCAGAGAGCTCGAAACTAAAAAGGTGAGCAGATGCCCGTTTTATCAAAATCTGTATATTGTATTATAGCCAATGACTAAATTATGATCAGGAGTACTTGGGTGAGTGTGAATCGTGTTAAATTTATGTGTAGAATCTAAGGCATTGTGTAAGGATATTTGCGAAGTATAAAATCAAGTTGTATTAGTAATCTGGAACTAGTTGAATTGTTCTTCAACTAGGAGTATCGGGGATAAATCTAAGCTTGACGAAGTGTTGAAATGTAATGTGATTTTGATGAAGTGTTGAAATGTAATGTGATCTGTTCAAGTCGTATTAGTAATCTGGGACTAGTGGAAATGGCACCCCTCTAGGAGCATCGGTGAGAAATCTAAGCTTGGCGTATTGGGATTCAAGTCGCATTAGTAATCTGGGACTAGTTGAAACATTTTTCAACTAGGAGCATCGGTGATAAATCTAAGCTTGAAATAGGAGCAAGGGTATTAAACCTGAAACTCTCCAAATTAATGTGCGTGATTGAGCGTTCCACGAGATCTATTGCTACTAATTAGCTATATGCTAAGTTCAGGCTCCGTTTGTAGTGACCGCCGAGTCAGAATCTGTGTGCCACGGTGAAGCAGCCATTTACGGTTGATGAGTTGACCTGGTTTTCCCCTCTTCTGCTGTTGGTAAATCCTTAAGGGTTAGAATTAATCTGACAATTATTATAGAAGCGCGTGAATTACTAGTATATTGTCCCCAAAGGAAATTTCTGAAATGTTTTGCCAAAGTATTTAATTAATTAAATTAGCGAAAAGCAATAATATTTTTTATTATAAGTACCTAAAACTGTCATTCCAATTATAACAGGAGCGCGTGAATTTATTCGTATATTGTTTCAAAAAGATATAGCTGAAATATTGTTGGAAAACGAAAATAATTCATCGAATACACGGCAATAAAATTCTTTGTCCACGCGAGTCGGACACAAGACTGGGGGAGGTTAGAGGAAGAAAAATACATCGCTGGTTTCGATCAGTGACGGGCTAAAGTATACAAAGATAATAATAGACCCAGACATAGCTTAACGACAAAATAACCACGACTATCGTCCCCAAACACAAATTCAACGAATACTTGGATCAGAGAATGCAGGACAGAAGAGGGGGAGGGGTCCGTCCCATGATGTATCAACCACGTGCGGCCCTTCAACCCGCATACAATCACCCCAATCCAGACCCGAATCAGCAATCACCTCCCCCTTTCCAGGGCATGTCTGACGAATATGCCCCATGGCCCTGAAGCTGCTCACCACTAACCTACACTCATCATTGACCCGGACTACTGAAGCATCAAAGGCTTTTGCACTCTTGAAAACAGATCTCTAAGTGGCAGTAGCCTTAACAGCACCTGACTAAAAAAAACAAGTTCCATCTGGATGTTTCTGAAAAGGAAGGATTTACATCATCCATCCTTTTCCAGAACCTAGAGGGGGAGAGTAGAGTGTTGAGGTATCACTCCTCCAAACTGGGCCACATTGAAGAAGGACAAACCACATGGTCCAGGTATGTGGCTGCAGTGGCAAAAGCTATTGGAAAAACAGCCCACATGATAATGTACCATCCATTGGAAATCCACACCCACATGGGGTTGCAGCATATCTGATGAGCAATGGTTATACACAGATGGATGCCACTATAGAGGAGAAGAAGGGAACATAGCAGCATACACAGTGGTGCAGCAGCTCCCGGATAGATCACATGTGACTTTGGAATCTGGCATCATCACACAACCTGCATCAGCCCAGCTAGCGGAAATCATAGGGTTGACACAAGCTCTGGAAAGAGCTGAAGGGAAGACTGTGAACATCTACACCGACTCAGCTTATGCTCATGGAGCAGTCCATACGAATGGATCACGATGGCTGAGACGCAACTTCATCACCACAGGAAACCTTCCAATCAAACACAAGACACAGATGGAAAAACTGATTAAATCGGTCTCATTACCTGAGAAGGTGGCCATCATGAAATGTAAAGGACACCAACAACTGAAAAACAGAGTCAGCGAGGGAAATGATGCAGCTGATAAAGCAGCCAAGAAAGCTGGCGGATACACCCCGAGACAAATGGTACTACGGACCCAACCAGCTCGGACTGAGCTCACAAAGCAACACATAAAAGAACTCCAGTTCACAGCAGGACCCTATGAACACTCAGTATGGGCATAGAAAGAGGCCACCAAGGGACCTGATGAACTGTGGAGATGCCATGATGGCAGACTAGAGGCCCCAGCAAACCTATGTCCAGAACTAATACGAGAAGCTCATGGGCACACACACGAAGGCAAACTAAAGACTTTACAGAAGGTGTCCCACATCTGGTAGCACCCACACATGAAAGACATGACAGATTTGTGTTGTGACGAGTGTAGCATTTGTGGTAGCCACAATCCAAAGAAACCATACCAAACGCCCATGGGCTCATACCCAGTCCCAAATGCTTGTTTTCAGGACATCAGCATAGATTACACAGATATGGGGAAAGACAATGTGACAAATGGAAAAAGGTACCTGTTAGTTATGGTAGACAGGTTCTCTAAATGGGTTGAGGCAATACCAACAGCAGGGGAGGATGCAAAATAGGTCATTAAGTGGCTGCAAACCGAACTCATGTGTGTTGTTTAATGACAAACGCTCCATGTACCAATAGGGTCGGATGTGTAAATGTCAACTGATTAATGGATGTTGTTTAATGATGGGGTTAGTGTACAGGCCACAATCTCATAAGTCTCGTGGAACGCGCCAATCAAATGTATGTGCAAGTTTGAAGTTGATTTGGGTTAAAGTCCTGCCCCTGGCGTTGCTGGCCATGATAGCCTCTCCAGGTGCAGGCACCCATCTCTCTCCTCATGAGACAATGGCTGGAGGAGTCATGCTGGGTTCACCAGGGGAGGGAGGTCATATGCCCGCCCTTGATGTACAACAAATTGCAATGTTTGATAATTGACGGAACTTTCTGCAGCTCTCTCCACACAGATTCACAAGGTCCAACGGGGAAGCAGAAGGGAGATCTGGCACACGGAAGGTAAAAATTGGTGACTGGGTGGGGTTAATGTCCACAAGAGAAAGTGGCTAGAACCCAGGTGGACTGGACTGTACGAAGTGAGGGAGGTTACTTCACACTCAGTCCAGGTCAAAGGTAAATCAGGCGCACCTTGGCACCACCCCACACATTGCACTCCAGCCCCAATCCCTTCTAGAACACTGACAGAAGTCAGAGCTGATTTAAACAGCTTAAATTCGATTCCAAATGAAGACATTCCTGACTCAGGTGATGCGGCATCAAACTCCGCCTCCCCTGATAAAGGAACCTCGCCCAGTTAGAGGGATATTTCTCCCTCCCTGGGCAAGGCTAGGGATATCTGGCCCCTTATTTGTGATATTCCTACTGATATTTGGGGTGTCCCTGGGCACTTTCACATGGTTAATAGAATAACTATAACCGGATCCCCATGGATGTATGTCACGGACACTCTAGTCTAACTAGGTAATAATAGATTAAAAAAATAAAAATAATTTTATTTTAGAAAACAATAGTTAAAATAAGAAACTAATATGGCTCAAATTGAGAAGGTTGAATAAGAGTGGGTGGAGAGCTGTGCAGAGAATGGACAGAAGATGGCAGTATTGCAGCACCCAATGGTCTCCCAGCCGACTGGTTGAATGCTGGTGACATAATTTTGTTTTTTGGAGTAAACATTAAGGTTAAGGGTTTCCGTGTACCCAGAGATAAGATATCTTAAAAGAATACACTCATATGGGAATAGGAGTTTTACTTTCTGAGTTTTATTTAGGCAAGGGACTTTGAGAAGATAAAGGGTTCTTTTGGTATGTTTAGATATGGAACACGAATGTAGGTGTAACATTTTGACCTGTTTTCTGTTTTCATTGCATTTACCGGCGACTTGATCACTCGCGGGGAAATGTGGTGAGAATAATGAGATTGTGTCATTTGGGATACTAGTTTTGAGGTAAATTGATTATAATAGAGTTTATAACTCTTGACCATAAGGTAGGTTAAGATAGGTTAATTAAGGTTATGTTAGGACTTTAGAGATTGACACTATAAGACCTGTGGTTATTTTTAAATCCATGCAGATAAAGTCAAAACAGTGAGACACTTAGTTAATATTGTAAAGGAACACACAGTTGTTATTGACTATTATTACAAAAAGGCAGACAGATGGGTCTACCCCGCACTGTTGAGACCTTGAAGGTTTGAGAGCAGAGTGGGGAGGGTGGACCAGGAAATGAGCAAGGTAGGCTGTGAAATAAGATAGGAGAGAAAGGGGTTAACATATATAAGCAGCACAGATACATTTCAAAGTAGATAAGTCACTTGACAGAGAATTAGAAAAGAATAGATATGAATGTACGCCAAAGGGAGAATTGGATATGCGGGGAATAAAAGGGACGTTCCTAGAATATGATGTACTAAGTTATTATTTAGAGTAGGTAAGGTTGATACCTGGCCAGAGCCAGGTATCAAACGAAGGAGGGTACATTGTGGACTAGGAAAGGATGGGGCCTATTGGATAATAAACTTATTTAAAATTAAACATTTATAGCTAAAAAAAATAAAATAATTAGGCATAGAAGTTAAATATATAATCAGAAAGAACAAATGAGGAACTGTTTGCTAACCAAACCTGTATGTCCAAGAGTTTATACATTGCAGGTGAATTAAGGGAGAAGGTGAATCACTCGACCTGGGGGCATATCGCACTTGGAGGGTGAGACACACTGACACTGCCGAATGATCACAGAGTTAAGGAGAAGAACCGTTGCTAATAGAGCTCGGGGATCAACTCCTTAATGAAGAATTCCCTGCCCCCGACCTTTCCTCACTGTGTTCGTTCATAGAAGTGAAAGTGTTGCTTGATCTCTGGCTGATGATGTGTTCTCTGGGAGAGGGTGGGGTTTTACAGGACTGCCTGTAGTCCTGAGCTGTCTGATAAGGATATGGTGGGGATGTTACCATCGCAGTGCTGCCAGAACCACCACCAGTTCCAACGGACCAGGGTTCAGCCGGCCTCCTCCACCACTTCAAGACCAAGTCCCACGCCATCACCTAAGCTCTCCAATCTGGTACAGATAATAAATATAAAAGACATCTCAGATAGTGAACATTTGGGGACTGAAACTGTTTATGAGGAAAGGGAGAATATGTGGTTGGCCTACAAAACACTTAATAGAAAGGACTGTGTCGTATGTGGACATGCCAGACCTATTCTGGCTGCTCACCCATTTGTCCTAAGTAATGGGGAAGGTTGGCTGTGCATCCAAATTGAACCCTGTGTAAAACTCTGAGTCTTGTGTTCCCAGAAGTCCCTCCCCAGAAGGACCGTGGGGAGTTAAGGCATATGGGGGACATAACAGCTGTAACACTGGTACAGGTAGAGGTATAGACTATGGAAGGCTCCCTGCTACTACCTGCATCACTAATACCACTATTAACTAGAGGTGTTGCTGATGTATGATGGATGTGTGGACCTGCCAGGCGGTTGACCCCATTTTTGAAAGGAAATTGTCGTTGCTCATGTGCTTTGGCCAGTCTGATACCACCATTGCCTATTATTATAGCTAATCAACTTCTGGGAGCTACACAGGACACAGAGGCTTGGGACCAACCCAGGAGACGGCAGAAACGTGACGCTCCTTGGTCCGAGGATACAGATAACATGCACACCAACCTGTTGGGGGTCCCAATAGGGGTCCCCCACGAATTCCAGACATTAACCAGGAATGATGGCCTGTGGCATCTGATGCCCATCATTGGCCCAGCTATTGTTGATGCTAAAACAAAAGGTCTGGATCAATTATATCTACTATAATTAATGATGATTTGTTAAACACACCCACACAGGACTTACAGGGATGGCTGAACAATTGGATGCTACCTCACAAACCAGTAGACACAATAGACTAACACTGGACATAAGTCTGGCCAACAAGGGAGGTGTAACAGTGTTGCACGTTTGTTCCTAACAATACTAGTCCGGATGGGAGCATTTCAAAAGCTCTGAGTGGGTTGGCAAGGTTATCAGTGGAGATGAAGGGTCTTGCAGGTGTGGAGGAGAGTGGACTGTTCCCCTGGCTGGGTGGTTGTTTTGGTAAGTACACTGCAAGGATGATTACTGGATTTCTGACACTAGTTGTGGTTTTTCATTTCTGTGTTGCCTGTATCATACCTTGTTTGAAGAAGTTTGTTACAGATGTGTAAGGGGCCTCTGGTATGATGCCGTTGCTTGATGCTCCAGTTGGAGAGGCTGATACGAAAACGAGCTTCCGCAGGAGAGTGGGCTGACAGAGGAGGATCCTTGGTTTGCTGTAGATGATGTTGTTGAATGAATAAAAAGTGATGTTTGTCCTCCCTGTTGTGAAGGTTTGAAGTTCCCGGGTGGCGACGAGCCCAGGTTGTATAGAGGGATGGACCGGAGGGTTTAACATATTCTCGTTTTTTGGTTTACTAATGTGTGGTTGGCCACTCCAGGAGTAGTTATTGGAGTGGTCTCCTTTTTGGTCCTTGCTCATTTACGACTCAACTTACATTGATGCTATTGGTGTCCCTAAGGGGTGCCAGATGAATCTAAACTGGTGGACCAAGTGACAGCTGGGTTTGAATCTTCTGTCTGTTGGTGGTGAACAGTTAATAAAAATGTGGACAGAATTAACTACATTAATTTTAATGTCCAGAAACTGGGCAATTGGACTCAACAAGGCTTCGAGGCGGTCCATGGACAATTGGCAGCTACGTCCCTGTCACGTTCCTGACCTATTTATGTTAGTTGTTATGTGTGTTAGTTGGTCAGGACGTGAGGTTGGGTGGGCATTCTATGTTATTTGTTTCTAGGTTGGTTTTGGTTTGCCTGGTATGGCTCTTGATTAGAGGCAGGTGGTTTGCGTTTTCCTCTAATCAAGAGTCATATTTAGGTAGGGTATTCTCACTGTTTGTTTGTGGGTGATTGTCTCCTGTGTCCGTATGTATGTTCGTACCACATGGGACTGTAGCGTTTGTTTGTTTCGTTTCGTTTCGATGTCGTCTGTTTCCTGTACGTAAGTTTATGTTTAGTTATGTAAGTTTATGTTCAGGTTTCGTCAACGTCGTTTTCTTGTTTTGTAGTTTTGAAATTGTTTTGTTTCGTTTCGTGTTGCCATCGTGTTTATAATAAAGATGGCTTATTTCCCACAAGCTGCGTTTTGGTCTGAAGATCCTTCTCTCCTCACCTCATCCGAGGATGAGGAGAGCACCAGCCGTTACAGAATCACCCACCACGCTAAGACCAAGCGGCAAGGGAAAAATAAACGGAGTAAGGGACAGGAGAAAAACAAGGATTTCTGGACATGGGAGCAGATAATGAATGGAGAAGGTCCCTGGGCTAAGGCAGGAGAAAATCGCCGTTCTCAGGAAGAGAGGGAGGCAGCTAAAGCCCAGGAGCGGTGGTTTGAGGAGGCAGCAAGGAGACGTGGCTGGAAGCCCGAAAAGCCATGGGAGCAGCTGGAGGCACTGGGGAGTGCAGAGGCTACCGGAGAGAGGAACCGGAGCTATGAGGGAACGCGTCTGGCACGGAAGCCCGAAAAGCCCGTAAGTAATTCCCAAAAATTTCTTGGGGGGGGGCTAGGAGGTAGTGGGCCAAGGGCAGGTAGGAGACCTGCGCCCACTTCCCAGGCTTACCGTGGAGAGCGGGAGTACGGGCAGGCGCCGTGTTACGCAGTAGAGCGCACGGTGTCTCCTGTACGAGTGCATAGCCCAGTGCGGGTTATTCCACCTCCCCGCACTGGGAGGGCTAGATTGGGTATTGAGCCAGGTGTCATGAGGCCGGCTCAACGCGTCTGGTCTCCAGTGCGTCTCCTCGGGCCGGCATACGTGGCACCTGCCTTACGCATGGTTTCTCCGGTTCGCCTACATAGCCCGGTGCGGGTTATTCCACCTCCCAGCACTGGTCGGGCAACCGGGAGTATTCAACCAGGTAAGGTTGGGCAGGCTCAATGCTCAAGAGTGCCAGTACGCCTCCACGGTCCGGTATTTCCGGCACCACCTCCCCGCCCCAGCCTAGTACCTACAGTGTCTACACTACGCACTAGGCTACCAGTGCGTATCCTGAGCCCTGTTCCTCCTCCACGCACTCTCCCTGTAGTGCGTGTATCTAGCCCGGTGCCTCCAGTTCCGGCCCCACGCACTAAGCTACCAGTGCGTCTCCAGAGCCCTGTACAAGCTGTATCTTCTCCCCCTACTAATCCTGATGTGCTTGTCCTCAGCCCGGCGTCACCAGTGCCGGTACCACGCATCGGTTATAGAGTGGGCTTTGAGAATACAGTGTGCCCTGTCCCTGCTCCCCGCACTAGTAGGAAGGTGCTTGTCATTAGCACGGTGCCTCCAGTTCCGGCACCACGCACCAGGTCTACAGTGCACCGTATCCGGCCAGAGCCATCCGTCTCCCCAGCGCCATCTGAGCCATCCGTCTCCCCAGCGCCATCTGAGCCATCCGTCTCCCCAGCGCCATCTGAGCCATCCGTCTCCCCAGCGCCATCTGAGCCATCCGTCTCCCCAGCGCCGTCTGAGCCATCCGTCTGCCATGAGCCTGCAAAGCCGCCCGTCTGCCATGAGCCTGCAAAGCCGCCCGTCTGCCATGAGCCTACAGAGCCGTCAGCCAGACAGGAGCCGCTAGAGCCGTCAGCCAGACAGGAGCCGCTAGAGCCGTCAACCAGACAGGATCTGCCAGAGCCGGCAACCAGACAGGATCTGCCAGAGCCGCCAACCAGACAGGATCTGCCAGAGCCGCCAACCAGACAGGATCTGCCAGAGCCGCCAACCAGACAGGATCTGCCAGAGCCGCCAGAGAGCCATGAGCAGCCAGAGCCGTCAGAGAGCCATGAGCAGCCAGAGCCGTCAGAGAGCCATGAGCAGCCAGAGCCGTCAGAGCGCCATGAGCAGCCAGAGCCGTCAGAGCGCCATGAGCGTCGAGAGCCGTCAGCCTGCCATGAGCGTCGAGAGCCGTCAGCCTGCCATGAGCGTCGAGAGCCGTCAGCCTGCCATGAGCGTCGAGAGCCGTCAGCCTGCCATGAGCGTCGAGAGCCATCAGCCTGCCATGAGCGTCGAGATTCGTCAGTCAGCCATGAGCTGCCCTTCAGCCTAAAAAGGCTAGATACCCAGAACTGCCCATCAGTCCAGAGCTGTCTCTCTGTCCGGAGCTGCCTTTCAGTCCGGAGTTGCCCCTCTATCCTGATCTCCCTCTCTATCTTTATCTACCTCTATATTCTTATCTATCCCTCTGTATTGATTTATCTCTCTGTCCCGGTGTTGTCCTTATTGGGTATGTTATTAAGAGAATTTTGTGGGAGAGAAAAGAGGGTGGACATTCTTGGAGGGAGGAAGTTAGGATGGATTATGGTGGGGTGGGAACCGCGCCCGGAGCCTGAGCCACCACCGTGGTTAGATGCCCACCCAGACCCTCCCCTAGTCCTTGTGCTGGTGCGTCTGGAGTTCGCACCTTGTGGGGGGGGTACTGTCACGTTCCTGACCTATTTATGTTAGTTGTTATGTGTGTTAGTTGGTCAGGACGTGAGGTTGGGTGGGCATTCTATGTTATTTGTTTCTATGTTGGTTTTGGTTTGCCTGGTATGGCTCTTGATTAGAGGCAGGTGGTTTGCGTTTTCCTCTAATCAAGAGTCATATTTAGGTAGGGTATTCTCACTGTTTGTTTGTGGGTGATTGTCTCCTGTGTCCGTATGTATGTTTGTACCACATGGGACTGTAGCGTTTGTTTGTTTCGTTTCGTTTCGATGTCGTCTGTTTCCTGTACGTAAGTTTATGTTTAGTTATGTAAGTTTATGTTCAGGTTTCGTCAACGTCGTTTTCTTGTTTTGTAGTTTTGAAATTGTTTTGTTTCGTTTCGTGTTGCCATCGTGTTTATAATAAAGATGGCTTATTTCCCACAAGCTGCGTTTTGGTTTGAAGATCCTTCTCTCCTCACCTCCGAGGATGAGGAGAGCACCAGCCGTTACAGTCCCTGATGGCATTTCAAAACAGAATCGCGGTTGATATGTTATTGGCTGAACGGGGGGGGGTCTGTGCAATGTTTGGTGAACAGTGTTGTACTTTCATCCCAATAACACAGCTACGGATGGGAGTCTGACTGTAGCATTGGAGGGACTTCGTACCCTTAATGGTAAGATGAAACAGCATTCTGGAGTGGACACTACTATGTGGGACTCATGGATGGATGCTTTTGGTAAATATAAGACGCTGGTTTCCTCTATCCTAGTATCAATTTCTGTTTTTGCGGCCATTCTTGTACTTTGTGGATGCTGTTGCATTCCATGTGCGCGCACGCTTGCTAGCCGTGTTATAACTGCAGCCATAGACCCTAATCAGGAAAGGGCCCAAATGTTCCCATTGCTTGAGGATGGGGAAGCTGGACCTGTCTATCTATTTGAGGACTAGGATACTTTTATGTTTTTATGTCTTCTGACAAATTTTATCCCTTAGCTTTGTCTTTTTATACTTTTATGTCACGTCTCTTGTGAGACGTGAAGAGAGGGAATTAAAAATTTGTCTTCTGACAAATTTTATCCCTTAGCTTTGTCTTTTTATACTTTTATGTCACGTCTCTTGTGAGATGTGAAGAGAGGGATTTGTAAGGAATTGTAATAGAGACTGAAAACTAGTAATAACTACATTTCAACATAAGCCATATTTTATACAAAAATACACATACTCCTCATTTCTCTTGGACATATGCTGGACTTATTAAGACACCGACTACAGACACACATAATTCCCCTCCCCCATAATAACCACAGAACACTCCCAACACATGCTTGGAGCTCAGGACAAAGAACTGTCTCAGGAACCAATGGAACGTGGACACCAGGCCTGTTCAGGACTACCCAAGACCCAGATCGACCAATCGGAAGGCCAGGCTCGCAGATCTACCTACTTTGCTTATTGTCTATATAATACTGTACGAGTCTTGAAACTTTCTCTTTCCGGACGATTTCATACAAATCAGACAGAAAGAGCCGTGCCGCACGCTTTGCCTAATATCTTTACACTTGAATAAATCTGCCTTATTATACAATTATCCACCTCGTCCTATTGTCTCCTCTTGTTCTCCTGTCAACAGTAAACGTTTTACTAACACTGACTGTGCTAGTGGCAGACTCCACTAAACTGGCAGGCTGGCTAACAGCCTGCACCATATCTCATTGTGGAGTTAGAGCCATGTAGACATGGCTCTAACTCCACAATGAGATAGAGCACCCCTCCAGCTAGGATGGAGTCCGTCACTACTCAGCAAGCCAGGCCTGGTCCTGTTTGTGGGTGAGTCCCAGAAAGAGGGACAATTATCTACAAATTCTATATTTTGGGAGGGGAAGAAAACAGTTTTCAACCAGCGATTGAGTTGTGAGACTGCTGTAGAGCTCATCACTCCCCCTAACTGGGAGGGGGCCAGAGACAATTCCTCGATGCCGACACATCTTTCTACCTGATTTACACTCTGAAGCTATATTGCGCTTGGTGACCTCTGACTGTTTCATCCTAACATCGTTGGTGCTGATGTGGATAACAATATCCCACTCAGAAGTTGTCCGAGCCCTAGAGGCATATGCGACTGGGCGCCGTCTAGTGCCACATTTCTGTAACAACACTGCACCTAATCCTGCTTTAGAGGCATTTGCTGTGACTTTGGTTTTGCACTTTTCATCATTGAACCTCAGTACTGGAGCGTTCATGATTAATGCCTTGAGCTGCTCCAACTCTTTCTGGTGATGACTGTTCCAACACCACTCTGTAGTTTTACACAGTAGACTTCTCATTTGACTCGTTTGATTTGCCAGATTAGGTACATATTTGCCCACATAGTTAACCGTGCCTAAGTATCTAAACTAGAAATTGCTAAACAGAATTATAGAACACTACGTAATAATGCCGTTAAATTAAATCGTAAGAAAAAATGCTTTAATTGATTATAAAAATGATTTTAAAAAAGGAATACAGTTATTGGCTTATGGAATACAGTTATTGGCTTACTTGGTACATCTATCTCATCATGCCCATCTAGTGTGAAGGTTGATGAGAGAACAATAACAAAACCATCTGATATTGATAATCATTTAGCAGATTTTTTTACATTGAAAATGTATTTACTGAGCGATAATGTAAACACCAATTCTTCCAAACAAGCCATTGTCCAGATTTTAGTGCAGCATTTGATTTAGTGGATCATTAAATCATTGACAAAATGATTGCATTATGGGTTTAAAGAGGCATCATTGAATTGGGTACAGTCATATCTAACTGATAGGAAACAGTAAACCTATAATCAATGGGTCGTTTTCTTCCCCTCATGCTTTAAACTGTGGAATACCGCAGGGCAGCTACCTTGGACCATTTCTTTACTTAATATATGCTAACCACCTTTCTTATGTAACTCAAGCTACTATATTTGCAGATGATACTACAAGTTATACAGCAAGACAATCGTTTCAACAGGTACAGCAAACTCTGGGAAATATCAGGGAGTGGGTTTGCCGGAACTAACTAGTTTTGAACACCAACAAAACCAAGGTTAAGTTGGTCTGTTCTACCAGGAAAAGGCCAACACAGCATGGGATACAATTATGGGGGGAGTACAAATTGAGGAAGTGGCAGAAACCAAACTACTAGGAGTGCAGCTAGACAACTGCTTATCATGGTCGTGTCAAATAACTAATTTATGTAAAATATATATATATAATTAACTGCATGCATAATCAGAAGGATAGCTAAATATTTACTGGGAAATAGACAAAAGAACATTTCGATTCAGAACAATAAAGAAATTGAATAATTTATCTGAGCAAACCAGAAACCTTTCAATATATAAATTCAAACAGTACTTTAGAACCATTTAAATATAATATATTGGAAGGTTGTACAGGACTGTGGTAGATGAAGGAATCAATCTACTATTTTAGACTGTTAGAGTATTTATCTGGTCAATATGTCAGTGTGTTATAAGTGAAAATGTGATCATATTACAAACTGTATTTTCATGTTTAAGGACTCTTGGAAGATTAGCCATAATGAGGACAAAAAGATATCCTAATAAAATAAAATCAGTTTAGTGCTCCTGAGTGGCGCAGTGGTCTAAGGCACTACGTCTCAGTGCTAGAGGCATCACTACAGACCCTGGTCTGATCCCGGGCTGTATCACAACCGGCCGTGATCGGGAGTCCCATAGACCAGAGCACAATTTGCCCAGCGTCATCCGGGATAGGGGAGGGTTTGGTCGGGGTAGGCCATAATTGTAAAATAAGAATTTGTTCTTAACTGACTTGCCTAGTTAAATCAAATAAAAAATGAATGTACACTTTTGTACCTGGCACACTCAAATATCTGTTGGACTGTCCTATGAAAGACTTCTGTTGCTGAAGTGAGACCAAACAGGAGCCTTTTAAATGAGTACCTACCAAAAGGAGCATTGAAAGTACAAAGCCTTGTACTCTCCTTGTCTAGACTGATCTGCCAAAACCCTGAGGAGGCGTCTAGCTTTGAGAAGTATTTATCCCCTAATATGTCCCCAAATATCTCCCCTCTGGTAGGCAGCTGAAAGTGTTCCTTTTTACATACTTGTTCAGCTCTTTTGGATCCATACACAGTCTGGACAAGCCATCTTTCTTGTGAACTATTACTAGTGAGTGGACCCATTCAGTAGGCTCTTCTACTTTGTCGAGGATATCTAAGGACTCTAGCCTCAGTAGCTCTGCTTTACGCTTGTCTCTTCGCGATAATGGTACCTTTCTAGGTGCATGGATCACTGGTCTAGAGTATTTGGCTGCTCTAACCTTGAGTTTTCCTATTCCCTGAAAAACATCAGCATATGCATCCTCAACATTAGTCATTTCACCATTCACTGTATGAACCCGTTTCACTAGACCCAGTAAGTTACATGACTTGAACCCAATGATGGGTGTTTTTTCTCCCTTTACTATGACAAACCTAACCTTGTGAGATTCATCATCGACCTCCAGCACCAATGTGCATGTGCCTGAAGTGGCAATTGCTTCACCCCTGTAAGCTTTCAGTCTTATCCTTTGTTTTGTTTTCACCACTGGTTTTACCTGTAACCGTAACGATTCAGCCTCCGGAATGATGTTGACGTCGGTCCATTACTCGTGTAGGTAGCAGTCCAATCCTTGTCTGGTCCTGCAAGTGCGACTGTTCCCACAAAGAGGTCATCCAAAGACCCCTCACAGTACTCGTTGTCACTGCTGTTGTCCTGGTCCTCATTGACACAGTGTACTGTATTTTGTTGTCTCTGCTGCATGCATTTGAGTGCGAAGTGGTTCCACAGTTTTAACACTCTTTTCTATATACTGGGCACTGGCGAGGTCTGTACTCTCCTCCGCAGCTGCCTGCACGAGTGCTGGTTCCCTGATGTGCGCTGCTGACTGCTGTCGGTGCTGTCCTTTGAAGTTATCAATTTAGCTGTAGCTCTTCCTTTGCTAACATACTCCACTTTTCATACTGTGTCAATACAAACACCACTGTCCCTGGACCGTATGCAACTCTGAGTCACCTGTCTAGCTTGACACATCTGTATTGCTCTTTATAGTGTCAATTCATTCTCACCAATTACCTTGTCTCTCAGCCCATTGTCTCTCACCCCCATGACAATTCTATCTCGTATCAGCGAGTCTGCAATTTGACCGAAATTACACGACTGACAGTTCAGTGTCAAGTCCATAATAAATTCCTCAACAGTCTGTTTCATTCTGACATACAGTACGAGTCAAAGGTTTGGACAAACCAACTCATTCAAGGGTTTTTCTTTATTTGTACTATTTTCTACATTGTAGAATAATAGTGAAGACATCAAAACTATGAAGTAACTGTCACGCCCTGATCTGTTTCACCTGTCCTTGTGATTGTCTCCACCCCCTCCAGTTGTCGCTGATTTTCCCCAGTCTATTTATCCCTGTGTTTCCTGTCTCTCTGTTCCAGTTCGTCTTGTATGTTCTTCCACGTCAACCAGCGTTTTTCCCGTTCTCCTGCTTTTTGCTATTCTCCTTTTCCTAGTCCAGCCGGTTTTGACCCTTGCCTGTTTCTGGACTCTGTACCCGCCTGCCTGACCATTCTGCCTGCCTTGACCACGAGCCTGTCTGCCACTCTGTACCTCCTGGACTCTGATCTGGTTTTGACCTTTTGCCTGTCCACGACCATTCTCTTGCCTACTCCTTTTGGATTAATAAACATTGTAAGACTCCAACCATCTGCCTCCTGTGTCTGCATCTGGGTCTCGCCTTGTGTCATGATAGTAACACATATGGAATCTTGTAGTAACCAAAGAAGTGCTAAACAAATCAAAATATATTTTTAATTCTTCGAAGTTACCACCCGTTGCCTTCACAGCTTTGCACACTCTTGGCATTCCTCAACCAGCTTTATAAGGTAGTCACCTGGAATGCATTTCAATTAACAGGTGTGCCTTGTTAAAAGTTAATTTGTGGAATTTCTTTCCTTCTTAATTCGTTTGAGCCAATCAGTTGTGTTGTGACAAGGTAGGAGTGGTATACAGAAGATAGCCCTATTTGGTAAAAGACCAAATCCATATTACTGCAAGACCAGCTCAAATAAGCAAAGAGAAATGACAGTCCATCATTACTTTAAGACATGAAGGTCAGTCAATACGGTAAATGTCAAGAACTTTTGAAGTTTCTTCAAGTGCAGTTGCAAAATCCATCAGGCTCTATGATGAAACTGGCTCTCATGAGGACAGCCACAGGAAAAGAAGTCCCAGAGTTACCTTTGCTGCAGAGAATAAGTTAATTAGAATTAACTGCACCTCAGATTGCAGTCCAAATAAATGCTTCACAGAGTCCAAGTAACAGACACATCTCAACATCAACTGTTCAGAGGAGACTGCGTGAATCAGGCCTTCATGGTTGAAATGCTGTGAAGAAACTACTACTAAAGGACACCAATAATAAGAGACTTGCTTGGGCTAAGAAACACAAGCAATGGACATTAGACTGGTGGAAATCTCTCCTTTGGTCTGATGAGTCCAAATGTGAGATTTTTGGTTCCAACCGCTGTGTCTTTGTGAGACGCAAAGTAGGTGAACAGATGATCTCCACATGTGTGCTTCCCGCCGTGAAGCATGGAGGAGGAGGTGCTTTGCTGGTGACACTGTCAGTAATTTATTAAGAAACCAAGGCACACTTAACCAGCATGTTTACTACAGCATTCTGCAGCGATACGCCATCACATCTGGTTTGCACTTAGTGGGACTATCATTTGTTTTTCAACAGGACAATGACCCAAAACACACATCCAGGCTGTGTAAGGGCTATTTGACCAAGGAGGGTGATGGAGTGCTGCATCAGATGACCTGGCCTTGGGATGAGTTGGCCCGCAGAGTGAAGGAAAAGCAGCCAACAAGTGCTCAGCATATGTGGGAACTCCTTCAAGACTGTTGGAAAAGCATTCCTCATGAAGCTGGTTGAGAGAATGCAATGGGTGTGCAAAGCTGTCATCAAGGCAAAAGGTGGCTACTTTGAAGAATCTAAAATCTAAAATGTATTTAGATTTTTTTAACACTTTTTTAGTTACTACATGGTTTCATATTTGCTATTTCATAGTTTTGATGTCTTCACTATTATTCTACAATGTAGAAAATAGTAAAAATAAAGAAAAACCCTTGAATGAGTAGGTGTGTCCAAACTTTTGACTCGTACTGTATACTGTTGAAAACATACCTTTCAAATGTCTAATTTCTTCTGGCAGTACAAAAATACAGAAATTTGGCTAATACCAGCTCATAATCTGCTTGCTATTCATCCATTAGCTGAAAGCTGTTGTAGACATCAATGGTGTCTGAGACAGCTACTGTGAGAAACAGTTTCACCTTCTGTGCGTCGTCTTTTTCATCCGCTCCTATCGCCGTCAGATAGAGGGTGAAACGCTGCTTGAACCACTTCCATTGCCCTTCAACATTGCCGTTAAGTTTCAGGTCTGTTGGAGGCTTTAGCACACTCCGTTAGTTCCGGCGTGGTTATTTTACCTCAGTCTCGTTAGCCCAGTGACTAGTTAGCTAATGTTAGCTAAAGTTAGCTAGTTGACGTGAAGCATCTTGGCACCGTTCAGCATTTTCAACCAAAACTGATGGATGAGTCAAAGGCGAGTTCTGTCACTCCTGGTACCATGTTGTATATCTTTCTTGTCTAAGAAATACTAAAGAAAACAACTGTTCTTTAAAACAAAAGTTATTCTTTATTGAAGTTAACAGGAGTCATACAAGCATCGTGCATTTAGTTGGGATCTCCCACTCCTCTGCGCGTCCCCCTGAGTGGTCACATGGCCTCAGATACAAAATGCCACACCAATGAAAACTAGTTTGAAAATTCAAACATATTTTATGGTTGACAACGTGACTGAGCGGGGCAGATTACTTAAGCAATAATGCCTGAGAACTTGGGAACTACAGTGGGGCAAAAAAGTATTTAGTCAGCCACCAATTGTGCAAGTTCTCCCACTTAAAAATATGAGAGAGGCCTGTAATTTTCATCAACTATGACAGACAAAATGAGAAGAAAAAAATCCAGAAAATCACATTGTAGGATTTTTAATGAATTTATTTGCAAATTATGGTGGAAAATAAGTATTTGGTCAATAACAAAAGTTTATCTCAATACTTTGTTATATACCCTTTGTTGGCAATGACAGAGGTCAAACATTTTCTGTAAGTCTTCACAAGGTTTTCACACACTGTTGCTGGTATTTTGGCCCATTCCTCCATGCAGATCTCCTCTAGAGCAGTGATGTTTTGGGGCTGTTGCTGGGCAACACAGACTTTCAACTCCCTCCAAAGATTTTCTATGGGGTTGAGATCTGGAGACTGGCTAGGTCACTCCAGGACCTTGAAATGCTTCTTACGAAGCCACTACTTCGTTGCCCGGGCGGTGTGTTTGGGATCATTGTCATGCTGAAAGACCCAGCCACGTTTCATCTTCAATGCCCTTGCTGATGGAAGGAGGTTTTCACTCAAAATCTCACGATACATGGCCCCATTCATTCTTTCCTTTACACGGATCAGTCGTCCTGGTTCGTTTGCAGAAAAACAGCCCCAAAGCATGATGTTTCCACCCCCATGCTTCACAGTAGGTATGGTGTTCTTTGGATGCAACTCAGCATTCTTTGTCCTCCAAACACGACGAGTTGAGTTTTTACCAAAAAGTTCTATTTTGGTTTCATCTGACCATATGCCATTCTCCCAATCTTCTTCTGGATCATCCAAATGCTCTCTAGCAAACTTCAGACGGGCCTGGACATGTACTGGCTTAAGCAGGGGGACACGTCTGGCACTGTAGGATTTGAGTCCCTGGCGGCGTAGTGTGTTACTGATGGTAGGCTTTGTTACTTTGGTCCCAGCTTTCTGCAGGTCATTCACTAGGTCCCCCCGTGTGGTTCTGGGATTTTTGCTCACCGTTCTTGTGATCATTTTGACACCACGGAGTGAGATCTTGCGTGGAGCCCCAGATCGAGGGAGATTATCAGTGGTCTTGTATGTCTTCCATTTCCTACTAATACTTTTTTGCCCCACTGTATATGGGATAAATGAAGACTTCTGTACATTACCTTGGAAATAATGGAGGACGCAGCGGGACGAGGCGGAGCCAAGTACATTTTTCTAAGGTAATGTAAGGGTGTTTATGTCGCTTATACTACAGTTGCAAAAGAAAACCATACTAAAGCACACATTTACTGATTTTCATAAGTGAATTCATACTCAAATTTTGGTTGTAAAATAACCCACGGACACTAGAGCTTCTGTACAGCTTTAACAGGAAGCTAATAAAGAGGCTAACCGGATGACAAACCTTTATTACTGCCTTAAGATAATCTGTCCTCACCTCCTAACCTCAACACATTACTTCATCTAATCCACAGATGTCCATTGTTTTTCTTCCGAGAACCATTCACTTCTGACATAACCCAGTCTCTTTCATTCCTATCATTCATTTACTATCTCAATGATCAAAGTTTAGCCGATTCCAACAGTATAGACACGATCCAGTCGTTCGTTCGATTAGTTTGATATTTATGTTGCCAGGCTCAGTGGCAATGTTCTCATCCCTTGCTCGAAAGCTAGCCAGCCAACTAGCTAACGTTACGGCTACACAGTCACGACCTCTGCAGCCAGAATAACAGTGTAACCGATGTGAAATGGCTAGCTAGTTAGCGGGGTGCGTGCTAATAGCGTTTCAATCGGTGACATCACTCGCTCTGAGACCTTGAAGTAGTTGTTTCCCTTGCTCTGCAAGGGCCTTGGCTTTTGTAGAGCGACAGGTAACGATGCTTCGTGGGAGGCAGTTGTTGATGTGTTCAGAGGGTCCCTGGTTTGAGCCCAGGTAGGGGCAATGAGAGGGACGGAAGCAAAATTGTTACAACAGCAAAGTTAATTTGTTTAAGCTGTTTATCCCGGTTATACCGCAGTTACCAAAGAAAACAATAGTAAGCACACATTTACCGTTACAAAAAAAAATGTTTTGATATTTTAATTTATATAAGCAAATTCATACTTTCTCATCTTTTGGTTGCTAGAGATGCGACCCAGACGTTCTTCCGATTAGTTCAATATTTATGGACACGACCCAGTTGCCTCGTTCTTTATGTTCCGTTGCCATGTTCGCTGGCAACGTTCTTATCCCTTGCTTGCTAGCTAGCCAGCTAGCTATAGCTAATACAGTCACGACCTCTGCAGCCAGAATAACAACAAAGTAGCTGTTTTCTATTGACGTTAATTTGGATACATCCATAACAATGAACTGATAATGGCCGATTATGCCTGGTATTGTCACGTTCCTGACCTGTTTTCTGTTGTTTTGTATGTGTTTAGTTGGTCAGGGCGTGAGTTGGGGTGGGTATTCTATGTTGTGTGTCTAGTTCCTCTGTTTCTGTGTTCAGCCTAATATGGTTCTCAATCAGAGACAGCTGTCAATCGTTGTCCCTCATTGAGAATCATATATAGGTGGCTTGTTTTGTGTTGGGGATTGTGGGTGGTTGTTTCCTGTCTCTGTGTTTGTGTTCTGCACCAGCTAGGACTGTGACGGTATGTTCTTTTGTTATTTTGTATAGTGTATTGTTTTGTTTTGATTAAATTCATTATGGAAAATTACTACGCTGCGTATTGGTCCTCTGATCCTTCTCGCCTCTCCTCGTCTGAGGAGGAGGACGACTTAGACTGCCGTTACAGTTATAGCGAGAAAAGTTTCCCTTCTCATCAGGACACTCAACAAGGGGATCGCATTACATATCAAACACTAGGTAGACGCTAGCTAAATAGTTTGTTGCTAGCAAAACCTGCCAAAATGACAACAAAATAAAAAAAATATCAGTTGCTGAAAACAGCTGGTCAAACTACACTGAAGAACAATATAAACGTGTGTTGGTCCCATATTTCATGAGCTGAAATAAAAGATCCCAGAAATGTTCCGAAATTAGTTTACATCCCTGACTGGTGTGGCATATCAAGAAGCTAATTAAACAGCACGATCTTTACACAGCCCTTAACATGGAGAACAGAAAGCACTGGAGTGCCATTTTAGCTGGCAACGATGGGAGTGTGATGTCCCATTCTCCGCCAAAAAAGAGGCAAACACTGGATGTCACGAACCAGCACCAGGACGATAGACAGTTCTTCCACTCAACGGAAACCTCACCATTAACATCACCAACTAGGTTGGTTAGCTTGGACTCACCAACCATAATATGTTGCCATAGCCGAGGGAAGTAGGGGTGCTGAGGGTGCTGCAGCACCCTCTAAAAACGTATATATGAATTTTTTTAAATAATAAAAAAACAATATAAAAAAATCCATTATATTGTTTTTTTATTGTTTTTATTTTTATTTAAATTTTATCCCCTTTTCACCCCAATTTTTCGTGGTATCCAATCGCTAGTAATTACTATCTTGTCTCATCGCTATAACTCCCGTACGGGCTCGGGAGAGACGAAGGTCGAAAACCATGCATCCTCCAAAGCACAACCCAACCAAGACTGCTTCTTAACAC
Source organism: Salvelinus fontinalis (assembly GCF_029448725.1). Taxonomy (NCBI): domain Eukaryota; kingdom Metazoa; phylum Chordata; class Actinopteri; order Salmoniformes; family Salmonidae; genus Salvelinus; species Salvelinus fontinalis. The sequence goes on from NC_074688.1 coordinate 1,667,795, forward strand.
AGCGCGCCTCCAACCCGGAAGCCAGCCGCACCAATGTTTCGGAGGAAACAACGTGCACCTGGCCCCCTTGGTTAGCGCGCACCATGACGAGCCTTTCAAAGCACTTCATGGCTACAGACATGAGTGCTATGGGTCGGTAATCGTTTAGGCAGGTTACCAAAGTGTTCTTGGGCACAGGGACTATGCTGGTCTGCTTAAAACATGTTAGTATTACAGACTCGGACAGGGAGAGGTTGAAAATGTCAATGAAGACACTTGTTGGTCAGAGCATGCTGACCAACTGTGTGACATAATTGGTCAGCGCATGCTCGCAGTACACGTCCTGGTAATCCGTCTGGCCATGCGGCCTTGTGAATGTTGACCTGCTTAAAGGGCTTACTCACATCGGCTGCAGAGAGCGTGATCACAGTCTTCCGGAACAGTTGGTGCTCTCATGCATGTTTCAGTGTTATTTGCCTCGAAGTGAACTACTAGAGGTAGTTTAGCTCGTCTGGTAGGCTTGTGTCACTGGGCAGCTCTCGGTTGTGCTTCCCTTTGTTGTCTGTAATGGTTTGCAAGCCCTGCCACATCCGACGAGCGTCAGAGCCGGTGTAGTACGATTCGATCTTAGTCCTGTATTGACGCTATGCCTGTTTGATGGTTCATCGGAGGGAGTAGCAGGATTTCTTATAAAATCCTGCTGCCGCTCCTTGAAAGCGGCAGCTCTAGCCTTTAGCTCAGTGCGGATGCTGCCTGTAATCCATGGCTTCTGGTTTGGGTATGTACGTACAGTCACTGTAGGGACGACGTCATCAATTCACTTGTTGATGAAGCCAATGACCGATGTGGTGTACTCCTCAATGCCATCGGAGGAATCCCGGAACATATTCCAGTCTGTGCTAGCAAAACAGTCCTGTAGCTTAGCATCTGCTTCCTCTGACCACTTTTTTATTGATCTTGTCACTGGTGTTTCCTGTTTTAATTTTTGCTTGTAATAGTTTTTTGGGGTTTTTTTTACCTTTATTTAACTAGGCAAGTCAGTTAAGAACAAATTCTTATTTACAATGACGGCCTACCAAAAGGCCTCCTACGTGGACGGGGGCCTGGGATTAAATAAAAATACAATATAAATATGGGACAAAACACACATCACAACAAGAAAGGCACAACACTACATAAAGAGAGACCTAAAACAACAACATAACAACAAAACATGACAACACAGCATGGTAGCAACACACCATAACAATAACATGGTAGCAGCACAAACATGGTACAAACATTATTGGGCAAAGTAAACAGCACAAAGGACAAGAAGGTAGAGACAACATTACATCATACGAAGCAGACACAACTGTCAGTATGAGTGTCCATGATTGAGTCTTTGAATGAAAAGATTGAGATAAAACTGTCAGTTTGAGTGTTTGTTGCAGCTCGTTCCAGTCGCTAGCTGCAGCGAACTGAAAAGAGGAGCGACCCAGGGATGTGTGTGCTTTGGGGACCTTTAACAGAATGTGACTGGCAGAACGGGTGTTGTATGTGGAGAATGAGGGCTGCAGTAGATATTTCAGATAAGGGGAGTGAGGCCGAAGAGGTTTTTATAAATAAGCATCAACCACTGGGTCTTGCGACGGGTATACAGAGATGACCAGTTTACAGACGATTGCAGTGATGTGTCCTATGAGGAGCATTGGTGGCAAATCTGATGGCCGAATGGTAAAGAACATCTAGTCGCTCGAGAGCACCCTTGCCCGCCGATCTAGTTTGGCAGCTTGGTGAAAGAGGAGCGATTACGATAGAGGAAACCATGTCTAGATTTAACTTTAGCCTGCAGCTTTGATATGTGCTGAGAGAAGGACAGTGCACAGTCTAGCCATACTCCCAAGTAGTTGTATGAGGTGACTACCTCAAGCTCTAAAACCTCAGAGGTAGTGATAACACATGTGGGAAGAGGGGCATTCTTCTCAAACCACATGACCTTTGTTTTGGAAGTGTTCAGAACAAGGTTAAGGGTAGAGAAAGCTTGTTGGACACTAAGAAAGCTTTGTTGTAGAGTATTTAACACAAAATCTGTGGAGGGGCCAGCTGAGTATAAGACTGTATCATCTGCATATAAATGGATGAGAGAGCTTCCTACTGCCTGAGCTATGTTGTTGATGTAAATTAAGAAGAGCGTGGGGCCTAGGATTGAGCCTTGGGGTACTCCCTTGGTGACAGGCAGTGGCTGAGACAGCAGATTTTCTGACATTATACACTGCACTCTTTGAGAGAGGTAGTTAGCAAACCAGGCCAAAGACCCCTCAGAGACACCAATAGTCCTTAGCCGGCCCACAAGAATGGAATGATCTACCGTATCAAAAGCTTTGGCCAAGTCAATAAAAATAGCAGCACAATATTGCTTAGAATCAAGGGCAATGGTGACATCACTGAGGACCTTCAAGGTTGCAGAGACACATCCATAACCTGATCGGAAACCAGATTGCATACCCAAGAGAATAGTATAGACATCAAGAAAGCCAGTCAGTTGATTATTGACACGTTTTTCCAACACTTTTGATAAACAGGGCAAAATAGAAATAGGCCTATAACAGTTAGGATCAGCTTGATCTCCCGCTTTAAATAAAGGATGAACTGTGGCTGCATTCCAAGCAATGGAAACCTCCCCAGAAAGGAGAGGCAGGTTATAAAGGTTGGAGATAGGCTTTGCCACCCCTCATAGCCTGGTTCCTCTCTAGGTTTCTTCCTAGGTTTTGGCCTTTCTAGGGAGTTTTTCCTAGCCACCGTGCTTCTACACCTGCATTACTAGCTGTTTGGGGTTTTAGGCTGGGTTTCTGTACAGCACTTCGAGATATTAGCTGATGTACGAAGGGGTATATAAAATAAACTTGATTGATTGATTGATTTGCGATGATGTTATCAGAATGTTAGGGGACAGGGAATCCCAAGAAAGACATACATACCTTATATGTTGTAAAACGTATTGATCAACCATACAAAGTGATTAAATGTAATAGTAAGGTGGTGAAATATGATTGTATGTAAATATGTGAATATACCTTAACCTTAAAGAAGAAAGGGTCTAAACCATCTCTGACCCAGATGGTTCTTTGGGGTCAAGTTTAAGGAGCTCCTTTAGCACCTCGGACTCAGTGACTGCCTGCTGGGAGAAACTTTGTAGCGGGGCAGGGGAAAAAGAGGGAGAAGCATTGGGGATAGTCACATTAGAAGGGTTGGGAGATGAGGAAATGCTGGACGGGCAAGGAGGCAGGAAATAGGAATAGGAATCATGACTTAATGAAGTGATGATTAAAGAGCTCAGCCATCTGCTTCTTGTCATTAACAACCACATCATCAACATTAAGGGACATGGGCGGCTGTGAGGAGGAGGGTTTATTCTCCAGGTCTTTAACCGTTTTCCAGAACTAAGCAGGAATGAGGAGGATAGAATTATGGTCAGATTTGCCAAATGGAGGGCGAGGGAGAGCTTTGTATGTGTCTGTGTGTGGAGCATAGGTGGTCCAGAGTTCTTTTTCCTCTGGTTGCACATTTAACATGCGGATAGAAATTTGGTAAAACGGATTTAAGTTTCCCTGCATTAAAGTCCCCGACTACTAGGAGCGCCTCCTCTGGGTGAGCGTTTTCTTGTTTACTTATGACGGAATACAGCTCATTCAATGCTGTCTTAGTGCCAGCCTCTGACTGTGGTGGTATGTAAACAGCTACAAAGAATATAGATGAAAACTCTCTCGGTAGGTAGTGTGATCTACAGCTTATCATGAGATAGTCTACCTCAGACGAGCAATAGCTTGAGACTTCCTTAGATATCGTGCACCGGCTGTTGTTTACAAAAATACATAGGCCGCCGACCCTTGTCTTACCAGACGCCGCTGTTCTTTCCTGCCGGTACATCGTATAACCAGCCAGCTGTATGTTGATGTTGTCATCATTCAGCCACGACTCCGTGAAGCATAAGATGTTACAGTTTTTAATGTCCCATTGGTAGTTTAATCTTCCGCATAACTCGTCAATTTTATTGTCCAAAGATTGCACATTTGCTAGCAGAATGGAGGGAAGTGGGGGTTTATTCGATTACCTACAAATTCTCAGAAGGCAGCCTGACCTTCGCCCCCTCTTTCTCCACCTCCTCTTCACACAGATCATGGGGATTAGGGCTTGTTCCCGAGGAAGCGGTGTATTCTTCGCGTCGGACTCGTCTGTGTCGTGAATGGAAAAAGAGGATTCTGCCAGTCTGTGGTGAGTAATTGCATTCCTGTTGTCTAGAAGTTATTTTCGGTCATAAGAGACGGTAGAGGCAACATTATGTACAAAAACAGGACAAAGATAAGTTGCAAACAACGCAAATAAACAAACAAAAAACAATCGGCTGGGGCCACGTAAAACTTCTGCCATCCTCTCCGGCGCCATTTTTCAACAACACAACAAGATGCAACAATTTAAGTTTTTCTGTCAATGAAGTATGCTCTCAATTTTATAGGAGTGACGGCAAATCCAAGCTGGCTTCCCATGAAGGCAAGAGAAGCCAGCAAGCATCTGGCCTCCCTTGACTAAAAAAATTATACAAAATTATTCAATCAGTGTTGAGCTAAAGTGAGCGAGCTCAACTGTGAATGGTCCTGGCGCACCAAAAAAAAGTGTCAATGGAAGCCAGCTTGGATTTGGCATCACTCCTATCACTCCTACCATTGAGAGCATACTTCATTGACAGAAAAACTTGAATTGTTGCATCTTGTTGTGTTGTTTTCCTCCAGTGGCTAGCTAGCCAGCTATCTAAAATTGGCCCTTTCCTAAATTAGCCAAGGATGGAGATAGGGATTTGGACTTGTGATTTTACTTAATTCTTTGTACTAGCCAATGATTATAACAGCGATTCTGATCCAACAATTAATTCATACATTGATGTGCCCCTTGGCCTGAGAGGATGGAAGTTCAATATGTAGCTAGATGTAGAAGGCTAATGTTAACTAGCTAACATTGCCCATGAATGGAAGTTAGGCTAGCGAGCAAGCATTTTAGCCAGGTAGCCTAGTAACAACAAAAATTCTAAGTGTGTACTGTATGACAGAGTGATAGACTGATTCGTCAACATGAAAGAGAGGAGGATGACATTGGCGTTTCTCTACAAGGAGGGTGAGTCCACATGTTTTTCTACTTGCACAAACATGTATGCACACACACATAGAAATCAGAACCATAGACAGCCACATTATATTTAGCATACGTTGACTGGACTAAATTGTTTTTGGTGTATTTTAGTTGCCACTGTATTAGACTAAGCAGACATGATTTGATGATGTTGAAATGGTGCTGGAATAGTGAAGGTAGCTCCTGTTTTCTTTGCAACTTGTGGTAACTCTATATGCTTCTACATCAATAGTTGTTTAGTGGTCAAAAAATGGCAGAAACATTTGTGTTTCGGGACCATGCTGTGTAGGTCATGTAACTGTTACTGTACATGCAATTTGCTTTCTGGACTTCACCGGACAGTTTGCTATGCGGCTTTGTGATAAAAACCAAGGTGTGGTTGAATTTATTCTGCCACTGCGTCTTCTTATTGTCTCGGCATTTAAGCCTATATATCACGGCATATGAATTAACAGGTTATAGAGACAATCACTTTAATAAATAATGATTTCATAAATATACAATAGGCCGACATGGGCCGCACTGTGATGGTTAATGAATGCATAGAATTCTTCGACATCTCCAGTAAGAACTGTGGAAAGCAATCGCCCGAAGCAGTTGGCGACAGCCAATAGGAGCCACAATGTAAGGAGCCAGCGAAAAGACCGCTGATCAAAACTGACCAGCATCGTCCCCATTACCGTTCTCTTAGCAGCAGGATATAATGCTGGCAGCACGATCTCAGGATGCAACATTTAAAAATATATAATAAGAGTCCCCCTACAAAGAAAAGCTAAACTTTGGGAATATCGACACTGGCCAAGTGTGAGGTGTGTGCAAAATGTCAACCTTGTCATCCTGAACCAATGATGGCAATGGCGCTGCCAAAACGGCCATGGCAAAAGGTAGGGGAAGATATGTTCTATTGGAAAAATGACACTTATCTGCTAGAGGTAGATTACTATTCAAGATACATTGAAATAGCAAAGACACCCATAATAACCACACCAGATGGGGTTATCAGTACATTTTTGGTTACAGATAACGCTGTTCTCCACGAGCTCCTTTTCTGCTTTCCCCACAGAATATGACTTCACACATGTGACCAGTAGCCCCTACCATGCACAGAGCAACTGTGAGGCAGAAAGAGCTGTGAAAACAGTCAAAGGACTGCTGAAAAAAAACAAGGATCCATACAGGACTCTGTCAGCTTACAGAGTTACACCACTGCATCATGGGCTGTCACTTGCCGAGCACCTGATGGGCAGGAGGCTGCACGCCCCATTGCCTGTCTCGCCGGCTCAGCTTAAATCTCAACGACCTAACAGGAAGGCCTTGGCTGAGAGGGACAAACGGCTGAAGCAAACACAAACTGGAGACTTTAATCAGAGACACCGTGCTACGGAGAGACCAAAGTTTACAGAAGGCCAATGTGTGTGGACTACAAACTCAAAGACACCAGCAATAGTGCTGAGGAAAGCGGATGTCCCACGCTCCTACGTGGTGGACACAGACTCAGAAGAGGTACGGAGGAACAAAACATACCTCAGAGCTCTTCCAGATCTACCAGCCACACAGGCTGAGGAGGCCACAGACAACGCACAAAAAGAGGCGGAAGGAGAGAATGATCACAGAGCCACAAGCTCGCCCAAAAAGCATTCTCACAGAGCCACAAGCTCACCCAAAAAGCATTCTCACAGAGCCACAAGCTCGCCCAAAAAGGGATGTGAAGCCACCAGAGTGGCTGAAAGACTATGTCACATGAATAGAATACATATTGTTTGGGACCATACCCAGCAAAAAGAGACTGTGTAATTTAATGCTTTCATACTCATTCAGAATGTGAAGTAGCATGTTAAGAGAATAATACTGGTTCCAAATTATATTTCAGTTGTTCGTCAGTGGTTATGAATGTTGAATTCTTCTTCATTGGAGAGGGGAAGATGTAGTACAATGCCCATTCTTATCATGTAGGATTGCGGTTTGTTGAGGAGGGGCGGATCAAGTTGCCAAACCTGAGGAATCCATTTGAAGTATCCAAGCTGGTGGAAAGAGTGATGGGTAAAGTAAATGCAGTAAGGATTACAAGAAGTGGACTTTGTTTGATTTTTGTGTACTTCTAAGCAGAAAGAGATTGAGTTGCGTTGCGTTGTACTCGAGTCGAGAATGTTGCCGTGTCGTGCGTAGCTCTTCGGAACAGGGGGTTAATATCTGGGGTAATATCTGGCGTCTCGTGGGAAGTCGAGTTGGAAGATTGATGCACTTCAGATGAAATGAGTAGTTAATAGAGAGAAATTCAAAAGTCTATCTGTTGTTTTGTTTTTTGAGGTGGAGTCTCTCCATACCGTGGTGAAGTTGGGGTATATGAATTACTGTGTAAAAGCATTTGTCCCAAGATTGTGATCGCTGTAGTGCTTTTGTTAGTGGATAGGCATAGTCTACAGGTTAAAAAGGTAGACTTTGTACTCTTTATGGCTATGGTGATCAACGACACTTCATAAGTGGAGAAAAAGTCTACAAAAATGGACAACATTGTGAATGCAGCGGAGCGGTTTCTGAGATTGGAGGACTTCTCTGCGAATGAGTCACATGAAAGGCTATCACAAGCCGTACTACTTTCTCAGGCCCCAGAGCCTGAGTCGGGAGATATGGAACTTTGAAGGACGGAAGAAGTGGGAGTCTGTTTTGCTTTGTTTTGTTTCCTCAACTATTTTAGTTGTGAGGAGTAACTTTGTTTTTCCCCATCAAGTATGGTTTTCTTTTTTACTTTGAATCCAGTAGTGGGCAGCAATACAACTTTTTGAATGTCGTCCGCATCAAAATCCTAGCCTCGTACGAACCATCCTGATCTCGCAAGCTTACATTCTGTTTCACTAGATCAGGATTGTTCGTACGAGGTACCTAAAACCACTGAGGTAAATAAGCACGTGACACGGCATCCAAGATGACCCCCATTTTTTTAAAGGAAATCTACTCACATTCGCATATGCCGATCTTGGACCGTCTATATTTGGGTTGCATCCTGTTTATATGGACCAGCATCTGCATACAGTTTATACGGACCAACATCACATGCACACTAGCACTCAGTGCACACAGGGAGCAGCGTGAGCAGTGACGGGTCCAACTGCTGTACGAAAGCAAAACTATAGGAGCTGTCGAAACAGTGCTTCTAGACCGGAACCCTGGCCACCTGACTAAAACCCCACCGAAGAAGGTACACATTTCAATTGTGGGCTTTTATTTTGAAGGATTTATTATTACCATACGAAAGTGACGTGATTGTTTGTACATCTGGCGGAATATTAATCATCGTCCCATTGTTGTTTGTTGAGGCAGCTGGCTAGCTAACTTAGGGTATGTATTTACACCACAAATATTAGCTAAAATATATAGCGAGTTATTGGAAATAAGAACATGGCAATGATTTATTTTTGTTGAAATGTGTGTATTATGCTGAGCATTCATAAAACATTAGCTTGTTAACCAGCTAACGTTATGTAGATGGGGGCTAACAAAGACAGCGAACAACCAAATCTTTTCAGGCACCACCTAAAACGATTTCAGTAACCTTAGTTGCTTTTACGAACTCATGGAAGCCAGACATCTAACTAGCTATATTCTATTACATCTAGATAGCAATCTAAGGTTAGTTATTTTTGCTATGGCTAGCTGTGGCTAACAAGCAGCTGCTGCGTTGACGTTAGGTAACGTTAACAGAGAGCATCTCGATTTTCTTTGCTGTAACGTAGTTTTGTCCCATGTGATACGAGTCAGATTTTCGGTCTTCATTTAGTTTTTTGCAACACTAACACGTTAGTTAGTTATCTATAACGGTTCGCTAGCACACTGCAAGGCTAACGTCAGTTACCTACGACACAACAATGGGATGGATCTATGATGGCTAGCTAGTAACTATATGCTGAGCGTTTGGTGTTGAGGTGGCTGGATTCGAAGCTAGTGAACTGCCGTTGTAGCTAGCTAGCGACAGTACACCAACCCTCTGTATAACTACACCTTTAATTAGTTGCGAACAGTAGAAAAATATGTATTGCATTTAGTTAGCATTATTAGTGATTACAAATGTTTATTTTCAATTAAGGTCGAGACATGGTCGGGACACTAATTTAATATGGCCAAAGCTCAGGGTGACAAATTTGGTTTTATGTTTTTGAAACTGTATCTATTCCCTCTCCTACTAGACCTACACAAGTCACCATGGGGAAAGATCCTAGGAAACCGAGAGGCAAGATGTCGTCATATGCTTACTTCGTGCAGACCTGCAGGGCAGAGCACAAGAAGAAACACCCCGAGGCCAGTGTCAACTTCGCCGAGTTCTCCAAGAAATGCTCAGAGCGATGGAAGGTAGCATTACACAACAGTGAACATTTGTGAAGTGACATGTTTCTGGTACATGCATAGAATGATTATGGCTATATTTCCACCATAGTATGTTTTGTTACACTTGAGTGACCTTGTGGACAGTCTAGCGGTGGCCATGTAGATGTGTAATCTGAGTTTATACCTCTATATCCAGCCCATGTCTCCTAAAGAAAAAGGCAAGTTTGAAGACATGGCGAAGCAAGACAAGGTCCGCTACGAGAGAGAAATGAAGAACTACATCCCACCCAATGGCCAGAAAAAGAAGAGGTTCAAGGATCCTAATGCCCCCAAGAGACCACCGTATGTACCATAGTTTACTGGGTTTGCATGGCAGCTCGACTGGATAGCAATTTTAGAGAGGTGAATTAAACTTCCCTTTGAATTTACATATGTTTTGTTTTTGTTTTCTCAGGTCTGCGTTCTTCATCTTCTGTGCTGACTTCCGGGCCAAGATAAAGAGCGAGCACCCAGGCCTGTCCATTGGAGACACTGCTAAGAAGCTGGGCGTGATGTGGAACAGCTCTGCAGCTGAGGAGAAGAAGCCGTACGAGAAGAAGGCAGCCACGCTGAAGGAGAAATACGACAAGGTGAGTAGGGCTTTGTTAAAACCAAAAGAGATGGGGTTTTCCCAATGACTGGTATTCCTGCTTTTCTGAGATTATCCTCTATTCAATCGTCATTGAAGTTGATATACAAACTTCTGTTTTGCTGATCACGACGCCGTGACATTTTATTTGAATAAGATGGGTGCAAACAATTCCACTGATCTTAAATAAATAGGATGGAAAAAAGGGAGTCTAATGCTTATCTAAACACATGTGACCTTTCTCATGTGTCACTATTGTCACAATGTAACGTTTTAAGCATTTTCTTGGACAATTGCTCTTTTGGACGGCAATATGAGAATTCCATGTGGGAAAATTGCTTTTTAATTTTCCCGCTGTAAAACGGTATGTCTGCAGATGTATTGGATCCCAGAAGAGCATATTGGTCAGGCTCTAAATCATTTTGTTGTGTTACACAGGATATCGCCTCATACCGCACCAATGGTAGAGTAGATACGGCCTCCTCCGCAGCTGCTGACGACGACGACGAAGAGGAGGATGATGAGGAAGAGGATGATGACGATGAGGATGATGACGAGTAGCCTCTCTGCTGTTGTAGCCTACGTACTTGTTTAATGCTATGTAACTCTATTGTACACACCTTACATCTCTGAACAGACCCAGACGCAACAAGAACACATTAGGATGTGTGTCTATTTAATGTTAAGGTGGATGGTGTTATGCTCCATAACTGGTTAAAGTTAACACTACATGTCTTGAATTTGATGTTTTGATATTTTTGTTGTAGTAGCCCTTTTTTCCTGCCCTTGCCTGTAACTGCTTTGGAGGATTATGAATCAATATGGAAGTAATAGGTGTGCAACTCTCAAATCAGATTTCTGGGTTGGTAGCTAGTGTATTTGTTTTTTTCCTGTATTTGTTTTAAATATTTTTTCATATGTTTGTCACACGGTCTTTTTATTCTTTGAATACCACTCTAATTGCAGCTGACATTCAGGAATGTCTAAAATAAAGGTCTTTTTTAATAAATTGTTGTTTTTTTGGAAGATTTACCATGAACTAAGGCATTTGGTTGATTTTGATAAATATTTACATAGTGCCTTCAGAAAGTATTCATACCCCTTGACTTATTCCATGTTTTGTTGTCAAAGCCTGAATTCAAAATGGATTAAATATTTTTTTCACCCATTTACACACAATACCCCATAATGACAAGGTGAAACCATGTTTTTAGATATTTTAGCAAATTAATTAAATGAAATTTCTAATTTACTTAAGTATTCTCACCACCAAGTCAATACATGTTCACCAGAGTCAGTAACTACAGCTGTAAGTGAGCTTTGCACACCTGGATAGTACAATATTTGCGAATTCTTAAAATTATTCGAGCTCTGTGAAGTTGGTTAGTTGTTAACCACTGCTAGACAGACATTTTCAAATCTGGCTATAGATTTTCAAGCTGATTAAAGTCTGACCTTCAATCTCGTATTTGTAAGAAACTCCAGTGTATATTTGACCTTGTGTTTTAGGTTATTGTCCTGCTGAAAGGTGAATTTGTCTCCCAGTGTCTGGTGGAAAGCAGACAACCAGGTTTTCCTCTAGGATTTTGACTGCTTAGCTCTATTCCATTAATTTTTATCCTAAAACACTCCCTAGTCCTTGCCAATGACAAGCATACCCACAACATAATGCAGCCACCACAATGCTTGAAAATATGAAGTGGTACTCAGTGATGTGTTCTGTTGGATTTGCCCCAAACAACGCTTTGTATTCAGGACATTAGACATGAAGTTTTAAGTGCATTATTGCTAGCAGTTTTGGAATACTTGTAATATGTACAGGCTTCCTTCTTTTCACTATGTCATTTAGGTTAGTATTGTGGATTAACAATAATGCTGTTCTGTCCTCAGTTTTCTCCTATCACAGCCATTTAACTCTGTAACTGTTTTAAAGTCACCATTGGCCTCATGGTGAAATTCTTGAGCGGTTTCCTTTCTCTCCGGCAACTGAGTTAGGAAGGTCGCCTGTATATTTGTTGTGATTCGGTGTATTGATACACCATCCAAAGTGTAATTAATAACTTCACCATGATCAAAGGGATATTCAATGTCTGTTTTTATTACACATCTACCAATAAAACAGTTACAGAGTGTAATGGCTGTGATAGGAGGAAACTGTGGATGGATCAACAACATTGCAGTTACTCAACAATACTAACCAAAATGACAAGGTGAAAAGGAGGAAGCCTGTACATAAGGAAGCCTTTGTGAGGCATTGGAAAACCTCCCTGGTCTTTGTGGTTGAATCTGTGTTTGAAATTCACTGCTCAACTGAGGGACTTTACAGATAATTGTATGTGGGATACAGAGATGAGATAGTCATTCAAAAATCATGTTGAACACTATTAATGCACACAGAGTGAGTCCATGCAACTTATTGTGGGACTTGATAAGCACATTTCTACTCCTGAACTTATTTAGGCTTGCCAAAAAAAGTGGTTGAATACTTGTTGACTCAAAGACATTTCAGCTTTTCATTTTGTATTCATTTGGAAAATCATAATTCCACTTTGACATTGTGGGGTATTGTGTGTAGGCCAATGACACATCTGAATTGAATCAGTTTTAATTTTAAGATAAACACAACAAAATGTGGAAAAAGTGAAGGGGTGTGAATACTCTGAAGGCAGTGTAGATTTCATATGACCGTTTAAATCAAGGTTATCATCTGAGATTATTGAATCTAACTATAGGAACGCTCTAATAAATGGATAGTATTAACCATAAAAGGTTCTATTTGTGTGATCAGACTTTTGGGAAATCTGTCAAATTGGCAGATGTTTTTGATGTTGATAAGTTTGTGAGGTCAGCTGTGATGTTACAGAAGACGGTGGGGTTAGACCAGTTGAGTGAGAAGAAGCGTTTTCGTTTGAGGAAATGTGTTACTGCTGTCACAGCAGCAAAAGGTACTGGGAAAAGTGGTCAGGTTAAGAGAAAATTAAAACCATGACGATGATCATGCCTCATTGGGTGTGTTTTTTTCTCTTTGTCTGGTTTCTCTGTGGTTTCTTCTGCTTTTCCTTTCTCTTTTCTATATGGAGGTATGGTAGGAGGTACGGTAGGTTCTCTCAATATTAATGGGGGAAGGGACAGGAATAAGAGGGCTTGGGTATCAGAAGTAATAAAACAGAAAAGGCTTAATGTAGTTTTCCTACAGGAGACACATAGTGATGAGGCTAATGAGGTTGACTGGGGAATGTGGTGGGAGGGGCAGCATATACTCAGTCATGGTACTAATTTCAGAGCTGGGGTGGCAATACTACAGTCTCCCCTACCTCAGGCTTAGGGGAGACTGTAGTATCTGCAACAGAGATTGTCAAGGGTCGGGTTTTATTGGTCAGGGTGGATGTTATGGGGTTTTTGTTTGCTTTTTTGAATATTTATGCTCCTAATGAGGGTACAGAGCGTATTGTTGATTTTGATAAAATAAAGGAAACCTTAAGACCAAGAGGGGTGTATGGTTTTAGGGGGGGACTGGAATTGTACAGTAGATTTTACTCTTGATCGCACCGCTGAAGAACCTCACCTGCGGTCAGCCACTTGTCTGTCTGGCCTATTAACTGAGTTTGAGCTTTCTGATGTGTGGAGAGTAAGGAATGCAAAGTTAGGCAGTACACATGGTTAAAAGTTAATGAAGGTCGTGTCAGAGCAGCAAGGTTAGACAGGTTGTATGTATCTGATCACTACTGTAGTAGGGTTGGAAGGTGTGACATTACTCCTGTGGGTTTCTCTGATCACCATATTGTTACTGTTGATATTCACTTGTCCTGTCCACGGAGTTCATCATCTTACTGGTATTTTAATGTTAAATTGTTACATGATGTCATGTTTTGTGAAAGGTTTTTGTTGTTTTAGGAAATATGGAGGGTTACAAAAGGGAATTTTGAGTCCTTGAGACAATGGTGGAAGGTTGGGAAGGCCCGAATAGGATTATTTTGTCAACAGTATACTGCTCTGTCTTGTATTGAAGTTAAAGAGACTATCAGGGCCCTTGAACAGGACATCAAATCTATTGAATTGAAGCTGCTCACTCAGAACGAACCTGGATTAGTCATGAACTTACAAGACAAGAGACATGAACTGAGGTCGTTTCTACATGAAAGAGTGAAGGGTGCCTTGATTAGGTCTCGTTTCGCTTCCCTCAAGGATATGGATGCTCCTAGCGCTTAAAAAAAACAACCTAGGACAGTCGACATTGCAACGTAAACAGATGGTCTGCCTTCGTCTCCCTGATGGGAAGGTGACCACGGATGACAGTGAAATGCCTCAACATGCCGTGGATTTCTACTCTGCCCTCTATAAGGCGGAGGATTGTGACTCTCTGTGTACTGAACAGTTGTTACACGGTCTTCCTCAATTGGGACCTGAGCAGAGAGCTGCTTTGGACTCTGACATTACTCTGCAAGAGCTGTCCACAGCAGTTACACAGCTCTCATCAGGCTTTACCATCAGATGGTTAACCATCTGAGTTTTATAAACACTTTTCAGGGTCTATTGGGGGAGATTTTTATGAAGTGGTGTGTGAATCTTTTCATGAGGGTTCTCTTCCTGTATCCTGTCAACGTGTGGTGCTTTCACTGTTGCCAAAAAAGGGGGATTTGACTCATAAAAAAATTGGAGACCTGTTGCTTTGCTGTGCGCAGAATATAAATTGTATCTAAATGTCTCTCAAACAGGTTGAAAGACTATCTGGGATTGTTGGTCCACAAGGACCAGTCTTACTGTGTACCTGACCGCTCTATTGTTGACAAACTTGTTTCTGATAAGAGATGTTTTAGACATTTGTAAACTGTATGATGTAAATGTGGGTTTACTTTCTTTGGATCAGGTGAAGGCTTTTGATCGTGTAGACCACCAGTACTTGTTTAAAACAATGAAAGCCTTTGGGTTTGGGGATGCTTTTTTTGTCTTGCATGAGTTTACTGTATGCTGGGGCCTCGTGTATGGTGAAGGTGGGGGGTGGTTTGAGTTGCCCCCTCCCTGCCTGATGCCCAATTTCAGGGCAGTTGTATAATCTGGCAATTGAACCAATGCTTTGTTTTTTGAAGAGCGAGGCTTACTGGTTTCTCTGTGCCAGGGGTTATGAAGGTTCCCACGATAGCACTCTCTGCGTCTGCAGATGACGTGACAGTTTTTATTACAGGTGCTGAGGATGTTAAGGTTCTCTCAAACGCTTTAAAGGTGTATGAGAGGGCCTCCTCAGCTAGAGTCAATTGGGAAAAGAGTGAAGCGCTGTGGGCAGGTCAGCTTCAGATGGGGTCCGCTCCACGGTTACCAGGGGGGCTTCAGTGGGGCAGAGATGGGATGAAGACTTTTTTTTCTTTCTAGGCTCCGATGTCTTTCAGAAAAATAATTGGGAGGGTGTAGTGGAGAAAGTGTGTGCCAGACTGGCAAGGTGGAAATGGGTGCTACCCCTGCTGTCTTATAGGGGAAGGGTACTGGTAGCTAATAATCTTGCTGCCTCTACTCTGTGGCACAGACTAATGATTTTACAAGAGCTTCAGAGGATCCTTGTCAATTTCTTCTGGTCTGGACAACACTGGATTAAAGCTGCAGCCCTGTACCTGCCACTGCACGAGGGTGGGCAAGGTCTGGGTGACATTTCTTCTAGGATCAAGGCTTTCCGGCTTCAAGCAGCCCAGAGACTGTTATACAGTAACGATTCTAGCTGTGTCGACACAGCCTACACATTGATGAGGAGAGCGGGCTGTTTGGGCTTAGACAAGCACCGTTTCCTCTTAAAGCTGGAGGGGGGTGATTTGCCTGGCCTGACTCCATTCTATGAGTCTGTTATGTAGGCTTGGAGAGTTCTTGTCAAGTCCCGTAAGGCCGGCACGCTACCAGGGATGTGGCTTTTTGAAGAGCTTCTTTTTCACAACACTGCCATCCAGTCTCATGCTCTGGGTTCAGCCAGCCTACGTTCATGCCTGTTAGGCGTGGGGTGTACTAAGCTGGGTCATCTGATGCGGAGCAGGAGCAGATCGTTGGAGGAGCTGGGAGAAAGAGCGGGGATCCGATCATCTCGCCTACTGAGGAAGGTCGTCGCTGAGGTCTGTGACTCCTTGCCAGTTCTTCATCTGCATTATGTGACTGACACTTCCAATTCTGATCAGTGGACGGAGGGTCTGGATTATGTGTTCCCTGCACTGATTGTTAGTGCTGCGGTGGGGGCATTTGAGGAGGACGTGGGGATGCTGCTTTCCTTCGATACCCCGGAGCTGGGGGAGTTCAAGGAGGTGGGAAAGAAGGCCATGTACAGAATATGTATAAAAGTATCCCATGCCTCTTCCCTGGAAGGGGTAAAATCGACGAGGTGGGCGGGTGTGTTTGGTTCAGGTGCATCCCCAAAAGGCTGTTGGCGGTCTTTATACAAACTGCCTATTGAAAAGAGGACAGCTGACCTCCAATGGAGGATAATACATGGAGCCATAGCCACCAACATGCATCTGGTACACCTGGATCCTACTGTTGGGCAAGGGTGTCCATTCTGTGCTGAGTCTGAAACTCTGGCACATCTGTTTTTACAGTGTCCCAGGTTGGTCGGGATGATTGACCTGCTCACTAGTTGGTTCTCAGCTCTGGGAGAGGTTTTCTCTTCCCAACTGTTTATATTTGGGCTAAAGTACAGGTTTAGTCAAAAGGGTGTAGTTGTGTTGCTTAATTTTGTGTTAGGGGCAGCTAATTTATCGATATGGAAGACCCGAAAGAACAGTATTCGGGGACAGAGGTCTGTGGATGTGGTGGGAATGCTGGAGGGAATGTTGGCAGCGAGACTGAGGGTTGAGTTTGCCTATTATAAACTGGTCAACAATATTGATCTGTTTATGAGTATATGGGGTATTCAGAGTCTGTTATGTTTAGTTACTGTGGAGGAGGATATGGAGTTGTGTTTTTAATTGATGTGTAACTATGGTTTTGTATGAGTATTTATTGTGTTGTGGGCTCTGACCCAATAAAGAGTATTTAAAACTCAAACTCGCTCGCTCTCTCTCTCTCTCTCGCTCGAATGGAATCTCTATTCTCAGTGGGAGTGGCCTTTCCCACGCAGACAATTCTCTCGAACTTAAAGGTTGTAATTAATATAACTGTGAAGTATCCACCCTTTCTGTAATTATCCAGGGCTTTGTTTCCCAAACATTAACAAGCAGACATATTGTACACTGCAGTAGTAAGGGTGCGTAAAAAAGGAAATGCTGAGAAATGGAATTATGTTATGGTCTGGATTATCTGTATCTTTTCCATGTGTCACTCTACCTGTACTTAGAAAAGTCCCCCCCCCCCACACACACACACAGAGATTCAAACGGTGGCGTCGTGAGTGCGGAAAGTGGAAAAGGTAGCCAATGGTTAGAGATATGGAGAGAATTAGGTTGATGCATTTACAGTGCCTTCAGCTTGAATTTAAAATGGATTAAATTGGGATTTGTGTCACTGATCTACCCACAATACTCCATAATGTCAAAGTGGAGTTAGAGTCAAAGTTATGAATTACATTTTGGAAGGTGTATAAATACACCCAGTCACTACAAAGATACAGGCGTTCTTCCCAACTCAGTTGCCGGAGAGGAAGGAAACCGCTCAGGAATTTCACCAATTTTTCATGGTGACTTCAAAACAGTTACAGAGTTTAATGGCTTTGATAGGAAAAAACCGAGGACAGATCAAAAACAATGTAGTTACTCTACAATACTAACCTAATTGACAGAGTGAAAAGAAGGAAGCCTGTACAGAATCAAAATATTCCAAAACATGCATCCTGTTTGCAAAAAAGGCACTAAAGTAATTCTCCAAGAAATGTGGCAAAGCAATTCACTTTTTGTCCTGAATACAAAGTGTTATGTTTGGGGCAAATTCAATACAACACATTACTGAGTACCACTCTCCATATTTTCAAGCATAGTGGTGGCTGTATCATGTTAAGGGTATGCTTGTAATTGTTAACTGGGGAGTTTTCAGGATAAAAATAAACAGAATGGAGCTAAGCACAGGCACATTCCTAGAGGGAAACCTGGTGCAGTCAGCTTTCCAACACACTGGGAGATGAATTCACCTTTCAGCAGGACAAAACCCAAAAACACAGAGGCAAAATCTACACTGGAGTGGCTTACCAAGAAGATATTGAATGTTCCTGAGTGGCCGAGTTACAGTTTTGAAAATCTGAAGCTTGTAGTGTGTAAAAATCGTTTGTCCATGGTTGCAACACTCACTACCGAGTTCCAACTTCAGTCAGCACGAGAACTGTTCATCAGGAGCTTCATGAAATGGGTTTCCAACAGCTCAAATCATGAAATACAGCCTCAGACCATTATTCCTCTTCCACCAAGCTTTACAGTTGGCACTATGCATTTGGGCAGGTAGCATTCTCCTGGCGTCCACCAAACCCAGATTCGTCTGTTGGATTGCCAGATGGTGAAACGTGAACGCGTTTCCACTGCTCCAGAGTCCAATGGAGGTGAGCTTTACACCACTCCAGCCAATGCTTGGCATTGCGCATGGTTATCGTAGGCTTGTGTGCGGCTGCTTGGACATGGAAACCCATTTCATGAAGCTCCAGACGAACAGTTACTGTGCTGACGTTGCTTCCAGAGGCAGTTTGGACAGTTTGGAACTAGTGAGTGTTGCAACCGAGGACAGACAATATTTACGCACTATGGGCCTCAGCACTCGGCGGTTCCGTTCTGTGAGCTTGTGTGGCCTACCACTTCTTGGCTGAGCCGTTCTTGCTTCTAGACATTTGCACTTCACAATAACAGGACTTACATTTGACCAGGGCAGCTCTAGCAGGGCAGAAATTTGACAAAACTGACTCGTTGTAAAGGTGGCATCCTATGACGGTGCCACGTTAAAAGTCACTGAGCTCTTCAGAACTGACTATTCTACTGCCAATGTTTGTCTATGGAGACTGAATGCATGTTTGCTCGATTTTATACACCTGTCAGCAATGGGTGTGGCTGAAATAGCCGAATCCACTAATTTGAAGGGGTGTCACATACTTTTGTAGATATAGTGTCTCATCGTCTGACAAACATCACTCTAGCTCTGCCACCTTTCACCGCAGATGCGGAAGTGCAACATCGGCGGATGTGGTGGATTGAGACATAACCAATGAATCCACACAGATATCTCTAGTTTAAACTGGCGGATTGTGATGGGGATTTTTTTGTTATTATGTTACTTAGAGTGACGCAACCGTGAGTCAATTGAATCTCTGGGGGGT
Organism: Salvelinus fontinalis; assembly: GCF_029448725.1. Classification (NCBI taxonomy): domain Eukaryota; kingdom Metazoa; phylum Chordata; class Actinopteri; order Salmoniformes; family Salmonidae; genus Salvelinus; species Salvelinus fontinalis. Next base: position 1,687,141 of record NC_074688.1, read on the forward strand.
TTAATAAGTGACAACAAACAACAACTATTTAAAGACAAGTTCATCCAATTACTCAACAATATGAAAACAGATCTAATTAAATGGAGCAGTCTTCACATAAATCTTACAGGTAGAATTAAACCTTCTCAGAATGGCATGGCTCCCAAAGTTTTTATATTTATTCTCGGTAATAATAGGTATTGTCTCTAGAAACATTTAAACCAGGTGATGTCATTGCATCTGTGGGAGGTAGAACTAAATGGTTGGTTAAGGCATATTAAGCAGGGCTAGAGGCTCTACAGTGAAATAAAACAATAATCACTAACCAGAACAGTAATGGACAAGGCATATTGACATTAGGGAGAGGCATGCGTAGCCGAGTTATCATAGTGAGTGGTTGGGCTGGCTGGAGACACGGTGATTCAGACAGCTGGCAGGCCGCGGCTAGCAAGCTAGCACAAGGGCCTTAGAGGGATGTCGCGATGGAGGAAAGTCTGTTTTAGCCTCCTCGTGCGGTTCCGTCGATAGACCAGTCATGATGGATAAGTAGGGTTCCGTGTAGCAGAGGGGTCCAGTCCAATTGGCAAATGGATCTATTCAGCTAACAGTCCAATATGCTCTAGACAGCTAGCGGGCCGTGGATAGCAGGCTGGCAGATGGGCATTCAGGGGACGCCGCAACGGAGGGGCCTGTTGGTAAAAAAAAAACTCTGGCAGATTACGTTGGTTGTCCAGTCGTGATGGATAGGCAGGGCTTTGTGTATTAAAAGGTGCCTGGGCCGATATGCAAAATACGAATAGTGGCCTGAGAAATTGGCCGATGGACCTATTGGCTAACAGTCCGATATGCTCTAGACAGCTAGCGGGCCGCGGATAGCAGGCTAGCAGATGGGCATTCAGGGGAGGTCGCTACGTAGGAGCCAGTTGAGTAACCCCCTCAAGCGGATTTCGTCGGTAGTCCAGTCGTGAAGGATCGGCGGGGTTCCGTACCTCGTACCAGCAGTAAAAGGGGTCCAGGCCAGTTGGCAAAATAGGTATTGTAGCTGATGGTCCTCTTTAGCTAGCCGGGAGATGGGCCTAGCATGGGCTAGCTCCAGGCTAATTGGTGCTTGCTTCGGGACAGAGACATTAGCCAGGAGTAGTCACTCGGATTGCAGCTAGCTAGCTGCGATGATCCAGGTGAGAAGGTTCAGAGCTTGCGGTAGGAATCCGGGGATATGGAGAGAGAAATAGGTTCGGTATGCTCTGGGTTGAATCGCGTTCTACAAACTGGTGAGAGCTTTCCGAGCTAAAGGTAGCTGAAGACCGCTAGCAGTGGTTAGCTGACTAGTAGCTAGTTAGCTGGCTAGCTTCTGTTGGGGGATTCCGGTTCAGAGGTAAAGAAAAATACTTTAGAAAAAAGCAAATCCACACCACATTGGATGAGGAGGATTGCAGGGGATGCTACGCCATCTTGGATAAATTCATGAGTAATCAGCATCTTCAGAAATAGTCTAATTTGCCTGCATGCAAATGAATGCCAGGCCTATAAAAGTGGGGATGTTTTATAGCCAAGTGTTTCTTACTGTCTTAACACACCACCACCAATAAGCAAATCCTAAAGCTCACCTCTTGGAACCCCATAGACCTGCTCAGCGGCGGTGCCATACATTTCCCACTGGGGTATATATGGGGTAGCTTAGCCATTGCATAGGGGTAGAGGGCTGCATTACTGCGGGATGCCCCGACATAAATCATTGTGGCGCAGTCAGACATACAGGATGAGTTTTAAAACAGGTGTCGTTAAAATAAAATTGTCAAGGAAGCCGGTGTTGACAGATATATTGGCACGGGTGTTGTTCGTTGAGGGCCGACAAACCATGCCTATAGGCTATCCTCCAAACAAGGGATTCGAGGCCATTATGACTTTTAAACAACGGTTTCCAACATATTCAAAAAATGATTGACACGTTTTCATCAAAATATGGGGGGGGAATACAGGACTAATAAAGGCCTAGTTCACAAATTTTGTGCAATTTTTTATTATTTTATCAGGGGGTGCTGCAGCATCCTCAGCAACCTTACTTCCCATGGTCATTCATTCTGTAAGAAATTGTAATAGATACTGGAAACTAGTAATAACAACATTTCAACATAAGCCATCTTTTATACAAAATACACATACTCCTCATTTCTCTTGGACATATGCTGGACTCATTAAGACACCAACTACAGACACACACAATTCCCCTCCCCCATGATAACCACAGACACACACAACTCAAGGTTGGAGCACAAAACAAAGAACTATCTCAGGAACCAATGGAACGTTGACACCAGGCCTGATCAGGACTACCCAAGACCCAGATCGACCAATCGGAAGGCCAGACTTCCAGATCAACCTACTTTGCTTGTTGTCTATATAAAACTGTACAACTGTTTAAACTGCCTCTTTCCGAACGATTCCATACGAATCAGACAGAAAGAGCCTTGCTGCAAGATTTTACTAAGATGTCTTTACATGTGATTAAACGGCCTTATTATAAAATTATCCACCTCGTCCTATGTCTCCTCTTGTTCTCCTGTCTCCAGTAAACGTTTTATCAACAATTCTATCGGTTAGGTTGCCAGAGTGGAGACCCAGTCGTAAACTATTTTTGTTCTTTATCTAAGGTAGCGACCCAGTCGTTTGTTCTAAATATTACGTTGCCATGCTGGCTGGCAAACTTCTTATCCCTTGCTTGCTAGCTAGCTAACTTCAGCTAACACAGTTACGTCAAACAGTGCAACCAGAATAAAGGAAAAGTAGGCCTAGCTGCATTTGCGTCCGCTTAAGCTGTTTTCTAGTGACATTTATTTGGATACATCCATAACAATGAGCTAATGATGCACGATTTCGCCTGGCATAGAACATTTGCTTTCTCGCCAGGACACTGTTCAGAGGAGCTAGCCAACTACACAGCTTGTACTAAAACTTCAAACTGAAGCTGGAAGGACCGCAAACGAGCTGAATCTCATTTTGATTAACCTGTATTTCTATTGACATTTCTTTGTATATATCCATAAAGATTATGCTGATTCATGATTTTGACTTGTTAAGAAAAGCTGCCTGTCTGTCTCGTCCAACTCCCGACACGATCATTAAGCCTACTATGGAACAGCTGGAAATCAATGTCTGCTGTTGAAAATCAAATGCCAGTCTAAAAGAAATTAGAGATAATGTCTAGACAAACAAATGTTTTGGATGCTGATTCGCTGCTTCTCACCCACAACTCTGCCCATAGTTACTGTTGTTACAACTAACAGACACCTGCAAGAAAAAGAAAGATAGATCGGGAAGTCCTGCACAGAGGAAGTGTCATAATACTCATAAAACCTAGCGGTAAAACCCAGTAATGGTTCCAATTGCTTTTTCCCCCATAAATATTTGCATCTGGACTTCATATAAGGTCTGTGTTTCATGTAGGCTTACCCTGGCTTGACATTTTGATAGTTTTAATAGCCTCTCTCGGACAAGGTGAGTTTTCTCAAGATAGTCGCCTCAATTTACAAAAAAATTGTTTTAATGCTAATTAGCAACAGAGAAGACCTCAGCAAGACTACAAATTCCAGCAGGAAGCTCCTGCATATAATCTCTAGCCGACACTGTCAACTACCGTTCACCAGCTCGAACAGAGAACTTTGTGCCCAGAGACCTTCTGTGCCCAATCCATGAATTTACGTCTCCTTTCTCTGTCTTAGTATGTCGACTTTGGTGTCTATTTTAGACCTTATGGCATTTTTCAAGGATGAGCAAAATAGCATTAAAAGGGGAGAATATCACTATAAGTCTGGCCATGTGGAGAAGTGCCGCTATAGAGAGGGGCAAGTTACTGGTTTGGTCAGGGACAGAATGAGGGATCCTGTGTCGTTGAATGTAGCTATTAAGTTAAGTTTGAGCATCTTAGCAATACAATGTGTTCTATAGCTGTCAACATTCTACAAGGAAAGCACCACTTCATCAATTATATAATCATTAACCAGATTACCCCAGATACCAGACTTCAAGGACTGATAACTCAGTTCTAGAATTTTATCATTGATGAGAATGAATCAGAAAATGGACTTTGTGTAGACATGTAGTTTCATGACCAGAGACAAATCTTCAAAAGCACAGTATTTATTTATTCAGAGTGGTACATGCATTCAGTCTTGATTTATAGGATCCTTCCCATTATATGATTGTCAAGTGATAAAATCCCAAGCTATCAATTAAAAGTTTTATGGAAATACGGCACTTGTCCTCGTGAAAATGTATAGTTGATTCAATATTCTATAGCTGTAATGTCAATCTAATCAAACTTTATTTATATAGCACATTTCAAGTGTTAAGTTGTATTGAAAGGCATGTAAAAGGCGACATCCTTCCTCTTGGCAGGTCTCTATAGGTGACCAGTGGGTTCTCTCTACCACATGCGAAGGCCTCAGTGGAGCAATGCAGCCTATTTTGGCGATCAGAATATCGGCCGTACGCATGTGGAATGACACAGGAGGAAGCCATCCGTGCCCAACCAGGTGCAGTCAGTGGAGGACCTGTACCTGGCTGAAGACTACAACCCTCTGTCCCGAGAGTCCACAGAGGAGCATCTTCAGTGGCTAAGGAACCGTCTCCGGGGCAGGTTCAGTGGAATGCCATGTCTCCTTGAACCTGAGCCATACCAACCGCTACCCTCCCTATCATCCCTGTCTCTACCGGACATTGGTAATGAGTCAGGGAGATGGTCTGATGGTCTTAGTGACAACAGACCTAGATATGAGGGGAGGATTTAGTGGGGGGAATATTAGGACAATTGGAGGTTTACACAGTTGCAGCTACACTATGCTTAAAAGTGAAAATTATTATGTACAGCTATATGGACACTTAATCATCATGGTGCTTTTTAATGGTAAGTTTACAAACATTGATTGTGGTAAGTATAATTGAAACGTGGGTACCATTATGGTAAGTGGGGAAATAAGTATAGCAAGTCATAATTGTAATGGCTTAGCAGATCATAAAAAAAGAAAATACATTTTTACCTGGCTAAAAGAGTAATACAAATATAGATGAGATTGGGTGGAAAAGGATTGAGAGGGAAAAAAATATTTTTCTCATGGGCAAAGAAACTCAAAAGGGGTGATTATACTAATTTAATAAAAAATGTTGATCCGATTGTGCAAACAGATTCGCAAGGAAGATTAATTATTTTAAACATGCTATTGAACCAAAAACAGATCTGGCTAATTAATCTATATGGGCCAAATAATGATGATCCACACTAATTCAAAAATATATATAGTAATCTATTGAGCTCACAAGCAACGTATGAATCTATTATGGTGGGAGATGATAAAACGGTTTTAAGTACCTCAATAGATCGTAAAGGAAATCACTCTACAAACTATCCCCCTCACACACTGAAGGAGATCATGAAGATCATGGATACATTAGAACTAGTGGATATATAGAGGTTGAAAAACCCTGCCCTAGTGAGATATACACGGAGGCGACTTAATTAAGTTAGCTGTCTTAAATACTTCCTGGTCTCATTCTTGCTGGCATCAAAAGCTTTCAAATTATTAATAGGAGACCGAATGCGATCGGACCACCATCTAATTGGCCTCCATATAACTCTTACAAAATTCCACGTGGACGGGGATATTGAAAATGTAATCAAAGCCTATTGGATAACAATTTGTTCTTAACTAAGACAAAAGAATTCATAATTGACTTTGTTTTGCACACCATAGGTACAGCAGATCCCCTGATTGTAAGGGACACTTTTAAATGTACTTTTAGAGGCCATTCAATGCAATACTCATCTTTAGGTCAAAAGAGATTAGACTAATAAAGGAAATAGAGGAAGTAACAGCACAGGTAGATGGTAATGGAAACTGTACTATAGAGGCACAAAATAAGTTAGAGGAAAAACAAAAAGAAATGGAGGTACTTATTCAAGAATGATCAAGTGTAATGTATTACAAAAATAAATCGAATTTGGTGTAAAATGCACAACATTTCTTGAACCTTCAACATAGAAATTCTACCAAAAATAATTTACAGAAACTCGTTTCAAATGGAGTCACCCATGATTCACCAAAATATATTTTGAAAGAGGAAGCAAAATATTTTAAGCATATGTTTTCTTTTCAGTCTCCTCCATTTCAACTGAATGATGTTAACTGTTAGGATTTCTTTCCTAGTAATAATAATATTAATAATAATAACACATTTACAGAAAGACCTGTGTGAAGGCCAACTTACAGAAGAGGAACGTTTTGAGGCTATAAAATCTATTCAGTCTGGAAAAACACCATGGCTTGACGGTATACCAGTAGAGGTATATCAGACCTTTTTTGATGTACTCAAAGATCCATTATTAGCATGTTTTAATTACTCTTATACAAATGGTATACTTTCAGGTACTCAACAAGGTGGCCTGATTTCATTACTACTAAAACAGGACCCAGGTGGTAAGTATAAAGATCCAGTCCATTTAAAAAACTGGAGGCCTCCAACACTTCAATGTTGCCATGTGAAAATCCTGGCGAAATGCATAGCACATAGAATAAAAGGTTTCACCAGATATTGTTCATCCTGATCAGACAGGTTTTTTTACATGGACGATATATTGGAGATAATGTACGACAGTTACTTGAGACAATTGAACATTATGAAACATCAAAGAGGCCTGGTCTTCATAGCAGATCTTGAAAAGGTGTTTGATAAAGTACGACTAGAATGTATATATAAATGCCTGGATTACTTTCATTTTGGTGAATCTCTTATACAATGGGTTAAAGTTATGTACAGAAACCCCAGATGTAAATAATGGATACTTCTCAGAAGGTTGAGCTTTTAAGAGGAGTGAAACAAGGGTGTCCAATACATTTAAACTAAGTTTCACAATTCCTGACATTTAATCCTTGTAAAAATTCATTGTCTTAAGTCAGTTTAAACCTCTTTGGGCTAGGGGGCAGTATTTTCACGTTCGGATGAAAAGCGTGCCCAAAGTAAACTGCCTGCTACTCAGGCCCAGAAGCTAGGACATGGATATTATTAGTAGATTTCAACTGTGTAGTGTTGCTGTGCATGTTTTCTTTGCTGTATGGGGCTCTACTACTTGCAGCAGTGTGTGTGCTGCCAGGCCGGCCATGCTAGTTAGCTCCGTTGTCGTTTGGCCCAGGATTCGATGGCATTACTCAGTCCCTTCATGTGACAAACATGAGGTGGTATTGCAACACAACACTAGCCCTTTCTGGGACGGTCTCAACCCAACTCCCTCCTTCCTCTTCAAGCCCTATCCTCATCCCTCTTTAATTGGTGTTATTCTTCCTCCCAAGCATCACACCTCCACTAAGAGACCCATTAGTTATTCTTGTACAGGTCCCTGCTCAGGAGAAAATAATTACCCTTGCCGACCAAACATCTCTTTCCTCTTCATCGTCTAACTTCATTCCATTACCCCGGAATCCATCCTCTCTTATCATCCCCCAGATTTTACATTTAAGTCATTTAGCAGACGCTCTTATCCAGAGCGACTTACAAATTGGTGCATTCACCTTATGATATCCAGTGGAACAACCACTTTACAATAGTGCATCTAAATCTTTTAAAGGGGGGGGGGGTATAAGGATTACTTTATCCTATCCTAGGTATTCCTTAAAGAGGTGGGGTTTCAGGTGTCTCCGGAAGGTGGGGATTGACCTTGCTGACCTGGCGTCGTGAGGGAGTTTGTTGCAACATTGGGGTGCCAGAGCAGCGAACAGTTTTGACTGGGCTGAGCGGGAACTGTACTTCCTCAGAGGTAGGGAGGTTAGCAGGCCAGAGGTGGATGAACGCAGTGCCCTTGTTTGGGTGTAGGGCCTGATCAGAGCCTGAAGGTACGGAGGTGCCGTTCCCCTCACAGCTCCGTAGGCAAGGTTTTGTTACCGATTAGTAATTAAAACCCAGATAATCTGCCAAAATACTATGTTAATTAGCTAGCTGAGCTATGGCCTAGGCATTAGCTAAAAAGAGAACCACACGAGTCCTCAGGTTTTATGCAAAGTTACTTATGAACATGGTTGACTGAACAACCTACATCACACCACCACTGATCACTCCTGACTTCTCTACGGCCAGTACAGCAGCAGAGAGACAATTTAACTTAAAGGTCACGTTGGTCCTTCCAGACAATCAATATTGACAAAGATACATCCCAATATGCACTCCGTGTGAGTTAGTTGTCTGTTTGTTCAACCGCACCCGCCCGCAATTAATTATAACCCATCTGCAACAGCCTAACTATATCTGAGGACCGCAACCAACCCTAACCTGCGAAAATGACAGGTATGAAACCTTTAACTCCCGGGTGGCGCAGTGGTCTAGGGCACTGCATCGCAGTGCTAGCTGTGCCACCAGAGTCTCTAGGTTCGCGCCCAGGCTGGGCTGGGTTTGCACCCAGGCTCTGTCGCAGCCGGCCGCAACCGGGAGGTCCGTGGGGCGACGCACAATTGGCATAGCGTCGTCCGGGTTAGGGAGGGTTTGGCCGGTAGGGATATCCTTGTCTCAGCATGTAAAATGTAATATGTAATAAAAATGTATGCACTCTACTGTAAGTCGCTCTGGATAAGAGCGTCTGCTAAATGACGTAAATGTAATATAATAATGCCCTGTAGGCTAGTCAGCGACGGCAAAACAAATTTTTTGACAGGGGGTGCAGGAGTTCATTTTCCCAGATTTAGATACGTTTCTGCTTATAATTTCTGACATTTTGGTAGGCTATTTGTTAGTCAACTTGCCTGTAATATACACTGCTCAAAAAAATAAAGGGAACACTTAAACAACACAATGTAACTCCAAGTCAATCACACTTCTGTGAAATCAAACTGTCCACTTAGGAAGCAACACTGATTGACAATAAATTTCACATGCTGTTGTGCAAATGGAATAGACAAAGGGTGGAAATTATAGGCAATTAGCAAGACACCCCCAATAAAGGAGTGATTCTGCAGGTGGTGACCACAGACCACTTCTCAGTTTCTATGCTTCCTGGCTGATGTTTTGGTCACTTTTGAATGCTGGCTGTGCTCTCACTCTAGTGGTAGCATCAGACGGAGTCTACAACCCACACAAGTGGCTCAGGTAGTGCAGCTCATGCAGGATGGCACATCAATGCGAGCTGTGGCAAGAAGGTTTGCTGTGTCTGTCAGCGTAGTGTTTAGAGCATGGAGGCGCTACCAGGAGACAGGCCAGTACATCAGGAGACGTGGAGGAGGCCGTAGGAGGGCAACAACCCAGCAGCAGGACCGCTACCTCCGCCTTTGTGCAAGGAGGGGCACTGCCAGAGCCCTGCAAAATGACCTCCAGCAGGCCACAAATGTGCATGTGTCAGCATATGGTCTCACAAGGGGTCTGAGGATCTCATCTCGGTACCTAATGGCAGTCAGGCTACCTCTGGCGAGCACATGGAGGGCTGTGCGGCCCCACAAAGAAATGCCACCCCACACCATGACTGACCCACCGCCAAACCGGTCATGCTGGAGGATGTTGCAGGCAGCAGAATGTTCTCCACGGCGTCTCCAGACGGCGTCTCCACAGCGTGTCCAGATAAACCTACAAAAGTTTATCTCAATACTTTGTTATATACCCTTTTTTGGCAATGACAGAGGTCAAACGTTTTCTGTAAGTCTTCACAAGGTTTTCACACACTGTTGCTGGTATTTTGGCCCATTCCTCCATGCAGATCTCCTCTAGAGCAGTGATGTTTTGGGGCTGTTGCTGGGGAACACAGACTTTCAACTCCCTCCAAAGATTTTCCTAGGGGTTGAGATCTGGAGACTGGCTAGGCCACTCCAGGACCTTGAAATGCTTCTTACGAAGCCACTCCTTCGTTGCCCGGACGGTGTGTTTGGGATCATTGTCATTCTGAAAGACCCAGCCACGTTTCATCTTCAATGCCCTTGCTGATGGAAGGAGGTTTTCACTCAAAATCTCACGATACATGGCCCCATTCATTCTGTCCTTTACACAGATCAGTCGCCCTGGTCCCTTTGCAGAAAAACAGCCCCAAAGCATGATGTTTCCACCCCCATGCTTCACAGTAGGTATGGTGTTCTTTGGATGCAACTCAGCATTCTTTGTCCTCCAAACACGACGAGTTGAGTTTTTACCAAAAAGTTATATTTTGGTTTCATCTGAACATATGACATTCTCCCAATCTTCTTCTGGATCATCCAAATGCTCTCTAGCAAACTTCAAACGGGCCTGGACATGTACTGGCTTAAGCAGGGGGACACGTCTGGCACTGCAGGATTTGAGTCCCTGGCGGCGTAGTGCGTTACTGATGGTAGGCTTTGTTACTTTGGTCCCAGCTCTCTGCAGGTCATTCACTAGGTCCCCCCGTGTGGTTCTGGGATTTTTGCTCACCGTTCTTGTGATCATTTTGACCCCAGGGGGGAGATCTTGCGTGGAGCCCCAGATCGAGGGAGATTATCAGTGGTCTTGTATGTCTTCCATTTCCTAATAATTGCTCCCACAGTTGATTTCTTCAAACCAAGCTGCTTACCTATTGCAGATTCAGTCTTTCCAGCCTGGTGCAGGTCTACAATTTTGTTTCTGGTGACCTTTGACAGCTCTTTGGTCTTGGCCATAGTGGAGTTTGGAGTGTGACTGTTTGAGGTTGTGGACAGGTGTCTTTTATACTGATAACAAGTTTAAACAGGTGCCATTAATACAGGTAACGAGTGGAGGACAGAGGAGCCTCTTAAAGAAGAAGTTACAGGTCTGTGAGAGCCAGAAATCTTGCTTGTTTGTAGGTGACCAAATGCTTATTTTCCACCATAATTTGCAAATAAATTCATAAAAAATCCTACAATGTGATTTTCTGGATTTTTTCTTCTCATTTTGTTTGTCATAGTTGAAGTGTACCTATGATGAAAATTACAGGCCTCTCATCTTTTTAATTGGGAGAACTTGCACAATTGGTGGCTGACTAAATACTTTTTTGCCCCACTGTAGGTGTCCTGGAGGGCAGGTAGTTCGCCCCTGGTGATGCGTTGAGCAGACCGCACCACCCTCTGGAGAGCCCTGCGGTTGTGGGCGGTGCAGTTGCTGTACCAGTCGGTGATACAGCACGACAGGATGCTCTCAATTGTTCATCTGTAAAAGTTTGTGGGTCTTAAGCCTCACTGAGATTTTCAGTGACATGTAAGCCGAGGAACTAGAAGCTTTCCACCTTCTCCACCGCGGTCCTGTCAATGTGGATAGAGACCTGCTCCCTCTGATTTTTCCTGAAGTCCATGATAAGCTCCTTCTTTTTGTTGACGTTACTTTCCTGGCACCGCTCCCCGATGTCCCTCACCACCTCCTTGTAGGCGGTCTCGTCATTGTTGGCAATCAGGCTTACTATGGCTGTGTCGTCTGCAAACTTGATGATTGAGTTGGAGGCGTGTGTGGCCACGCAGTCATGGGTGAACAGGGAGTACAGGAGGGGGCTGAGCACGCAACCTTGTGGTAGGAAGGGGATGTGAAGTGTTGAGGATCACGGAAGTGGAGGTGTTGTTTCCTACCTTCACTACCTGGGGGCAGCCCGTCAGTAAGTCCAGGACCCAGTTGCACAGGGTGGGGTTCGGGCCCCAAGCTTGATGAGCTTGGAGGGTACATTGGTGTTGAAGGCTGAGCTATAGTCAATGAACAGCATTCGTACATAGGTATTCCTCTTGTCCAAGTGGGATAAGGAAGCGTGCAGTGCAATGGCGATTGCATCGTCTGTGGATCTATAGGGGCGGTAAGGAAATTGAAGTGGGTCTAGGATGTCAGGTAAGGTAGAGGTGATAGGATCCTTAACTAGCCTCTCAAAGCACTTCATGATGACAGAAGTGAGTGCTACGGGGCGATAGTCATTTAGTTCAGTTACCTTTGCTTTCTTGGGTACAGGAGCAATGGTGGAGACAAATGTTGCTTTTTGGCCAACAAGGAAAACGCTATATCTGGCGCAAACCCAACACCTCTCTCCCCCTCCCCTCTCTCCACTGGGATTCTCTGCCTCTAACCCTATTACAGGGGCTGAGTCACTGGCTTACTGGTGCTCTTTCATGCCGTCACTTGAGTGGGTTGAGTCACTGACGTGATCTTCCTGTCTGGTTTGGCGCCCCCCCTTGGGTTGTGCCGTGGCGGAGATCTTTGTGGGCGAAACTCGGCCTTGTCTCAGGATGGTAAGTTGGTGGTTAAAGATATCCCTCTTGTGGTGTGGGGGCTGTGCTTTGGCAAAGTGGGTGGGGTTATATCCTTCCTGTTTGGCCCTGTCCGGGGGTATCATCGGATGGGGCCACAGTATCTCCTGACCCCTACTGTCTCAGCCTCCAGTATTTATGCTGCAGTAGTTTATGTGTCGGGGGGCTAGGGTCAGTTTGTTATATCTGGAGTACTTCTCCTGTCTTATCCGGTGTCCTGTGTGAATTTAAGTATGCTCTCTCTAATTCTCTCTTTCTTTCTCGGAGGACCTGAGCCCTAGGACCATGCCTCAGGACTACCTGGCATGGTGACTCCTTGCTGTCCCTCCTTGCTGTCCCCAACATTCCACCTGCTGCTCCAGTTTCAACTGTTCTGCCTGCGGCTATGGAACCCTGACCTGTACACCGGACGTGCTACCTGTCCCAGACCTGCTGTTTTCAACTCTCTAGAGACCGCAGGAGCGGTAGAGATACTCTCAATGATCGGTTATGAAAAGCCAACTGACATTTACTCCTGAGGTGCTGACTTGCTGCACCCTCGACAACTACTGTGATTATTTATGAACATCTTGGCCATGTTCTGTTATAATCTCCACCCGGCACAGCCAGAAGAGGACTGGCCACCCCTCATAGCCTGGTTCCTCTCTAGGTTTCTTCCTAGGTTTTGGCCTTTCTAGGGAGTTTTTCCTAGCCACCGTGCTTCTACACCTGCATTGCTTGCTGTTTGGGGTTTTAGGCTGGGTTTCTGTACAGCACTTTGAGATATCAGCTGATGTAAGAAGGGATATATAAATACATTTGATTCGAACACCTCTCGTCACCCCGAGAACACCATCCCCACAGTGAAGCATGGTGGTGGCAGCATCACGCTGTGGGGATGTTTTTCCATCGGCAGAGACTGGGAAACTGGTCAGAATTGAAGGAATGATGGATGGTGCCAAATACAGGGAAATTCTTCAGGGAAACCTGTTTCAGTGTTCCAGAGATTTGAGACTGGGACGGGGGTTCACCTTCCAACAGGACAATGGCCCTAAGCATACTGCTAAAGCAACACTTGAGTGGTTTAAGGGGAAAGTATCGACTAGTTATGCACGCTCAAGTTCTGTTTTTTTGTCTTATATTTTGTTTGAAGATGCAAAATATTTTTTCTTGTGAAACACTGGTAGGCATGTTGTGTAAATCAAATGAAAGGCAACAAGATAGTCCGTCATTGTAAATAAAATGGTGTCCTTAACTGCCACCTTGCCTAGTTAAATTAAAAATAAAATGTAAGCCTACCTGTCCCCTTTCATTTAGAGACCCTGTGTCCCCCTCTCAGGCCCAGTAAAGGACTAGGACGGCTGACTATGGTGATTTAAAAAAAGCAATTTTATTTAACCCTTATGTAACTAGGCAAGTCAGTTAAATTGTAAATAAGAATTTGTTCTTATTTAAGTAGGCAAGTCTGTTGAACAAATTCTTATTTATAATGATTCATCACTAGAAACCAAACAATGACGGCCTACCCAGGCCAAACCCTAATGACGTTGGGCCAATTGTGCGCCGCCCTATGGGACTTCCAATCACGGCCGGTTGTGATACAGCCTGGAATCGAACCAAGATCTGTAGTGATTCCCTTCAGCACTGGGAGCAGCTCCTGAACGTGGGTGTGTTGACACCTACGCCCCTGTGTTTGAGGACATAGCAGGGCTGCCAATGGAACAACCACCTGAATGGGACAGGCAAAGCGATCTGGAAATCATATGACAGGCTAAGAAAATAACATCGAAATGTACAAGAATTATGGTAAAGATAATTTTTTCCATTGTAAGAGAGGGAATAAGTTTGTTTTTATTCAAGCAGGTGTTTGCATAGTAATTGAAGGTAAAGTACATCCCTGTCGGTGTGTGTTGTCAGTGTTGAGGACTTCAGAATGTACTGTAGGCAGAATGACTATATTTAAGCACCAGTCTGATTTTAAAATGTCAAAACATGTAACATTAATTAATACATTATGTAGTGACTCAGTTCGTCCTGAGGTGTATTCATCACTAGGAACCAAACGGAACCATACAGGGAGGGACCTACCTGAATTTCTCCAATAGAAAACGTTTACTGTTTGCAAATGTACCCATAGTGGCACAGGCAATGCTTTACTTCTGCCACCAAGAAGCACTGCTGTCAAACATCCTATCCCTCCCATTTCTCTTCAACTGTTGCATTGAAACAGTATCACGTTCCAAATCTGTGTGTTATTGTTTTGTTTAGTCTGATTCGGTTTTAGATCACTTTTGTCTAGTTTTGAGAGGCAACAGTGTAGGGTTGTTGAATGCACAAACACCTAGGTACCAGGACTACTCTTTTTGGGCGGCAGGTAGCCTAGCGGTTAGAGCGTTGGGTCAGTAACCGAAAAGTTGCTTTGTCAGCTCGAACCCCCGAGCTGACAAAGTACAAATCTGTCGTTCTGCCCACAAACACTGGTCCCCGGTAGGCTGTCATTGTAAATAAGAATTTGTTCTTAACTGACTTGCCTAGTTAAATAAAAATGTTCTTTACGTTGGTCCGGGTTAAACCTGGCAATGCCCCGTCACGTCCTCGGGTGAAAGCGGGGAGGGAAGAGTGCACTTCTCAAACCAAACCGTAATCTGCGCATGTTGTCAAGGTAGCATGGTGCATCGTCCAGAAAAATACATGTATTTTCTGTAAAATAAATGTTTGAATTTTAAAACTCGTTTTCATTGGGAAGGCAGATAAAGCGTTTATCTAAATAAATTACTTTTGCATATGAAAACACTGAATGCTACTCATCACTCCACGTGCTTGACTTCGTCATCTGCCAGTGGGGCACCTGGCTCACGCCCGGGAGGCAGTCCGGTTCCCAAAACGAATGCAATCACTTTTTAAATAAACCCCCCCGTGTCAAGTAACTGACGATCTCCTTTTTACAGGTACACCAATCTGTAGAGAGCATTGAAGTAATCGACTAAAATAAATTAATCTTGACAAGTCTGTAGGGAACCATATTCACATGCGCGCACAGTCCACACCTTCTGGAACTCAAATTGTGATTGATTATGCATCTGTTTAGAATGGTCACAAAACATTATTTGAGTGTTTGTCGTTTGGTAGATCTTCTCTAGATTGTTTTGGATACAGGTTCCATTTTGTCTGAATAATAAAGTAATGTTGCATGGTGTTATTTGAACCATAGAGAGCAGATCATCAGACCTGGTGGATGGATTATTAAAGCTGTTTTATTAGTATGGAGTTATGATTGAATAGTTCTTAAAACACCTATTTATAAGTTAGCAAAATAACAGGAGGATTAAAAAATATATATTCTGAATTTCTCTAAAATAAATAAACTGGGTGGTTTGAGCCCTGAATAGCTTATGGATATTAGGATATGACAGACTGTAGCATGGGTTTGACAAAACATTTATTTTAACTGCTCTAATTATGTTGGTAACCAGTTTATAATAGCAATAAGGCACCAAGGGTTTGTGATATATGGCCAATATACCACGGCTAAGGGCTGTGTGCGTAACAGCCCTTAGTTGTGGTAAATTGGCCATATACCACACCCCCTTGGGCATTAGTGCATAAATAGTTTACTTGGTTGGAGATTCTGGGGAAGAAGCAGCAGTGAGACCTGGAGCCAGCTGCAGTTGCTGTAGAAATCGTTGTTTTTGTGCTGGTGGTTTCCCATGCTGACACAGATATGGATGTTGCCAGGATTGTGTTCATTAGGGCACGCAACAGGAAAGGTTTGACAACAAAAAATGAGAATTTCTTATTGGACAAGTCCGTGTAATCCCTCCCTGTTTCAGACTGTTTTATTTAGTTTGGTGCCTAATGAACAAGACCAGGGGTGTCTGAAATGACAATTTTGTCTAGTTCCCAAAATACTACACTATGTTGGAAACAGGGAGTCATTTCAGCTTCACCCCGGGTTCCACTGACTAAAGAGATGCTCCCTTTCCATCAACAACACACATGTTCAGGAGAAAAATCAATCCATATGCACTTAAAATGTATCCTCGCTCTCTCTCTCTCTCCCACTCCATCACATAAAACACATGCACACATATTCGACACAGATTAAGAAATCGAGAATTTTTGTTGATTTTCTGATGTACATATTCGGCCCTTAACTGATATTACTCAGAGCTAAAAGGATGTAGCGTTATTCCAAGATGGTTGCCCACATGGGGTTAACAGTTAGAGGGTACAGCACCCCCACCTTCACATGATGGAATATCCTCCTTGTTAAGTGAACTAAACCAGCCCCAACTATTATGATCAGGAAGGTTGGGAGTGGGGAGGCCGGAGCAGTTTGAGTATACAGAGTGCACGCACAATTGACATTCCATTTGGACAGAGTTTGCACTCCATGTAGCCTAAAACCTGCCTGCTTCAGGACAATAGACAAGAGTATGTCACTTTGAACTGCCGGGCTGAGCTAAATGACAAACAAAACACAAACAGTGGTGTGGGGGAGCAGAGAGGATGATGGGAAAGCAGCCAGTAAAACTCAGTTCTCCCTCTGAGGATGATGATTGGCAGTCGGGGAATGGAGAGTGGGGGGCCTTTAGGTTATTGGGGGTTGAAGTCAGTTGGTAACTTGGCATGTCTGTCACAGTTGGCGTAATGGGAAAGTTGTCTGGGGTGGTAGGTTTTGGAAAGTCCTTCCTCCGCCTCACAGGTAGCCCTCCTTGCGGAACTGTTCCTGCAAGATATCCCGGTACTCGTCAAAGCCCCCCTCCACTCGCCGCACGTTCCCGTGCTCACAGACCCACAGCTCTCTGCACACCATCCGGATCAGACGCTCGTCGTGAGAAACAAGGACCACCCCACCCTGAGGAGAGGATAGAGTTTAAAAAAAAGGGTATATACGCACATTAAAACTTCAAGTGTTCACGTGCTATCACTTCCATTGATTGTTAGCCAAAATAAGCTTGTAGTGGCTGTTAAAAGAAAACCGATTTCATAGGTTTTCTCCAGATTTACTTTTCTCTCCAGATTTACTCTATTGATTAACATTGTGAGATAAATAAAAAGGACATTTTTCTCAGCGACTTAGTTTATTTAACAAGCTTACTTTGAATTTGTTGAGCGCCTTCGCTAGAGCCTCGATCGTTTCCATGTCCAGGTGATTGGTCGGCTCGTCAAGGATATAGAAGTTTGGGCTGAGAGAGAAAACGTGTGTAAGAGATAAAATATGCTTCAAGCAGCAATGAAACAGAATGCGGGTTTATGAGCAGGCTGAAAGAGACGGCTGCATTGAAGCAATATACATCCTTGTACATGGAACAATTCAAAATACTATGTGCAAGTGTTCACTAAATATAATAAATGATTTATAGCGTCATGAAATGGCTGTTTGACGTAGCAATTATTCCTTTGCAAACTTTGTTGGGACTAACAAACACTGTAAATCGCCAAATCTCTCGACCTTATTTGAAGAATCTCTTTTTAGCATTAGCATAAATGCTAGCTGTTGGAGGTTCACAACTGAATTGCTTGCTGTTTCCATGTTCTTTTTTTTGTATTAACACTTCCTACTTGTCGGCAAGAGCCTTAATCAGTTTCAAGGTGATACAGAGAAGACAAGTTATTCATCTTTTTTACAAAGTTGCCATTTTCTTTTCCATCTTTTGACGTAACGCTTCTCTCAAACTTAGTAAAGACATACATTCTGAGTTTCTAGTCAAGTCAACCGGATATATGGTTCATGAGAAGATTTGATTTAAAAAACCCAACATGTTGGAAAATTCAATATGGCGGACTTCATGGGTCCTTTAAGCAAATTTGTTCCTTATGAGAAACACTGATATACCAAATTCCGTGGTTATACGTCAAACAGGGTGGTCAAACAGGGTGGTGGGGCTGAGCATTAGACTCTGAATACAACGCCACCTAGTAGTAGTGGTTTTGATATACATTGATATTTCCAGTCTACATGTTTTGACCAATCGGGCATTGAGCTATTCTGACAAGCTATTCCAACAATATTATTAGGGGTGCTTCGCTGCCAGCAACCCTAATAATAAATTCTGCGATGGATTATAACCGTCTCATCAATAGGATCTTGACACTTCTCAAAATTAATAGCGTTCTCATGTCCCCTCTCCAGTTCTGTTCCTAGTGTTATCAGGGCAGTTTGACAGATGTCCAGTATATTTCTTACTTACAAGGTAAGTTGGTTTGAAACAAATTCTCATTTACACCAACGACCTGGGGATGAGTTACAGGGGAGATGAGAGGTTGAACAAGCCAACTGGAAGCTGGGGATGATGCTTAGGTGGCCGTGGTTAATAAGGGGCCATTAGGGAATTTAAGCCGGACACCGGGGTTATCACCACAACTCTTGCAACAACTACCATGGGTTCTTGAAAAGACCACAGAGACGGTTTAACATCGGAAGGATAGAGAAATGTAATCCCATTATTAGACATCATGGTCAAGTTGTATACTGCTTGTACAAGGACGTTTTTCCCAACTCAACTAAACCCAGTTTACTACCATAAAATGACTATTTGACATTGTGAGAGATCATGTGTGAAATATTGGGTTCATGAAGTGTAATAATAAAAAGGCATTACCAAGGCATGGTCATCTGAGCGAAGGCCACCCGGCTCTTCTGCCCTCCTGACAGACTGGCCACCGGCCGAGTTGCCAGCTCACCGGTTATCCCATAACCACCCAGTTGGTGCCTGTACTCCTCCTCGTTACGACCTGGGAGGGAGGGACGAGGAGAGCGCGAGAGAGAAAAAAGGGGTTACAAATTACAAAGATTGCAGGCTATAGATGGGTTGGTTGTTAAGCAACATTGGCCCAAACAGACAAGGTTGTCTTAGATTGTTGCCAGCACGTAAAATAGATTTAGTCTCCAATGTTTATTGAAAACAAATACATTTGCACAATGCGCTCTTGTTGTCTCTCAAATACATCTTTACAGTTGTTGGTTAGCTAGCTAGCAAATTTGAGTCATATTAGCATATAGTGACAGTCAAAACACCTCAAGAACAAGATAAAATTAGCTGAAACGAGCTACCTACGATTCCTTACATGACAGCTTCATGTCATTGTTGCTAGCTATCTGGCCATCCAGAATCACAGCACACTGCTTTTTGCACCATTGAAGCGTGTGCATTGTTTTTGTGACGTTGTCAGCTAAGCCATCTACAGGGATCCGTAACAACCACCAGGGTCGTGTTCATTAGGGTAGGCAACAAAAAAAAAAACCAGGGCATTTCTTATTGGACCAAGTCCAGGTAGCCCATCTCTGTTCCAATCGGTTTCCTTTGCATTTGGTGCCTAATGAACAAAGCCCAGGCTTTGATAATGATCAGTATTGGTATGTTTTGGTGGTGGTGGTGGTGGTCACCTGGGAATTTGTTGAGTAACAGCTCAATTGAACACACGTTGAGGTCCAGTTGATCCACGTGGTGTTGACTGAAATAACCGATCTTCAGGTTCCTGAGCGAGAAAGGGAAATAAAGCTGTCATTTACTTCCCTGCACGCACACCCATTGAGACACACTAGCAGCAGAGGAACATGGCTGACGTCAAGCATGGAACCTCACCGATGGGCGTGTCTGATGCCATTGACAGGCGTTAACTCTCCCATCAGTAGCTTGAGCATGGTGGATTTACCCGCCCCGTTCTCACCCACCTGAGAGACAGAGAGAGACAAGAGACCGACTGTAGGTACTACTTTAGCAGTTGGAATTTTGCACAGAGCATCGTCTGTGGAAGTGTGTCACAGATTTAAAGTACAATATTAATGGATTCACAATATTAGTGACCATATTGACCCGATGTGGGGAAAAAGGCAGATATGTTCTTACTAGCCTTATGAACATAGAAACTTGTTTGCAGTTCAGATATGTGCTAGGATGATTAAAAATGGCCATAAAATGAAAAAATATCTGAATCAGTCGATATCGCAAAGAAAATATTGGATATTGGCATCAGCCCAGAATGATCACGTCGGTGCATCCCTAACTATTAGCAGGGCATGTGATTTAGATCTGGTCATCAGGACTGAGAGCAGTGTGATTAATACGTACGATGCAGATGCGAGACTCCAGGTCTGCAGACACAGACAGCTGTGTGAAGAGGCGCTGGTCAGTGTTATAGTAGAACTCCACCTCATCCAACTGGAGCACCGGGGGAGACAGCTTCTCAAAGTTATCAGGGAACCTGTGGACAGACGCACGCACTCACGTTAGCGCTCAGATTAATATGAGAATTGAAACCTGACTTCATTTGGGACAGGAGGAGCGGTCTCTTACTTTAAGGTGACTTCGGTTTCCTTCTCCAGGGGTTTGAGTTCAGGCCTGCAGGAGACAAGAGAAGAGCAGCGAGGGAATGGATAACGGATGACAACCGATATTCTTTAATTCTTTACAATGACCATTCCGCTGTGCACAGGCAAACAAACACGCAGAGGTCATGATGCATGTGCAAGATGGAAGTTATCCGTTACAATGAATTGGACTTTCAGGCTGTAATTCCCAGGGAGCACTACGTGAGAGAAAGCAGGGTGGGGCGCATGTTAACATCTTACTTTGAAATAGATGGTTACTCACAGTTTTTCTAAGAGCTTCAGTTTGCTCTGCACCTGTGCCGCTCTGTTGGCGTTGTATCTGAACCGGTCGATGAACACCTGTGACACAGAGGAAAGTAATCAATCCACGATTATAATATAGTAATAAGACACTATAATATATATTCTAATAAGTATTTAGCAGGATGTTGATAAGTTAGGCATATCAAGAGCTAAAGCAAACAAACTCTAATCAGCAAAGATAAATGCTTAGAAGGTGCATTGTTATTACACTTGCCATAGGCCTTTCAGTTTATCTGTATGTAAGCAGGACTGTGTGTGTAAGCCAGTGTGTGGGTTCCTAACCTGGATGTGCTCTCTGTACTGAAACTGGGCCTCGTACTCCCTCTGCTGGTTCTTCAGGCGGTCCTCTTTGGTCTTGACAAAGTTCTCGTAGTCGCCGCGGTAACTCTCCAGCCGCTGCGAGTGCAGGTGGACGATGTCAGTCACCACGGCGTTGAGGAAGTTCCGGTCGTGGGACACCACCAGGATGGTGGTCTGCCAGGTCTGTGGGGGGCGGAGGTGTTAAACAGGCCATATGGACGTTGAACTTGTTGCTCATGCTTTAATCTCTCCATCCTCCCAAAGTGTGCATTCGTTCACTTCCATTCACTGATCAAAAAAAATAAGTGCTATAAGAAATATGGTTGTAACTCCACCGAGCCAATGTCTTTAGATTTGTAGGAAGTATTGAACGAGTGCACACCATTTCGTAAGTGGTGAAAGAAAACAATCCATTTGAAGCTAACTATGTATGCGTCACTGATGGGTGTGTCCCTTCCTGCCAATTTAGCGGAGCCTCTTTTTTATTGTTGCCGGACCCCTTTTTGGCTCAAGAGGACCCCCAGAGGCAGAAGTTGACAACAAAGTAGAATTACCCACCACAATCTAGCAATGCAAAATTCCATATGTTCCTATTCTCTACCCTTCTCCCTGAAATGTCCACTCATTCACACCCCTTGCCTTGGACTGGTGTAAGAAATATGACGGAAAGTCCCTCTAGTCCACGCATGCCCATGCTTTCACCAAGCCAATGCTTTTAAATACTGTAGTGAGAATGTGCACACTTTGGGGAGAAGGGAACCGAATTGGATTTGGCATGCAATGTTAAGTGTGTCGGTAAGCAGGAGTAACCTACCTGCAGGTAATTCTCCAGCCAAAGAATGGCTCGGACATCCAACATGTTGGTGGGCTCTGAGAAACAAACAGACAGAAAGACAGAGACAGACAGTCAGTCAAAAGGGCGTTTTGCAATGACTATTGGACACCGTCAAACTGTTCAAAGATACTCAATACAAAAATACTTAATGTGGTTTAATCACTCACCATCAAGTAACAAAAGATCAGGCCTAAACAAATGAAAAATACACACATTATTTGGAGAGTTGAAGCTAGCCTTACAATATTTAGCAGAGCCACACCAATTGATGGTGTTTAAATTGAGATTCAGGAAACAGCTCATAAGAGCGTTATAAATGTACATCAATATTCTAATATAATCTCTGTCCTTGTATTTTAATTGGGTAGACTGTCCTTTGGATAAAAGAAGTGACAAGGAGAAACTCACTTGGCAAAGAGAGCTCTAGCCAGAGCTAATCTCATCCGCCAACCTCCAGAAAACTCCCTGTGGAGAACACCGAGATCAGTTAATCACATCTGCGCGTGCGTGCACACACACACACACACACCACACACCACACACACACCACACACACACACACACACGGTAACTTACTTGGTTGTCTGCGTTTGCATTTTAGGAGAAAAACCTAAACCACATAGGATGATTGAAGCTCTGTGTAAGAGAAAGAGAGAAAAATCGAACAATCATTAAATCAGAAAACGCATACACCCTGGCTACAATTCTACTGCACAGTCATCTGTTTTAGAAACACCATTGGCAATATGTATGAATATAAATGCACTGCTAATAGTGATGCACCGATATGACATTTTGGGCCGATACCAATATTTTCCTTCCCAAAAAAACCCCGATAGTTAATGAAGACAAATGTGGCTGTCTGTTGAATTGATGGTCTTTAAATTGAGATATTCCTTGCCAAAAAAAAAAATATATATATATATTTTCCTTGCCCAAAAAACCCCCGATACAGATATTTTCCTTGCAAAAAAACAAACACGATAGCCACATTTGTCTTCATTAACTGTCTGTTGAATTGATGGTCTATAAATTGAGATATTCCTTGCCAAAAAACCCCGATCCAGATATTTTCCTTGCCAAAAAAACCCCCCAATACCGATATTTTCCTTGCCAAAAAACCCCGATACCGATATGTTACATTTTTGCGGCCTTTTAAGCATTCCAGTAGTTAAATAGTTAACACACACACACGGACGCAGCGGTCTAAGGCACTGCATCTCAGTGCAAGAGGCGTCACTACAGTTCTGGTTCAGATCCAGGCTGCATCACATCCAGCCGTGACTGATTGGCCCAGCGTCGTCCGGGCCGTCATTGTAAATAAGAATTTGTTCTTTATTTAACTAGGCAAGTTAGTTAAGGTTACACACAGACCACACTGACCAAAAAGTTATTTTGTTGGCATTTACATATATGTCTCAATTACCAGTAAAAGATCATCAAAACCTATTTCTTTCACTTACTTGCTGTGCTGTTTCGTTGTTCAGTCATTTCATTCTCAACCAGGATTTCTTTGCGTGTCAAAAAATGTACTATTTAACACGGTCAAATAAGCTTGTTGACCAATCAAGACCTGAATATGACTGCACGTCACATAAGACAGTTCTTATTTGATTAATGGTGGTCGGACCCATCTATGTTAAGCTAGCCACAATAAGGATTAGCCACACTAGTGGACTTTGCAGTTAGCCTTCAAAATAAAAGTTTAGCATAAGTTTACTATTTGTATTAATTGAATTTCACTTTTATTTTGACGGCAAACCGCAAATTCCACTTTTGTGCCTAATCCTTATTGTGGATAGCTTCACAACACAAAGCTAGCTGGCTGCTTATAACGTTAGCTTTGGGCAATTTTCATGATCTGAAGTTCAATTTCAATAGGCGAACAACAAGTGGCAACCTAGCTAATACTTACTCACAAGGATTCCTAAACCATTGCTAAGAATAATAAAAAATGACTGCAGTTTCTACTGATCATTATTTTCAGGCTGGTTGTATTGGTGCTAGCTAGGTACAAAGCTAAAGCTAGCTACCCCAGAAGTTGCTGTCGAACAAATTATGCTTTATTACCAACGCGATATTGTAAACACATCGTTCGTGGCCGGTGTTTGCAGACTTTTTTTTGTACAGCTTTGACAG
Organism: Salvelinus fontinalis; assembly: GCF_029448725.1. Taxonomy (NCBI): domain Eukaryota; kingdom Metazoa; phylum Chordata; class Actinopteri; order Salmoniformes; family Salmonidae; genus Salvelinus; species Salvelinus fontinalis. Next base: position 1,711,223 of record NC_074688.1, read on the forward strand.
TGCTACTGTATCTTTTTTGAAACAAAGATTCAAACGGTGTCCCACAGTATGTATGTCGTGAAGCTAATAGCAGTAACGCTATTACTGTAGGTAGGGCGACATCTGAAAAATAGCGGTGCTTGACCAGTTGGCGAAAGCCAACCATCACCCACGACAGAGAACGGTTGATTGTCAAGGGCATGGAATTCCATTATCTTGGCTTTAATGGATTTTGCCTTTGAGTTGTCTCGCTGAATTGTTCATACTCTTACAAATGACTGCTCGACTTGTTGACTGCTCAATCCACACAGCAGACATTTGTGGGCTAGATATGGAATGCTATGTGGTAGTGGTGGAGTAGGGGCCTGAGGGCACACAGTGCGTTGTGAAATCGGTGAATGTATTGTAATCTTTTAAAATTGTATAAACTGCCTTAATTTTGCTCGACCCCAGGAAAAGTAATAAATACAAATACACAGCAGACATTGTGGCTAGGTTAGGAATGCTGTGTTGCATGTGTAGCGCAAAATTTGATATGGCGTTATTACGTCATGTACCTACGTTATATAGGTACGCACGGTAGCTTTGACATCGGTTTCTAACGTCGCCGTTAAACTAGTCGTCGGCCAATACCGATGTTGGCATTTTTAGCTAATATCGTGCGATTCCGATATGTTCAGCGATATATCGTGCATCCCTAACTAATGTAACAAACACAGATATGATATTATGTACAGACATGCTAAGTTTGTAAGTCGCTCTGGATAAGAGCGTCTGCTAAATGACTTAAATGTAAATGTAAATGTAAGTGTGGCTCTTTACCGGGCAGGTGCCTTGTCTGCTTCAATCTCCTCCAGTTTAGCATAGATCTCCGACAGTCGAATAGTCTCCATTCCTTCAGCTCTAAAATGGAATAGAATAAACTGCAAGTTTAGTGACTGTTGCAGTTTCAAATCTAAAATTCCTGCAACAATAACATTTAAGTCTGCCAGTATTGCCTCCTTCCAATATGAGCCGTCCGTTGCCAACTTCGGGGAGAATTTGGGCAAGTAAGACTGACTTACGTTCCGTTGGCTATGCGCGCATTGAGCAGGCGTTCCTCTGTCAGGAGCCCCTCCCGGACCGTGTCGCTCTCCAGCACGCTCTGAAGCGCCCCTGTTTCGTCTCCAGCGACCTCCTGCTCCACGTGCAGGATTGTGATGTGGGCAGGGACACGCAGGCTGCGGCTCGCCAGCATTTTTAGCAGCGTGGTCTTCCCCAGGCCGTTGCGGCCAATCAGGCCGTATCGGCGACCTGTTGACAGAGACAGCTCCGCCCCCTGCAGCAAAGACCTGGAAATACAGAGCGAGAGAGAGACAAGTTGCTTGCATATTGCTTTATGGTAGAGACTAAGAAATGTCTCCGTCTCTCTCCTACTCTTTGTCTCTCTAGCATTAACTAAGAAATTACATAAAATTGTAATTACGCAGTAATAACTTTTGATTTACTCAGTTTGTAATTAATTCAAACAAGCACTGCTACTCACCATTTGATATAAGGTAGTTGTGTTGAATTCTTAAGTCATTTGCAGAAAGTAACAACCATAACCACACCAATGCCTTTTAAATGCAAGGTAAATACCGGTGGAAACGGTATCCAGCTAACAACATTGCATGATGCTAATTAGAATGAATCACCTGCTCCAGTGCTGGATACAATAGGAGAAAGCGTAAGTATGGTTTCATACCAAATGACACCTTAATCCCTATATGGCGCACTACTATACCTTTGGCCCTTGTCAAAAGAAGTGCACTTAATAGGGATGGGGTGCCATTTGGGACAAAGCCTAAGGGTTAAACACTCACCTCTCGCCAAACGACACATCAAAGTTCTCGATGCGGATATCGTAGCTGCGATTCTTCCCGGACAAGTCGACGCGACTGTCTTTCTTGCTACTGGCCTGGCTGGCTGATGCCTCCTCCAGTACCCTGAGACAAACAGAGACAGAGGGGATAAGGACAGAGTGAGACAAACACAGAGGGACACAAAGAGATAGACAAAGGGAGAGAAATAGAAGTACAGAGAGCAAATACAAAGCAAGAAAGTGTAAGAGGGAGAGAGAGGTGAAACCAAACTTCATCACACATTGTTGAATGGAAAAGTGTATTTTGCTATCGCAATACCAAACCAATGATCAGTGGTGTAAAGTACTTAAGTAAACATACTTTCAAGTACTACTTAAGTCGTTTTGGGGCAACTGTACTTTATTTACACACACACACACAGTACCAGTCAAAAGTTGACACACCTACTCAATCCAGGGTTTTTATTTGTACTATTTTCTACATTGTAGAATAATTCTACAATTTCTACATTGTAGAATAATAGTAACCAAAACAGTATTAAACAATTTATATTCTTCAAAGTAGCCACTCTTTGCCTTGATGACAGCTTTGCACGCTTGGCATTCTCTCAACCAGCTTCACGAGGTAGTCAGCTGGAATGCATTTCAATTAACAGGTGTGCCTTGTTAAAAAAGTTACTTTGCTGAATTTCTTTCTTTTTTAAATGGGTTTGAGCCAATCAGTTGTGTTGTGACAAGCTAGGGGTGGTATACAGAAGAAAGCCCTATTTGGTAAAAGACCAAGTCCATATTATGGCAAGAAAAGCCCAAATAAGCAAAGAAAAACGACAGTCAATCATTACTTTAAGACATAAAGGTCAGTCAATCCGGAAAATGTCAAGAACAGTCTCAAAAAACCATCAAGCGCTACGATGAAACTGGCTCTCATGAGGACCGCCACAGAAAAGGAAGACCCAGAGTTCATTAGAGTTACCAGTCTCAGAAATTGCAGCCCAAATAAATGCTTCTGAGTTCAAGTAACAGACACATCTCAACATCAACTGTTCAGAGGACACTGAGTGAATCAGGCCTTCATGGTTGAATTGCTGCAAAGAAAACACTACTAAAAAGGACACCAATAAGAAGAGACTTACGTCAAGAAACACAAGCAATGGCCATTAGACCGGTGAAAACCTGTCCTTTGGTCTGATGAGTGTGGTGGAATTAAGATTTCTTCAAAACAATCAAACTTTATTATTTAATTAGTGCAGTAATGGAGCTGGTCGGTAATCACCCCTGTAGGTGATCACTGAGAACTCAACCAGCTGGTTTGAGCCACAACATTTTATATCAAAGTCCATCCTCCTTCAGTCTACATGACACACAACAGATGTATGGAATGGGTCATGGTTAAGATTTGTATGAAAGATATTTATAATTCACTGCAGACAGTATCTGCTGTAAAAACGGTTGTCATTGTGTAGAGACCAGTGCCTGGCCCCCCAACTCCATACTGGAGCCATCTCCCCCTGGTACCCCAGTACAGAAACATGAACTCATGCTCTGGAATGCAGTATCCCCAAAGACATGGTAAATCTTCGAGGCCCATCCTCAGTAGAACACACACAGATGAGCATTCAAAAAAATAAAATATGTATTGTTTCATAAAACAGCCTTTTGATGCAACAGCAGCATTATGAGTCCAAATGTGAGATTTTTGGTTCCAGCTGGCATGTCTTTGTGAGACGCTGAATAGGTGAATGGATGATCTCCGCATGTGTAGGCACGGAGGTGGTGGTGTGTGGGGGCTTTGCTGGTGACAATGTGTGATTTATTTAGAATTCAAGGCACACTTAACCAGCATGGCTACCACAGCATTCTGCAGTGATACGCCATCCCATCTGGTTTGTGCTTAGTGGGACTATAAGTGGATAAAGAACCAAAACACCTCCAGGTTGTGTAAGGGCTATTTGACCAAGAAGGAGAGGGATGGAGTGCTGCATCAGATGACCTGGCCTCCACAATCACCCAACCTCAACCCAATTGAGATGGTTTGGGATGAGTTGGACTGTAGACTGAAGGAAAAGCAGCCAACAAGTGGGGGGGGAACTCCTTCAAGACTGTTGGAAAAGCATTCCAGGTGAAGCTGGTTGAGAAAATGCCAAGAGTGTGAAACGCTGTCAAGGCAAAGGGTGGCTACTTTGAAGAATCTAAAATATATTTTGAATGAGTAGGTGTGTCCAAACTTGACTGGTATTGTACACACACATTTTTTGTACATTCCACAAAACAAAAAACGTATACATACGAACGACAACTTACAGACACATACAATGACTACATCTCTTCTGCCCAGACCCGCATGCTCAACCCCTCACCCCTATTGCCTGCATTATTGTGTCACTTGGCCTTAAATTATACCAACTTGTTCTCAGTCGCCCATGCTATTTCAATATTTAAATAAGAAATCATTAGATGTTTTCCATTGTGTCAATGATGATTGATGTCTATGTTTTTAGTAACCTTATTTTTTTCTTCTCAGTGATGAGAAAATAATCGTGCATCTCACTACCTCCCCTGAATGTAATGTCTTGAAATATGCAGAGAGATGGATTAAAAATACATTCACATAGTAATATTTCTGACAGCCAACTTTCAAGCTCCGCTCACAACTTTCAAACTTAATAGCATTCCCAGAAAGCATGGATTATTGAGTCATTATTAGTTTTACACAGAGACCGGACTCTGCTGTTGTGCTGTAGAATGTGAACTTTGTCTCATATAATATATTCTATACATTAGTTTATACTGGATGAATTTAGTTAGTTATGCTCCAACTTTCACTCCATTTTGTACTAACATCAGATCTTTTTCAATCTTGGTTCCAATCATTTAAAAAAAAAATCTAATAGGTTGTCAGTTGGATATGATCTCTGCAAGGTTTAGTATATCTTCCCTATCATATGAACATCCTTTACTTACTCAAATAAGATGACCTCAAGGTTGTACTGATGTCCAAAAGATTTCAAATTGAAATTTCGTGATGCAACTTAAGTTTCATGTATTCCAAACTATCTACACTGAACAAAAATATTTTAAAAAACACAACATGCAACAATTTCATTTTTTTTTTTACAGAATTAGAATTGATAAAGAAATCAGTCATTTGAAAAAAAATCATTAGGCCATAATCTATGGATTTCCCATGACTGGGCAGGGGCGCAGCCACGGGTGGGCATAGGCCCACCCACTGGGGAGCCAGGCCCTACCAATCAGAATACATTTTTCCCGAAGAAAGGGCTTTAGAAATACTCCTTAGCACCCCCACCCTATCCCGCAGGTGAAGAAGCCAGATATAGAGATCGTGTGCTGGCATGGTTACACGTGGTCTGCGGTTGTGAGGCCGGTTGGACATACTGCAAAATACTCTGAAAGGACGTTGAAGGGAGCTTATGGTAGAGAAATGAACATTAAATTATCTGGCAACTGCTCTAGTGGACATCCCTGCAGTCAGCATGCCAATTGCACGCTCCCTCAAAACTTGAGACATCTGTGGCACTGTGTTGTGTGACAAAACTGCACATTTTAGGGAGGCCTTTTATTGTCCCCGGCACAAGATGCACCGTGTAATGATCATGTTTAATCAGCTTCTTGATATGCCACACCTGCCAGATGGATTATCTTGGCAAAGGAGAAATGCTCACTAACAGGGATGTAAACAAATTTGTACGCAACATAAAAAAATAACCCTTTAGTGGCTATGGAAAATATTTCTGAGATGTGTTGGTTTCATGAGCTGAAATAATACTTTACATGTTGCTTTTATATTTTTGTAAAGTCCCCAAAATAACTTTTTACATTTTGGAATGGAAACAAATGTATCTCCTGTTACAAAGTAATTTACGGTTTCTATTCCTTCGGTTTTGCATGTGAACAAATTTAAAAATCAATGAATTCTGAAAAGCTATCCAAGGATTATTCCATAAAGTTCTGTTTCTGGTTCTTGTAAAATAGGTTTCATTTTCTACCATATCGTTATAGTATTCTTAATTAAGAAGTTGTTACTGTTCTTTTTCCTTTTTACTATTTATATATTTCACAACTTTAACTTTATTACATTCCTAAAGACAATAATGTACTTTTTACTGCATACGTTTCCCCTAACACCCAAAAGTACTCGTTACATTTTGAATGCAAAGCAGGACAAGAAAATGGTCTAACTCACACTTCAAGAGAACATCCCTGGTCATCCCTACTGCCTCTGATCTGGCAGACTTATGAAACACAAATGCTTCATTTGTAAATGGTGTCTGAGTGTTGGTGTACCCCTGTCTATAAAAAATTATTTAATGTGCCATCTGGTTTGCTTAATATAAAGGAATTTAACATACCTACTTTTACTTTTGATACTTAGGTATATTTAAAACCAAATACTTTTACTCAAGTAGTATTTTACTGGGTGACTTTTACTTGAGTCATTTTCTATTAAGGTATCTTTACTTTTAGTCCGATATGACAATTGGGTACTTTTTCCATCGCTGCCAATGATAAACTGTTTGCATAGTCTTTGGGTGTAGATGAAAAGCATATGAAACTCACAGTGGATTAGTTGTTTTTTGCGAATCACGTTCATTTCTCCTCCCTTGTTTTTGCTTCAGCTTGGCTTCGGCCTTCTCTAGCTTCCTCGCATCCACAGTCTGAGGTGGTGTGTGTGTGTGGAAGAAGACAAAGTGGATGAAGTTGACAGGAGAATAGCATAGCTACAGGGCTGACTCGAGCCTTCGACAAAAAACATAATACACAAGAAGTTACAACGCAACAAAAATGATTCTAAAATACTTTACTGTATTCTGGCCCCTCTTCATCATCCAGATCCCTTGGACATCGTTAGTGGCAGATACTGAGACGAGAAGGGAAAGACAGAAGGAGTGGAATGAGACGCAACGATAAGTCAGAGTATATTAAAAAGACATGGGAGAGGTGGTAGAAAGGGAAGAGAAAATAGGAAGTACGAGCAGTAGAGGACGGGAAAAAAGACTAGAAACAGATTACATATCAACAGGCTACCAAAATGAATATCAAACATGGACCGTAAAGCTGACATAGGAATACCTAAGTCCCCCTGCAGACAAGGGACTCACCACACTCTGCAGATATCTGAGACAACCGCACCGGAGCGTCGAGCAGCACCTGCTTTGAAGCGGCATGGCCGTTACTCCTGATGGAAAAGACGAGTATATTTTTGATGAGTCAGCAAGCGGAAATACATAAAATATTAGCTTTTGGTGTGTGACAATTAGTCTTTGTGTTGTATGCTGGTTGTGAAAATCTCCACCCGGCACAGCCAGAAGAGGACTGGCCACCCCTCATAGCCTGGTTCCTCTCTAGGTTTCTTCCTATGTTCTGGCCTTTCTAGGGAGTTTTTCCTAGCCACCGTGCTTCTACACCTGCATTGCTTGCTGTTTGTGATTTTAGGCTGGGTTTCTGTACAGCACTTTGAGATATCAGCTGATGTAAGAAGGGCTTGTGTGTGTGTGTGTGTGTGTGTGTGTGTGTGTGTGTGTGTTGCACTTACAGTTTAAGAGTGTTGAACATCTGCTGACAGATGTCCCGAATGTCATCCTCGTTTTTACAGTCAGACGACGACCCCTGCAACAGCCCTCCAATCGCATCATACACCTCCTCTCCATCCTCAAACTCCACCCCTCCACAGTCCAACACACCTATCACAGAGGAATGCCACAGGCTAGAAATCAGGGGTGCATTTAGAAGGATGCAGCTTTTAGGACCTTCAGATAGAGAAATGCTAATCATGTGGCCCTCTGAAATGTAGAGTAAGGAAACACGTTGGCTCCATTCATTCATTCTCTCCAATTTTGTGGTATCCAATTGGTAGTTAGTCTTCTCTCATCGCTGCAACTCCCGTATGGACTTGGGAGAGGCGAAGGTCGAGAGCCGTGCGTCCTCCGAAACATGACGCAACCAAGCCGCACTGCTTCTTGACAATGACCGCTTAACCCGGAAGCCAGCCACACCAATGTGTCGGAGGAAACACTGTACACCTGGTGACTGTGTCAGCGTGCATGTGCCCGGCACGCCACAGGAGTCGCTAGTGCACGATGGGACAAGGACATCCCTGCCAGCCAAACCCTCCCCTAAACCCGGATGATGCTGGGCCAATTGTGCGCCACCCCGTGGGTCTCGCCGGTCGCGGCCAGTTGTGACAGAGCCTGGACTTAAACCAGGATATCTAGTGGCACAACTAGCAACTGCGATGCAGTGCCTTAGACCACTGCACCACTTCCATGAGATTTCTAACAGCAACTTTCAGCTACTGAACATGGCTCAGGATCAATCTTACTTTGTCTGAGAATCTATAGGTAACACACTGAGGGACACAACACAAAATGTTATCATGAAGCAGTCTTCTAAGCAGCTAGACGTAGCCTGGTTCCAGATCTGTTTGTGCTCTTGACAACTCCATGCGCTGGTGTACCAAGATATTTGGTGTCCATTACTGGGGGTTACAAGAAAGCCCCATACAAACCACAGGCATAGATTTTTCACCTCAAGTATGTTAGAAATGTCAGTTTCTGGGAAAAGGCATTTCCTAGATGCTATCTTCGTTCTCGAGTCGGTGAAAAAAGTATCACCAAAAACAGGTTAGTTAAATTCATGGCGGCAGTTTCTATGGTTATAAGCATTGGCTTGTGAAACTACTTCTAACTTCCTTCATACTGTACAAAGAGACACAAAAATGGTATCCACGACTCCATCCGACTCCGGGGAAGTAGATAAAGTAGGGCCCTATGATTTCCGTGGTGTGGAAAATGAGGACGGAATTGCGGAATTTGGTAATAAAGATAGAATCAACAGTAAAACGTGGAATATTGCAGAATTTTCCATAATTTGTCTGAAATGTATTAATAATCACAAGTAGGCTAAATGTTTGTAGTAACCAGCCAAGTCGTCAAAAAAAATACAATTCTACCCTAACCCCTAAATTCAGAGCAGAGCAATACCCAAAGGACTATGAGTCAGGCGATAAGCTGTTTTGCAAATTCTGTCAACATACTATTGATTGGACCCGTAAAAATATGTGTTATGACCACTTAAAGTCTAAAGCCCATGTGAAGAACAAGGAAAAGCACTGTGTTAGCCAGAGCAAGCCCTTTTTAAAACAGCCATTACCAGCCGATTCAAGACGAGAATTTAGTCAGGACTTTGTAACTGTGTGCGCCGAGTCTGACATCCCCTTAGAAAAGCGAAGAAAGCTACGGCCGTTTCTAGTGAAGCATTGCAAACAGGGAGGAGCGTTGCCCGAAAATGAGAGCAGCCTCCGTCAAACTCACCTGCCCCGTGTGTTCGACCAACATACGACTGCCGTTCGACAGAAGATCAGTGGGAAGAAGTTTGCGGTGGTCGTTGACGAGACAGACGCAAGGGATTGCAGCGTTCTAAACATCGTCATTGGTGAGTTGAACTTAACCTATTAATATACAGTTGCAATAACCTACATTTACATTCTGCAATGTGAATTGTCCACATGCAAATTGTGTTATTCCAAACGACAAGCTTTCGTTGTGAAATACAGGGATGCATAATGTCAGCAGCGGTTTGCCTCTCTATCTAGCTAACCATCTCTGTATCTATATTGCGTTAAAACACTTTATTTAAATAACACTTGGTCACAATATTATTTTAGGTTAAAACATAATTAAAGTCGTTCTTTATCTTTCAGTGCAGGTGTTGAAAACCAGTACTTTCTAGCAGATGTCATTTTCATGGACAGATGCGACTACTCAACGTTTTCCCAAGCTATACTAGCCTCCCTCCACAGCAACGATCTGAACCTGAATGATGCCTGGGCAGTGGTCACAGATAATGCCTCCTACTGCCTGAAGACATACAAGGAGGTTCTGAAAGGAGTGATGCCCAACAGTTTCAATGTAACCGTTCTCTGCCATGTCATCAATCTGGTGGGTGAGACCTGGCAGCACTACAAATACTTCTCTGAAGTTGCATCACTTGTGACATAGATGAGATCTGTCTTCTTCAAGAAGCCTGCCAGAAAGAGAAGATGGGTGGGCTTCCACATTATGAAGGCGTTTGTGCAGGCCAAGGATCCTCCTGAAGTTGTGAGCTCCAGATGGAATAGCTAGATTGAGGCAGTAAAGTGCCATGCAGGGCATGTTCATCTATACAGAGAGTTTTTGTTGGCAGAAGAGTCAGCACCCCAGGCAGTCACAAACATCCTCAGCCAGCTGGAAACAGAAGAGAAGGTGCAGGCCTTCACTGTTAAGCTAACCTTCCTCTCGGACGGCTGCTCCAAACTGAAGACAGCTCTGTCAATCCTGGAAGGAACCCACCTTCCCACAGCAGTTTCTGCTTACAATGTCATGGAGGATTTTTACACACAACTCGGTGGTACCGTTCTATAAGCGTGTGGCCTATCACTTCTTGGCTGAGCCGTTGTTGCTTCTAGACGTTTCCACTTAACAACAGCACTTAGAGTTGACTGGGACAGCTCTAGCAGATTACAAATTTGACTAAATGACTTGATGGAAATGTGGCATCCTTTGACGGTGCCACGTTGTCAGTAAAGCCATTCTACTGCCAATGTTTGTTTATGGAGATTGCATGGCTGTGTGCTCAATTTTATACACCTGTCAGCAACGGGTGTGGCTGAAATAGCCAAAAACACCACTTTGAAGGCGTGTCCACATTAGAGGTCGACGATTAATCGGAATGGCCGATTAATTAGGGCCGATTTTTTTTTTTTACACCTTTATTTAACTAGGCAAGTCAGTTAAGAACACATTCTTATTTTCAATGACGGCCTAGGAACGGCGGGTTAACTGCCTTGTTCAGGGACAGAACGACAGATTTTTACCTTGTCAGCTCAGGGATTCAATCTCGCAACCTTACGGTTAACTAGTCCAACGCTCTAACCACCTGCCTCACGAGGAGCCTGCCTGTTACGCGAATGCAGTAAGAAGCCAAGGTAAGTCGCTAGCTAGCATTAAACTTATCTTATAAAAACAATCAATCAATCATAATCAGTAGTTATAACTACACATGGTCGATCATATTACTACTTTATCTTGCGTGTCCTGCGTTGCATATAATCGATGCAGTGCACATTCGCGAAAAAGGGCAGTCGTTGCTCCAATGTGTACCTAACCATAAACATCAATGCCTTTCTTAAAATCAATACACAGAAGTATATTTTTTTAACCTGCATATTTAGCTAAAAGAAATCCAGGTTAGCAGGCAATATTAACCAGGTGAAATTGTGTAACTTCTCTTGCGTTCATTTCACGTAGAGTCAGGATATATACAACAATTTGGGCCACCTGGCTCTCTGCGAACTAATTTGCCAGAATTTTACGTAATTATGACATAACATTGAAGGTTGTGCAATGTAACAGGAATATTTAGACTTATGGATGCCACCCGTTAGATAAAATACAGAACGGTTCCGTATTTCACTGAAAGAATAAACATTTTGTTTTCGAGATGATAGTTTCCGGATTTGAACATATTAATGACCTAAGGCTCGTATTTCTGTGTGCTTATTATATTATAATTAAGTCTATGATTTGATATTTGATAAAGCAGTCTGACTGAGCGATGGTGGGCACCAGCAGGCTCGTAAGCATTAATTCAAACAGCACTTTTGTGCGTTTTGCCAGCAGCTCTTTGCAATGCTTCAAGCATTGCGCTGTTTATGACTTCAAGCCTATCAACTCCTGAGATTAGGCTGGTGTAACTGATGTGAAATGGCTAGCTAGTTAGCGGGGTGCGCGCTAATAGCGTTTCAAACGTCACTCGCTCTGAGACTTGGAGTAGTTGTTCCTCTTGCTCCGCAAGGGCCGCGGCTTTTGTGGAGCGATGGGTAACAATGCTTCGAGGGTGGCTGTTGTCCATGTGTTCCTGGTTCGAGCCCAGGTAGGAGCGAGGAGAGGCATGGAAGCTATACTGTTACACTGGCAATAATAAAGTGCCTATAAGAACATCCAAGTCAAAGGTATATGAAATACAAATCGTGTAGAGAGAAATAGTCCTATAATTCCTATAATAACTACAACCTAAAACTTCTGACCTGGGAATATTGAAGACTCATGTTAAAAGGAACCACCAGCTTTCTTACATGGCACATATTGCACTTTTACTTTCTTCTCCAACACTTTGTTTTTGCATTATTTAAACCAAATTAAACATGTTTCATTATTTATTTGAGGCTAAATTGATTTTATTGATGTATTATATTAAGTTAAAATAAGTGTTTATTCAGTATTGTTGTAATTGTCATTATTACAAATAAATAAAATAAATCGGCCGATTAATCGGTATCCGCCTTTTTTTGGTCCTCCAATAAATCGGTATCGGCGTTGAAAAATCATAATCGATCGACCTCTAGTCCACATACACAGAGCATTCGGAAAGTATTCAGATACATTACAGCCTTTTTCTAAAATTAAAATTCCTCAATCTACACACAAAACCCCACAATGACACCGCAAAAAGAGGTTAAGAGATGTGTAAATTTATTAAAAATACAAATCAGAAATACCTTTTTTTTTTTTTAAATAAGTATTCAGACTCTTTGCTATGAGAATAATTGAGCTCAGGTGCAACCCGTTTCCATTGATCATCGTTGAGATGTTTCTACAACTTGATGAGTCGACCTGTGGTAAAATCAATTGATTGATTTGGAAAGGCACACACCTGTCTATATAAGATCCCACAGTTGACCTGAAAGTCAGAGCAAAAACAAAGCCATGAAGCCGAAGGAATTGTACGTAGAGCTCCGAGACTGGATTGTGTCGAGGCACGGATATGGGGGAGGGCACCAAAAAAATTCTGCAGCATTTAAGGTCCCCAAGAACACAGTGGCCTCCATTATTCTTAAATGGAAGAAGTTGGTACCACCAAGACTTTTCCTAGAGCTGGCCCACTGGTGGTGGTTGCAGCATAATGTCGTGGGGATGTTTTTCAGAGCCCGGACTTCAACCCGATCGAACATCTCTGGAGAGACCTGAAAATAGCTGTGCAGCAACACCCCATTCAACCTGACCGAGCTTGAGAGGATCTGCAAAGAAGAATGGGAGAAACTCCCCAAATACAGGTGTGCCAAGCTTGAAGCTTCATACCCAAGAAGAACCGAAGCTGTAATCGCTGCCAAAGGTGCTTCAACAATGCACCGAGTTAAGGGTCTAAATACATATATAATGTGATATGTCTTTTTTTGTCATTATGGGGTATTGTGTGTAGATTGAGGGGCCTCCGGAGGCACCACAATTGTCATAAACGCCATTTGGAGCCAGCAACCAGATTTTTGGATTAAGCATTAATTGGCTTTTAGTCTAGATTAGTTCACGGAGATAGGGGCATATTTATTTTTATTTCAACCTTTATTTAACTGGGCAAGTTATTAAAAACAAATTCTTATTTTACAATGACAGCCAAACCCTCCCCTAACCCAGATGACGCTGGGCCAATTAAACGCACTATTGGAATCTCGATCGCGGCCGGTTGTGATCGAACCAGGATCTGTAGTGACACCTCTAGCATTGAGATCCAGTGCATTAGACCGCTGTGCCACTCGGGAGACACCAGTCGAAAGTTTGGACTTGCCCTGCAAGTGTATACTCGTCAGATACGTCATCAGTAGAGTCCACCAAATTTGAGGACTGGGGGGGGGGGGGGGGGGGGGGGTATGGTGTGTCTTAAGTGTTTGGACTGCACCCCATGACGTCTGACGAGTATTCACTTGCGGGGCGAGGAAGGAAGTAATTATTTTTAAATGGACCACCCTTGCCCGGACATTTGTCACTGTTAATCCCGCGATGATTGTGTTTTCAGCCACAGGTAACGTAAACTCACGTAAACTCGTACATCGCCTTAGTCCGTACAATTGCCCTTATTTTAGCGCCCCTAAACGTAATACTTCCAGATCAAGTGTAATGTCAATACCATTGTAAAGCACAATTTCTCCCCTTTCCAACAGAATAAATGACATGACCTAAACACTGCCCGTTTCTGCATAATTCAAGCAGGCAATGAGCGCCGTCGGGTCTTTTTAAAAATGGAGGATGGGGAAGCGAAACTAATGCGTGAGAGTGAGAAGGACAGATGTCGTGTGGGAAAATTTCTTTTTTCACTCGATCTGTCCAACTTATCACCTTATCGCCTCTAAAATGGAAATAAAACACTATAAAGAGTTTATATAATGTGTCAATACATAACTATTTGAAGGTTTGTATCGAAATTGAATCTGGTTTTAGGGCGGTGCTAAAGTGATCTTAGAAGTAAACAGCGGCTTTGAGAATGATGATCGCATGCAATGAAGACACAAAATTACTAGGTATCCCCCCTTACCCCGTCACTGTCCATTTCTTGTTTTTAAACGATGAGAGAAGTGCTACACCTGGTGGAGAGAGATTGTAAGACAGGAATAGTTGCTTCATGCGTGCTGTACATTACGACATGACACGTCTAGATGTAACGGAGGGTCCGTTTTTTCAACTTTTCTCCAATATGATAAGACCCATTACCATGTCATCAACGCTTGAATAGAAACCTAGTTCACACCCCCGATTTTGAGGTCAACACAGTCCCATTAGTTTCCTTTGTAGCCTCGTTTGAATGTTGCGGTTGCGCACATTTGTACGGAATTGGGTGAGTTTACGTTAGCTTGTGTGAGCGCTACAGTCAATTATGATTTAATGTCTACTTATATTAACTATATAATTATTAATATACGCCTACTGTATGATAGCTAGCAAATTAATTAGCTAACTAATGTTAGCCTGCCTAACTACTCCTGAGGAAGGAAAATATTTTATTTCTACAATTTCCAAAAGCTAACGAAACATAATTACTTTTATGGGACGTTTGTGCATTAGTTGTACAATTTCTAACTTATTTACATTCGTTTTTACTTACACTTGTATGTTGACTACATATTGATGTTGAGGTTTTATGTTTGGCAGAATTTTCTTAGCGGATGTACAATCATCGCGAATTGAATTATGGGGCGTTTCAGACCCCGAAGTTAACATAATGGTACACTCGCAAACTCCATTAAAAACGAGGGCTGAGCGGCTTACGTTGCAAACTTACGTTGCTTGGCTAATCATTTGAACCGACGACATATGGCCGCGGGGATTCCCCCAAGGGCTGAGGCCCGTCTACTTTGAGTTTGAAACGCAGTCCGGGTTCGTATCCAACCTCCCCACACACTGATAGATTACGCGTTCACTTCCCTGAGCCCACCCCTCTCCTTGTTTAGGTTGTTTTAACTCCAGTTTTGTTTTGCGACTTTGGGCCCATGAAAATCGCAATATTACTAAGTCCATTGTATTATTATTGCCGGTAAACGTACACATTAGCAGCTAGTTAGCTATTAATTGAAGGCAATAAATTGGCTAGCCTAGGTCATCTGGTTAGTGGTTCAAATAGGCCGATTATTAGCTAACTACCGGCATGTTAGGTGTTGGCTAACGTTAGATAGTCTCCCCTTGACTGTGCCTCAATGCTGTGTGGCACGGCTATGCTAGCTAACCTTACTTCACGTGGCAAAGAAGCCACCAGCCACTCATCTAGCCGGTGGCATTTTAAAGTGTACGAGATCCACACACCATCTCCATTAATTTACAGTCTCTTACCCGTGATATATTCGAACACTTCGGTGTCAATTTCGGGAAACTCGCTCTTCAGAATATCCACGTATGTCGCCATGATACACCGGCTCTTCCACAAGAACAGCGCATGTGCCCACAATATGCGACAAGGCATGTCCTCAAACTATGCATCATGGGTATTGTAGTATTTTGTTTAATGCGATTTTATGATCTCAGCTTTACCTCCCTCCACCTCTAATTTGTGTTTGGTTCAATCAACCTCTCAATGATCACTATATAGATCACTATATAGATCACAGCCCGTCGTTTCGATTGGAAACAAATGAGTCATAGCTAGCGTTCTAACATTATTTTGTATAAATCCTTTAGGGAACGCCTACTTTGTGAAGCGTTCCATCTTCTCCCACTGCCGGCTATTGGGTAGTGAGTAAAAACTTCAGATGGATGCTTCACATTTATACATCCGGTGAAATATCTGTCTAATTGTTATATCTGTGATGACATTACATTCCCCAAAACAAGAGTTGTTGTTTTGTGCTGTTATTGTATCCCACGATTAAATCGTGAGGGGACTGTGGAACTGTCTCCATCGATTACGTTATTACTTTCATGCGTTGGTCACACGCAATATCTAAAACGTAGACCGATTTGGCGGAACTAGGGTGAATGATTTGTCATAGATGACTTAGCTGGCAACGTCACGAAAACGATGCCCACGCTTCAATGGGGAAGATGTCCATAAATTGTGATTCTGAATCGCCAGATAGCTACCAATAATGACGAGAAACTGCCATGTGGGGAATCATAGTGACTCGTTTCAGACAGTTTAATCTTGTCATTGATACCATGTTTTGTTTAGACTGATTTCAGGTCAATGCTAATACTTCTCAAATTTGCTACCTAGCTAAACAACAACTGTAACGATGTATTTGAGATATGTGCTCCTTGTGCAAATGTATTTGTTTTAATAAACGTTTGATGCAAAATATAGTTATTCTTCTTTAAAAATTGGATTGGCGGATTGCATCCAACGTTTAAGGTGCATACAGCGCCACCTACTGTACTGGAGTGTGAGGCCAGTCACAGCCTACCTCATTAAATTATCTTAATTTGTCCTGTTCCTCTAAGAAAGTGAAATAGAGCAGTAGGCACCACTTTCCTCCCCCCACTACACCACCCAATCTCTTAAATCCTTTCACACAATCTCTCCCTATCTAGGCCATACTGTTCACAAAATATCAACACATGCTCCACCGTTTCCACCACTACACTCATCACGCAGACCTGTTTCATGTCTCCCTGTCATACACAACGAGGCATTCAAACCTGTGTGCCCAAACTGTAGTCTACTCCACATAACTTGCTCTCTCCTACATCCCACACTCCCCACCTCTTCCTTAACTGACTGGTACACGCAATAAAATTGCTTCCCTTACTACTAGCATCCCACTCCCTATGCCAAAGATCGAGTTATTTTGCCCGGATCAAGAACTTGACTTCCTTCGGCCCAACGGGACCTGAATATCTACCCCCTCACTCCACCCTTAGCCACCACATCAGCCTTCTCATTATCCTCCACACCCACTTGGGTGGGAACCCAGCAAAAGCTTATCACCACTCTCATCATCTCCAATCCCATTAACAGCACCATCTCCACAAACAAGTCTCCCCTATCTGACCTGCCTGTCTCCACACCACTCAACACTGCAGCCTTATCAGAACAGATGACCACTTTGAGTGGTTTCACCTCCTCCACCCATCTCAAACCTATAATTGGCCATCAACTCAGCCGCAAACACTGACACATAATCAGTTAACCGCTTACATTAACATTGAAATCTGGGATATACACCCCTGCCCTACCGCTGACTGGATCCTTTGAACCATCTGTATATGTCCTTTAAAAACGAATGAAATAGATTGTCTATGTATCTCTCCATTCCCTGTCTCACGTCCTCACCCCATTTTCTCCTACTCTCAATCATATCCACATCTACACTTGGTTTCGGAAACAGCCATGGAGGAACGTTCCCCAATGCAATTGCCGGCCTGATCTCGCTCTCCCCCAGTCCATATTCTACAACTTTCTGCTCAATTGTTCACCCGTACGCCCTCTGCTTACCCACTCCTCGCAGGATGTCCTTTTGAACTCCCTTTCAACCTCGCCAAGTACGCTAATCCAAGTTTGTCCCACCTTATCCTCAGTGGCAGTTCCCCACTATCCACCTGCAATGCCTCAACAGGTGTCGTCCTGAAGGCACCCACACACAATCTCAGGGCCCTTGACTGTATCCTATCCAGGCGCTGTAGTACCGTTTTGGCTGCCGATTCATATACAAAGCACCCGTAATCCTTAAAATGACCTGATCAATGCCTGATACATACACAACAGTGTTTGTCTATCCGCCCTCATGAGGTTCAGCACCTTCCAACACTTCCATGTAAGC
Source organism: Salvelinus fontinalis (assembly GCF_029448725.1). Classification (NCBI taxonomy): domain Eukaryota; kingdom Metazoa; phylum Chordata; class Actinopteri; order Salmoniformes; family Salmonidae; genus Salvelinus; species Salvelinus fontinalis. The sequence continues at coordinate 1,729,120 of NC_074688.1, forward strand.
CTCACATCAAACCACATACCTAAATACTTAAACTCAGACACCCTAGCTATATCAATCAAATGTATTTATAAAAGCCCTTCATATATCAGCTGATGTCACAAAGTGCTGTACAGAAACCTAGCCTAAAACTCCAAACAGCAAGCAATGCAGGTGTAGAAGCACGGTGGCTAGGTAAAACTCCCTAGAAAGGCCAGAACCTAGGAAACCTAGAGAGGAACCAGGCTATGAGGGTGGCCAGTCCTCTTCTGGCTGTGCCGGGTGGATATTATAACAGAACATGGCCAAGATGTTCAAATGTTCATAGATGACAAGCAGGGTCAAATAATAATAATCACAGTGGTTGTCGAGGGTGCAACAGGTCAGCACCTCAGGAATAATAAATGTCAGTTGGCTTTTCATAGCCGATCATTGAGAGTATCTCTACCGCTCCTGCTGTCTCTAGAGAGTTGAAAACAGCAGGTCTGGGACAGGTAGCACGTCCGGTGAACAGGTCAGGGTTCCATAGCCGCAGGCAGAACAGTTGAAACTGGAGCAGCAGCACGGCCAGGTGGACTAGGGACAGCAAGGAGTCATCTGGCATGGTCCTAGGGCTCAGGTCCTCCTCCGAGAGAGAGAGAATTAGAGAGAGCATACTTAAATTCACACAGGACACCGGATAAGACAGGAGAAATACGCTCCTGACACAAACTACTGCAGCATAAATACTGGAGGCTGAGACAGCAGCATAAATACTGGAGGCTGAGACAGGAGACAGGCTGAGACATTCCCACCTATATCCTGACTGTATATTTGCAGCCTAACATCTGTATCCTTTCTCCTAGAAAACATCAAGCAGGACTTGGCCACAGACATCCTAAACCCTTATGTTAGAGACCAATCTTCCACAGCTTCTTGAATCTTCCTCATCATACATTTCACATTCCCACCTCTCTTCCATGCAGCCCCATCATAAGTATACATAGCCACACCCACTCCCTGTCCCACCTTTTCAATTATATCATCTATCATCAGGGTGAACAACACTGGACTAACCACACTTCCCTGAGGAGTATCATTGTCCACTTCAAACCACATTGACAATTCTGAGCCCACATTTACATTACATTTAAGTCATTTAGCAGACGCTCTTATCCAGAGCGACTTACAAATTGGTGCATTCACCTAATGACATCCAGTGGAACAGCCACTTTACAATAGTGCATCCACCCTCACCCGCATGACCCGATCGAACACGAAGTTCATGACACAGTTATAAAGACGTGCCCAATGCACTCAGCTTGATCAACAACCTATCCCTCCACATGGTATCGTAAGCTTTCTCAATGTCCAAATACACAACACTCATCACCTCTTTTATCATCAGGGCCTTGGCCATCTCTGTACTAACTGTCACCAGGGCATCAATGGCAGACCTTCCTCCACTGAACCCACTCTGAGCTACGCTCAACAAACCCCTAACTTCCAAGAAATACAGTGCATCACTCTACTCACTATCATCTATTCCATCAACTTACACATATTGGATGTCAACGCGATAGGCCTATAACTGGCTGGCCATCGGGATCTTTACCTGTCTTTACAAATGGCAACACTACCGCATGTTTCCACCCAGCATGTATCACCCCAGTCCTCCACACCTAATTATACAACCCTAACACTGCTTCCAACACACTGTTCGGTGCATGCTTAAACATCACATAACACACCCTATTTTCTCCAAGAGCAGTCCCCCTGCATCCCTCCAACGCCCTTGTCATCTCATACATAGAAAACTCTGCATCCATAGCTTCTCCTGACTCCCCTTTTTTCTTTAAAACATCTCCTTGCACCTTTAACTTTTCCCTACATCTCCTTTTGCTCTCATCACACAGGTGCCCATGTTACACCCCTGAAAAAGGGGGAAAGAATCACAATTGTGATACGGAATGTTTACTTATTGAGAACTTTTTAGTGCAATGAGAAAAAGACCGCGAATTCTCCGTGAACTTGAGTGGAGACCAGAGCAATCGATCTCAGGCTCATAGATTAAGAGCATTTAGTAGATCACAGATTAACACTTTTACCCACGACAACATAAAGTAATCAACATAACGTTTACACATTCCCCTCACAATTCGTACCCTTTGTATGCTTGACGGATTTTAACACAATTATATAAATGTTATCAATCTATCAACTAATACTGAATGCATGATCTTCTTAACCTTAGATGTTTTAAGATCCTCACATACTATGAATTTACTAATACTGTTTAATGTATAACTTAATGTATAACTGTGCTATTAGTATTTCCTTTAACCTGTCACACCCACACCTATGAACCGCTGCAAGTGCACTACAAAATATGTTATCAACAATCTAAGCCAACACGGTCTGTTTGCCCCATAGTTGCCTATAGGTTGTTTTTTTCCCCTTCTTCTGTGGATTTTTTAATGGTGGTTGGCAACCAAGTTTAAGGTGCATTACCACCACCAACTGGACTGGAGTATGGACCAGAGACGGAAGGTCTAAATCCTACCCAATAGTCTCGTCTCCCTAAGGAAACAAAATACATAATTAAATACTACATCCCCTGAAGATTTCCCAAGCAGTTCACTTAATCTCGGCTCTTCAACCCCATTACTCCTCAAATCTTATAACAATCGCTCTCTTTCCTTCCCATATTTCTGGCATTGAAATAGAACATGTTCCACTGGCCTCCCGAATGGCACAGCGTCTAAGGCACTGCATCGCAGTGCAAGAGGTGTCACTACAGACCTGGGTTCGATCCCAGGCTGTATTACAACCGGCCGTGACCGGGAGTCCCATAGGGCGGCACACAATTGGCCCAGCGTAGAGCGAGTTAGGGGAGGGTTTGGCTGGGGGTGCTTTACTTGGCTCATCGTGCTCTAGCGACTCCTTTTGGTGGCCGGGCGCCTGCAGGCTGACCTCGGTTGTCAGGTGAACCTTGTTTCCTCCGACAAATTGGTGTGGCTGGCTTCCGGGTTAACCGGGCGGATGTTAAGAAGCGTGGTTTGGCGGGTCATGTTTCAGAGGACGCATGACTCGACCTTCGTCTCCCGAGCCCGTTGGGGAGTTTCAGCGATGAGACAAGATCGAAATTGGGGAGAAATAAAATTGTGTTCCATTGTCTCCATCTCCTCCTGACAATGAACACCCCTCCCAGGCGGATGTTTCTTCGCCAATTTCAATGTACTATTGAGCGTTCTGGGTCCCAGTCTCAGACATGTGATTACACTTTCCTCCCTTCTCTCTCTCGGCCTGATGACCTCCCTGACCCAACCTTTTCCTGAATCGTATACAGGTCTCTTCCCTTTCCCTCCCGTTTCCACAACAGCTCTTGCCATTTGTTTTAACCACTGTTTTTATCAACCCTTTGACTCCTCCTCCTCCTGATTGACAATTCCATTTTAACATTAGGATGTTTAAGAGCCTGCATGGTGATAACACCCACCTCCTCCTTCCCTTCTACTCCCACATGAGCTGGTACCCAGAGGAACATCACAAATTCCCCCATCTGTCTCACCCTATATAAGCACTGAAAAACCACATACAATACATCCTGTCAAAAATTTATTTAAGCTCATCACTGCTGCACAGGAGTCAGGGCAGGTGACTACTCTTTCTGGCCTCACCTCCTCCACCCACTCTGCAGCCAAGAGTATGGCCTTCAACTCCATTGTGTAAACAGATAAATGATCCGTTTCTCTTTTTGTCTCTGCCACCTTAAACTCAGGATGAATCAGTTTTGTTCCTAAACAACAAACCCGTAAAGAGAGATCCGTGTCCATTGAGGTCATTTACAAAATTAGACTGATTGGCCAGATGGTGGCGCTATAACAAGAGATTGAAAATGCTTAATTTGACAGGTCAAGGGCCTAACCCCGTTTAACCTAAAGTCATTAAATTTGGTAGCTAGGTCCCTCACCTCACAAGGAACACATGTTCCAAAGGCCAGGGACCAATAAGGTTCGCCATGGTGAATTTTCCACCATTTTGAATTTTGTGAAAAACACTTCAAACACTACCAAAGATTTTTATAACTGTTCTGTCTGTGACGGTACTCTTCCGGCACCGAATGACCGATCTGCACAAAAGTATTCACACCCCGTGACTTTTTCCACATTTTGTTGTGTTAAAGGCTGAATTGAAAATGGATTAACTTTTGAATGTCAAAGTGGATTTATGTTTTTTGAAATGTTTACAACAACAAAAAAATATGAAAAGCTGAAGTGCCTTTAGTTAATAGGTATTCAACCCCTTTTTAATGGCAAGCCTAAATAAATTAAGCTGTAAACATTTGCTTATCAAGTCACATAATGAGGTGCATGGACTCTGTGTGCAATAATAGTGTTTAACATATTTTTGAATGACTACCTCATTTCTGTACCCCACACATACAATTATCTGTAAGGTCCCTCAGATGAGCATTGAATTTCAAACAGAAGTGCAACCACAAAAGCAGACTTTGATATCCTTTAGAACATGGTAAAGTTATTAATTACACTTTGTATGGTGAAGCCTAGCGGTTAAGAGCATCGGGACAGTAACGGAAAGGTCGCTGCTTTGAATTCTGCCATTCTGCCCTGCAAGGCAGTTAACCCACAACAACAACTGCTCCCTGGGCGCTGATGACGTGGATGTCGATTAAGGCAGCCCCCCGCACCTCTCTAATTCAGAGGGGTTGGGTTAAATGCAGAACACACATTTCGGTTGAATACATTCAGTTGTGCAACTGACTAGGTATGCCTTTTCCCTTTCCCATTACACCCTGTCACTACAAAGATAAAGGCGTCCTTCCTAACTCAGTTGACCGAGAGCAAGGAAACCGCTCAGGGATTTCACGATGAGGTCAATGGTGAAATTAAAACAGTTACAGAGTTTAATGGCTGTGATGGGAGGAAACTGAGGATGGATAAACAACATTGTATTTACTCTGCAATACTAAGCTAATTGACAGTGAAAAGAAGGAAGCATGTACAGAATAAAAATGTTCCAAAACATGCATCCTTTTTGCAACAAGGCACTAAAGTTATACTGAAAAGAATGCGGCCAAGCAATTCATGTGGCAAATTCAATACAACACATTACTCTGTGCCACTCTCCATGTTTTCAAGCATAGTGGTGGCTGCATCATGTTATGGGTATGCTTGTAATCATTAAGGCCTGGGGAGTTTTTCAGGATAAAAATGTAACGTAATGGAGCTAAGCACAGGCAAAATCCCAGAGGAAAATCTGGTTCAATCTGCTTTCCACCAGTCACTGGGGGAAGAATTCACCTTTCAGCAGGAAAATAACCTAAAACACAAGGCCAAATCTAATCTAATTAATAATCCACTGGAGTTGCTTACCAAGAAGACAGTGAATGTTCCGGAGTGGCCGAGATACAGTTTTGACAAATCTACTGGAAAATCTATGGCAACTCCTGAAAATGTTTATCCAGCAATGATCAACAACACATTTGACAGAAATTTAAGAATTTTGAAAATAATAATTGGCAAATATTGCACAATCCACGTGTGGAAAGCTCTTAGAGACTTGGGCAGAAAGATTCACCGCTGTAATTGCTGCCAAAGGTGCTTCTACATAGTATTGACTCGCGTATGACGACTTATGTAAATTACATATTTCTGTATTTCATTTTCAATACATTTGCAAAAATGTCAAAAAGCACGTTTTCACTTTCTCATTATGGCGTATTGTATGTAAATGGGCGAGAAAAAATACACTGCTCGAAAAAAATAAAGGGAACACTAAAATAACACATTCTAGATCTGAATGAATGAACTATTCTTATTAAATACTTTTTTCTTTACATAGTTGAATGTGCTGACAACAAAATCACACAAAAATGATCAATGGAAATCAAATTTATCAACCCATGGAGGTCTGGATTTGGAGTCAAAAAAAATATTCTAAATTAAAGTGGAAAACCACACTACAGGCTGACCCAACTTTGATGTAATGTCCTTAAAACAAGTCAAAATGAGACTCAGTAGTGTGTGTGGCCTCCACGTGCCTGTATGACCTCCCTACAGCGCCTGGGCATGCTCCTGATGAGGTGGCGGATGGTCTCCTGAGGGATCTCCTCCCAGACCTGGACTAAAGCATCCGCCAACTCCTGGACAGTCTGTGGTGCAACGTGGCGCTGGTGGATGGAGCGAGACATGATGTCCCAGATGTGCTCAATTGGATTCAGGTCTGGGGAACGGGCGGGCCAGTCCATAGCATCAATGCCTTCCTCTTGCAGGAACTGCTGACACACTCCAGCCACATGAGGTCTAGCATTGTCTTGCATTAGGAGGAACCCAGGGCCAACCGCACCAGCATATGGTCTCACAAGGGGTCTGAGGATCTCATCTCGGTACCTAATGGCAGTCAGGCTACCTCTGGCGAGCCCATGGAGGACTGTGCGGCCCCCCAAAGAAATGCCACCCCACACCATGACTGACCCACCTCCAAACCGGTCATGCTGGAGGAAGTTGCAGGCAGCAGAACGTTCTCCACGGCATCTCCAGACTGTCACGTCTGTCACATGTGCTCAGTGTGAACCTGCTTTCATCTGTGAAGAGCACAGGGCGCCAGTGGCGAATTTGCCAATCTTGGTGTTCTCTGGCAAATGCCAAACGTCCTGCACAGTGTTGGGCTGTAAGCACAACCCCCACCTGTGGACGTCGGGCCCTCATACCACCCTCATGGAGTCTGTTTCTGACCGTTTGAGCAGACACATGCACATTTGTGGCCTGCTGGAGGTCATTTTGCAGGGCTCTGGCAGTGCTCCTCCTGCTCCTTCTTGCACAAAGGTCGGAGGTAGCGGTCCTGCTGCTGGGTTGTTGGCCTCCTCCACGTCTCCTGATGTACTGGCCTGTCTCCTGGTAGCGCCTCCATGCTCTGAACACTACGCTGACAGACACAACAAACCTTTTTGCCACAGCTCGCATTGATCTGCCATCCTGGATGAACTGCACTACCTGAGCCACTTGTGTGGGTTGTAGACTCCGTCTCATGCTACCACTAGAGTGAAAGCACCGCCAGCATTCAAAAGTGACCAAAACATCAGCCAGGAAGCATAGGAACTGAGAAGTGGTCTGTGGTCACCAACTGCAGATCCACTCCTTTATTGGGGGTGTCTTGCTAATTGCCTATAATTTCCACCTGTTGTCTATTCCACGTACGCCAGGTCAGCGGAGTCAATCACCACCTTCCGGAGACACCTGAAACCCCACCTCTTTAAGGAATACCTAGGATAGGATAAAGTAATCCTTCTAACCCCCCCCCCCCCCCCCCCCCTTAAAAGAGTTAGATGCACTATTGTAAAGTGGTTGTTCCACTGGATATCATAAGGTGAATGCACCAATTTGTAAGTCGCTCTGGATAAGAGCGTCTGCTAAATGACTTTAATGTAATGTAATGTATTCCATTTGCACAACAGCATGTGAAATTTATTGTCAATCAGTGTTGCTTCCTAAGTGGACAGTTTGATTTCACAGAAGTGTGATTGACTTGGAGTTACATTGTGTTGTTTAAGTGTTCCCTTTATTTTTTTGAGCAGTGTATATTTAATCCATTTTGAATTTAGGTGGTAAAACACAACAAAATGTGGAACAAGTCAGGGGTATGAATTAATACTTTCTGAAGACATCTATGGACAAAGGTCTCTCAAAACACAATATTTTCCAGACTTGTACCTAAAACAACATCATTCGTGGGGGTTAACATGTTTACTGTTGACCAATAATAATTCACATGGGCATGGTCTGGCACAAATCAGTCAAGGATATTCATATTGTAACAAAATGTGGTGCACATGTTGCAAACACTGTCAAGACTCAACAAGAAGATTCATATGGACCACATGGTGGCGCATGGGCACAGAGTGAAGAAATTTGGCTAACATGCTCAGGGATGAGTCTAGCTAACCTACGAAATATCTCAGACACCATTGGCCTGATTTTGACTAAACTTGGGTGAATGATGAGTCTTGTCAGAGATCCATCATTTACAAATGTACACTGAGTGGCCCAACGGGGGTGCTGCGTCATTCGTGGGGGACAACGTGTTTACTGTTGCCTTGTTTTTTATTAACTTTGTAAACGTTGTCTAATTGTGGTTATTCTCATTGATCATTTGAGCACTGACTGATACCTGTTGAGCAAATTCTATATTGAGTAAGTAACATTCACACAAGATGATTGTGAGAGTAAAATCCAAATCAGTCAGGAACGTCACACCAAGGGTAGATGATGTCATTCATATATCATTACTTTGAAAGTATGGATGGGATGGGGAGGAGTGAGAGCTTACATTTGTATTATCACTGCGCATGGCCAATTCCCAAACTAGCCTCTCCCTTCTACGACGCTTCAGTCTGCCCTCACATTCTGCGCTTGCGTACTATCAACCTAGCGGCGGCAGGGTAGGGAGAATCGGTGGGAGTTAGCTAGGTGTGTAATGGCGGCTTCGGTGTTGTTGTCTGCGGAGAACACTGGACCGACTTTTGCGGTCGGTAATTCTGGAGTGGTAGGGGCTCCCGGCAATGGAGTAGGGGCACCGGGCCCTGCGTCTTGGAATCGGTCTCTGGACAGGGCATTAGACGAAGCCTCGGCAACTGGTTGTCTCAACCTCAGCGGCAGGAAACTGAAGGAGTTCCCGAGGAGCGTCGCCAACCACGACCTCACAGACACAACTCGGGCCGGTGAGTGTGGATCGAAGCTCGCGCAGTAGAATAGATGGACATGTTTATAATAAACCCAGACACTTCAACGATGGCTGTGGGTATCTAACTAGCCAGCATAGACTCGAAAAATAAACTTGTTTTGACTTGGAGTAGCTACCAAGTGAGCCTGCTAGCTAATGTCACGACACTGTCCGGCCAACATTAGCAAGCTAGCTGACGTTAGCCAGCCAGCGAGCGAGCGTCCAGACGTCTCCAGACTGAGCAGAGTTGGTAAACACTAGTGTGAATGAGAGTACATTTTCTGATGAACGATGTTGCTTGTTTTGGCTGCTAGCAAACTAATTAGCTAATTTAGTTACAGTTAGCTTACTATTTGCTTTGGGAAGTTAGCAAAGTATCGCCCAACTAGCTAAAGTATTAAGTATGTCGCTATATAACAATGCTCCTGTTAAGTTGGAGAGTTTCTCAGCTAGCTAACGTTAGCGGCAACCTTAAATTAGATAACTGGCTAGCTAGACCATAACGTTAGGTATTTGATGGATGGATAGTTAATGCTAGTTAGTTACCTAAGTTATTGCCAGCCTAACTTTCGTCAGCTCATGTTTTCATATGGATGTAAGTAGTTATAATATGTGCATGTGTCTGCTGAAAATACATTCCCAGACGCACTCAAAACGTTATAATACGTGGCGCGAGAATTGACAGATTTGCACCCTCATGGAATGTGCAAGGACTCTTATCAAGAACCAGTTTAGACACCATTACCTGTTTTTGCAGTTAACTCGTGGCACAGAAAATGAGGGAATACGGGGAACTATTTGTTCTTGTTTGTGATACGATGTTCATCTTTGGCATGGTGCACTGCATCGTCCCTCACAGCTCGTGCGGTGGACAGTCATTTGAGGGCCTGGGGTTGGGCTTTGACACGATGTCGCACATTCCTGAACTCACTCCAGACTGTCACTAACGGCCACTAAACACACACATGACATGTATAATTTGGATGGCTCATGCCATACCAGTATTTCTGGCTTATATAGTTTTCCCCTTTATCTATTTCACGTTATTTTTTTCAGGTTCCTATAGGCATAATGAATGCAATAATTAACCTCTTATGAGGTTTTTTTTTCTCTCCCCAGGACCCTTACACAGACCCCTAGCCCACACACACTTGCAGGGGTTGACTCAACCCGAAGTTCCCTCAATTATATCCATGGGCCAGGTGGCTTTAGGGTAATTAAAGTGGAACTGACATTATTTTATCAACTTAATCTTATTAAAATCTGTTCATATACACACCAAGAATAATATGACACTTAAAAAATATATTTATAAATATATATTTTCTGACAAGGGAGCACTTTGATATGGTCATTATCACGTTTTCATAAATTCTTGCAATGTTTGGGAATTACCTATACTAAGACATTTTGTGAAAATTATATAGCAATATAGAGTGGGAAAGCAGCCTTGCTTTTGGACAATGAATATACACTGCAGTAAATAAAACAGAATAAAAACATCTCTCTGGTTCAGCACTGGAGTCTATCAAGGCTATAGTAGGCCTTTATGCAAACAAGCCATTTGCCACAGGCCTGGGATCATTCACTTTAAACTGGACTGTGTGTTTACAGGCATTTGCAACAGCGTGACTTTAGATCATTAGAATGCATTCGCCACAAAATACACCTGAATGGATTTCTGCAAATACCAGGGGAGTCCTCTTACATTTGACAACTTTACAGTCCTTTTGAACAAACAACCATGAAAAGGCAGGCTCTCTCCCTCAGTTATGTACATCAACTAGATCAAAAATGAATACTAGCCAGAGCAAGGTGTGCTAAAATCTAACGAAGTAACATCAGATAAATCTTTTCAAACTTTTTCAGCTAGTTGTCCTTCAACATTTCACTGATGAACGATGTGGAATTGTAGCCTACTCGCCCTTCTCCAGCTTGCCTGCGAATGCATGCTTGTCGCACCCAAGCCAGTTGGCTAGCTTGCTAGCTAGCTACTTCCAGACACAAATGAGAGAAATCTCACTCTGACCATTTTACTCGCCCTAGCAGAGTTGGTTAGGCTGTTTACATGTTATTGAGAGAGTTCATGACAAAATATTACTTTTTTTTGCCTACGTTTACTGACACCGGTCATATTCAGCGGGTGTTGCACGTTTTTAAATTCATCAGTTATTCTGTGCTCTGAAATTGGAGTAGCGAGCTAGATAGCCAGAGTGAATTTGCAAACACAAGAGACGCTAGCTAACAGGATATGTCTTTCGAGTTCTTGATAGCTAACCAAATTACATTTAAATCTCTAGCTGTGTATAGCCACAGAAAAACTATATGAGGGGGAGAATTCAATTACTTGCCCACTCCAATGACATGACATCTTCCTAGTAGCTACAGAACCAGTTAAAAGTTTGAATACACCTACTCATTCCAGAGTTTTTCTTTATTTGTACTATTTCCTACATTATAGAATAATAGGGAAGACATCAAAACTATGAAATAACACATATGGAATCATGTAGTAACCAAAAAAGTGTTAAACATATCAAAATATATTATATTTGAGATTCCTCAAAGTAGCCACCCTTTGACAGCATTGTACACTTGGTATTCTCTCAACCATCTTCATGAATTAGTCACCTGAAATGCATTTCAATTAACAGTTGTGTCTTGTTTATTTGTGGAATTTCTTTCCTTAATGCTTTTGAGCCAATCAGTTGTGTTGTGACAAGGTCGGGGTGGTAAACAGAAGATAGCCTTATTTGGTAAAATACCATGTCCATAGTATGGCAAGAACAGCTCAAATAAGCAACGAGAAACAATAGTACATCATTACTTAAAGACATAAAGGTCAGTCAATATGGAACATTTCAAGAACTTTGAACGTTTCTTCAAGTGCAGTCGCAAGAACCATCAAGCACTATGATGAAGCTGGCTCTCATGAGGACCACTACAGGAAAGGAAGACCCAGAGATAAGTTCATTAGTTACCAGCCTCAGAATGGCTCTGTGTTCTTAGCTTGCTACATAAATAGATATGCTAGCCTATTAGCCACGTTATGACTGACTTGTGATCATTTCCCTTGCTAGTCAGATTGAATTGATATTCCCAGGCTTAATTACATTAATCCGTTTTTGTCCAATATATTGAGTCATTGAAACTGAAACAGTGAATCCCGAATGGAGGCAATAAGCAATGTACCAGGCCAGCTGTGATTTAGTGTACGTCATTGAATGTTGAGTCAAATAGAACCTTCAGTACCAGTCAAAAGTTTAGACACAGCTACTCATTCAAGGGTTTTTCTTTATTTTTTACTATTTCCTACATTGTAGAATAATAGTGAAGACATCCAAACTATGAAATAACACACATGGAATCATGTAGTAACCAAAAGTGTTAAACATATCAAAATATATTATCTATTTGAGATTTTTCAAAGTAGCCACCCTTTGCTTTGATGATAGCTTTGCACACTCTTGGCGTTCTCTCAACCAGTTTCACCTGGAATGCTTTTCCAACAGTCTTGAATGAGTTCCCACATATGCTGAGCACTTGTTGGCTGCTTCTCCTTCTCTCTACGGTCCAACTCATCCCAAACCATCTCAATTGGGTTGAGGTCGGGTGATTGTGGAGGCCAGGTCATCTGATGCTGCACCATCACTCTCCTTCTTTGTCGAATAGCCCTCACACAACCTGGAGGTGTGTTTTGGGTCATTGTCCTGATGAAAAACAAATGATAGTCCCACATAGCGCAAACCAGATGGGATGGCGTATCGCTGCAGAATGCTGTGTTAGCCATGCTGCTTAATTCTTATGGTTCAAATCCCATTAACAGGATCGATATGACAACAGCCAGTGAAAGTGCAGGGCGCCACATTCAAACAACAGAAATCTCATAATTAAAATTCCTCAAACATACAAGTATTTTACACAATTTTAAAGATAAACTTGTTGTTAATCCAACCAGTGTGCGATTTCAAAAAGGCTTTACGACGAAAGCACACCATCTGATTATGTTAGGTCAGTACCTAGTCACAGATAAACACAGCCATTTTTCCAGCCAAAGAGAGGAGTCACAAAAAGAGTCCGAAATAGAGATAAAATTAATCACTAACCTTTGATCTTCATCAGATGACACTCATAGGACTTCATGTTACACAATAGATGTATGTTTTGTTCGATAAAGTTCATATTTATATCCAAAAATCTTAGTTTACATTGGCGCCTTATGTTAAGTAATGTTTTGCCTCAAACATCCGGTGATTTTGGAGAGAGCCACATCAATTTACAGAAATACTCATAATAAAAGATACAAGTGTTATCCATGAACTTTAGATAAACTTCTTAATGCAACCGCTGTGTCAGATTTCAAAAAAACTTTACGGAAAAAGCACACCATGCAATAATCTGAGTACGGCGCTGACACAAAACAAGCCATACAGGTACCCGCCATGTTGTGGAGTCGACAGAAGTCAGAAATAGCATTATCAATATTCACTTACCTTTGATGATCTTCATCAGAATGCACTCCCAGGAATCCCAGTTCCACAATAAATGTTTGTTTTGTTCGATAAAGTCCATAATTTTTGTCCAAATACCTCCTTTTTGTTCGCGTCTTCAGTTCACAAATCCACCAGCTGGCTGGTGTGTTTACAGACATATTCAATCTCTCCCTATCCCAGTCTGCTGTCCCCACATGCTTCAAGATGGCCACCATCGTTCCTGTTCCCAAGAAATCTCATTTGTCATCATGAATTGCTTTGAGAGGCTAGTCAAGGATCAAATCACCTCCACCTTACCTGTCACCCTAGACCCACTTCAATTTGCTTACCGCCCCAATAGGTCCACAGACGATGCAATCGCCATCACACTGCACACTGCCCTATCCCATCTGGACAAGAGGAATACCGATGTAAAAATGCTCTTCATTGACTATAGCTCAGCATTCAACACCATAGTACCCTGCCCAAGCTCATCATTAAGCTTGTGGCCCTGGGTCTCAACCCCACCCTGTGCAATTGGGTCCTGGACTTCCTTGCAGGGCTCCCCCAGGTGGTAAAGTTAGGAAACAACATCTCCACCCTGCTGTTACTCATGGGTGCGTTCTCAGTGCCCTCCAGTACTCCTTGTTCACCCATGACTGTGTGGCCATGCACGCCTCCAACTCAATCATCAAGTTTGCAGATGACACAACAGTAGTAGGCTTGATTACCAACAACGATGAGACAGCCTACAGGGAGAAGGTGAGGGCACTCGGAGTGTGGTGTCAGGAAAACAACGTCTCAATCAACGTCGACAAAACAAAGGAGCTGATCGTGGGTTTCAGGAAATAGCAGAGGGAGCACCCCCCTATCCACATTGACGGGACAGCAGTAGAGAAGGTGGAAAGTTTCTCAGCGTACACATCACTGAAAAACTGAAATGGTCCACCCACACAGACAGCGTGGTGAAGAAGACTTGTCACCTAAAACCCTCATCTTTTACAGATGCACAATTGAGAGCATCCTGTCGGGCTGTATCACCGCTTGGTACAGCAACTGCAAGGCTCTCCAGAGTAGAGGTCGACCGATTTATGATTTTTCAATGCCGATACCGATTTATTGGAGGACCAAAAAAAGCCGATACCGATTAATCAGCCAATTAAAAAAAAAAAATATATATATATATATAAAAAATAATAATAAATGAACAAAAAAAAATATATATATTTTTTGTTGTTGTAATAATGACAATTACTACAATACTGAATGAACACTTATTTTAACTTAATATAATACATCAATCAAATCAATTTAGCCTCAAATAATGAAAAATGTTCAATTTGGTTTAAATAATGCAAAAACAAAGTGTTGGAGAAGAAAGTAAAAGTGCAATATGTACCCCGACTCTGCATACAATGAACGCAAGAGAAGTGACACAATTTCCCTAGTTTAATATTGCCTGCTAACATCACTTCTGTGGATTGATTTTAAGAAAGGCATCGATGTTTATGATTAGGTACATTCGTGCAATGATTGTGCTTTTTTCGCAAATGGGCTTTTGTTAACTTCTTGCGAATATAGGGGGTGCTGTTTCGCATTAGCATAATTTGCTCTACAGATTAAACTGCCTAGTACTCAATTCTTGCTCGTACAATATGCATATTATTATTATTATTGGATAGAAAACACTCTAGTTTTTATAGCCGTTGGAATTTTGTCTCTGAGTGAAACAGAACTCCTTCTACAGCACTTTTCATGATAGGGAGTCAGATTTCAGACATCTTGGCCCCTGATCTGGAGTCAGTTTAAAGGTCCCTGTACATGCTATGGAGAAACAGACACTTCTTACGTCTTCCCCTGGATGTCAGTACGTGATGACGCTTTGAATGGAGTCGATTGTGCAATCAGTGCCTCTATAAATCACCAAATACCGGAAGTAACTTCCTTTGGCTGCCTGCGCCTGACGCACGAAGGACGTCGGACTCGCCTCCTTCCAACCTTTTGTTTAGCCAGTAATATTTCTCCGGTCATGTTTTTACTCGTTATAGGTGTTAACAACATCATAAGGTAGTTAATTTGAACCGTTTTATAGCAATTTATATCCGTTTAGTGCGATTTTGAGGCATTTCTTTCTGAGACACTTTGAACCGCTGGGCACGTTTCCAGTTCATGCCGAACGTTAGTGGGCATTTCCACATGGCAAGAGGACAGCTTTCGACCAAAAGACGATTAGACCCAAGAAAGGATTCATTGCCCAAGATTCTGATGGAAGAACAGCTCAAAGTAAGAACAATTTATGATGATAAATCGTGTTTCTGACGAAAAATGTGAAACGCTTATGCCGCCATTTTGTTAGGTGTAGCTTCGCTTGGCACAACCTGTATTGAAAAGTAAGGATAATTTAAAAAATGTAATTCAGCGATTGTATTAAGAATTAAATTGTCTATCAATCGCTGTCCACCCTGTATTTTTTAGTCAAGTTTATGAGTATTTATGCATAAGACTAGATCACTGTCTAATATGGCGCACGACATTTTCTGACCAGCTGGGCTACTTTTCTCATTGTCTAACCATGATTTTGGTGGCTAAATATGCACATTTTCGAACAAACTCTATATGTATGTTGTAATATGATGTTACAGGAGTGTCATCTGAAGAATTCTGAGAAGGTTAGTGAAAAAATTAATACATTTTGGCGATGATTACGTTATCGCTCTCTTTGGCTAGAATCAATGCTCTGGTAACGTTTGCACATGTGGTATGCTAATATAACGATTTATTGTGTTTTCGCTGTAAGACACTTAGAAAATCTGAAATGTTGTCTGAATTCACAAGATCTGTGTCTTTCCATTGCTGTGAGTTGTGTATTTTTAAGAAATGTTTTATGATTAGTAATTAGGTAATACACGTTGCTCTGTATTTTTTCTAGTCGAGTTGTGATGGTGGGTGCAATTGTAAACTATGATTTATACCTGAAATATGCACATTTTTCTAACAAAACCTATCCTATACCATAAATATGTTATCAGACTGTCATCTGAGGAGGTTTTTTCTTGGTTAGTGGCTATCAATATCTTTATTTGGCCGAATTGGTGATAGCTACTGGTGTTGAGAGAAAATGGTGGACAAAGAAAAATGGTGTCTTTTGCTAACGTGGTTAGCTAATAGATTTACATATTTTGTCTTCCCTGTAAAACATTAAAAAAATCTGAAATGGTGGCTTTATTCACAAGATCTGTATCTTTCATTAGTTGTCTTGGACTTGTGATTTAATGATATTTAGATGCTACTATTTAATTGTGACGCTATGCTAGCGATGCTACTCAGTGTGGGGGGGTGGGGGGTGCTCCCGGACCCGGGGTAGAGACCCGTGAAAGGTTAACTCATCCCCCGTTTGGCGAAGTAGGCTGTCTTTGTTCGGAAGAAATAGTCTTCAGTTTGCAACGAGTCAGGCGGCCCAAACTGCTGCATATACCCTGACTCTGTTGCACAGAACGCAAGGGAAGTGACACAATTTCTCTAGTGAAAATAATGTTAGCAGGCTATATTAACTAAATATGCAGGTTTGAAAATATATACTTGTGTATTGATTTTAAGAAAGGCGCTTTTTTCGCAAAAGCGCTTGTTAAATCACCCGTTTGGCGAAGTAGGCTATGATTCAATGATAAATTAACAGGCACCGCATCGATTATATGCAACGCAGGACAAGCTAGATAACTACACATGGTTGATGATATTACTAGTTTAACTAGTGATTATGTTAAGATTGATTGTTTTTTATAAGATAAGTTTAATGCTAGCTAGCACCTTAGCTTGGCTCCTTGCTGCACTCGCATAACAGGTAGTCAGCCTGCCACACAGTCTCGTGGAGTGCAATGTAATCAGCCATGATCGGTGTCCAAAAATGACGATCACCGATTGTTAAAAAAACTTGAAATCAGCCCTAATTAATCGGCCATTCCGATTAATCGGTCGACCTCTACTCCAGAGGGTGGTGCGGTCTGCACAACGCATCCAGGACACCTACAGCAGTCGATGTCACAGGAAGGCCAAAAGATCCTCAAGGAGAACAACCACCAAAGCCACTGCCTGTTCACTCCGCTACCATCCAGAAGGTGAGGTCAGTACAGGTCTATCAAAGCTGGGACCATGAGACAGAAGCTGTTTTTCAGTCTCAAGACCATCATACTGTTAAACAGCTATCACTAGGGCCTCCCGGGTGGCACAGTGGTCTAGAGCACTGCATCGCAGTGCTAACTGCGCCACCAGAGTCTCTGGGTTCGCCCCCAGGCTCTGTCGCAGCCGGCCGCGACCGGGAGGTCCGTGGGGCGACGCACAATTGGGCTAGCGTCGTCCGGGTAAGGGAGGGTTTGGCCGGTAGGGATTTCCTTGTCTCATCGCGCTCCAGCGACTCCTGTGGCGGGCTGGGCGCAGTGCGTGCTAACCAAGGGGGCCAGGTGCACGGTGTTTCCTCCGACACATTGGTGCGGCTGGCTTCCGGGTTGGAGGCGCGCTCTGTTAAAGAAGCAGTGCGGCTTGGTTGGGTTGTGCTTCGGAGGACGCATGACTTTCGACCTTCGTCTCTCCCGAGCCCGTACGGGAGTTGTAGCGATGAGACAAGATAGTAATTACTAGCGATTAGATACCACGAAAATTGGGGAGAAAAGGGGATAAAAAAATAAAAAAACAGCTATCACTAACACCGAGAGGCTGCTGCCTACGTACAGACTTGAAAACATTGGCCACTTTTTAATAATGTTTAGTTTAATAATGTTTACATATCTTGCATTACACATCTCATATGTATATACTGTATTTTATACCGTCTATTGCATCTTGCCTATGCCGCTCTGTCATTGCTCATCCATGTATTAATCTTCTTATCCCATTCGTTTACTTAGAGCTGTGTGTATTAGGTAGTTGTTGTGGAATTGTTAGATATTGCTGCACTGTCGGAACTAGAAGCACGAGCATTTCGCTAACCATGTGTATGTGACCAATACAATTTGATTCTGCCTGAGCTTTGTTGATGTAAATTGAGAAGAGCGTGGAGCCTAGGATCAAGCCTTGGGGTACACCCTTGGTGACAGGCAGTGGCTGAGACAGCAGATGTTCTGACTTCATACACTGCACTCTGAGGTAGTTAACAAACCAGGCCAAAGACCCCAATACTCCTACCGTATCAAGTCAATAGAAATAGCAGAATAACATTGCTTAGAATCAAGGGCAATGGTGACATCATTGAGGACCTTCAAGGTTGCAGTGACACATCCATAACCTGAGCGGAAACCAGATTGCATACCAGAGAGAATACTATAGACATCAAGAAAGCCAGTCAGTTGATTATTGATAAATAGGGCAAGGGGCCTATAACAGTTAGGATCAGCTTGATCTTCCCCTTTAAATAAAGGACTAACCGTGGCTGCCTCCCCAGAGAGGAGAGACCGATTAAAAAGGTTGGAGATAGCCTTGGTGATTATAGGGAGCAGCAACCTTAAAGAAAAAAGGGTCTAAACCATCTGACCCGGCTGTTTTTTTTGGGTCAAGTTTAACCTCTACCGAGCACCTACCCCGGGTCCGGGAGCACCCCCCCCCCCCCCCACTGATTAGCATCGCTAGCATAGCGTCACAATTAAATAGTAGCATCTAAATATCATTAAATCACAAGTCCAAGACACCTAATGAAAGATACAGATCCTGTGAATAAAGCCACCATTTCAGATTTTTATAATGTTTTACAGGGAAGACACAATATGTAAATCTATTAGCTAAACACGTTAGCAAAAGACACCATTTTTTTACTCCAACCGTTTTTTCCTGCGTCAGTAGCTATCACTAATTCGACTAAATAAAAATATATATAGCCACTAACCAAGAAACAACTTCATAAGATGACAGTCTGATAACATATTTATGGTATAGCATAGTTTTTTTTTATTTAACCTGTCCCCCCCCCCCCACTGAAAAACCAGTGCCGCGAAATTCAAAAAAAAGATTTTTTTTAAATATTTAACTTTCACACATTAAAGTCCAATACAGCTAATGAAAGACACAGATCTTGTGAATCCAGTCAACTTGTCCGATTTTTAAAATGTTTTACAGGGAAGACACAATATGTAAAGATGTACATCTATTACCTAAAAACACATTAGCATAATCCACCATCTTTTATTTGTCCACCAACACCAGTAGCCATCACCAATTCGACTAAACTAAGATATTTATAGCCCCTAACCAACAAAAAAACTCATCAGATGACAGTCTGATAACATATTTATGGTATGGGATAGGTTTTGTTAGAAAAAAGTGCATATTTCAGGTAGATGGCATAGGTTACAATTGCACCCACCGTCACAAATGGAATAGAAAAACTACATAGAGCAACGTGTTTACCTACTTACTAATCATCAAACATTTCGTAAAAATACACAGCATACACGAATCGAAAGACACAGATCCTGTGAATACAGACAATATTTCAGATTTTCTAAGTGTCTTACAGCGAAAACACAATAAATCGTTATATTAGCGTAGCACATAGCAGCCCAGCATTGATTCTAGCCAAAGTGAGCGATAACGTCAACATCGCCCAAATATATTAATTTTTTCACTAACCTTCTCAGAATTCTTCCGATGACACTCCTGTAACATCATATTACACATTCCATATAGAGTTTGATCGCAAATGTTTATATTTAGCCACCAAAATCATGGTTAGACAATGTGAAATGTAGACAAGCTGGTCAGAAAAAGTCCTTGCGCCACTTAGACAGTGATCTACTCTTATACATAAATACTCATAAACGTGACTAAAAAATATAGGGTGGACAGGGATTGATAGACAATTTAATTCTTAATACAATTGCGGAATAACATTTTTTAATTTATCCTTACTTTTCAATACAGTTTGCGCCTAGCGAAGCTACGTCATAAAACATGGCGTCCTAAGCCACTAAAATGTTTCGACAGAAACACGATTTATCATAAGAATGTCCTACCTTGAGCTGTTCTTCCATCAGTATCTTGGGCAAAGGATCCTTTCTTGAGAGCAATCGTCTTTTGGTGGAAAGCTGTCCTCTTGCCATGTGGAAATGCCTACTGCGTTCGGGATGAACTGAAAAGCGTGCCCAACTATTCACATCGTTGCAAAAATAAATGTCCCAAAATCGCACTAAACGGATATAAATTGCTATAAAACGCTTTAAATTAACTACCTTATGATGTTTTTAACTCCCATAACGAGTAGAAACATGACCCGAGTAATATTACCCCCTTCACTAATGCTTGGAACAGGAGCGGGCCGGTGTCCTCTAGGCGCATGACGCAGCTCCAAAAGAATGACTAGCTTCAGGGTTTTTTCATTTGTAGGGCCTGTGAACGCGCAATCGACCCCATTGGAATCGTCATCACGTAAAGGCATCCAGGGGAAGACGTAAGAAGTGTCCGTATAGTCATAGCAATATCAGTGCCGTTTTAACTGACTTCAGAACAGTGGCCAACATTTCTGAAATCTGAACCCATGTCAGGGAAATTGCTGTAGAATGGGCTCTGTTCCACTTAGAGACAAAATTTCAACTCCTATAGAAACTATAGACTGTTTTCTATCCAATAATAATAATAATATGCATATTGTACGATCAAGGATTTTGTGGGAAGCCGTTTCAAAAATTACCCAATTAGCATAAATAGTCTAAACAGCGCCCCCATCCCCAACAGGTTAAATGTGAATTTTTCAGGTATAAATCACAGTTCTACATTGCAGCTGCAATCTGAAATAGTGCCGACGCAGCCAGAACAATTACAGAGACCAACGTCATATAACTAATTACTTGTCTTAAAACATTTCAGAAAAAATACACAGCGTACAGATATTGAAAGCCCAACATCTGGTGAATCCAAACAATATTTCTGATTTATTAAATGTTTTATAGCGAAAACAAAATGTAGCGCTAAATTAGCATAGCCACGCCAGCCAGAACCAGCTGGGCGCCCCCGACCAGTTCACATGCACGACAGATATATGAAATAACATCGTAAATTGGGTCTTACTATTGCTGATCTTTCATCAGAATGTTGATCAAGGTGTCCTTAGTCCTGATGAGTCGTTCAATCCATTCATAATGGCAACTTTCCCTCTTCATTTAGCATATGTACTGGTCGACTGGCCAAAGTAAAAAAAAAAAGTCACAGAACGGAACACGGCAAAACTCCCAAAAAAATTTAAATAGTCTGATTAAACTATATTGAAAAAACATACATTAAGATGATATGGTCACATGTATCAAACAAACTTCGAGACGGAGATAGTTTTCATCCGTAACGGCAGCAAAACAGAAGACAATCACACCTACAAATCGCGCGATTCAGAGAACCGGAAGTTGTCGGTCACGCCAAAGAAATAGGTCTTATTTCACGTCAGTACAAGATAAACAAAAAAATTCTCCTCTGACGTCCTCTTGACACCCAGAGGAAGACGAATGAAGTGTGTTTCGGGTCATAGGTGGCGTGACCATATATAGGCAGAGCGTTGAAGCGAGCATACACATCTTGCATTCTTCTTCTTGGTCAGGGAAAGTGCTGTCAAATGACTTCTGTTTCACTCAGAGACAAAATTGAAACGGTTTTAGAAACTATAGATTGTTTTCTATCCAATGGTATTAATTATATGCATATAGTAAGAGCAATAATTGAATAAGAGGCAGTTTAATCTGTAGAGGAAATTATGCTAATGCGAAAACAGCACCCCCTGTATTCTCAAGAAGTTAAGGAGCTCCTTTAGCACCTCGGACTCAGTGACTGCCTGCAGGGAGAAACTTTGTAGCTTGGGCAAGGGAAAAATATGGAGAAGCACTGGGGATAGTCACATTAAAAGGGGTGGGAGATGAGGAAATGTTGGACGGGCAAGGAGGCATGGCGGAGTCAAGTAGGAATCCTGACTTAATGAAGTGGTGATTAAAGAGCTCAGCCATGTGCTTCTTGTCAGTAACAACCCCATCATCAACTGTAAGGGACATGGGCAGTTATGAGGAGGGTTTATTCTCCAGGTCGTTAACCGTTTTCCAGAACTTCTTGGGGATAGATATACAGAGAGAGAACTGCTCTTTAAACTAACTAACTTTGGCCTTCCGGATAGCCCGAGTACACTTATTTCTCATTTGCCTGAACGTGAGCCAGTCAGCCTGAGTATGCGTGTTCCGAGCCTTTTGCCAAATGCAATTCGAGGTGGAGTAACTCTGCAAGATCACGGTCGAACCAGGGGCTGAACCTGTTTTTTAAATCTCATTTTCTTTATGGGGGCGTGTTTGTTAACAATACCACTGAAAATATCAAAAAAGAAGGTCCAAGCGTCTTTGACAGAGGGGATCAAACTGATTCTATACCATTTTACAGAGGCCAGGTCATGAAGGAAGGCTTGCTCATTAAAGTTTTTTTTTAGCAAACGTGTATGACAAATCAGGACAGATCATTTCACTGAGCAGCCATTACGAACACAGGCTGTAAAACAGTGATTACAAAGGTGATTACATTGAACACCAGACTGATACCTATCAGGATTATTTGTGAGGATAACATCGAGGAGAGTAGCGTTTTCTGGGTGTTTGGAGTTATACCTTGTGGGATTGGTAATAATCTGAGAAAGATTTAGGGAGTCCCATTGCTTTAGGATTTGGTCAGGTGGTTTAAGCATGTCCCTGTTTAGGTCACCGTGCAGGACAAATTCAGTCTTAGTGTAAGGGGCCTGGAGAGAGCTTAGGGCAGGTAGGGTACAGGCTGGTGCTGATGGGTGACGTTAACACCAAGCAACAGTCAACAAAGAGATGATCCTTGGTAAAGATTGCCGTTCAAAGTCAACAAAGCATACAGGAGTCATGAGACAAATAGCAAAATGTGCAAGTTTTTTTTTTAAACGATTTGCAGCTTTCCATTATTAATTCAGAGTCACCTGCCTCAACAGTGCCTGTGTGCTGGAGGCGAGCGAAAGCTCAGGAGTGTGGTGGGGGTACCTGTACCAGACGGGGAGACAAGCCAGGGCAGCCGTTGAACAAATCGCCAGGTGAATTCTGTCGGACAATTAGTTTGGAGCTGCTGCTTGGAGTATTGCTTCTTCAACCTTTAATGTTTTTTCCCCGTTCAGAGAAATTCTTTACCATAAATTACTATGAAAGTGCCAAATGTTGCCCACTAGATGCCGGTGTTCCTGGTACTGCCACCAAACCCTTTTATCCATTTTGCTTGACCAATTGCTCAACATCAAAAAATTGTCGAGCAGCCGCTGATAGATGATTTTATTTCATGGGTCACGAGACACCAGTCTGATTTGCACCTGTCTCAGTAGACTAATCCATTGAGGCCTCGGTCCAAGAGGAAGGGGAGTGTGGCTAAGATGCACAAGGCACGTCTCTCTTCAGAATGCACTCCTGCAATTTCACGCACATTCATTGTTTCATAACTTAATTGTGTGAATTGTTTGGCCTTTGGTTAGTCTATCAATTCCCCATTACATACATTATATCACCAGTAGTAGCCTACATACTCTTAATTTCTAATCTACAATGTTTTTGGTTATGGAAATGTATGTTAATGATATTAATATTAGTAGTTTACAATTTCCATTGTCAGAGTGGACACGTTTGGAGAGCTCACAACCTATATGCTACACTTGTGAGAAACAAGTTTTGGTTATTTTATTACATTTGAGTTTTGTCAATATATTCATTATTTTGTTTGGAGCGTTCCTGTCAATGTTGAGTAAGAACGCGCATCTGATGACGCATATAGGAGTAGGCCTAGGCTACCTGGCCAGCGAGCAAATGTAGGCCTATAAATGTGCCCATTTGTGGATGTCTGATTTGTCTTAACTCACCACCACTGAGCTGTGGAGCTTCTCAAAGTAATGTTTTCTTCACCTCAATCAAAGTAAACCGTCCTGTTTTTAGAATCCATTCAGTGACAATAGTTCCTCAATGTATTTGAAAAATATTTCCAGATCTCTCCCTTTAGATAACCACTCGCCATGAAAGGGAAAAATGTAATGCTCTGATCAAGTGGAAACTATATAAAATACCTGATTACTTTCACAAATAGACTACAGCTGTGTCTAAAGCTAAAGCTCACAAAACTGAGGGCCAAGAATATTTTATGCAATATTCCATGTTTGCTAGCAGGAGCTTTAGCTGGACACAGTTGATACAATGTTTCAAGTTGGTTACACATGGCATGTCAGCAACCAATGTGAATTATAGTGTACTTATTTTCATCAGTGTATTTATCTACCTGCAGGCTGCAATGTTTTTATTGGTTGGCTTTATGTAGGTTATTTTTACATAGTTGGTAATAGAAGTAGCTTTTAGATTTGTATCTATTTTATTTAGATGAGCCACATTACAATGCTTTTGAAATACAAAGACAATTATAAATGAAATAAAACTGTTCCATGAAAATGTGCATATGAGAATCATAACTGGCATGCAGATCAGTAGAAATGGTAAGATAAATTGGCTCTCCAAATGAAAAAGGTTGCCGACCTCTGGTGTAGCCTATTCCCGGCAACTTGAGCAGCTTAACGGCAGAATCTGCCAAGGCCAGCGGGAGGAGGAAGGTCAGGAACAGGTATTGAATTGCCTTTGAACAGGTTTGTGTGAAGAACTGAAACGCTGCTGGGTTTTTCATGCTTTTCACACTTAACAGATCCGGTGTGTATCAACAATGGTCCACACCCAAAGGACATCCAGCCAACTTGACAACTGTTGGATGCGTTGGAGTCATTGTAGAGTCCATGCCCCAACGAATTGAGGCAAATGGGGGGTGCGACTACATTTGACTAAGTTCTTAATATTTTGTGTACACAGTGTATATTTGCTTGCTTACATGGTGGAACAGTTTAACTGTTATGAATACACCCTTCTGTCTGTCTCTAACTGTTTGAACAACAGTCTGTTCACCTTGTTTACATATTGAAATCAAGTGACCTACCTGGATAAAAAAAAAGCTTTTCTAAAAATGAGAAATGTTGCTTATGGTAGTCCTCAGGCACATGTCATGTGGTGTTTGTTTACAAGCACACAATTTAGTAGCTAGTTAGCTGTCTAGCTAAGTGGTTAGCGTCTTCCAAAATCAAGTATTCGCTTGGTAACAGCAGAGAATCCACTCCTGGTTCAAGAGCCTCCCTGGCTAATATTATTTTTGGTGCGTGCAGCAAACTGTGAGTAGCATTTTTTAGTTACTTGTATAGTTTAGGTGAGAAACTGTACAAAATGTTTACAATGCGCATGTTAGCATTTAGTTGGCGTCCCTGAAGAGGATTCCTTAGTACTTGTTAGCATTTTAGTAGTATTCTGGTAAGTGATTTTTTTTAGGCTTTGAGTATTTGTACTTTAAAAAAATACTTGCATTCAACTTGCACACTAAGTAATAGATAAAGCAGATTACGTTCATTTCGCCCATTTTGATAATTTTTCATTTAAGAACCTTTTCATTAGGAAGCTTACCAGTCCTTGTTTCCCAAAACAGCAGTTTGAGATAGTCATCTGTTTTGTTTACAAAGAAAATAAGTAAAATGGGAACTTGGTAAGTTGAGTCTTGAGTTGATTAAGTTACACTTGTGTGAAACTCACTGTTTGCCAGCTATATATATCTTATAACTATTAAGTTATACTATGTGCCAAATGCAGCTGGGTTTTTGCTAATGTTAGCTGAGTAGCTAACGTGAGCGTGCAAGATCAAGCTTATTGGTAACGGCAGCAGAGACAAAGCCCTCCTGGATTAAGATCGCTGCTGCCTAATGTTTGTTTTGTGCATGCTGCAAACTGTGTTTTGAGATACTTGCGTAACTTTGAGTTGGGTTGTCTGTCTTTGTAGTGAATGTTTGCACGCTCTCGTTAGCAATTTCCTAGCATCCGCTGAGAATACCTTAAGTACTTCTTAGCATTTTGTTAGCATTCTGGTAAGTGATGTTTTTTGGCGTTTTTATTTATTTATTTGGGGGGGAAATGCACATCTTGTGTGTGCACTACCAGTAATAACGTAAATCCTGGGATGGCACAGGCACGGTATGAAGATATGGAAATCTGGTTAACACCCAACCAGTAGCGGTCATTTGCATACTCTTATTTCTATTACAGCATGTTGGATGACTCATTCCATTCACCCAGTTCAATGTAACGGTGACAGGTTTAGGCTACTACATGATATTCAAATTTTCCCTGTACCTATCATGAGGTTGCTACAACCAAGCATATGGAAAGTTTACAATGTAGGTGCACACAGGTCAAGAGACAAATTAAAAGTGACATGGACAGACGGTGACATTCAATACCATCTTGCACACACTTCCCTGCATCTAGCTGATATAGGGTGTAATCATTAGTCCAACAGTTGCAAACGAGAGTTTCTATTGGACAAATTCATGTATGTTTATTCCCGTTTTGTTCTGTTTGCTTCTGTTTAAGAAACGTTTTTCAACAGAATCAGTGGAATGAATACACCCCTGATCACACGCAAACAGTTCACTTTCATAGCAGCCACGTTGTATTCCTTGTTTCATCTATGCACTCACCTCTTCCCTTCGCTTGTGGACTTCAATGCACAACACATCAACTGTATGTGATCAGGCTCAAAACCCTTTCCAAGCCAAACCATATCATAACTTCAACACACAGCCAACATCGTTGTAACCATATTAGCTAAAGTAACGTCTTAGTCAACATAGCTAATAGAACTAAAGTGTTAGTAAACCCATACCATCATGCTGTGACAATGTACAGTCAGTAAACAGTTACACCAGTGGGCCCTGGTGGCGATAAATTAGTAAATACAAAAGCTTACCTTGACTTGGAAGAGTTCCAGTGTTGTGTTGGTTAGTCATAGCCAACTAGCTAACATAGCATCCCTCTGTTTGAGCAGGGTGTTTCAGTAGGCTGAACTAGTTAGCTGCTTTTTTTTCTTATTCATTTTCAATCTCTCTTTCTCTCTTGCTTAGTCTTAATTTTGGAAGAAATTAATTAGTTCAACTGTTCAACGATTGTCTTTCTCTCTTTTGGAACAACTACTCACCACATTTTGTACACTGCAGTGCCAGCTAGCTGTAGCTTATCCTTCAGTACTAGATCAATTCTCTGATCGTTTGATTGGGTGGACAAGATGTTAGTTCATGCCGCAAGAGCTCTGATAGGCTGGAGGACGTCCTCCGGAAGCTGTCATAATTGCTGTGTAAGTCTGGAAGGGGGTGGGAACCATGAGCCTCCTAGGTTTCGTATTGAATTCAATGTACCCAGAGGAGGACGGGAGCTAGCTGTCCTCCGGCTACACCCTGGTGCTACCCCACAGAGTGCTGTTGAGGCCACTGGTAGATCTTCTTTGCAAAATAGTGTGTTTAATTATTTGGTGTCTTGATTATATTTAGAATAGTTTTATCTTTAAAAAATATATATGTTTTACAATACATGTATAAAAAAATCCACTGGTGATTGTCCTCTCCTTCCTCCACAGAGGAGCCTCTACTGCACCCAACCCTAGTCTGTTATACATTTTGGGAGATGAGGCATAAAAAAGGTATTGTTAGAAAGGTTTAGTTCAACTCTATGGTAAAATGTCTCTCGGCATTTCGGTGTCAGAATGGCCTACCTGTTGGACCAAACCTCAAATGTAAATAGCGAGTTTAAATGGCTTGTTGTCACAGAGGAAGAAGTCAGCTTTCGTCTTTGTTGTTGAGTGGCAGGAGGAAGGGCTTAGTGTCTGCGAGTCGCAAGGTGCTCACAGCACAAAATGAGCGAAGGAGACTAGGACAGAAAGCTTATAAAAATGCAATAGAGGCATTTGGAACATGGCGCTAAAACATGCGTTCAAATGAATTTGATATATTGCCCACCCTAACTGTATAGAGCGAGCGAGACAGAGAGGGGGTATACATGTCCTTGTCTGAGTAAGTCTGTGATCCTCTTGCCTGGGCGTTCCACTGATCATTGTTGTCTGTGTGCGCTGACTGAGGAATTGGAGCATAGTCAATGCAGTGTGTATGTGCCCTGCAAGTTTGGCGATGCTTGGGGGTTACATCCAGACACAGTTCACACTGCCAGACCCTTACAAAGGAAAAGAGGAAAACGGAGAAGAGATTGAGACTGAGGCCTTACTTGGTTAACTTGGCAGAAGCTTCTCTTGTTGTTCTCTCTCCCTCTGTGTTTTGTTCCGCCAGACCCATGTCTCTGTGGCCAGTCCACACCGGTTATCTAAGGCAGGAGCTCGCTGGAAGAAATTAAAGGGGAACTGCACCCACTGATTTGGTATAGTTTTTTTTGGCTTTCTCAAGAAATGCTGGTTGTCGTGACAGAAGCCAAAAGTGATTTAGCTTGTGGTTGGGGTTTGTCAGTGTTTCTTGGGTGTGTACTTGCCACCACCAAGACACACCCATATGTTTGTCAGAACCTGGCCCGCAGCTGTTTCCACCCCCATCTCAATCACAACAAACCAACCTCCTGCAGGTTGAGTCAAATAACTACAGGCAGATGTATGGTGAGATGCAGGAGGAAGCTTTCAATAGGAATGCAATTTGAGAATTTATGTATTCTAAACTATTCTAAACTGTTTTGATAACTTTCAAATGTAGTAACAGGTCCATAAAATAAACTACCCTTTACATAATACAATGGAAGTAATGTTCTGCAAAAGTAACAATGTGCACCTCTCACCTTTTAATTGTAATTCCCAGCTGATATAGTTACTGTGCATACCAGCATTTTGTCTGGTGGTAATGGGGCTGCCTTGGCAAACATGTCAGTGGTCATACTTTCCTGTGTGGTGTCCAGTATAAATCAATTTCGATTTCCCGACGTACAGTTACTGTGCTTTCAGAGGCAGTTTGGAACTCGGTAGTGAGTGTTGCAACTGAGGACAAATTATTTTTACGCGCTACACACTTCAGCACTCTGCAGTCCCATTCTGTGTGCTTGTGTGGCCTACCACTTCGCGGGTGAGCCGTTGTTGATCCTAGAAGTTTCCACTTCACAGTAATAGCACTTACAGTTGACCGGCGCAGCTCTAGCAGGGAAGAATTTTGACGAACTCACTTGTTGGAAACGTAGCATCCTATGACGGTGCCACGTTGAAAGTCACTGAGCTCTTCAGTAAGGTCATTATACTATCATGGTTTCCATTAACCTTGGATAAAATCATGCATTTCCAAGCATGGCACTGGTATTACAGAGGACACAATATGAGAATATAATTTTTAGCAAACTTATGTAAGTAAAGTATGTTTATTTTTTATAACTCTTCAGACCCTTTGCTATGAGACTCGAAATTGAGCTCAGGTGCATCCTGTTTCCATTGATCATCCTTGATGTTTCTATAATTTGACTGGAATCCACCTGTGGTAAATTCAATTGATTGGACATGATTTGGAAAGAGACACACCGGTCTTTATAAGGTCCCACAGTTGACAGTGCATGACAGAGCACAAACCAAGCCATGAGGTCAAAGGAATTGTTCGTAGAGCTCCTAGACAGGATTGTGTGTTCTGAATACCCTGAGGATGGTATGAAGGTTCGACAATCTGGATACCGCCCAAGCCTAACTTGCTTTCATAAATTATGCTGCTACTCGGTTTATCATATATCCTGATCAGGGTTTCCGTTAGCCGGCTTTTGGCCGTTAAATAAATAGAAAAGCCAATAAATAAAAGACAACAGACAATTGTCAAGGAGAAGAATTATGCTTTTTTTGCCTATTCGTTGATGGAAAATAGCAGTTGATGGAAATACATTTGACCGGTAATGTTTATCGGTCTATGGGTTCACTTGCATAATTTAGTGGAATTAAATTGGCGTATGTGTATATTCGTTATGAACCTTATTTTTCACACGCACACATCATACAAAGCCTTTATAAGCCCAATAATTGAGCATCAATTCTAAATCCAATCGTGTGTTAAAAATAGTTTTTGGGCCACAATTAAAAAATAGCTAATATTTGTATTTCTCAACTGGTAATTGAAGCGCGCTTCCCATTCATCATTCAAAGGCAACGGAAGGCAGGCTTCATCACTTTGCAATAAGCTGGAAGCATTTTGAAAACATATAGCTACTTAATTGTTTGAAAGCTGAACGTTTTACTACATATTATTAGGCATGTTTTACCTTGCTTCGAAGTAGCCTAGGCAAAATCCGACCGTATTCCTCGAGGCAATTGTTTTATAAAACTTCTTATGCCATTAAAACCAGTAGCCTATTTCTCTCATGTTCTATTGGTAAAAAAAAAAAAAAAAAAAAAAAGTTTTTTAAGTTGTCTATTAGCCAAATGTACATTTGCGCATAGCCTATTGCCTTGTGCACATTGCTGCACTAAGAATTTTAAGAATAATAGTTTATAAAAATGTAAAGCTAAACGTTCTGATCTGTTGCATCAGATTCATTGCTTTTTCAAGTTTTCTTTATGTAGCCTCAGCCTATTTGGGATTTATCGTACTGTCCTGGAGACTCTTTGGGCTATTTCTTTCTCGACAAGCTGACCAATAGAAAAGGTCAACTTTTCTACTATGGGGGATAGTATATTAAAATAGGCTCATAAGGCTAATTTGAGCAGCGCATGCGGCAAATACCAAATAGATGATTTGAGTTGGGACTGTCAGTGGAAGAAAAAAATTCAATTGCGGGAAAACAGTTTGGAAAGCAAATGGCTTCTCTTTGTTAAAAGAGAAGACAATTAAAATTCCCAACTTAATTGAGTGAACAACAGTAGGAGAGAGAATTTGGACTTAGCCCATATTTCTGTCATTGGGCATCTTTCGGCATGGTTGTCTTTGGTTGGATTGAGAGCCTGGCTGGCGTAGGAAGCAGACAGCATTGCGAAGAGCAGCAGCTTCCTGTATCCTGGATCCTCACACAGCTGCAGGGGATAAATATAGACTTGGCTGGGAATGCCATCGGGATACAGCAACACTCACTGCACAGTATTACTGAACAATATGTGACAGACACACACAGAAATACTTGCTCGCAGATGATCATGAACTCCTGAAAAAGCTATCCCTTTTGTCTGCCTGTGCCCCCAAATGTTTGGATATACTGGTCAAGTTAAGAGGTAGTTAGTTAGCTCATAAGGTAACATGACGGAGCAATGTCTAAACAAATGGTTAACAACGTGCAAGTAGTTTTAGAACTGCCCACGGCGTGGTTTAGGAATGGAAAATTCTGTCCCGGCGATCCACTATAGGAAGATATAAATGAGCTATTAGGCTCTTTCGGCATTACTTATTAGACAAGCACAAGAAGAGCTGCTTCAAGATACTGAGCCCTTTGATCTGACTGGAGGGAGAAGAACCTCCCTTTATCTCTGTCAGCTATTTTCAGACGTCACGGGTGTGTATGACAGTCTGTCTGTGTGTGATGGTAATGGTCTTTTGTCTCGCTGTTTGTAACATAGGCCTACTCGTATATAAACCAACAAAACACATTTAGTCAGAATGAGTGGTCTATTAAAATACCTTTTAGTTATAAAATGAGTACTTCTGTAGATAAGTTTTCCAGCATTCACCCCTAGTTCTTATCACAATATTACATCACGATAAGCAGTGGAGAAAATAAAGACCTATGCTTGGGAATAGGATAGCAAAATCACAATCATATCTTTAACTTAAATGTATGTCGTCACTGTAGCATATTTTTATGCAGCTAGCGTAACACTAAGAAATGACCAGCTTTTAGGCTAGCAAACAGAGTGGACCCAGAAGCTATGTGGATTGAGGGAGGGGATAGGGGTTGAATATTGCTTTACAGCTGCTGTTCAGGGAAGTTTTTTGTCAGATATTTAGTAGTGATGGGCGTTTGAAAGAATGTCTGTGTTGGAGTACCCTCTTGAAAATAATTTTGAGTACTCGTGTTGGCGTGAAACAGGGCTGAAGGTATTTACAGTATTGTTGTTCCATTTACTGTTTGTTCTGATACAGCTGAAAATAAAAATGTAACAATTCTACTGCATTTCACATACTCCACAGGCAATAAGCACATCTCAGTTTGACATTTTGACAGTGTTAATAAATGTAACCTGCTAATTGAGTGGACTTGTACATTTAGTATACTTCTATTAGGTTATGAGCAAACCAAAGCATTCGTAATATCTATAAACAATTCTGATTTAGACTTTTGAAAGGAACAAACTGAAATAAATCTGTTTTATTCATTAAGGATACATTTAGGCCTACAGAACACATGGTAAATGTAGCTGCTGTGCAGGGTTTTCCCCAGGACAGTGACTGGGAACTGTAAAGTGTGCTGTCCATCAGTTGAGATGACAACCGATGTCCTTACAGATCCCATGGCACTTGTCACAGGAGTATGGGTTGGGTTGAGCCCAAATGTCCTGTGTTTTATTCATTAGTGCATACCAAGTTCAAGTAATCACTCCCTGTTTCAGTACAATTTCTTCTATTTGGTACCTAGTGAATACAACCCTGGCTAGATCCCAACACAGCCTTTCTTGTCGTTGAGAATGTGTTCTAAACCAACTTATCAGTCTGAATAAATGAAATAAACTGTGGCATGACGTACACGTCTCTCTCCCCTTGTTTAGATCTGTCCCGTAACCGTCTGCCAGAACTGCCCGTGGAGGTGTGTATGTTTGTCTCTCTGGAACACCTTAACCTCTACCAGAACTGCCTGCGCTCGCTGCCTGAGAGTCTTCTCAATCTCCAGGCCCTCACCTACCTGAACATAAGGTAACGGGGGGGGGGGGGGGGGGGGGGCACACACACCAGTGGTGTAAACTACTTATATGCAGAAATTGCTCTGACATTTCCTGGTTTATAAAACGAATGGTTCGCCTAATTTCAGTTTGTGAATAAATAAGCTAGTGTAGGGCAGGGTTCTCCATATTTTTTTTTCTTGGACCCGAGATGCAAAAAGTCCCAAATGCAATGGCCCAAGAAGGAAGTTAGCCCACCAAAATAATACAAAAGTATCACGTCGAGGGAAATATGAATTCAATACATCAACAGTACAATAGACTTCGATATCGGCTATATATCCCGCGTAGGGTTGCAAAGGGTCTGAAACTTTCCGGTAAATTTCCATATATTTTCCATGTGAAGTTGAGCCTGGGAATTTTGCTTAAATTCATTAAAACAAGTTAGCTTATAACAGTGAACATTTTTTTTGTGGGATACTACACAAGGCAATTCTAGATCTTGTGGCATATTTTGGTTAAACTCCCCAATTCAAGGGAATTGCAACCCTCTGCATGCACAGCGCATTCCTTCATCACATGTACAGTGCACTCTTCCGTCACATGTACAGCTGATTCTCAAGATCTTGCACACTAATGAGATGCTATTGAGCCCACACTACTACACTGTCTGAGCCAAGGACTACATGCTTTCTGGTAAGTTTTGATTACAATACTGGGTGGGGTGAATATATTTTATATGACATACATGATTTTTTGTTAACTAGTAAATAGTAGCCTACAGCAAGGTGTGTTTAAATCAATTCTAACTTGTTAACAATTTCTGCTAGTTAGTTTTTGCTACCATGTGGGTTTTAGCTTGCTTGAGCCTGCTAACTGAGGAGTGCTAATTCACCTGTTTCCATACATGTTTCATTTTAAAACATTTATCTTACAAAGGAGTTGTTTAATGTAATTGCTTAACTATTTATCTGTACATGGAATTGTATGTTAGTTTTACTCTTTTTTCTAATCTTTACAGAAAAATGCCACGGCACTATCTGATGTGTGGAGACATTTCGCTGCAGCTAATGTAGAAGGAAAAGCTGTGTACATTTGCAAATACTGTGCCAAATCATATGTGAAGAATGCAACAGAAATGCAGAATCATCTGGCCAAGTGCATAAAGTTCCCTCAGCGCTCACAACAAGCAATCTCTGACAAAAGTCCCTCTACTTCTATTCGAGGTGAAAATTATGAATCAGACACCTTATCGATAGCAACAGCTCATGGTCCACCTGGAATCAGAAGTTTTCCAGAAGTTTTTTGGACTCAATGAAGCTGTGTATGCAAGTGGTTCACCTCTGATACTCACAGGCAATGTGTGTTGGAAGAGATTTCTGAACGTTCTTCGTCCAGCGTGTACACCCCTCCAACCAGACATGTTTTATATACCAATTTGCTTGATGCAGAGTTCAAGTGAAGGTCAAGCAAATCATAGAGCAAGCAGACTATATTGCAGTCATCTCTGATGGGTGGTCGAATGTTCATGGGCAAGGAATAATTAACTACATCTCCACCTCTCAACCAGTATTCTACAGGAGCACAGACACAAGGCACAAGAGATACACCAGTCTCTACATTGCAGATGAGCTGAAGGCAGTCATCAATGACCTTGGACCACCGAAGGTATTTGCACTGGTGACAGACATAATCATGATAGGTATTAGTCTGGTTTCTTCTGTAATGACCTTAGTGATCACTGTTCTACAGCCTGGGTTAGTAATGGCTGCTCAGTGAAACAACCTGTCCTGATTTGTCATAGATGCTTGCTAAAAAACTTTAATGAGCAAGCCTTCCTTCATGAACTGGCCTCTGTAAAATGGTATAGAATCAGCTTGATCCCCTCTTTTTTGATATTTTCAGTGGTATTGTTAACAAACACGCCCCCATAAAGAAAATGAGAATTAAAAACGGGCTCAGCCCCTGGTTCGACCGTGAATTCTTGCAGAATTACTCCACCTCGAATTGCATTTGGCAAAAGGCTCGGCACACGCATACTCAGGCTGACTGGCTCACGTTCAGGCAAATGAGAAATAAGTGCACTCGGGCTATCCGGAAGGCCAAAGTTAGTTCGTTTAAGGAGCAGTTCTCTCTCTGTATATCTATCCCCAAGACGTTCTGGAAAACGGTTAACGTCCTGGAGAATAAACCCTCCTCCATAGCTGCCCATGTCCCTTAAAGTTGATGATGGGGTTGTTACTGACAAGATGCACATGGCTGATCTCTTTAATCACCACTTCATTAAGTCAGGATTCCTATTTTGACTCAGTCATGCCTCCTTGCCCGTTTGACTCAGTCATGCCTCCCACCCCTTTTAATGTGACTATCCCCGATGCTTCTCCCTCTTTTTCCCCCTTGCCCAGCTAAGAAGTTTCTCCCTGAAACTTTTTCACTGAGTCCGTGGTGCTAGAGGAGCTCCTTAAACTTTACCCCAAAAAACCAGCTGGGTCAGATGGTTTAGACCCTTTTTTCTTTAAGGTTGCTGCCCCTATAATTTCAAGCCTATCTCCAACCTTTTTAATCTGTCTCTCCTCTCTGGGGAGGTTCCCAATTGCTTGGAAGGCAGCCACGGTTTGTCCTTTATTTAAAGGGGGAGATCAAGCTGATCCTAACTGTTATAGGCCTATTTCTATGTTGCCCTATTTATCAAAAGTGTTGGAAAAACTTGTCAATAATCAACTGACAATCTGAACTGCAATCTGGGAGGCATTCCTTTTATATTCCCGTTCCCAGCCATTGTAATCAGTGGTGAGCTGAAAAATAAATTCTGGATGAATTGTCCTCGGGTTTTCGCCTGCCATATCAGTTCTGTTATACACAGACATCATTCTAACAGTTTTGGAAACTTTAGAGTTTTCTATCCAATACTGCCATGCATATGCATATCCTAGCCTCTGGGCCTGAGTAACAGGCAGTTTACATTGGGCACCTCATTCATCCAAACTTCCGAGTACTGCCCCCTAGCCTGAAGAAGTTAACCTTGTTCTGAACACCTCCAAAAAAATAGGTCATGTGGTTTGGTGAGAAGAATGCCCCTCCCCACAGGTGTGATTACTACCTCTGAGGTTATCACCTCATACAAGTACTTTGGAGTATGGCTAGATGGAGCACTGTCCTTCTCTCAGCACATATGAAAGCTGCAGGCTAAAGTTAAATCTAGACCTGGTTTCCTCTATCGTAATTGCTCGTCATTCACCCCAGCTGCCAAACTAACTCTGATTCAGATGACCATCCTACCCATGTTAGATTACGGAGACATGATTTATAGATCAACAGGTAAGGGTGCTCTTGAGCGGCTAGATGTTCTTTACCATTCGGCCATCAGATTTGCTACCAATGCTCCTTATAGGACACATTACTGCACTCTATACTTTGTCTGGTCATCTCTGTATACCAGTCGCAAGACCCACTGGTTGATGCTTATTTATAAAACCCTTGCTCCCTCCTATCTTAGCTATCTACTGCAGCCCTCATCCTCCACATACAACACCCGTTCTGTCAGTCACATTCTGTTAAAGGTCCCCAAAGCGCACACATCCCTGGGTCGCTGGTATTTTCAGTTAGCTGCAGCTAGCGACTGGAACGAGCTGCAAACACACTCAAACTGGACAGTTTTATCTCAATCTCTTCATTCAAAGACTCAATTATGGACACTCTTACTGACAGTTGTTGTTGTTTTGCGTGATGTATTGTTGTCTCTTCCTCTTGCCCTTTGCTGTTGTCTGTGCCCAATGTTTGTACCATGTTTTGTGTTGCTACCATGCTGTGTTGTCATGTGTTGCTGCCTTGCTATGTTGTCTTAGGTCTCTCTTTATGTAGTGTTGTCTCTTGTTGTGATGTGTGTTCTGTCCTAATTATGTTTTTTTTTTATTCCCCGTCCCCGCAGGAGGTCTTTTGCCTTTTGGTAGGCCATCATTTTAATAAGAATTTGTTCTTAACTGACTTGCCTAGTTAAATAAAAAATGACTGCTGCGAACGTGAAGGCTGCTTGGTCTAAAGTTGAGGAGTCCTACCCTCACATCATACCTATTGGCTGTGCTGCTCATGCATTGAATCTGCTCCTCAACATCATGGATGGCATGGAAAACAATGGATACACTCTACAAGGGAGCCAAGGAAATGGTTAGGTATGGGAAGGGTAATCAAATTTTGCAGCAATTTACCTCACCAATCAAAGTTAGAAGAATAAGAGGACCACATTGAAGCTGCCCAGCAACACCTTTGTGGTGTTGTCATCATGTCTGACAGTCTCCTGGAGGGGACGGAGTCTCTCCAAGAAATTACCATATCAGTCTGCCGATATGGACAGCCACATCAAGAGGATCCTCCTGGATGATGTATTATGGGAGAAAGTGGTAAGCAGCCTGAAACCTATAGCAGTAGCCATTGCACGGAGTGAGGGAGACAATGCCATCCTGTCTGATGTTCAGACTCTGCTTGCAGATGTAAGAGAAGAAATCTGTACTGCCCTATCCACTTCACTGTTGCTCCAAGCAGAGGAAACTGCAGTTCTGAAATACATCAAAAAGTGTACAGGCTTTTGCCTGAAGTCCATACGTAGCGTACATGTTGGACCCCAAGTATGCTTGCAAGAGCATCCTGTCTGGTGCAGAGATCAACCAGGTCTGTGGTGTCATCACTACCGTGTCTCGCCACCTTGGCCTGGATGAGGGCAAGGTTCTTGGCAGTCTGGTGAAGTACACTTCCATGCAAGGGCTTAGATGCAATATGGCAGTCGTGCCAACATATCTCATCAGCCACCTGGTGGAAGGGACTTTGTGGATCTGAGGCTCTTTCCCCTGTTGCCCCCATCCTCCAAATCCCACTATCAGCCGCCTCAGAGCGCAACTGGTCTTTCTTTGGGAACACACACATCAAAGCACGCAACAGACTGACCAATACAAGGGTTGAAAAATTGGTGGCCATCTGAGCAAATTTTAGGCATTTTGAGCCTGACAACAAGCCTTCCTCAACAAGGTTGGACAGTGAAGATGAGGCCTCGGAGTCTGGTGAACATTGAGGAGGTCCAGTTAGAAGACATAGAAGCCTGAGAGGAAGACAAACAAAGCTTTAGTTTCTAGACTATAATTTTACAGATGTATGTTGAAAACGTTATTAGGAGATGCGATGGATCGTTGGGGATCATTCAATATTCCATTTCTTTTGTTATTCAGTAATCATCCCATGCGAAGAGTCAACACATTTAATTACAGTTCAATTCGTAACATAATTGTTTTATATTTCTATTGGAAGGATTTAATCATTTGCAATTATGGCTACTAATAATAAGGTAAAAGGCTTATGTTTCTGTCTCCATATGATATGGTAAATATATCCAATGCAAAAAAAATCTACATTTTAAATGGTATTGATATTAATTTGCATATATTCCCATTAATTCCCATGGAAAGGTTCCACTTATGAATATTCCCCAAAATGTGCAACCCTAATCCCGCCTATAGTTTACTAGGATGCACTCAACTCTATTTTTACCCCTTTTTCTCCCCCATTTTGTGGTATCCAATTGGTAGTTACAGTCCTGTCTCATCACTGCAACTCCCGCACGGAGTCAGGAGAGGACTCAGGAGAGGGGAAGGTCAAGAGCTATGCGTCCTCCGATATAATTCAAACGGTTTTAGAAACTAGAGTGTTTTCTATCCAATAGTAATAATAATATGCATATTGTACGAGCAAGAATTGAGTATGAGGCAGTTTAATTTGGGAACAAATTTTTACAAAGTGAAAACAGCGCCCCCATATTGACAAGAAGTTAACACGATGCCAGCTTAACCCGGAAGCCAACCGCACCAATGTGTCGGAGAAAACCCCATACACCGTGTCAGCGTGCATGCGCCCGGCCTGCCACAGAGCGATGGGACAAGGACATCCCTGCCTGGCCAAACCCTCCCCTAACCTGGACGATGCTTGGTCAGTTGTGCACCGCCCAATGGGTCTCCCGGTCGCGGACGACTGCGACAGCACCTGGACTCGAATCAGGATCTGTAGTGGCACAGCTAGCAACTGCAATGCAGTGCCTTAGACTGCACCACTCAGGAGGCCAACTAACTAATATTGAGGGTATCTCAGATTTCAATGTTCAAAGTTTAATTGAAATACAATTAACATGAATCCACAGAAAAACCCAATTCAGAATGACTGACTTATAAACCACTATGAGATGGAATCAAATGTGAGTGACTGTGCATATCAAACGCTGGTGCTTAAATGTGCTTATGACAGTCCCATGGGATGGTGCAATGATGTCTTGCAACAAATAATCCTACCACACTAGTATGGCAGTGCAAATTCATTGTCCTCCAAGGAAAAGGGAAATAGGTTTTTGCATGCAAATCTTATGGATGTCCTGGGTTCTGGCGGCTCGCCATCCTTGGTGGAACTGAATCCATACTCAAAAAACCTGACCTGTTTTAACTTCTTGCGACTATAGGGGGTGCTGTTTCAAATTAGCATAATTGTCTCTACAGATGAAACGGCTTCCTACTCAATTCTTGATCGTACAATATGCATATTTTTGTTATTATTGGATAGAAAACACTATCTAGTTTCTATAGCCGTTTGAATTATGTCTCTGAGTGGAACAGAACTCTTTCTACAGCGAAATCCATGACAGGTTTTGCGAAGGTCTGAGAGCGAAGCTCTGATCTCAGTTCAGTTTAAAGGGGTGTGTATATCCTATGGAACGACACGAACTGCACCCGCCTTCCCCTGGATGTCAGTAAGCAATGAGAAGTGGAATGGGCTTCCTACGTAACTCTCAGAGGTTATAAAAGACCAAGGAGTGAGGTACGCCTTCTTTTCGACGTTGAACTTTACGCAGAGAGAGACCTGGGGATGCCATTTTCGAACGCTCACTAATGAACTTTAGATATATCAGTCTGTAATTTAATTTGATATAGGTGTTAGAAACATCATAACGAAGCTATTTGAAACCGAGTTATATCAGATTATGCGAGTATATTGCTATTTTTCGGAATTTCCTCAGTATTGCGTATTGAGGATTTGGACGCGTTAGCTAATGTTAGCAATTGTTAGCTATAGTTAGCTGCTATATCAGAAGTTGAATGCAACGTTTTACAACCAAGCAACGATTCTTTTGGACAAAAGTACCACTTGGCCAAGATTCCGATGGAAGCTCGTCGAAAAGTAAGAGCTATTTATGATGTTATTCCATTTTTATGTGGAAAAATGTAAACTCAATAATGGCAAATAGTGACGCCGTTATTGCGGCACTAGTCTGTCTGTAACGCACACTGTATGTCTAGTAACGTTAATTTTAAAAATCTAACTTAGCGGTTGCATTAATAACTAATGCATCTTTCATTTCATGGCCAACCTGTATTTTTTTAGTTAAGTTTATGAATAGTTTTCGATAAAAATAGTTGTATTATCATGATGCTGCCGGGCAGATTGCTTGAGTAGTTGGACAGTATTTCCATTGTGTAAGCACGATTTGTGCCGCTAAATATGCACATTTTCGATCAAACTCTATATGGATTGTGTAATATGATGTTACAGGAGTGTCATCGGAAGAATTCTGAGAAGGTTAGTGAAAAAATTAATATATTTTGGCAATGTTGACGTTATCGCTTTCTTTGGCTAGAATCTATGCTGGGGTAATGTTTGAACATGTGGTATGCTAATATAACGATTTATTGTGTTTTCGCTGTAAGACACTTAGAAAATCTGAAATATTGTCTGTATTCACAGGATCTGTGTCTTTCGATTAGTGTATGCTGTGTATTTTTACGAAATGTTTGATGATTAGTAATTAGGTAATACACGTTGCTCTATTTATTTATTCTAGTCCATTTGTGACGGTGGGTGCAATTGTAAACTATGAAGTCTACCTGAAATATGCACATTTTTCTAACAAAATCTATCCTATACCATAAATATGTTATCAGACTGTCATCTGATTAGGTTTTTTCTTGGTTAGTGGCTATCAATATCTTAGTTTAGCCGAATTGGTGATAGCACCTGATGGAGTAAGAAACTGATGGAGTTAGAAAAGTGATGTCTTTTGCTAACGTGGTTAGCTAATAGATTTACATATTTTGTCTTCCCTGTAAAACATTTTAAAAATCTGAAATGGTGGCTTTATTCACAGGATCTGTATCTTTCATTAGGTGTCTTGGACTTGTGATTTAATGATATTTAGATGCTACTGTTTAATTGTGACGCTATGCTAGCGATGCTAATCAGTGTGGGCGGGGGGTGGGGGGTGCTCCCGGACCCGGGGTAGGTGCTCGTTAGAGGTTAAACAGGATCACACAATATATATATATATATATACCATGAGTACCTTTCATATAAACATGAATATAGCTCTTAGCTTTTATCTCTTACAGGAATGAGAAAATTAAACTTTGTCAAAATGCTTTACACTTTAACTACAGCACCAGGCTCACATGAACTAAACATTAAACTAACCTGGACAATGCAAAGGACTAGCGCTTAGACCTATACACGTTTTGATATTTCAATTGATTGATCGATAACTGAGCTAGACTAAATGTTAATGGCTTGTGCCTATGCTTGGTTCAGTATGAACACTCTCAAAATGCTAGCAATAGCTTAGCTAGCCTAATCGCCGGTAGCTCGTTCTCCTTATGAAGACTCACCATATCCTGGCGTCAATCTGTCCCTCAACCCTTTCATAGCACATTTGTATAGATAAGGGAGTGTTATTATCTATTTCTCTTTTTAGTTCAGTTTTATACAACTTCTCACGACGATTTGAAACATAGTTTTCTTCCATAGAATGGCAATAGCTCTTCACA
Organism: Salvelinus fontinalis; assembly: GCF_029448725.1. NCBI lineage: Eukaryota > Metazoa > Chordata > Actinopteri > Salmoniformes > Salmonidae > Salvelinus > Salvelinus fontinalis. Next base: position 1,770,803 of record NC_074688.1, read on the forward strand.
TTCCGTTCTAGCTCCTTTTTAACATGTTGGCGCCCACTGGTGTAGAACGTGAGGTTAGGATAGGGACTAAGATCAAAACTCAATAATTCGAAAAATAAACTGCTCGTCATGCAGCTTATGACAACTGATTTTGTAATAGCTGTCAACTTTTAAATACATCATAACATGATTCTAGTTCTTAAACTTTTTTATTTCTTACATTATTAGCCCAGAAAATTTTATTTTACATACAGCCGAGAAGAACATTTGGATATCAGAGCGGCGGTAACTCACCAGCATTATGACCAGGAATACGACTTTCCCGACTCGGATCCTTTGTTCGTACCCCACAGGGCAATTGAACTGATTCTAGAGGCTGACCCAAATCACCGCTGGCGGAGGAGAGGTAGTCGACTTCTAGTCCAACTCAGGAGGCAAGCACACCGCCCACCGCTTCTGAGTATATTACTCGATTTTGTTAAGTCTCTGGATAATAAAGTTGACGAGCTCAGGGCGAGGATTTCCTTCCAGGGAGACTTCAGGGATTGTAACATACTCTGTTTCATGGAAACATGGCTCTCTCAGTTCATCGTGAAGAGAGGAATAAATATCTCTATGGGAAGAAGGGCGGGGATGTATGTTTTATGATTAACTACTCATGGTGTGATTGTGATAACGTACAGAAACTCAAGTCCTTTTGTTCACCCGACCTAGAATACCTCACAATCAAATGCTAACCGTATTACCTCCCCAAGAGAATTCTCTTCGCTTATAGTCACAGCCGTGTATATTCCCCCTCAAGCCGATACCACGACTGCTCTCAAGGAACTTCACTAAACTTTATGCAAACTGGAAACCACATATCCTGAGGCCACATTTATTGTAGCTGGGGATTTAACAAAGCTAATTTGAGAGACACTACTGAAGTTCTATCAAGACAATGACTGTAGTACTTGCGCTGGGAAAACCCTCGACCACTGCTACTCCAACTTCTGGGATGCATACAAGGCCCTTCCCCACCCTCCCTTCGGCAAATCTGATCACGACTCCATTTTACTCTATAGGCAGAAAATCAATCATGAAGTACTTGTGCTAAGGACAATTCAATGCTGGTCTGACCAATCGCAATCCATGCTTAAAGATTGTTTTGATCACGCGGACTGGGGTATGTTCCAGGTTGCCTCCGAGAATAATATTGTCAAATACACTGATACGGTGAGTGAGTTTATCAGGAAGTGTATAGGAGATGTTGTACCCACTGTGACTATGAAAAGCGTGGATAGATGTCAGCATTCGCGCAACACTGAAAGCACGAACCATCGCATTTAACCATGGCAAGGTGACTGGGAATATGGCTGAATACAAACAGTGTAGTTAATCCCTCCATAAGACAATCAACATGCAAAACATCAGTATAGAGACACAGTGGAGTCACAATTCAACGGCTCAGACACGAGACGTATGTGGCAGGGACTACAGACAATCACGGACTACACAGGTAAAACCCAGCCACATCGCGGACACAAATGTCTTGCTTCCGTACAAACTAAACACCTTCACCCGCTTTGAGGATAACACAGTGCCACCGACGCGGCCCGCTATCAAGGACTGTGGGCTCTCCTCCTCCGTGGCCGACGTAAGACATTTAAGCGTGTTAACCCTCGCAAGACTGCCGGCCCAAACGGCATCCCTAGCCATGTCCTCAGAGCTTGCGCAGACCAGTTGGAGCTGGAGTGTTTGAGCATGTTCGGAATCTCTCCCTACCCCAGTCTGATAAGAGACTAGTCAAGGATCATATCACCGCCACCTTACCTGACACTCTAGACCCACAGACGAAAGTTCCACAGACAATGCCATCGCACTGAACACTGCCCTATCCCATGTGGACTAAAGGAATACCAATGTAAGAATGCTGTTCATTGACTATAGCTCAACATTCAACACCATAGTACCCTCAAAGCTCATCATTAAGCTAGAGACCCTGGGTCTCAACCCCGCCCTGTGCAGTTAGGTTCCGGACTAATTGACGGGCAGTCCCCAGGTCGTGAAGGTAGGAAACAAAACCTCCACTAAACTGATCCTCAACACAGGGGCCCCACAAGGATGGGTGCTCAGCCCCCTCTACTCCCTGTTCACCCATGACTGCGTGGCCATGCACACATCCAACTCAATCATCAAGTTTGCAGACGACACAATAGTAGTAGGCCTGATTACCAACAATGACGAGACAGCCTACAGGGAGGAGGTGAGGGCCCTGGGACTGTGGTGCCAGGACAATAACCTCTCACCCAATGTCAACAAAAGCATAGGAGCTGATCGTGGACGTCAGGAAACAGCAGAGGGAGCACCCCCCTAACCACATCGACGGGATCACAGTGAAGGTGTAAAGCTTCAAGTTCTTCGGCGTACACATCGCGAACAAACTGAAATGGTCCACCCACACAGACAGTGTGGTGAAGAAGGCACAACAGCGCCTCTTCAACCTTAGGAGGCTGAATACATTTGGCTTGGCACCTAAAAACCCTCACAAACTTTTACAGATGCACCATTGAGAGCATCCTTTCGGGCTTTACTGCCGCCTGGTATGGAAACTGCACCACCCACAACCACAGGGCTCTCCAGAGGGTGGTGCGGATTCTTAATTCCATTCCTTTTCATTTGTGTGTATTGTTGTGAAATTGTTAGATATTACTTGTTAGATATTACTGCACTGCTGGAGCTGGAAACACAAGCATTTCGCTACACTCGCAATAACATCTGCTGAACACGTGTAAGTGACCAATAGCATTTGATTCAATTTTTTTAATTGTAAAAGGGGACCAAACTGGCTTCGTTAAGGGCCGTAACTGATGTAATAATGTCAGGCGTATCTTAATGTTATTCAAGACTACCAACGAAGGCTGCTAGCCTTACTAAGGTCTAATAGCTTCTCCACACACCGAGGTACCAGACAGGGCTATTCTTATTCACCTCTCCTATTTGCGCACAGAATGGAACCATTGGCCAAGGCCATCAGAGTAACGCCTGCTATACAGGGTCTGCTCATTGGTGACGTTCGTCAAAAAATACGCTTGTATGCTGATGTTTTGATATTCATCTCGAGCCCCGAGACTTCAATTACATCTCTTGTTAATATTATTGAATTATTCAGTGTATTTTCAAGCTACAAGATTAATTGAACAAAATCTGAGTCTATGCCACTTGGTAGTCTTAGCTCTGTACCTACTACCGCTCCCCCATTTTCCTTTTAAATGGTCTCCTTCAGGTTTTATGAATCTGGGTATATTCGTAACTCCCAAATTCCAGCAAAGTTTAAAGCTAATTTTGTTCCCTTATTTGACACAAAAAAACAGGATCTGGAGCGCTGGAACTCTTCTCTGATTTCATGGTTGGGTAGAATATCCCTATTGAAAATGAATATTTTACAACGACTACTCCACCCAATCCCAGAATCGCAGACATGTTTTTAGCCCCCCCCCTCGTCCTCAGTGTCTTAAATGTAGAAGTTATACAGGCACCCTAACACATTTATGGTCATGTTCCAAATTACAAAGGTACTGGTCTAATGTTCTTTAAGAAATGGAAAAAATTATCTAACGGACATATACACACAACTGTGCTACATCAGTGTTGTCATCAATAGCCAGGGGAAAATGCTCAACATGATTGAGCCCCTCCAGAACAATCCTATGTACATCATCCACCAGTGCATGGACGTGGCGGCCTGCTGTTGATGCAGACAGGGGCCCCTGTTTGACAGTCTCAATTATTCTATCCATAGACTTGTCCGTAGCCAATTCCACCAAAGCTGTCACCCATGCACTTTTTAAACACCTCCACGTCTGTGAAGGGCATGTTGTGTTTGGTTAGAACCCAGGACGCTTTTAATGGAGGCACTTGTGACCTTCTGTTGTTGGGTCAGGCCACAAAGGAGGATTCTGCTTCCGTGTGTTAACTCTAACATTTTTCTACATCATGCCTCTCTCTGGAGTGGGAAGACCACTGAAAGTACCATGCTTAGATTATAATGATTTATGAGATTGAATTCTTTGCAAACAACATTTTCATTGCAAGTAACCCACAGGCTTGGCATTGGAGAAAGGTGGTAAGATGAATGCATATCTCTCTGTCCATTCAACCGTTAAACGTCAATTTTTATTCTCCACCTTTTGATACTTGAGATTAAAATGTCCTCTTGCTAGCTTCTTAGGGATCAGTGGCCTGTCAACGGGACCGCTGTAAATCGTGCAGCGCCTGATCGCAGATTTTAGAGAAACAACACATTTTGGTAGATTTAAGTGTTATATCGGCTGAAAGATTAAATTATTGTTAATATAAAAAAATTGAAACCATGCATTCCTTAAACTCCGATTTTTATTCTCCATCTTTCGATGCTTAAGATAAAAATTGAGTGTAATCAGATCGAAATTATTGGCATTGAATTTATGTTCTCGTCAGAAGTGTTAAAAATGTAGTGTAGGTCTACACAATATGTAGCGTAGGCCTATTAATTGTGCTAATATTATATGCTAATTATGTTCTGGCCCTCCAACTATTAGCTCAGAAAACATTTTGTCCCGAGGCCAAACCTAGTTGATGAACGAACCCTGGTATAGAGCGTCATTGTACCATCTAAACCACTGTGAAATACACTATATATACAAAAGTATGTGGACACCTCTTCAAATGAGTGGATTTTGCTATTTAAGCTCAGTGGCTTATAACATGGCACCGTCATTGGATGCCACCTTTACAACAAGTCAGTTTGTCAAATTTCTGCCCGGGTCAACTGTAAGTGATTTTATTGTGAAGTGGATACGTCAAGGAGCAACAATGGCTCGGTCGCAAAGTGGTAGGCCACACAAGCTCACAGAACAGGTCCACCGAGTGCTGAAGCATGTCATATGTTGTAACACTCACTACCGAGTTCTAAACTGCCTCTGGAAACAACGTCAGCACAAGAACTGTTCGTCGGGAGCTTCCTGAAATGGGTTTCCATGACTGAGCAGCCGAACAAGTGTCGCCTGGAGTGGTGTAAAGCTTGCCGCCGTTGGACTCTGGAGTGATAAATCACGCTTTACCATCTGGCAGTCTGATGGATGAATCTGGGTTTGGCGGATGCCAGGAGAACGCTACCTGCTCCAATGCATAGTTCCAACTGTAAAGTTTGGTGGACGAATAATGGTCTGTGGCTTTTTTTTCATGGTCCGGGCTAGGCTCCTTAGTTCTAGTGAAGGGACATCTTAACGCGACAGCGTACAATGACATTCTAGACGATTCTGTGATTCCAACTTTGTGGCAACAGTTTGGGGAAAGCCTTTTCCAGTTTCAGCATGACAATGGGGGGTCCATACAGAATGGGGTCCATACAAAATGGGGTCCATACAGAAATGGTGTTTTTCAAGATCAGTGTGGAAGAACTTGACTGGCCTGCTCAGAGCCTGACCTCAACCCCATCAAACTGCTCAGGCATTACAGCAATATGGTCCATATATCAATAGAACATGCTGTCATCCCTACTGTCTCTGATCTGGCAGACTCACTTAACACAAATACTCTGTTTGTAAATTATGTCTGAGTGTTTGTGCCCCTGTCTGTCCATAAATAAAAAGAAGGGTAAAAAAGAACATTGTGCTGTCCGGTTTGCTTAATATAAGGAATTTGATGTATGGCGCTTACTTTTATAAAATTGACAGTTGAGTACTTTCTCCACCACTACACTTAAGTACATTTAAAACCAGATACTTTTAGACTTTTAGTCAAGTAGTGCTTCACTGGGTGACTCACTTTTAATTGAGTCATTTTCTATTACTTTTACTCAAGTATGACAGTTGAGTACTTTTTCCACAACTGACACTCAGGCCCTCGCATACCTTGAACATATGGTGATAAACACACAGTAGAGTAAATTCTGATGTACACATCTATTTACAAATTTGACATGTGGTAGTTAATTTCTGCATTACCAAATGAGTCGAGTTACAAACGTCACACACCAGTCAGAGTTATACTTAAACTACATTTTTAATAATAAGAGCTTTGCAATAGAATTTGACTTTCAATGATGCACCATTTCTAATGAACCATTGAAAGTGACAACACAAAAGTACAAAGATCTTTTATAGCCACGATACACCCCTCTCAACCTACATGACGAACCACAGATATTAGGAGCACTTCACAAAGGGACTTTATAATTGAGAAAGGAGTATCCCAAAGCAGATAACATTCGCTATACATTTTTGTTCAGTTTGGTCCCTAAGATGAGGTTCTAATCCCGTTCTTGGTACTTCATAGCACAAAAACACCATCTCATCCAATGGCATAAATCAATTGTCAACTCTAGATACTCCCATCTCAAGTAAACCCCCTCTTGACCCCACTCCTGGACAAGCTCACTGAGGGGAGTGAGCCTCTAGGTCATACACTATCCCAGGATAAGTGCAACATCAGAGAGGACATACAATGGTTCCAGACACTGCCATACACCTCCCCCCAATGCCAAAGGAGGGAGTGACTTGCGCACAGACATTGTGGAGACAAGTAATTGGTTCCCCCTTAATCACGCCATACCTTCACATGGTTTAACAGATACATTCACATATGAAGACAATGTTCCATCCTGTCCTCTTCCCTTTCCGATATTCTGCATAGCACCAGGGATATGTGAAAGACAAGCCTGACCTCTCCCCTCTCTGGGCCCCAAGTGACTGAGCCCCAGCTGAGAGAAGAAATGCAACTGCCAACACTAGTCCAAAGAAATACAGTCTAATAGACACGTATATCACATAAACATATTATGCAATACAAGCATTATAACATAATCTTGCAATTTTCCACGACATAACACTTGTACACTTAACCGTAGAAAGACGGCCTATGCATGCATACTACACACACCTGTGTAAAGATGTGTGATGCCTGAAACAGATGGTCAGCATCCCAAAGGCACCCTATTCCCTATAAAAGTAAATATGGAATAGTGTGTCATTTGGAACAACACCCATGTTCGTTCATAAACCAATATTAAAGCCATCTGTTTTGGGCATAGAGAAACGGCACAACATATCTGATAAACAGGTTTGAAAGATTTTTGGTCTGTAACATCAACCTGTTTGGTTGTAAGTATTCCCAGACAATAGCAATAGAATGTCAAGAACATCATTGAACATTGTAACTTTGTTTAATAATAATCACAATTTGCCATCTTGCCAGTACACTTAAGAAAACATCCACCATCACAACTATTTGAATGGACATAAATTTACTAAGATTTAGTCAAAAACATCTCTTACATTTTCTCTCCGCCCTCTCTCCTGTTGTTCTTTTTTTCTTTTTTTCATCCGGATTTCAGTCGAAACCAGTTGTCGACCCTGCCCAGCCCGGTGTGCAGTCTGCCGTTGAAAGTCCTGATCGCCTGTAACAACAAGCTGGTCTCCCTTCCCGAAGAGCTGGGCCAACTACTACAGCTCACAGAACTGGTCAGTACGGACAGACACACACAGTTAGGGCTTAATTGGCCGTGGGTTTTAGTGTCAAAACCACTATGTTGATTAGCCCGTTTTTTCCCCCTTATTGGTGGTCTTTTTGTGTTGTGGTTTGATTACCGTTTATCCAGGCCATCCTTTTAATCTCCTCTCTCCTCATCCCTCTCTCCAGGACGTGAGTTGTAATGAGATCCAGACACTCCCTCCTCAGGTTGGTCGACTGGACTCGCTGCGAGACCTTAACATCCGCCGCAACCACCTGGCCCGCTTGCCCCCAGGTCAACACACACACTCAACCACCTGGCCCCACACAGTGTCTGCACTGCTCAACACACACACACACCAGTGGAGCTCAGTGTCGTTTAAGATGAGGATTTTTTTTTATGAGCATGGCCTTATTTCTATTACAGCATGTTGGATGACTCCCATTCATATTCCATTCACCCAGTACAACGTATGTGCACACAGGCCGAGAGACAATTTGAGGTGACAGTGACATTGAATACCGTTTTCCACACTCTTGCCTGCATCTAGCTGATATAGGGTGTAATCATTAGTCCAACAGTTGCAAAGGAGTTTCTATTTGACAAATTCAGATGTATGTTTATCCCCGTTTTGTTCTGTTTGCTTCTGTTTAAGAAATGTTTTTCAACAGAATCGGCGGAATGAATAGAGTTCACTCTCATAACAGCCACGTTGTATTCTTCTTCGCTTGAGAATTTCAATGCACAACAAATCAGCTGTATGTGACCAGGAGAGGAAAATAAACTTTCTCAGCCAAACCTCTACAAACAGCCTACATCATTGTCACCATATTAGCGAAAGTAACGTCATGGTCACCATAGGTAATATAACTAATGTGTTAGTAAACCCGCCACAATCATGCAGTAACGTTAGTAAGTCAGTAAGTCAGTAAGCAGTTACACCGGCGGGCCCCGGTGGCAATAAATTAGTAAAACCAAAAGCTTACCTTGACTTGGAAGAGTTCTTGGAAGAGGTTTGACTATCCAAGAGTTGTGTTGGATAGTCATAGCCAACTAGCTAACATAGCATCCCTCTGTTTGAGCAGGGTGTTTCAGTAAGCTGAACTAGTTAGCTGCTTTTTTTTTCACTTTCAATCTCTCTATTTCCCACTTGCTTAGTCTTAACTCTGGAAGAAATTAATTAGTTCAAAACTGTAAAACGATTTTCTTTCTCTCTTGAGTCAACTACTCACCACATTTTGGTGGGGTGGGACGGCAGGTAGCCTAGTGGTTAGAGCATTGGACTAGTAACCGGAAGGTTGCAAGATCGAATCCCCGAGCCGACAAGGTAAAAATCTGTCGTTCTGCCCCTAAACAAGGCAGTTAACCCACTGTTCCTAGGCCGTCATTGAAAATAAGAGTTTGTTCTTTACTGACTTGCCTAGTTAAATAAAGGTAAAATAAATCAAATTGTATACACTGCAGTGCTAGCTAGCTGTAGCTGTATGCTTCAGTACTAGATTAATTCTCTGATCCTTTGTTTGGGTGGACAACATGTTGGTTCATGCTGCAAGAGCTCTGATAAGCTTGAGGACGTCCTCCGGAAGTTGTCATAATTACTGCGTAAGTCTGGAAGGGGGTGAGAACCATGAGCCTCCTAGGTTTTGTATTGACGTCAATGTACCCAGAGGAGGACGGGCGCTAGCTGTCTTCCGTCAACACCATGGTGCTACCCTAATGCGTGCTGTATATTTAGTATAGTTTTATCTAAAAAGGAAAACTTTTGAAATGCTATACAATTTATTTTGTATTACATTCACCGAGGAGGATGGTCCTCCACTGACACACACGCACACAACCACCTGGACCACACACAAAAGTATATTTCGAAAGAAAAAGAAAAAAAAACATAATTGCTTGATTAGATAAATCTGGAATGTTAGAGCTTGACAACACACGTTTGGGGGGGGGGGGGGGGGTTAAATAAGAAAGATCAGGATTTAGTTGACCCATATTTAACCCCCCTTTTTTGGGCAATAAACTAGATCCATTAACACTGAGTATAGAAAACAGTAAGAGCCCCTGCTGTTTTTATGACATATAATGACCTGGTGAAATCTGATCCCCTTATTGATGTAACTTGTTAAATCCACTTCATTCAGTGTAGATGAAGGGGGGGTTTAAGAAGGATTTTTAAGCCTTGAGACAATTGAGACATTGATTGTGTATGTGTGCCATTCAGAGGATGAATGGGCAAGACAAAATATTTAAGTGCCTTTTGTACTGGATATGGTAGGAGGTTCCAGGTGCACCGGTTTGAGAGTCAAGAACTGCAGCGCTGCTGTTTTTTTAATGCACAACAGTCTCCCGTGTGTATCAATAATGGTTCACCACCCAAAGGGCATTCAGCTAACTTGACAACTGTGGGAAGCATTGGAGACATGGACTCTTAAAGTTTAACCTGTGTGTCCTATGTCCATACAGAGCTGTCTGAGTTGCCCCTGGTGCGTCTGGACTTCTCTTGTAACAAGGTGACATCCATCCCTGTGTGTTACCGCAACCTGCGCCACCTACAGAGCATCGTGCTGGACAACAACCCACTACAGAACCCACCTGCACAGGTAACACACGCACACAGTCTGACTGTACAAACACACCTTTTGCTCCTAGTCAGTGACTAGGAAACACTCTCAGCTTGACTACGGTTGACCTGCACCACACGTGTTAATATAACCTAGTGAGACTGTTCCTTCTATTGTCTATCATGTGTTTCTTTCCCTGTCATTCCCAGATTTGTATAAAGGGGATGATCCATATATTTAAGTATCTGAACAATGAGGCCAACAAGACTACACCTGAGCTTCCAGACTACGACAGGAGACCCCTCCCCTTCGGATCCTGGTGAGACACACTTGCACACACACGCTTCCACTGCCAATAATAAGGCAGAAGCCAGTCTTGGAAGCAGCTGTGTGCAGAGGAACAGCTGGAGAGAGGCAGAAAGAGGGGGCACTCTTTCCTCTACATCTCTCTGCTCCTGTCTTTTTCTGTCAGTATCTCTACTTTAATCTCTCCCTCACAATTGTTATATGTTCTGCTCTACAATCTCTCATGCTTTCTCAGAGCCCTCTGTAAATGTTAATAGGTACTTTACTAGAAACTGTTTGGGGAGGAGAGATAGAAATTGAGATCAATGGGAAGTGAGGGAGTGTTAAAAAGAAAAGGTAGAAAGGTAGGTAGAGTTTACGAGGGCAGCACAGCTGAAAGGCATAGTTTATCCATTGAGTTGAGAATGGGAGGTACCATAACAACCATCTTGCAAACACTCAGATATACAAAATGAATCATGCTCACTGGATCCCAGGGGTGTATTTCGTAGAAACCAAGCAGGTCAAAACAGGTCAAACCTGAATTTGTCCAATAAGAAAACTGCATGTCCTTGCAAATAATTTTCCATTTCAAAACGTTTTGCGACAGGTAGGTGTTGTGGACAGTCTTACACAGGGACACTCAGTCAAACTTAAATGAATCATTGTTTATTATCAGTGCGCTGGAGAGGTTCCAACAAACTTGATGCACCATAGTGAACGTCTGTCAGGAGCACTAACCTGGCAGTCCCGTTTAGTTCCCTTTATATAGGCATATTTCATAGAGTTGGTTCCGGCATTTCTGGCACCGTCTCCTATCTTAACTTAAAGAACATGTTCTGGGCGTTCTGCCAAATAGTTTAAAGGAGGAGGTCATGACGGCCCCTCATATCTTTACCAGGCTCAGGCAGGAACCAAGGAATGTTTATGACACCGAAGACAAGATGCGCAAAGTAACATTTCCTTTACATAAGCTAGCCACGCAACTCACACGTTTATTTATCCAGACCTGCATAGTCACCCTAGTACAGTTTTACACACACACCTTTTCCCTTCAGTCACATAATAAACTCTGCAAAAAACAAACCTGCCTTTTTCAGGACCCTGTCTTCAAAGATAATTCGTAAAAATACAAATAATTTCATAGATCTTCCTTGTAAAGGTTTTAACACTGTTTCCCATGCTTTTTCAATGAACCATAGACAATTAATGAACATGCACCTGTGGAACGGTCGGTAAGACACTAACAGCTTACAGACGGTAGGCAATTAAGGTCACAGTTATGAAAACTTAGGACACTAAAGAGGCCTTTCTACTTACTCTGAAAAACACCAAAAGAAAGATGCCCAGGGTCCCTATTCATCTGCGTGAACGTGCCTTAGGCATGCTGCAAGGAGGCATGAGGACTGCAGATGTGGCCAGGGCAATAAATTGCAATGTCCGTACTGTGAGACGCCTAAGACAGCGCTACAGGGAGACAGGACGGACAGCTGATCGTCCTCGCAGTGGCAGACCATGTGTAAGAACACCTGCACAGGATCGGTACATCCAAACATCACACCTGCGGGACAGGTACAGGATGGCAACAACAACTGCCCGAGTTACACCAGGAACGCACAATCCCTCTATCAGTGCTCAGTGCTCAGACTCCGCAATAGGCTGAGAGAGGCTGGACTGAGGGCTTGTTGGCCTGTTGTAAGGCAGGTCCTCACCAGACATCACCGGCAACAACGTCACCTATGGGCACAAACACATCATCGCTGGACCAGACAAGCAATAAGTGGTCTTCACTGACGAGACGAGCTTTTGTCTCACCAGGGGTGATGGTCAGATTCGCGTTTATCGTCGAAGGAATGTGTGTTACACCGATGCCTGTACTCGGGAGCGGGATCGATTTGGAGGTGGAGGGTCCGTCATGGTCTGGGGCGGTGTGTCACAGCATCATCGGACTGAGCTTGTTGTCATTGCAGGTATTCTCAAAGCTGTGCGTTACAGGGAAGACATCCTCCTCCCTCATGTGGTACCCTTCCTGCAGGCTCATCCTGACGTGACCCTCCAGCATGACAATGCCACCAGCCATATTGCTCGTTATGTGCGTGATTTCCTGCAAGACAGGAATGTCAGTGTTCTGCCATGGCCAGCGAAGAGCTCGGATCTCAATCCCATTGAGCACGTCTGGGACCTGTTGGATCGGAGGGTGAGGGCTAGGGCCATTCCCCCCAGAAATGTCCGGGAACTTGCAGGTGCCTTGGTGGAAGAGTGGGGTAACATCCTCACAGCAAGAACTGGCAAATCTGGTGCAGTCCATGAGGAGGAGATGCACTGCAGTACTTAATGCAGCTGGTGGCCACACCACATACTGACTGTTACTTTTGATTTTGACCCCCCCTTTGTTCAGAGACACATGATTCCATTTCTGTTAGTCACATGTCTGTGGAACTTGTTCAGTTTGTCTCAGTTGATGAATCCTATGTTCATACAAATATTTACACATGTTAAGTTTGCTGACAATTAACACAGTTGACAGTGAGTATGTTTCTTTTTTTGCATACAATGCATTTCGAAAGTATTCAGAACCCTTCTTTGTCCCTATTTTTGTTACATTACAGCCTAATTCTAAAATCTATTAAATAAGTGTTTTGCCTCATCAATCTACACACAATATCTCATAATGACAAAGCGAAAACAGTTTAGAATTCTTTGCAAATGTATTACAAATAAAATGAACAAATACGTTTTACGTCAGTATTAAGACCCTTTGCTATGAGACTCGAAATTGAGCTCAGGTGCCTCCTGTTTCCATAGATCATCCTTGAGATGTTTCTACAACTTGATTGGAGTCCGCCTGTTGTTGTAAATTCAATTGATTGGACATGATTTGGAAAGGCAGACACACCTGTCTAAGGTCCCACAGTTGACTCTTCCTAGAGCTGTTTGCCCGGCCAAACTGAGCAATCGGGGGAGAAGGGCCTCAGTTGGGAAGGTGACCAAGAACCCGATAATCACTCTGACAGAGCTCCAGGGTTCATCTGTGGAGATGGTTGTCCTTTTGGAAGGTTCTCCCATCTCTGCAGCACTCCACCAATCAGGCCTTTATGGTAGAGTGGCCAGACGGAAGCCACTCTTCAGTAAAAAGCATATGACAGCCCGCTTGGAGTTTGTTAAAAGGCACCTAATGGACTCTCAGACCATGAGAAACAAGATTCTCGGGTCTGATGAAACCAAGATTGAGGTCTTTGGCCTGAATGCCAAGTGTTACATCTGGAGGAAACCTGGCACCATCCCTGCCATAAAGACCTGATTGGTGGTGCTGCAGAGATGGTTGTCCTTTTGGAAGGTTCACCCATCTCCACAGATGAGTTCTGGAACTGTCACTGACCATCGAGTACTTGGACACCTCCCTTCTCCCCTGATTGCTCAGTTTGGCCAGGCGGCCAGCTCTAGGAAGAGTCTTGGTGGTTCCAAACTTCCTCCATTTAAGTATGATAGAGGCCACTGTGTTCTTGGGGACCTTCAATGCGGCAGACATTTTTTATTACCCTTCCCCAGATCTGTGCCTCGACACAATTCTGTTTCGGAGCTCTATGGACAATTCCTTCAACCTTATGGCTTGGTTTTTGCTCTGATATGCAACTATGGGACCTTATATAGACAGGTGTGTGCCTTTCCAAATCATGTCCAATCAATTGAATTTACCTCAAGTGGACTCCAACCAAGTTGTAGAAACATCTCAAGGATCATCAATGGAAACAGGATGCACCTTAGTCTCATAGCAAAGGGTCTGAAAACGTATAAATAAACAATTACATTTTTTGCATTGTCATTATGGAGTATTGTGTGTAGATTGCTGAATGTAGATTGCTGAATGTTCCATTTTAGAATGAGGCTGTAACGTAACAAAGACAAAGTCAAGCGGCCTGAAAAGTTTCCAAATGCACTGTAGATACTAGAGGTCGACCGATTATGATTTTTCAACGCCGATACCGATTAATCGGACGATTTAAAAATATATTAAAAAAATAATAATAATTTAAAAAAATTACACTTTATTTGTAATAATGACAATTACAACAATACTGAATGAACACTTATTTTAACTTAATATAATACATCAATAAAATGAATTTAGCCTCAAATATATTATGAAACATGTTCAATTTGGTTTAAATAATGCAAAAACAAAGTGTTGGAGAAGAAAGTAAAAGTGCAATATGTGCTAACGTTTAAGTTCCTTGCTCAGAACATATGAAAGCATGACCATCTTGAAAGCATGACTAAAAGTAAAGCGCAGCTCAAGTGTTTGAAAGCATTTGACGTTGTGTTTTGACCCACGTCCTGTTCTCAAGGTGATCTTAAAGTTGATCTTATCTTCTGTACTCTTAGTGTGGAGGAGCTGTACCCTGGCCGGCCATACGGCGCACTGGACTCTGGCTTCAACAGTGTGGACAGTGGAGACAAGAGATGGTCAGGCAACGAGGTGAGAATGCGCGCACACACACACACACACACACACACACACAAGATGGTCAGGCAACTAGGTAAGACACACACGCACACAAGATGGTCAGGCAACTAGGTAAGACACACACACAAGATGGTAAGACACACACACAAGATGGTCAGGCAACTAGGTAAGACACACACACAAGATGGTCAGTCAACTATGTAAGACAGACACACAAGATGGTAAGACACACACACACAAGATGGTCAGGCAACTAGGTAAGATGCACACACACAAGATGGTAAGACACACACAAGATGGTCAGGCAACTAGGTAAGGCACAAACATACAATATGGTAATACACACACACACAAGATGGTCAGGCAACTAGGTAAGACACACACACACACACACAAGATGGTCTGGCAACTATGTAAGACACACCCACAAGATGGTCAGGCAACTAGGTAAAGCACACACACACACAAGATGGTCAGGCAACTAGGTAAGACACACACACACACACAACATGGTCAGGCAACTAGGTAAGGCACACACACACACACAAGATGGTCAGGCAACTAGGTAAGACACAAACATACAAGATGGTAAGACACACACACAAGATGGTCAGGCAACTAAGTAAGACACACACACACAAGATGGTCAGGCAACTAGGTAAGACACATACACACACACACAAGATGGTCAGGCAACTAGGTAAGACACACACACAATATGGTAAGACACACACTCAAGATGGCCAGGCAACTAGGTAAGACACACACACAAGATGGTAAGACACACACACAATAATGTCAGGCAACTAGTTAAGACACACACACACACACACACACACAGAAGATAGTCAGGCAACTATGTAAGACACACACACAAGATGGTCAGGCAACTAGTTAAAGCACACACACATACACACACACAATATGGTCAGGAAACTAGGTAAGGCACACACACACAAGATGGTCAGGCAACAAGGTAAGACACAAACATACAAGATGGTCAGGCAACAAGGTAAGACACAAACATACAAGATGGTCAGGCAACTAGGTAAGACACACACACACAAGATGGTAAGGCAAGTAGGTAAGACAAACACACACACTCACACGATGGTCAGGCAACTAGGAAAGACACAAACATACAAGATGGTAAGACACACACACAACATGGTAAGGCAACTAGGTAAGGCACACACACACAAGATGGTCAGGCAACTAGGTAAGACACAAACATACAAGATGGTAAGACACACACACACACACACACACAAGATGGTCAGGCTACTAGGTAAGACACATACACACACACACACAAGATGGTCAGGCAACTAGGTAAGACACACACAAGATGGTAAGACACACACTCAAGATGGTCAGGCAACTAGGTAAGACACACACACACACACTCACACGATGATCAGGCAACTAGGTAAGACACACACACACAAGATGGTCAGGCAACTAGGTAAGACACACACACACAAGATGGTCAGGCAACTAGGTAAGACACACACACACACACACAAGATGGTCAGGCAACTAGGTAAGACACACACACACACACACAAGATGGTCAGGCAACTAGGTAAGACACACACAGAAGATGGTAAGACACACACTCAAGATGGCCAGGCAACTAGGTAAGACACACACAAGATGGTAAGACACACACACAATAATGTCAGGCAACTAGTTAAGACACACACACACACACACAGAAGATGGTCAGGCAACTATGTAAGACACACACACAAGATGGTCAGGCAACTAGTTAAAGCACACACACACACACACACAATATGGTCAGGAAACTAGGTAAGGCACACACACACACAAGATGGTCAGGCAACAAGGTAAGACACAAACATACAAGATGGTCAGGCAACAAGGTAAGACACAAACATACAAGATGGTCAGGCAACTAGGTAAGACAAACACACACACTCACACGATGGTCAGGGAACTAGGTAAGACACAAACATACAAGATGGTAAGACACACACACACACACACACACACAAGATGGTCAGGCAACTAGGTAAGACACATACACACACACAAGATGGTCAGGCAACTAGGTAAGACACACACAAGATGGTAAGACACACACTCAAGATGGTCAGGCAACTAGGTAAGACACACACACACACACTCACACGATGATCAGGCAACTAGGTAAGACACACACACACAAGATGGTCAGGCAACTAGGTAAGACACACACACACAATATGGTCAGGCAACAAGGTAAGACACACACACACACACACAAGATGGTCAGGCAACTAGGTAAGACACACACACACACACACAAGATGGTCAGGCAACTAGGTAAGACACACACACACACACAAGATGGTCAGGCAACTACGTAAGACACACACACACACACAAGATGGTCAGGCAACTATGTAAGACACACACATAAGATGGTCAGACAACTAGGTAAGACACACACACACACACACACACACACACAAGATGGTCAGACAACTAGGTAAGACACACACACACACACACACACACACACACACACACACACACACACACACAAGATGGTCAGGCAACTAGGTAAGGCACACACACACACACAAGATGGTCAGGCAACTAGGTAAGACACACACAAGGTGGTCAGGCAACTAGGTAAGAAACACACAAGATGGTCAGGCAACTAGGTAAGAAACACATAAGATGGTCAGGCAACTAGGTAAGAAACACACACACACACACACAAGATGGTCAGGCAACCAGGTAAGGCACACACACACACACAAGATGGTCAGGCAACTAGGTAAGACACCGACACACACACAAGATGGTCAGGCAACTAGGTAAGACACACCCACAAGATGGTCAGGCAACTAGGTAAGACACACACACACACACACAAGATGGTCAGGCAACTAGGTAAGGCACACACACACACGATGGTCAGGCAACTAGGTAAGGCACACACACACACAAGATGGTCAGGCAACTAGGTAAGACACACACAAGGTGGTCAGGCAACTAGGTAAGAAACACACACACACACATACAAGATGGTCAGGCAACTAGGTAAGACACACACAAGATGGTGAGGCAACTAGGTAAGAAACACACAAGATGGTCAGGCAACTAGGTAAAAAACACACACATACACACACCCAAGATGGTCAGGCAACCAGGTAAGGCACACACACACACACACAAGATGGTCAGGCAACTAGGTAAGGCACACACACACAAGATGGTCAGGCAACTAGGTAAGACACAAACATACAAGATGGTAAGACACACACACACACAAGATGGTCAGGCAACTAGGTAAGACACACACACACACACAAGATGGTCAGGCAACTAGGTAAGACACATACACACACACACAAGATGGTCAGGCAACTAGGTAAGACACACACACAAGATGGTAAGACACACACTCAAGATGGTCAGGCAACTAGGTAAGACACACACACACACACACTCACACGATGGTAATGCAACTAGGTAAGACACACACACACAGATGGTCAGGCAACTAGGTAAGACACACACACACAATATGGTCAGGCAACTAGGTAAGACACACACACACAATATGGTCAGGCAACTAGGTAAGACACACACACACAAGATGGTCAGGCAACTAGGTAAGACACACACACACAAGATGGTCAGGCAACTAGGTAAGACACACACACACAAGATGGTCAGGCAACTAGGTAAGACACACACAAGATGGTCAGGCAACTAGGTAAGACACACACACACACACACAAGATGGTCAGGCAAATAGGTAAGACACACACACACAAGATGGTCAGGCAACTAGGTAAGACACACACACACAAGATGGTCAGGCAACTAGGTAAGACACACACAAGATGGTCAGGCAACTAGGTAAGACACACACACACACACACAAGATGGTCAGGCAAATAGGTAAGACACACACACACACACACAAGATGGTCAGGCAACTAGGTAAGACACACACACACACATAAGATGGTCAGGCAACTAGGTAAGACACACACACACAAGATGGGCAGACAACTAGGTAAGACACACACACACAAGATGGTCAGGCAACTAGGTAAGGCACACACACACACACAAGATGGTAAGGCAACTAGGTAAGACACACACACACACAAGATGGTCAGGCAACTAGGTAAGAAACACATAAGATGGTCAGGCAACTAGGTAAGAAACACACACACACACCCAAGATGGTCAGGCAACCAGGTAAGGCACACACACACACACAAGATGGTCAGGCAACTAGGTAAGACACCGACACACACACAAGATGGTCAGGCAACTAGGTAAGACACACCCACAAGATGGTGAGGCAACTAGGTAAGACACACACACACACACACAAGATGGTCAGGCAACTAGGTAAGGCACACACACACAAGATGGTCAGGCAACTAGGTAAGGCACACACTCACACGATGGTCAGGCAACTAGGTAAGGCACACACACACACAAGATGGTCAGGCAACTAGGTAAGACACACACAAGATGGTGAGGCAACTAGGTAAGAAACACACAAGATGGTCAGGCAACTAGGTAAGAAACACACACACACACACCCAAGATGGTCAGGCAACCAGGTAAGGCACACACACACACACAAGATGGTCAGGCAACTAGGTAAGGCACACACACACACACACACACACACACACACACACACCAGATGGTCAGGCAACTAGGTAAGGCACACACACACGGTTAGGCACTTGGGTAAGATTAGAAGTAACTCTGGGTCCTGCTAGTAATTTTGGGGTTGTGTAACTTCGTAAAAAATGTTTTTAAATAATTTCTTACACTAACTAGGGGTTAAATAAAGAGTACTATAGTTAGTGCCAATGAAGTGAAGCTTGTTGTGTGCATCAGGTAGGGACACTTAAATGCACGTCTCTAGAAATGTCTAGAAATGTTTTAACAATTTACGTTTTTATGTATCTTTCTATGGGTAACAGGGTTGACGTGTTATGCTCAACCTGCTCAGTTATCCACCACAAAACACCAGAAAATGGCCAAAAAGAGTAGAACCAGCTCACCTGCTTTTACTCTGTGATTTGACTATTAGATGTTCAATGTTTATAAAATGTATGGTTTCACCAAATTAAAACGAGAGTTCAGTTCACGTAACGGGGTTGACCTTAAAATGGAACTGACAGCATTTTAGCCACATGAAATCTTATTAAAATCTGTTAAATTACACCCCCATGTAGAATGAAAAAAATAGCATTATTTTTTTGGGACATGCAAGCGCTTAGATTTTCATTAATTTTCATTAATTCTTAGAATGTTTGGGAATTACATATACCAAGGCATTTGTGAAAATTCTATAGCAATATAGAGTGGGAAAGCGGCCAAGCGTTTGGACAATTAATAGACACTGCAGTAAATAAGGATCGGAGTCAACGCAGACCGGTGCGCCATAGCCAATCAGAGCTGCAGTAGCCCTTTATGCAAATAAGCCATTTGCCATACAGGCCTGCCATCATTCACTTTGAACTGGACTGTGTTTTTACAGACAGTAGCAACAGCGCAACTTTAGATCATTAGAATGCATTCGCCAAAAGCCACAAAATACACCTGAATGGATTTCTGCAAATACCAGGGTAGTCCTCTTACATTTGAGAACTTTACAGTCCTTTTGAACAAACAACCATGAAAAAGTAGTCTCTCTCTCTCTGTCAATTATGTACGTCAACAACAATACGATTAACAACTAATGCTAGCCAGATCAAGATGAGCTAAAATCTAACAAAGGAACATTAGATAAACCCTCTCAAACTGTTTCAGCTAGTTGGCCGTCAAAATGTCACTGAGCCGCCGCTTTCAAGGAGCGGGACTCTATGAAATCCCGCTATGCCCTCCGACGAACCGTCAAACAGACAAAGCTTCAATACAGGACTAAGTTCGAATCGTACTACACCGGTTCCGACGCTCGTCGGATGTGGAAGGGCTTGAAAACTATTAGGCAAGCACAGCCGAGAGTTGCCCAGTGACACGAGTCTACCAGACGAGCTAAATAACTTCTATGTTCGCTTCAAGGCAAGTAACACTGAAACATGCATGAGAGCATCAGCTGTTCCGTACGACTGTGTGATCATGCTCTCCGTAGCTGATGTAAGACCTCGACAGGTCAACATTCACAAGGCTGCTGGGCCAGACGGATTACCAGGACATGTACTCTGAGCATGTGCTGACCAACTGGCAAGTGTCTTCACTGATATTTTCAACCTCTCCCTGTCCGAGTCTGTAATACCAACATGTTTCAAGCAGACAACCATAGTCCCTGTGCCCGAGAACAGGAAGGTAACCTGCCTAAATGACTACCGACCCGTAGCACTCACGCCTGTAGCCGTGAAATGCTTTGAAAGGCTGGTCATGGCTCACATCAACACCATTATCCCAGAAACCCTAGACCCACTCCAATTTGAATACCGCCCCAACAGATCCACAGATGATGCAATCTCTATTGCACTCCACACTGCCCTTTCCCACCTGGACAAAAGGAACACCTATGTGAGAATGCTATTCATTGACTACAGCTCAGTGTTCAACACCATAATGCCCTCAAAGCTCATCACTAAGCTAAGGACCCTGGAAGTAAATACCTCCCTCTGCAACTGGATCCAAGACTTCCTGATAGGGTGCCCCCAGGTGGTAAGGGTAGGTAACAACACATCCGCCACGCTGATCCTCAACACATGGGGCCCCTCAGGGGTGCGTGCTCAGGCCACTTCTGTAATCCCTGTTAACCCATGACTGCAAAGCCAGGCACGACTCCAACACCATCATTAAGTTTGCCTATGACACAACAGTGGTAGGCCTGATCACCGACAACGATGAGACAGCCTATAGGGAGGAGGTCAGAGACCTGGCTGTGTGGTGCCAGGACAACAACCTCTCCCTCAACGTGATCAAGAGAAAAGAGAAGATTGTGGACTACAGGAAAAGGAGGACCGAGCACGTCCCCATTCTCAACGACAGAAACAAATTAATCACTAATCACATTAAATAAATAATAATCTTCAGAAAGGACTGTCAAAGTAAGGACATCTACAATGATGGTGATTAACTTTACTGCTGGCACTAAGTAAAGCCTGTGTGTATGTTTGCTGACTCAACATTATCATGTACACCACTGCAACACTTAACAAAGAGCTAGAGTCAGTTTTAGAATGGGTGGCAACGAATAAACTAGTACTAAGCTTTATATTTGGGACAAACCATTGACTTAACCCGAAACCTCAACTAAATCTGGCAATGAATAATATGGAAATTGAGCAGACAACTGCTTGGTGTAACCCTGGATTGCAAACTGTCATGGTCAAAACGTATTTATGCAATGGTAGCTAAGATGGGGAGAAGTCTGTCCGTAATAAAGCGCTGCTCTTCTTTCTTGACATTGCTATCAACAAAATAAGTCCTACAGGCCCTACTTTTGTCACCTGGACCAGTCATATGGTCAAGTGCTACAAAGAGGGACATAGGCAAATTTACAGTTGGCCCAGAACAGAGCAACATGTCTGACCCTTAAATGAACATCAATGATGTGCATGCCAGGCTCTCCTGGCTCAAAGTAGAGAAGATATTGACTGCATCACTACATGTCTTTGTTAGAGGTATTGACAGAGGTTAGAGGTTGAACACACCCAGCTGTCTATTCAAACGACTAGCACACAGCTCAGACACCCATGCATACTAGACATGCCACAAGCGGTCCCTTCACAGTCCCCAAGTCTAGAACAGACTCCAGGAAACGTACAGTACTACACAGAGCCATGACTACATGGAACTCTTTTCCATATCAAGTTGTACATGTAGTTACACTACTGAAGGTTCCTAGTGCGTCCCAAATGACAGACCGACTGAGTTCCAAGCGGTCAAAACCATTACATTTTAAGACAGGGGTGTCTCCAAAGCTGTGTTGTCGCTAATTGTCAAAGATGCATTATGTTGCATTACAAGCTCAAAACATTTAACAAAGATGACAATTATGACAACTGTGGTTATATACATGATCTAAAATTCCATAATCATCACAGCCCTACACCACACACGTGCACACGTCAGTTATCATGAATGGAAACAAAGAGCAATCACAAAGGTTCTATGTTTGCAAGGTAGTGTAATATTTCACAGTTATGTTGAAGCTAATCTCTCCATTCATGTGTTTATTCCTCTCCCATCCATTTTCTCTTTGATTCCTTGTGTACCTACAGCCCACGGATGAGTTGTCGGACCTGCCACTGCGTGTGGCAGAGATCACCAAAGAACAGAGACAGCGGCGGGAGAGGGAGGAGCACAGGACGTCTGGCTCCCATCCTGTGACCAACGGCACATGTAAGAATCAAGGCATGTCTGTCTGTGTGTGAACTGTACTGTAGTGTATTTCCAGTATTATTCTATGGTTTTCTAGCTTGGGAACCAGTCTGTTGGTTTAGCATTTCACTCCCTGCCACTCCTTGTCATGTCAGACTGTTTGGGATATGACACGGAGTACAAGGAGTGGAATGGTAGCACAATGGGCCTGGATTTCAGTCTGATTATATTATATATATATATATATATATATATTATTATCTGTGGAAATATACACTGAACAAAAATATAAATGCAACATGCCATGTTTCATGAGCAAAAATAAAAGATCCCAGAAATGTTCCATATGCACAAAAAGCTTATTTCACTCCAATTTTGTGCACAAATTAGTTTAAATCCCTTTTCGTGAGCATTTCCCCTTTGCCAAGATAATCCTTCCACCTGACAGGTGTGGCATATCAAGCAGCTGATTAAATACCATTACACAGGTGCACCTTGTGCTGGGGACATTAAAAGGCCATTCTAAAATGTGCAGTTTGTCACACAAAACATTGCCGCAGATGTCAAGTTTTGAGGGAGCGTGCAATTCGCATGCTGACTGCAGGAATGTCCTCCAGAGCTGTTGCCAGATAATTGAATGTCCATTTCTCTACCATACGCCGCCTCCAACGTCGTTTTAGAGAAATTGGCAGTACATCCAACCGGCCTCACAACCTCAGTCCCCGTGTAACCATGCCAGCCCAGGACCTCCACATCCGGCATCTTCACCTGAGACCAGCCACCCGGACAGCTGATGAAACTGTGGGTTTGCAGAAGCAAAGAATTTCTGCATAAACTGTCAGAAACTGTCTCAGGCAAGCTCATCTACGTGCTCGTCATCCTCACCATGGTCTTGACATGACTGCAGTTCGGCGTCGTAACTGACTTCAGTGGGGAAATCATCTTTGATGGCCACTGGCACGCTGGAGAAGTGTGTTCTTCACGGATTAATCCCGGTTTCAACTGTACCGGGAAGACAGCGTATGGCGTCGTGTGGGCGAGCGGTTTGCTGATGTCAATGTTGTGAACAGAGTGCCCCATGGTGGGGTGGGGTTATGGTATGGGGAGGGAAAAGAGGTCAACAAACACAATTGTATTTTATCATAGTTCATTTTAATGCACAAAGATATTGTGACGAGTTCCTGAGACCAATTGTCATGCCATTCATCCGCCCATATCACTTTATGTTTCAGCATGAAAATGCACAGCCCCATGTCGTAAGGATCTCGACACAATTACTGGAAGCTGAAAATGTCCAAGTTCTTCCATGTTCTGCATACTCACCAGACATGTCACCCATTGAGCATATTTCAATCCTCTGGGTCGATGTGTATCACAGCGTGTTCCATACTCAGCAACTTTGCACATCATTGAAGAGGAGTGGGACAACATTCCACAGGCCACAATCAACAGCTTGATCAACTCTATGCAAAGGAGATGTCGCGCTGCATGAGTCAAATGGTGGTCACACCAGATACTGACTGGTTTTCTGATCCACGCCCCTACCTTTCTCTTTTATCTTATCTGTGACCAACAGATGCATATCTGTATTCCCAGTCGTGAAATCCATAGATTAGAGCCTCTTGATTTTATTTTAACTGACCAAGTAAATCTTTGAAGTTGTTGCATTCATATTTTTTGTTCAGTGTATATTCTACATCTTTGGTCATCTTTACTTTGAACCTGGTGGTAATCTGTCTTTCTGTTTTATCTGTCTGTAGTAGAGGGAGAGCTGGAGCAGATAGACTTTATAGACAGTTGTACGGGAGAGGAGGAAGAGGAGGGTAGGAGAGGAGAAGTAGCAGAAACCATCAGCCTCAGCTCCCAGTTCATGGCATACATCGAGCGCCGCATCACTGGAGAGGTGAGTGTGTGTGTGATATAAAATAGAATATATGCCATTCAGCAGACTCTTTCATCCAATGGGACTTACATTTTTGTACAAGCGCCGTACTCCGCCTACTGGACCATCTGTGTGTGTGTTCATGAGTGCGCTTGTGTGTGACTGGCCCAGTGTGTACAGGACTGTATGTAGAAGGCTGCGGGCCTGTTAATCACGACAGAACAGTATGCCATGTTTAATTCGACGGAAACGGCCTCCTGAGTGGCGCACCAGTCAAAGGCACTGCATCGTAGTGTTGTGGCGTCACTACAGCCTGAGGTTCGATGACCGGGAGTCCTATAGGGCGGTGCACAATTGGCCCAGTGTCGTCCGGGTTAGGGGAGGGTTTGGTGGGTGGGCTTTACTTGGCCCATTGCGCTCTAGCATCTCCTTGTGGCGGGCCAGGTGCCTGCAAGCTGACTCCAGTCGTCAGTTGAACAGTGTTTCCTCTAACAGATTGATGCAGCTGGCTTATGGGTTAAGCGAGCGGATGTTAAGAAGCGAGGCTTGGCGGGTCATGTTTCGGAGGACTCATGACTCGACCTTCTCCTTTCCCGAGCCCGTTGGAGTTGTAGCGATGAGACAAGATCACAATTATACATCATGAAATTGGGCAGGGAAAAATATTATAATTCAACCGAAACTACTGTTCTGAATGACCAGTTGAAGAACCTGATTATGGTGACCAGGTGATATGGTGATAGTGTATGGTGTGCTGCGTGAGTTTTGCAATTTGTATTGATCAGGCCACACTCCCCAAACAGGAGCAAATGTACCTAGAAAAGGCTGTTGAAGAATGGTGCGCACTGTTTTAGGGAAACGTGTCATTCAGGGCAAATCTTCACACAACATAGTAAACATTGAACCGAACTGAACGCACTCCGTGTGTGAGCGCGCGTTTGTGGTGTGTGGGGTAAGAGCGAGATCGTGGCTGGTGTATTGATGACTGTCTCTTTGTAGAGCTCTCCAGTCAAGTCCAACTCCTCCAGAGACTCAAGGACAGACGACCCGAGGCGATACAATTCTCTGCAGAACAGGTAGGAAGACGCGTGCACACACACACCCTACATTTCTTGTAAGTTGACCTATAGCAGTGATGTATAACACTCTCACACAAACACATGAGCCCATCTCTATGGCAGATTCTCAGCCTGTGTTACTGTCGTGTCTCTGTTTGGTTTTTAACAGAACAAATTGACTTACCAAATGACTGTGCCCAACAGACCATACAATCTCCAGTCTAAATAAAGATCCCTAATCTAATCTGTATTTAGTTAGATCACACATCTAACCCCCTCCCTTCCTCCATCTGTCTCCCGCCCACCCCCCTCCCTCAGGACTGTCCATGATCCAACCTCTTCTGCCTCTCATAATCAGGTAATCCGAGTATGTCTAAATGCTGTGTACAGCTTCCAATACTGATTATTACTGTGTAATTACTACCATGTTTTTAAACTTGATGTATTGAGTCTAAATGTTGATACCGCCTCTTTTCAACTCCGCTCTTCTCTTCCTCGTTCCGCCTCCTCTCCCTCCGTTTCCCCGTATCTTCCTTCCTTCATCTTTCTCCTCTCTTGGTTTCTCTCCTCTCGCTTTGTTTCCTTCCCCTTCCTCTCTCTCCCCCCTCCCTCTCTGTGTTCAGAGAGGGGCTGGGGTTGGTGCGGGTCCGAGCGGGGCGCCGGGTGGGGGCGTGGAGCGTGTGCGGAGGATGGCCCAGTTGGCCGCCCTGCGGTACGAGGAGGAGAGGCAGAAGTCACGCTCGGTGCAGCGGGATGCCGTCATGACCTACGTCAAGGTTCCTCCGACTACTATTCATTTTTATTGTTGATTTATGTCTTGCTCTTGTATCACTGTTAGTGGTGGATTTAGTGGGGGAACGTTATTGGAGTTTACACTGATGCTGTGTATGTCTACAGTAGCCTTATGTTTCAAAATGTTAAAGTAAAAGATAAATAAGAATGGCCTCAAATGAATGACATTCTCTAGCGCTTTTTCTAAGTAGACATTTTGGATAC
Source organism: Salvelinus fontinalis (assembly GCF_029448725.1). NCBI lineage: Eukaryota > Metazoa > Chordata > Actinopteri > Salmoniformes > Salmonidae > Salvelinus > Salvelinus fontinalis. Next base: position 1,797,837 of record NC_074688.1, read on the forward strand.
TTTTGGAGAGCATTGTGTATGACTGAGACTGGTCTCTCGGTCTCTACAGCACAAAGTGTCTCAAAGTCCTACCAAGCTGAGTCCCACGGAGAACGAGGTGAGTCCACACACTGCGCTCTCTCTCTCTGACCTCTTTGCTCTGTGTTCTCTCACTCTAAAGGTCTCGCCATGCTGAGTTAATGTATGTGTTGGCATGAAAGGTTCTAGATATAACAACAAAAAGCATAAGTTTGAATAAAAATTCACAGGGGCTCTCCGTAAACATGACCACGCATTTTCTTCAGCGGTCACGTCCGGTGTTCATTTCCCCCATGTCATCCCCCTTTCAATTGTCTTCCATTAATCCTCCACCTCACCCCACATACATACACACACACACACATATCCCTCTCTTTTGCTCCTATTGTGGTCACGTGCCTTCCTTCACACTCCCTCCCCTTCAGTTATACCATCACTGATTCTTGAGGGTAAAGACGAAACATCTACGACCCCAGCAATGTATTGTCGTTTAACAATATTTTATATAAGGCGTCTTTTTTTGTGCCTACTTTAAAATTTGCAGAGCTCTAGACTGCAACCATTTAGTCGCATTTTGCGACCCTTTAACTTCGCTGTGCGAGTAAAATGTTTTATTGGTCGCACATTCTACCTGGTCACCTCAATCAAAACGTCCTATTTATGGGCGGATAAACGGCATTAAAGACATCTAAACTCGGAGGGAAATACGGTGTGCTGGCTAACAAATGTACAGGATAAATAAATTATAAACAGTGACATGGAAAGCAACTTACTGTTTGTTCATCAACACTCACCAAAGGAGCCACTGTAAGTAATGTACAAACATTCAGGCGCGCCGATAACTTTCAAAACAACTGGGAACTCTGAAATCTCTGATTTCCGACTTCAGTGCGTTCAAAACAACTGGGAACTGGGCGAAATCGCTTTGAACGGTCATTCAACTCGTAATTCCAATTCGGAAACTCTGGCATCTTTCTAGACTTTCCGAACGTAAATTCACTGACGTCATGATTTGAACTCGTTTTTTGAAAAGCACCGTTAGTTCTTTACAGTAACTGAACTTGCCCGTGCATGCAGGAGGGCAGACTTTAGTGTAAATACTCTACAGGGAACAATTTGGTGGTGGAGTAAATTAAATTGTATAAAGAAATGTACAGTAGCATGGATAAATTCATATGTAACAGACATGTTATTCATTACACAATTTACTACACTAGACTGCATAAAATAGATGAAAGAAACAACATGTAAAGTAGGCTTCATAGGCAGGTCAAATCTTTCCGTCATAAAAAGCATATTCAAATCCGTAGTAGGCACTCTATTCCTCTTCCCCAAATGACATCTTGCCCACAGGGTAACTTGCCGATAGGGCAGTCAATCTGTAATGACTGAAACATGCATATTGATTATTAAGTTGCCTAGTTAAATAAAATAAAAGTGTTACCTTATTGTAAGAAATTCATGAGGTCCTTACAATAGAATGCTTATGATTGTAAAAGTAATCAGAAGTATGGTAATAAGAAAATAGCTAATTATAGATGGAATGGATTCAAGGTAGCCTACAAATAACAGACATTGAAAATGGATTGTGTCACGATCAAAAAAATGTTTTACAATGACAGGAGCGGCAGTGGTTAGAGCGTTGGACTAGTAACCGAAAGGTTTCAAGTTCGAATCCCCGAGCTGACAAGGTACAGATCTGTCGTTCTGCCCCTGAACAAGGCAGTTAACCCACTGTTCCTAGGCCGTCATTGAAAATAAGAATTTGTTCTTAACTGACTTGCCTAGTTAAAAAAAATAGATATATGTAAAATACAGTAACCAGCAATCAACTATCTTGTGGGCGACACAAGTTATTTAGCTGGCTTGCTTTCCTAGCAAACAAACGCACTGCCTCTGAGTAGGTTTTGACGTTTATGACATCCACGTTCACCCAATCGATACACATCAAAATGATCAAACCGTGCAGTGCCAATGCGGGAAAATCTGTGATTTAGCTAGCTACTTCCTTACTAGCCAACTAGCTCTTCTAAAATGTAAACAATGCGTAGTAGCGTTACGGTACCTGCTGTTTATAGGGCGCTCCAAACCTTCTGCCCGTACATCCTTCGGGCATAGCATGGCCACCTCCAAAAGGTCTCGCTCTTCACAGAGCATGGTGAATAGCCTGTGATTAACATTACACGGTTGTTGTCCTGGTCCACCACCGATGCCCATGTCATGTAGGGCTGCTTCTTTGCAACAGATCTACTCTGACAGTGGGCATGGCGGCGACCTACATTTTACAAGTACTTACGAGGTGTTTGGCAAAAGTCTAATATTTTGCTTATCTGGCATTTAAAAGTTTCCTTTAGCTGTATATCGTTAAATACATACAGTGCATTCGGAAAGTATTCAGACCCCTTCCATTTTCCCACCACTTTTTGTTACATTACAGCCTTATTCTAAAATTGATGAGGAAATGTTTGAATTCAATCAATCTACACACACTACCCCTTAATGACAAAGCGAAAACGGGTTTTTAGAAATGTTTGCAAATGTATAAACAATTATTTTTACATTACCTTAATTATATAAGTATTCAGACACTTTGCTATAATATTAGAAATTGAGCTCCGGTGTATCCTGTTTCCATTGATAAGCCTTGAGTTGTTTTTACAGCTGAATTGGAATCCACCTGTGGTAAATTCAATTGATTGGACATGATTTGGAAAGGCACACACCTGTCTATATAAGGTCCCACAGTTGACAGTGCATGTCAGAGCAAAAACCAAGTCATAAGGTCGAAGGAATTGTCTGTAGATCTCTGAGACAGGATTGTGTCGAGGCACAAGGGTACCAAAAAAGGATACCAAAAAATGTCTGCAGCATTGAAGGTCTCCAAGAACACTGTGGCCTCAGTCATTCTTTAGGAAGAGTCTTGATGGTTCAAAACTCTTCCATTAGAGTTGGCCATACTGAGCAATCGGGGGAGAAAGGCCTTGGTCAGGGAGGTGATCAAAAACCCGATGTTGACTCTGACAGAGATTCAGAGTTCCTCTGTGGAGATGGTTGTCCTCCTGGAAGGTTCTCCCATCTCTGCAGCACTCCACCAATCAAGCCTTTATGGTAGAGTGGCCAGAAAGAAGCCACTCGTCCATAGAATGGATACAAATGCAAGGCAAACTTTAATGCTGCCATCTTGACTCCCATACACAAGTATATAACTATTGCTATTAAGTGCCAAATTTTTATTGGAGTGTACCATTGTACCACAGGTCCCGTGTGGCTCAGTTGGTAGAGCATGGCGCTTGCAACGCCAGGGTTGTGGGTTCAATTCCCACGGGGGGACCAGGGTTCAATACCCACGGGGGGACCAGGATGAATATGTATGAACTTTCCAATGTGTAAGTCGCTCTGGATAAGAGCGTCTGCTAAATGACTTAAATGTAAATGTTAAATGTACCTGAGGCATACTAATGAGGCAGCAACAGCATTTTTGACATGACCGGACAGGTAACAAAATGAACAACAGCTAACTTTATCGATCAAAATAAGGTTATTTTTGGTCAAGGTTGGCTAAAAGTATACCTGTCTCATAGTTTGTGTTAGACACTGATCTAATATGACTTACTTAAATTCTATCCAAATAAAGAAATTAAAGTCCACTCTGTCCTCATCCATCCAACACCAACAAAAGGCACAAAAATGGCTATACAATCTAGCCAAAATACTTTTGGGATGTTATTTTGAGAGAGAGAGACATGCAGGTCATATTATACCATTAGGAAAAAATCTTTAATTAAGTTTCACCCTTTTGTTAATCGTTGCTCAAAATTAACCCAATAATTCAGACATATGGAACATGTATCATCCACAATGGGGCAAAACTAAATTCAACTAATGAGCTAAATAACATTTTTTTTAACTGAAAAATAATTGGGAATAAAATCGGATAAAGTAAGATCCCAAACAAATATTACAACCTATATTACAGAACTGCTCCTCCTGCTTCTCTCTTTTGATGCTTATATTGTGGGTGGACGCATCAAACTGTACCTCCTATTTTTAAAGGTGGCAAAGTGGTCAATAATACTATTATGGCTTAGTGGCCCAAACACTTCACCCTCAATGGACATGGCTGCAAAACTTGCACGCCTTTTCTGACCCTTTAACTTGCGCAACCAGGAGTGTAGCCGGCGCAGTGCACTAAAGGACCTTTCACAGGAGCTGCTGCTCACAGGAATTGTGAGGACAACCTGGATGACTTCCTTCAGAGAAGGAAACATATCATCATCCAGGAGGTTATGCACAGCAGGCATATCTTTGGGAGGACATCCAGCCTCTCTTTTCCGGGCAAGGAAGTTTCTGGCCACCAACATCGCTTCTGTTTCAACATCAATACCGTAGTGCTTGGCAAACTCAGTTTAGCATGATGTATCTAGGAAGTTGTTTTGGGCTGCATGCCTGTATGCCTTTGAGCAGACCTGCATCTACAGTCAAGAATCGCTGGTCAAGCTCACAAACCATCCTGTCCAAGCAGGGGAGCAACAACTCTCTTTTCATTGTTTGTGAACATGACAATTCTGTGCCTAAACCCAAGGATGTCCCCACCACAAAATTTCCCATTTTCCTTTGTTTTTCGCTTTCTTGCTGCGTCTGCCTCTGGACTTATTGGGAATTTCACAGAGTGCTTTGGTTCTGTCAAAGTTCTGTGGCAAATGCATCTGTGCGTTTGCCTATCAGTGTGTCACATACAGCTTGTTTGCCGATACAAGCTTCTGCCAGGTCTACAGTCTTCTTCTGGAGGAACTTGTGTAATCCCTCAGTTATAGAAAGAAGGGACTGAAACATCAGTAGCAAATACACGGTGGAGAACTGATGAAGTCCCTCAGTTATAGAAAGAAGGGACTGAAACATCAGTAGCAAATACACGGTGGAGAACTTATGAAGCTTTGCTCTCAGACCAACAGTCATGGGGGATCCAATGGTAGATAAACAATCAAAAATAGCAGTTTAAAGTGTCCAGGACTGCATTTATGGACCGCAGCTGGCATGCCCAGCGAGTGTGGCTATACGAGCTGTACAAGTTCAAGTAAGAGCTGTACAAGTTCAGCTGATGCTATTCCAAGTTTGACCTGGGCTTCTTTGAACTTGTGGTGTTTAACGAGGGATGTACTGAAAAACGAATTCACATTCTCCAAGAAACTGAAAAACTCAGCAGCCTCCGGAACAGCCCTGCAACTATGACACAACACCAAATTAAGCTCATGAAATTAGCAATGTACATAAATTGCCTCCGGATGCAGCACTCTGACATGTGCTTGCACACCTCCTTTGAACCCACTCATGACAGCTGCACCTGCATAGGTCTTTGCAATGAACTTTAGGCCTGCTACCCCTCTCATTTGGAGTTGCTATTGCAACTCATTTGCTATCGATTGGGCATCAAAATGACTTGATTTCTGCTAGTGCTAGTAAACGCTTCTTAACTGTCCCCTCTGTCACATACCTAACACACAGAGCCAACTGTTCAAACTGCCCATCCCTGGCCTCATCTGCCATAATGGCGTACATTCCAGACTTTGACATCTCAGAGACCATGGTGTCCATAATCTCTTGAGCACAGCTTTCGATCATGTCATTCTGAGATTCTGGAGAGAGATGCATCGCATTTGATGGAGTATTGTACCTTTGCAGGAAAGGGTCAAACTCCTTCAAAAGCTCCATACATTCAAGAGAGTTCCATCTATTTGTGCTTTCATTAGATTCATCATTGGCACTGAAAGAGAGTCCCTGTCTTCCTAACATTGAGGTGACCGCCACAATTCTCCTCAGATACTCCCTTCTCTCTGCAATATCACAAGCATGGGCAGATGTTAAAATCTGAGCAATGTTCTCATGACTGCTAGTTGCCTGGTAGCTGTGCCATTTCATGTTTACCGAAGATAAACAAAGCTTTTTCCAATTTTTGCAGCCATTACTGACAAAATAATCAAATTGAATGTTTTTGCCAAAAACTCTACATGGAAAGCAGAAAGCTGCATACTATACCTAATTGTGTTTCTTAAACCAGCAGTGCTGAAATGCTCTTTTCTGTGTACCAAAACTTAAGTGTGGGTAGCTATTCAGCTTCACTTGTCTGGGCCCAGTGTCTAAATTGCTCTCATTTCTGGAAGGATATGGTGCAGCGGCTTAATTACTTTCTTTCTCTGGATCTTTTGTTGTCCCTCCCTGTCTGGATCGGTTTGTTGTCCCGCTCTCTGGATCTGTTTGTTGTCCCGCTCTCTGGATCTGTTTGTTGTCCCTCTCTCTGGATCTGCTTGCTATTCTTCTCGCTCTGGATCTGCTTCTTGTCTCTCTTTCTCTGGGCATGCTTGCTCTCTCTCACTTATACAGCTCGCATGTTGATCTCTGCCTTGCATAGAAGCCTCTCTTTCTGCATGACCATTTAAGATATCATGAACATCATTTATTTATGCCTAACAAAAGTAAGACCTGCTGTCACATGCTGTACACATTTAACTGAAAGCTTAAACATCTACTTGATTTTTTTATCACTAACCTTCATCAGACATGCTCCATCAGCTCTGTCAGCCTCCAGCTTCTTTCCGTCATTCTTGTCTGCTGTGTTTTGACATGTATTGTTATTGAACTCATATTTACAATAACTCAAGGCTTAATAGGTGATTAACCTCTACAGGATTGGTGTGTCCCCCTCTGGACTGTTGAGCTAACGTTAGGGTACTGCGATTAGCATGAGGTTGTAAGTAACAAGAACATTTTCCAGGACATAGACATATCTGATATGGGCAGAAAGCTTACATTCTTGTTAATCTAACTGCACTGTCCAATTTACAGTAGCTATTACAGTGAAATAATGCCATGCTATTGTTTGAGAAGAGTGCACAGTTATGAACTTGAAAAGTGATTAATAAACCAATTAGGCACATTTGGGCACTCTTGATACAACATTTTGAACAGAAATGCAATGGTTCATTGGAACAGTCTAAAACTGCACATACACTGATGCCATCTAGTGGCCTAAATCTAAATTGCTCCTGGGCTGGAATAATACATTATGGCCCTTCACTTGCATTTCAAAGACGATGGTACTAAAACAATTAACGCTTTTTTCTCTTCTTTATATTATCTTTTACCAGATCTAACGTGTTATACTTGGGGCGGCAGGTAGCCTAGTGGTTAGAGCATTGGACTAGTAACCAGAAGGTTGCAAGATCGAATCCCCGAGCAAAAAATCTGTCGTTCTGCCACTGCCCCACTGTTCCTAGGCCGTCATTGAAAATAAGAATTTGTTCTAAACTGACTTGCCTAGTTAAATAAAGGTTAAAACATTTATATTCTCCTACATTCATTTCACATTTCCACAAACTTCAAAGTGTCTCCTTTCAAATAATATCAAGAATATGCATATCCTCGCTTCAGGGCCTAAGCTACAGGCAGTTAGATTTGGGTATGTCATTTTAGGCGAAAATTAGGGGGGAAAGGTTCTGATCCTTCAGAGGTTAAGCACACACACAGCCACTCCATTGAATAGCAGGCTAATGTTACTGATTGCTTTGCACTGCTTGCAGTTAGCCGCTGATTCCTTCTAAACCACTCATTGTTAAATTTGCGATTTCCAACGTGTTGTGTAATGTTAATGTCCAATAGCCGATGAGTACCAATACGTTTTAGCTGTCATTTCTCTTCATTATTTCTCTTCATATGACAAGGATTTGCCAGTAGATTGTTGACTTGATTTATGATGACTGCTAGCTAAGACTTTGAAAGTAAGATGTTGACATGATCAGTCCAATTAAAGCTACTGTCGATATAACGTGATTTGATGTCATTCTATGTGTTGCCAATGACCTTTTTGGATGGACACTTCTAATATACATTTTCTAGCTCTAACCTTAGACTTGTACTGTCCCATGAGTGATAAAAAAATGAATCTACGCAACGCTCTGTATTTTCTGCTGGCTTGCCCCACCACCACAGAAAGCACCGAGCTAGGCTGAAACACCTGCATTTTGGAGCTGCCTTACTCATGAAAACAAAAATGAGACTTAGTTTGTATGCTGCTTTATGAACTCAATGAATGTTTATTTTTTACATTGTTTGCTGACTGATGTGGCAGGTATTAATGCCAAAATAACAAGCAAATCAGCCCCACATGCCCTGAATGACGGGTCGCCACTGGATACATTATACATTTCATAAACTGTTGCACCTACAAACTTATTCAGTCCGAAAGGTGGCAAGTCTAATGCTCATTTTATGGACGCTGTGGACTCGTATTAATCCGACGTCTAGAATTTGAGCTAGGTTTGGGGAAAAATAGTCTGACGACCCTAATGCTAACAACGGTCAAAAATCCGGTATAGTGGTTCCCGCCAACGGCCGGACAAATCATGACAAGAGGCGGGGGAGTGTGTTGTGTACCGCCAAACAAGTTCATTTGCAAATTTTCATCGACATTGGTGTCATATTGGTTTAGATATGATGGTAGGGGAATTTGAATGTAACATTGAGCTTCAACCAATGCATATTCTATAACCCAATAATATTAGTGCACATCAAGACAAAAAAAACATCTGAATTCTGGAGCCCTATAGTGACAGTAAAATAGAACAAAAGTAGCTTAATTGTCAACCCAAAATTCCTGACAATAACTGGTTTAGGGTTGTGTATCAAAGTATTTTTTATCATGCATTCCTGCTTGGACATGTTAGATGTAATAACTTATTTATTGAATACCATCTCTGTAGTCTATGACACTTCTTAATAAAGCTTTGTAAAGGACTTTTTATAATGACTTAATAAGGTGCTGACTCAAATGTATTCTATTGTGGGACGCTGCACAATTCTTTTGGGGGGGTGCCACCAAATCATGTGCCGGTGCCACCAACTGAAAATGTTTGTGCCACCAGGGGTTAAATGTTAGTCTAGAGCCCTGGCTATATATCCTAGCTATCGCCCCCTCACCCCCTCTCCATCCTCACCTCCTGTCTTCTCTCTGTGTTCTGTCCTCATTCCCTCTCTTCCACTCCTCCCTGCCAGAACGCGTACCCCTCCAGGCGTTCCACCCACACGGACGACTCAGCCCTCTTCATGGTAAGGCGCCATGGCTGTGCTCCCATTCTCTTCTTCCCTTCTTCGCCAACAAGTGTGCACTACTTCACTCTTTCTCCACTAATATAAAACAGTTGTCAATTTAGGTTTTGACATCAACAAATTACCTTCAACTCATTCCATTTTCATCTCTTATCAAAATGAAAAGAAACCAATAAATACATTTACTCAATAAACATTTATTTTTCAAGGTATCTTTATCAAAAACTTTTATCATTCCATACAATAATCTGTCATGTTAATTTAGAAATAATACTTTGCGACACAATCTGCAGTTCCCGGTCGGCCACACAAGGGGTCTCGACCCAGGCTTTGAATAACACTGTTTTAAAAAGGAGCAACTGGGGAAAGAAATATGGTAACCCATGGCATGCTTACACCAATCTAATGCTGTTCTGGGGGAATAAAAAATAATTTAAAAAACATTATTTCAACAAAAATGATTCTTTATGCTTTTCAACCCTTGTGGCGGAGTAAACAAGTGCCCACTTTAGGAAAACAGTAGGAAATGGGAACACGACCTGTGTGTCACCTGCTCTCTATCCATCCTCTACCCACCTGTCAACACCCAATAACCTTTTCATAGTCCTCCCCCTACATCTCTAACTAGTCGTCAATGGTTAGATTGACACTTGTCTACTGTTTGGTTATATAGCTAAACACATTCACACTATAATGAATCTATAGACTTACAGGTAACTGCCCCAAAAAAAAGGAAACGCAAGTAAATGAGGGATACAAAGTATATTGAAAGCAGGTGCCTCCACACACGTGTGGTTCCTGAGTTAATTAAGCAATTAACATCCCATCATGCTTAGGGTCATGTATAAAAATGCCCAGTTGCCCATTATTTTGGCTACCATGGTTAGATGAGATCTTGATGACTTTGAAAGAGGGGTATCAAAGGAGCATACAGGGTTTAAAGGGTGTTTATCTCAGTCACCAGATCTCAACCCAATTGATCACTTATGGGAGATTCTGTAGCGGCACCTAAAACAGCGTTTTCCAACACCATCAACAAAACACCAAATGATGGATTTTCTCATAGAATAATGATACTCATCCCTCCAATAGAGTTGTAGACACTTGTCGAATCTATGCCAAGTCACATTGAAGCTGTTCTGGCGGCTCGTGGTGCCCCAACGCCCTATTAAGACACTTTATTTTGGTGTTTCCTTTATTTTGGCAGTTACCTGTGTTTCGTCATATGCCTGTGTGGAAATGTGGTCTTTCTGATTGCATCTAACAATCTTTTGGTCAGTGAGCGATGCGTTCCGCCATTCACTGCCACTGTAAAAGAAGTGGCGTTTGACAACATTAACTGGGTCGTGTTCATTACGCACCAAATGGAAGAAAGCGGATTGAACTTCCATGTGGGACTAGGATAAAACGCAAATTTTCATTTTCTGTCAAGTGCCCTAATGAACACAACCCTGGGTATTAACCTTTTTCACAGTAACGTTCCTCCGACCCAAACTGTACCCCTCTGGCTCGCGTACTCAGAGCACAGTACGGTGTAACCCAAGGATCAGCCTGCTTTTGTTACACATGGCTTATTTACAGCCTGGTTTGGCGGGACTTGTCGAGCTAACCATGCCCCTCAGCTCACTTAAAATGTATATTTTACTAAAAAAAAAACGTTTAGTTCGAGCACTTTCATTACAGTGCTTCGTCTTGAAAAGTTAAACTGTTGACATGCACACTTTGTGACTGTCAACAGTAGACTAATGAACAAAATACACAAGTATTTTCTTGTATAATGTCCCTTTTAAAAGGAGGCTGGCACCAGATACGTAATCGGGTGCATGGAAGGAAATGGAAATACCTACACCAGCATGGTATGGTTTGGGTCAGCACGGTAGTGTGAAAATGCTGTTATTTTAGTAATGAAATGACCTGCTGCTTGGTTCTGGGTTTCAGCTGGCTGTTGGAATCCTTGCCTGTCCCGATGCTTTCTAACTCTAAACTTTTTTTCACTAACCTGTTCCAGAGACAGTGGTTGTGTCCCAAATGGGATCCTATTCCATATATAGTACACTACATTTTACCAACGCCCGTAGGGCACAACAAATAGGTCAATTTTTCCTGGTGCATTGTAACCAGCTTCCACCTGCCCTGGCTTAACCCCTCTTCTCCTCCTTCTCTTCTTTCTCTTCTGATTCCCCTCTTTCTGTGTTTATTTTCTGTCTCTCTCTCTCCCTTCTCCGGCTGGTTCACTGTTAGAGCGAGTACCAGCCTCGCATGGTGTTTGAGGTAGACACTGACACCAACACCATAAAGAGGAAGCCTGGCACTCACAAGCAGGTGAAACACACTTTTGGTTACAGTACTACACACACATACACATTTGACTTGTTTCACATGCACATTTGGGAGCAACTATGTGTAGACAGCATACACACAGTCGCACATTGTTGGAGTACTACACAGCAACACATACAAACAAAAAAACAAACCAACCAAGTCATAGGCACTTAACCCAAATTGCTCCTTTAATTCGCTCTAGATAAGAGCGTCTGCTAAATTACTCAAATGTCAAATGATAAACGGGCTGTCTGCAAACATACCATCCCACACACACATGCACAAAGTTGTTGTTTTGTGGCCTGCATCTGCAGCATGTTGTGTGTGCACTGTCCTTACTCAATTAACAGACCAGTACTCCATTTTGTATCGCTCTCTGCTTATAAATCTCTCCATTATTCCACGTCTCTTTTTATTTTCCTTCACACTTCCTTGTTACGCTTTCTCCTCAATTCTCATTGGATTTTATTTTTAAATCCCTCAATCCACCTGTTGCCATTCCTTCTTTGTCTCTCTCCTTATTTCTCCTTTTATTTTTGTCCTCTTGCACTCTTTCTCTCCGACCACCTCCCCCCAGTCTCTTACTGTGTCTGGGATGTCCATAGATGGGCGTCTCTCCTATCCTGACGATATTTCCCCCGCGTGTCTACTGCAGGTACTGCAACCTTGCACGTCTTCTTTTCAGAGCAACCTCCCTTTTCCGTCTCTTTCTCTTCATTTCCTTATACTTTGGATTTTGGAGCATGCTGCTACACACTGGTCCAGGGCCAGTTTAGTGATGGTTAGAGTTTGGCTAGTGCATGTGTGGTGCGCTGACCTGTGCAAAATGCCTGCCTTGGCATCACCCAGGTGTGAGTTACACTTTGGCTGTGGATGAGGTGAGTTTCCCCTTTACAATGGAAATGCGTTGAGCACCAATTAGGAGAGCACTAGGTGTCTATAAATCTAATCCATGAATATGATCATTATAAGCTCACCCTAAGGGGCACTCTACCTACCTGCAGCCAGAGAGCCTGCTCCATGGCTCTATGCCCATAGTCCACCCTCTTCTATGTAACAGTTGCCCATCTTTGATGTAGCGGTAAAAGATAGGTTTGTTAACACCAAACAGGCGAGATGAATGCTAATGCTAACAGCGCTAATGTTGATGTCAAAAGGTGCTCTCGTGATATTTACGGGCCTTTACTCTCCCCCATTACATCTCTGGTGCCAACGGACGTGTGATTATATACCTGAGTATTGTTGAGAGAACCCTTTATGCATGACTGCTGGAGTTTCAGTCCTGACTCAAATTGAAAGAGGGATGAAATTAACCCTCTCTCCCTCTGCTCTCTGCTGGGACTCGACTGGCCATTCAGCAGGGCGACGATCGCTCCTCCCTGTCTCCCACAGGTAAGACACCCAGTCACACTATTCCTGCTGCCCTTCACTGCTAGGTGCAGCTAGTCACACTGGCTTCCATGGAAACCAGAGTATAAATGGCTGTGAACTAGAGCAGCTTCCAACACACCCTTCCCCTCTCCTTACTAATTTACTGTATCCCAAATTGACTACTACTCCCTAGACGTTCCTGTGGATCTGAAAGGATTTTATTACACGCCCTATTCACTCTACCACTCTCCCACCTGCTCACTTCCTGTTCTGCTTGCAGCCCTCCAATCCCCTTCTTACCCCGGCCCTGTTACTCCGCCCTCCTGCTGGGGACCCGCACAGAGGCCCGACAGCTTCTTGTTTCGCCTCAGCCAGAAGGAAGAGCAGAGGAGAGGTATGTCACCGGATCACAACCTCTGGATCTCGGCTGCATGGCCTTGGGAGCTTTCAGAAGAGAGTGTTGGTACCTCTTGAGTGTGCAATGCGCATGTCGCAATTGAGTGTCATGTGACATTGCTCTGGTAACTAGCTGGGCTGATGGACACGTCTGGATGGGATCCTGCACAGTCGCTGAGCGATACTGTGGATAGTCAAACAAAATAGATGGTTCGCACCCTTAGAATTAAATTGGGGGTCGGGGAGGGGGGGTAGTAGTATTAGATAATTTTGCTTATGGAAAGATTTTCTATGTTTTAAATGGGGGAGGGGATATTGTCGGCTTTTGTTTTGACTGTTATGTATGATGGTCTGCTCTGTTGGTTTTGTGATCCCATCTATTACTTTGATTTCTGTCAGACAAAACTCTGACCTATAGACAGTCTGGTTCAGTGACTTCCAAGTTCAGTTCAGTGACTAACATGCATCTGTGGCCTACACTTTCGTAGCTCAGTTTTCTGTTGGTTTTGTTCCAACTCTCTATTACTTCAAGTTCCTTCTGTTGCTGTAGAGTTCTATCTGCTGTAGTTTGCCTTCTGAATTGTTTGCCAGCTGTCTGATCATACCATTGTGTCTGTAGAGCTGGACTTTCCCCCTCTTCAGGATAAATGATTAGCATCCATTCTGCTTTCACCAGCTTTTGATCTTGTGTATGTTTGAGCCTGTCTGGTTCTGTCTTCCTCCCCAGGTGATGGTTCTGCCCCCAGGTCGGAGCCTGAAGAGGTGACCCCTACCCAGCCTCAAGGCCCCATGGGAGAGGAGGCTGCTCTGGTGGAGCAACTGCGGAAGGTGAACAGATTCTCCCCCCTTTTGGCCAAGCCATTAGGGCCTGGAGTTTCTACTGGGTTCCTTGGCCCATATTCATAAAGTGTCTCAGAGTAGAAGTGCTGAACTAGAATCAGTCTTTCCTTTCAGATCGTAATGAGTACAATTATATGGACACGGGACCTGATCCTAGATCAGCAATCCTACTCTGAGATGCTTTATGAGCCCAGGTGAGATCACAAGGTCAGGAAAAACTCCTGTCCCTACATGTGCTGATCCCCCTGGAATTGTGTCGTACTCTATTTTGTAGAACATCGAATCGCGTCTGAAAGTGTCCTTGCCAAGCGACCTAGGAGCAGCACTGACCGACGGGGTCGTGCTCTGCCATCTAGCCAATCACGTGCGGCCACGATCCGTACCCAGCATCCACGTGCCCTCCCCTGCTGTGGTGAGTGTTTGTGTGTTTGTGCACCTTGTGCGTGTGCTGTGCGTGCATACCATGTGTGCATTGGTGAGATATCAGTTTTAGAATAAATTTTGTCAGTGTGTCTTCCTGTCAGGAACACTACACTTCAAGCATATCAATACAACAATGCTACTTTTTATATTTGCATTTGGGTTATGATCAGACACTGATTACATCCCAAATGGAACCCTATTCCCTATATAGTGCACTGCTGTGACATAGCCCTATAGGTCCTGGTCAAAAGTAGTGCACTATACAGGGAATAGGGTGCCATTTGGGACAGAACCGCTGTCATTGTGCTTACCATTGTCCCCGTTCTGTCTCTGTCCATCAAGCCCAAACTGACGATGGCCAAATGTCGGCGGAACGTGGAGAACTTTCTGGAGGCGTGTCGCAGGATCGGGGTTCCACAGGTAAGACAGTGACCTCAACAAATTAATTAAATAGCTGAAACCTACTTTCAGACAGTGCAGGTTTTTCTCTGTAGGGAGACAGACTCCCTCTACTGGGAGACAGACTCCCTCTACTGCTCTGCTTTTTGTATCAACAACAGTTTAGCCTACTTCTCTGTTCCTGCTGTTTATATCAGTTGACTCCAGCTAACTCAATTGACAAACTGGCAACCTGCATAGCTTTTGTAAACTGCTTAATAACAGTAACTTTCTCTCTCTCTTTCCGTTCCTCCGCTTCCCTCTCAAATGCATCTTCCATCTGTCCATCCAAACACAAAACCTCCCCTATCTGTGTGATCTTATCCTTTGCCTTCCCCCCCACCTAACCCCTTCCTCCACCATTCTCTTCCCCCACTCCCATGGGACAGGAGAGGCTTTGCACAGTGGAGGAGGTTCTGGATGGCCGGGGAGGCTGTGTTTACGGGACGCTGGGGGTCCTGCTCTCCATGGTTCCTCCCCCCCTCCTAATGCCTTCTCCCCCAGCCCAGCTGGCAGGCTTCGCCCTCTTCTATCTGTCCATCATGTCTGTACTGTGTGCTCTGTACTGCCACCTGGTGCCCCACCTCTGAACTGTCTGTCTGGACAACACAATCCCTTCCTCACCTTCCTCGTCCCACAACAAACTGACTCTCTACCACTTGTGCACACACACTCACGCTCGCACACACACACACTATCTCAAACACACACACACCACTCGCATTCCTCTGTACTTCTCATTTCATATTGCGGTGTTTTCCATCAATGCAACAGTATCTATTCAGACACAGCAGTCAGCAGAACTCAACAAGGGAAAAACACAAGAATGAGTGGACCACTCCCTCTCTCAGTCCCACTCTGCCTTAACAAAGAGGAGCGCTCGCAGCTGCCTGGTTTGCCATGCACTGAAAAGGGCACAACTCCAAATGCCAAATACCATATAGTAGGTTTTATCTTTTCTTCCAGTTGTTTGTTGGGGAAGGTTACTTGCATCTCCTCAAGGAGTGGCGAGGTGGACCTTCAATGCTCCCTCGTAACCCTTCTGTCATGTACTGGCACTGCCCCCATTGAGAGAGACAGCAAGACCCTGGAGGCTGCTGTGTAGTCACTGAACTGTCTGCTACTCTACCTACCTACTGAACCTCCTTCTGTGCCTTAAGTTTGTCCGCCTGCCGGTGTGTGTGTTTTAGATGGAACCTTCCCACCCGAAGCCACTTCCATTGCACTAATAGCATCAATCAAGTCGGAGTGCTTGTCATATGTAGCCTACGTGCTGCTTCCTCCCTCTTCCGGCCCCTGAGAAGAACCAACCACGAGTAATCTGACTAATCAATGCCGAGCGCTTCTCTTCTCTCCTGACTCTAGCACAGCTTAGCCTAAGCTGCAAAGTCAGTCTGAAGTTTTTGCCTAATCATAAAGAGAGCAGGTCGGCGAGGGTCATTTGTTAGCCTTTGACTCTTTGCTGACGCACAATCAAGTATCCTACAGGAGCCTTTTTTTCCCTTGACCGTCTGTGATCCAGCCCCCCTCTCAGTCATAATGCTCATTTTGTGGCTCTGGGGAGATGTTTGCCCTAGATACAGATTTACGATCAGCTACACCTCCCCAATCCTAACCTTTTAAAGAGGAACTGAAATGCTCAAATCAACCTACATTTTACAATTTTATGTTCTGAAAATACTTTTTAAACATAATATGATACAGTCTTAGAGTGCCTAGCACAAGCTTATTTGATTTATTTTACCAGGCAAGTCAATTAAGAACAAATTCTTATTTACAATGACGGCCTAGGAACAGTGGGTTTAACTGCCTTGTTCAGAGGCAGAACGACAGATGTTTACCTTGTCAGCTCGGGGATTCGATCTTGCAACCTTTCGGTTACTGGCCCAACGCTCTAACCACTAGGCTACCTGCAGCCCCATAGAGAGGTGTGGCCACAGCCATATTGAAATAACCTCATGGGAATGGTAGAGCAGCCGCGCGCCTACTGTACTCGTGGCTTTTTGATCAAGACTGATTAAGAAGTGAAGAAACTAAAAGCTAGAACTACCAATTTGAGAGGGAACATCAATAAAATAATAACAATCATCTTAACAAGCCTGTATAGTCTGGTCAAAAATCCACTTGCATAAGTTTTTGAGCTCATTCAGATGTATGCTACATTAGTGATTTTTGCAGGGGCATCGGATCTACTGTTACCCGACATTAGTAAGGTAGTTAAATGCATGATTTCCACAATAACAAAGCAGTTAGCTTTGAATAAGCTTGTATAGTCCAGCCAAAAACCCACTTGCATAAGTTTTTGAGCACATTCAGCGGGCAAGGTCTAGCTTTGTTAAACATTACAGGAATTTTGACATGGGCATCGGATCATACTGTGTTAGCAAGCTAGCTAACAGCAAAAAGCTTAGCTTACTGCATGGTAGTACCCACAATAATAGTCACTTTTGCAGGCAGATGGTGTACACTATGCATAAACAGTATTCAATATGGTTTACAGTGAGCGATTTATGATGTGCCAAACCTAAGAGGCTAGCTGGGCTAGAAAAACAAGTATTCAGTTAATGCAAGCTAACGTTAGCTGCAGACACGTAGGTTGTTAGATGTCTACTCCTATTAAATCAATTGCAGCGAGTTGTGAGATTTACCAAATGATCCTGCCAGTTTCCATAGTTAAATTAATAATCCATAGTAAAATTCTGCGCTGTAGCAAGCTGTTCTGATAGCTACAGTAGCTCGTGATGTTAACTGACAAAATATCCATCAATGATAGCTGAGCTTGCCATGGTTTTGGACTTGCTAGCTATGATAGCCCACCTTGCACAGTTTATTTGTTTTTTATTTATTTAACTTTTATTTAACTTGGCAAGTCAATTACGAACAAATTCTTATTTACAATGACTGCCTACCAAGAGGCAAAAGGCCAACTGGGAGAATGGGGGCTAAGAAATGTAGGACATAAACACTACATAGAGACCTAAGACAACCACACAACATGGCAGCAACACATGACAATACAACATATTAGCAACACATCATGACAACATTCACCACAATGGTAGCAACACCACAATGGTAGCAGCACCAACATGGTAGACAGCAATACACCACGCAAAGCAACCACAAGTGTCAGTAAGAGTGTCAATGGTTGAGTCTTTGAATGTAGAGATAACTGTCTAGTTTGAGTGTGTTTTGCAGCTCGTTCCAGTCGCTAGCTGCAGCAAACTGAAAAGAGGAGCGACCCAGGGATTTGTGTGCTTTGGGGACCAGAATGCGACAGGCAGAACGGGTGTTGTATGTGGAGGATGAGGGCTGCAGTAGATATCTCCGATAAGGGGGAATGAGGCCTAAGAGTGTTTTATAAATAAGCATCAAGCAGTGTGTCTTGCACTGGGTATACAGAGATGTCCAGTTTACAGAGGAGTATAGAATGCAGTGATGTGTCCTATAAGAAGCATTGGTGGCAAATCTGATGGCCGAATGGTAAAGAACATCTAGCCGCTCGAGAGCACCCTTACCTGCCGATCTATACATTTCGTCTCCATAATCTAGCATGGGTAGGTTGGTAATCTGAATCAGGGTTTGGCAGCTGGGGTGAAAGAGGAGCAATTACGATAGAGAAAACCAAGCCTGCAGCTTGGATATGAAACATTCTCAATAAAGAAACTAACATGCATTGTAATCTGGGCTGCCTGTCAGATGAACCATTCAAGTGATGTCATTTATGGCGGCACGCATTAGTCCATGAGGCAATTTTCTAATGTTTTTGTCAGCTACTTTAAGGGTAGGAACTTGCTTCTTTATCACATTTGACTTAATAAAATGTTTCAGTTCGTCTTTAACCATTAGTAGGGAAAACTGACCCACGATCAGTGTCCAGGGGCAACTTCACTCTACTCCCATTTTAGCACTTGCCTGATCCCAGGTCTGTTTGTGTGTTAAAACAAATCTGGGACCAGTCTAGGTAGGCACAAGCTGTGGTAACAATCAGCCCCAGGATATGACTGGACTGCCTTCAGGAAGTATTCACACCCTGAGACTTTTTACAAATTTTGTTGTCTTACCAATGGGATTTAAATGGATTTAATTGTCATTTTTTTGTCTACGATCTACAGAAAATACTCTGACAAAGTGGGGGGGAAATTATGAAAAGTAAAACCCTAATCTTGATTAGGTAAGTATTCAATACATGAGTCCAATGCTTGTTAGAATCCCAAGCATTGGACTCATGTATTGAATACTTACCTTTGGCAGCGATTACAGCTGTGAGCTCTGTGAAATTGGTTGTTGATCATTCGTGGACATCCATTTTCAGGTTTTGCCATAGATTTTCAAGCAGATTTAAGTCAGAACTACAACTATGCCACTCAGGAACATTCCCTTTCTTCCTTGTAAGCAACTCCAGTGTAGATTTGGCCTTGTGTTTTAGGTTATTGTCCTGCTGAAAGGTGAATTTGTCTCCCAAGTTTTTGCCTCTGCTTAAATCCATTCCATTTATTTTTTATCCTGAAAACTCCCCAGTCCTTAATTATTACAAGCATACCCATAACATGATGCAGCCACCACTATGCTTGAAAATATGGAGAGTGGCACAGAGTAATGAATGCATTACAGAGTAATGTATTCAGGACAAATTGTGTATTGATTTGTAAGTGTTTTATGCAGTATTACTTTAGTGCCTTGTTGCAAACAGGATGCATGTTTTGGAATATTCCTCTGTACAGGCTTCCTTTTCACTGTCAATTAGCTTAGTATTGTGGAGAAACTACAATGTTGATCCATCCTCCGTTTTGTCCTGTCACAGCCATTACACTGTTTTAAAGTCACCATTAGGCTCATGGTGAAATCCCAGAGCGGTTTCCTTCCTTCCTGGGGCGTTGTATGTTAGGAAAGGACGCCTGTATCTTTGTAATGACTGGGTGAATTGATGCACAATCCACAGTGTAATTAACTTCACCATGTTCAAAGGGATATTTAATATCTGCTTTGCTTTATTTTACCCATCTACCAATAGGCGCCCTTCTTTGCGAGGCATTGGAAAATCTCCCTGGTCTTTGTGGTTGAATCTGTGTTTGAAATTCACTGCTCAACTGAGGGACCTTACAGATAATTGTATGTGGGATACAGAGATGAGGTAGTCATTCAAAAATAATTGTAAACACTTATTGCACACAGAGTGAGTCCATGCAACTTAATATGTGACTTGTTAAGCACATTTCTACTCCTGAACTTAGGCTTGCAATAACAAAGGGGTTAAAGACATTTCAGATTTTTTTATTTTGTAAAAAATTACACATTTGACATGGCGTTGTGTGTAATCAGTTTTAAATTCAGGCTGTAACACAACAACATGTGGAAGGTCAAGGGGTGTGAATAGTTTCTGAAGGCACTGTATATGGCAATGAGTGCTCTTATACTGTTCTATACGAAGACAAAGCACATATTCTGTGAGAAAGAGCGAGCAAGTGACTCTGGGTTTGTTCCAAATGGGTCCCTATTCCTTATAGTGCACTACTTTTGATCAGAACCCTATGGGCCCCCTGGTTAAAAGTAGTGTACTCAATAGGGAATAGGGTGCCATTCGGGACGCAGGCTGCGTGTGTAGTTTGTTGCTGGTCTATGCTGAATGACAAGGAGTAATGTCTCCTCTGGCTCTGAAGAGCGGTGTGTATGTTCTCTGTGTCAGTGGTCTGTTTGGTTAGAGGATGTGTACCCACGTGCCGATCTCTACTGTTGTTGACCTTTCAACTCTTTCCCAGAGCTCCTCCTTGCACAATAAAATGAACCAAATATTTGCTGTTCTTTCCTTCCTCTCTGCAGTCTGTCTTCTCTCCGCGCTACTTTAGATTGTGTTACCACATTTTCTCTCACTCACTCACACACTTATATTTGCTCCTGTGGGATATGTTGTCCAGTGGGTATCTCAGTGCACCAGTCCCTACTTATTGTAATCCTGTGCTTCTGTTTGCACACCTCTGCTCCTTTTCCATGCTCTCCTCAAGGTCATGCTTTTGGATCCCATTCACCTTTTCCATTATGTTGAGTTTCATGTCTTTACATTTATGTTGATGATTTCTGTTATCTTTTGGTTGTAGTTTTTGATATTATTATTTACCCATCCATTGACATATCCTTTTTTGTTCTCCCTCCTGTTTTCCGTCCTCCTTTTGCCTTGCGTGTGTGTGTGTTTTTGTGTATGTGTGTGCATCGTCTGGCCTCAGACCCAGCTGTGCCTGCCCCTCCACATCCTGGAGGAGAGAGGGCTCCCCCAGGTGGCCGGGACGGTGTGTGCGCTCCTGGAGCTGGCCCCGCCCAAACACACAACTTCCCCCACCACCACCACCATTACTACCCCTCTGGCCATTTAGGGCAGCGGAGTTCCACATTCACTCTCATGGATGGACAGACACAGGACCCACTCTCTCCCTCTCCGAGGGTACGTTACATGGCTTTCCCTCTCGACCACCCCTGGCACAAGGGTGTGAAGAGAAGACTGCTCCCCCATTTTCCCCTCAGCCATACAGGGGCACCCAGCCTTCCCAGACATGTCTTCCCCAATGGAGAGAGGGAACAAAGGGATGACTGTCTTTCCCCCAGTGTCCCCACACAGACTGCTTACGACTTGCATCCTCTAAAGACAGACAGACAACCGAGATTGTTCCAGACAAACGGTCAGTTTGACGGCAAGGAAGAGGGTTCTTTTTATTTTCTAATAGTCAGTTGTCTTCTCTCTCTTCGCTCTCCATCCTCCTTTTACGTATGTTCACCAGGGATTGTTAAATTTTACACCATTATTATTATTAATGCATCTCATATTCATGTTACATGTTACATGTCAGATCCTTGCATGTCAGCGGGATCGGGTAGGGGGAAGGGTTCAGAGACTAGGAAGTTGTCTAAGTAACACAGTCATGTGCTACAAAGAGTCATTTGAGCGACAGTTACGTTGATGCTGCCAACACTTAAAATGGCTGTTATTAAATGAACCAGTCTTCTACATTTTTTTATTATGTGGTCAAATCACGAGCTAGCTGAATCAAAAGCGATGCTGGAGTAGAAAGGGAGAGGGAGCTCTGGGAATCTCTGTTTGATTCTTTCTCAAAATGTTGTGTACAAATATATGAGTGAACAAAACATTAGGAACACTATCCTAATATTGAGTCGCACCTCCTTTTACCCTCAGAACAGCCTCAATTCGTTGGGGGCATGGACTCTACAAGGTGTCAAAAGCCTTCCATAGGGATGCTGGCCCATGTTGACTCCAATGCTTCCCATAGTTGTCAAGTTAGCTGGATGTCCTTTGAGTGGTGGACCATTATTGATACACACGGGAAACTGTTGAGCATGAAAAACCCAGCAGTGTTGCAGTTCTTGACACTCAAACGGTGCGCCTGGCATCTACTACCATACTCAGTTCAAAGGCACTTAAATATTTTGTCTTGCCCATTCACCCTCTGTATGGTTCACATACACAATCCATGTCTCAATTGTATCAAGCCTTAAAAATCCATCTTTAACCTGTCTCCTCCCCTTCCCTTCATCTACACTGATTTGAAGTGGATTTAACAAGTGACATCAATAAGGGATCATAGCTTTCACCTGATCAGTCTGTCATAGAAAGAGGTGTTCCTGATGTTTTGTACACTCAGTGTATATGGGTTATTATACAGAAGTGATGCAAATTGGGGGTTGGAAAAAATTCACGTTTGTATCCTATTTTCCCCTAACTTTCTGCACATGTCTTCCAACATATGTCAGGGAGATATATATATATATATATATACACACACACACACACTACTCACACTTTGTATTGCATATTTTAAATCTTTACCTTAACACTAGATGTAATTTCTGAAACATAGTGTAAACGTTGCAGTAAAGGGAGAACCAGCACAGTAGTGATAATTTTGAATAACCTTATTACACATTCATTTGAGAAATTATTTGCATACCAAATTAACAAAATGACAGGCGTTGGGAAAATAACGTGTTTCAGTGTCAATAGAGGACTCAGATGGATATCATTCGTTTTAGTATAGACATTGCTATTGAGGGCTTCCACCATTTAAAAGTAGTGAACTGGGTGCGTATTCCTATGGGTTCGGAGTGATCAGCCAATGATCAGAAAGCATTGTCTTCTTCAAATTTGTAAACCAAAGAGGAAAGTAATATCCAGGAGCCAAGACCGATATTTATACCAGGGCATTGGTCCCAAGATCCAGACCCAGTGAGTTGAGACGATGACACGTAAAGACCGAATTTGTGGTCTTGAGTGTTTTATGGGGGGGGGGGGGGGCTCAGTCCGGCTTTCAATTTACTCCTTAAAGTCGTAGTAGTGTATTGCACAAGGTGCCACTTTGAAAGTGCATAAGCAGTATCTCTTGTCATGTCGGTCATTGCAGACCTTAGAGAGCTATTTATGGCTTGTCAGAAATGTCCAGATCAACTGGCCCATGTCAGCTAAAATCATTTAGCAATGTTTTTTTAGACTATTGATTTGCAGGAAATAGGATTTAAAATGGCAAAATGTTCTCTCAGCCAACAAGAGGGGTGTGAACGGTTTGTCAGTAATGTGCTTGTGGCACAGATGTTCCCCAATGCTGGAAGGGGGCCTGAGTAAAAAGTTTGGGAACCCTGCAGTAGAGCATAGTACATTATAGACGTCTATGTTTTGGCGAAATCGATGCTAATGTTTGGGGTTTTGGATGGTTGGATCGCCCTGCTGGATATGCATCTCAATACTCTACACGTTTTCATAAAGTGTGGACTTGTCCCTTACCCACATGGTGGACCTCTTGTTGCTCAGTCGGCAGAGCATGCAACTTTAAAATGGAGATAGCCTCAATGGCACTGCCCATGCTGTCACAGACGCCATAATGGCATAGATACAAAGACGACACCTCTATATAAACGTTACTTTTTCAGGACCCTGTCTTTCAAAGATAATTTGTAAAAATCCAAATAACTTCACAGATCATCATTGTAAAGGGTTTAAACACTGTTTCCCATGCTTGTTCAATGAACCATAAACAATTAATGAACATGCACCTGTGGAACGGTCGTTAAGACACTTACAGCTTACAGACGGTAGGCAATTAAGGTCACACTTATGGAAACTTAGGACACTAAAGGGGCCTTAATACTGACTCTGAAAAACAGCAAAAGAAAGATTCCCAGGGTCCCTACTCATCTGCGTGAACGTGCCTTAGGCATGCTGCAAGGAGGCATGAGGACTGCAGATGTGGCCTGGGCAATAAATTGCCATGTCCGTACTGTGAGACGCCTAAGACAGCGCTACAGGGAGACAGGACGGACAGCTGATAATCCTCGCAGTGGGCAGACCAAGTGAAACAACACCTGCACAGGATCGGTACATCTGAGCATCACACCTGCGGGACAGGTACAGGATGGCAACAACTGCCCGGACTGAGCTTGTTGTCATTGCAGGCAATCTCAAAGCTGTGCGTTACAGGGAAGACATCCTCCTCCCTCATGTGGTACCCTTCCTGGAGGCTCATCCTGACGTGACCCTCCAGCATGACAATGCCACCAGCCATATTGCTCGTTCTGTGCGTGATTTCCTGCAAGACCGGAATGTCAGTGTTCTGCCATGGCCAGCGAAGAGTCCGGATCTCAATCCCATTGAGCACGTCTGGGACCTGTTGGATCGGAGAGTGAGGGCTAGGGCCATTCCCCCCAGAAATGTCCGGGAACTTGCAGGTCCTTTGGTGGATGAGTGGGGTAACATCTCACAGCAAGAACTGGCAAATCTGGTGCAGTACTTAATGCAGCTGGTGGCCACACCACATACTGACTGTTACTTTTGATTTTGACCCCCCCCTTTGTTCAGGGACACATGATTCCATTTATGTGGAACTTGTTCAGTTTATGTCTCAGTTGTTGAATCTAGTTATGTTCATACAAATATTTACACATGTTAAGTTTGCTGAAAATGAACACCGTTGACAGTGAGAGGACGTTTCTTTTTTTGCTGAGTTTACATCTCCATGGTGTCAATAGTTTCGGTTGCGACTGTTTCCCGACTTCAAAGAATCCCCATAGCGCTCTTTCATTTGGACAGATGTACATCCCACCAAACATATAATTAATGACACTAATTAAAAATAGATGATTTACCAACTTGCTCACTCATTTTCTACAAAATGTTTGCAGATGGACTACCCGCCATGTGGCCATGCTGGAGAAGGGTGCAATCCCATCACCTGGTGATATTTGTAGGGGTGTGGCTTAAGGTACATTCATTCTATTGTCTTTTGTGTGTGTTTCGGTCGTGACATCAAACGGTGGGACAGCATTTTTTATAGAAAGATGTTTAGAAATAAAAGTACTAATGAGATCAGCATCTTTCGATGTAATAATAGAACAATTCAAGATGTTCCATTTGAAATAATAAAAACTACTTCAATGCTTTATTTTCAAACATGACGTTTAGGAATCGGTGTAGGACAGCCAACTCTCAATAGAAATGGGTGTATAAAAAATGACTTTGTACTATATTAATTTAACAATATATTTGTTATTGCCTTGGATTGAATTACAACACATCATGAAGTAAATACATTTGTAGAGTTGTTTTTTAATATATATATCGTTTTTGGGGGTGGGACTGCAATTTGCACCACTTCTGTAGAATCACTCGTATATAAAGCTTCAATTTATGTGTTTTGCCACAAGGAGTTGCGGTCTCGTGTAGCTACATGGATTGGACACCGCACCCCAGGGTGTTGGTAGACACTGTCCGTAAGTGCTGTGCCAGGGAAAGTCAAATAAAAAGCTCTATAAGAAAACAAAACAAGCCTCTTAAAAGGTTTAGTGTTTTGAGTGGGATTGGTTCAAGCTGATCCTAGACCAGTGTTTACAGGCAAGTTCTTCCTTGAGCGCAGCTCAATCAAGTCTCTAATCAAGGGCAGGTTGACTGACAGCATGACATCATAGCCTGCACCTTTGCATTCGTCTCCGTTTCTATCCTGAAGTAACGGTTCTTTCTTATTATTGTCCACTCTAGTGATGAGCAGTTGGGGCCGGCCAGTATCTGGGGCTAAACATATACACTAACTTTGTAGAAAATAAAAGTATTTTTTATTTGTGTCTTTTTTTACAAACCACCTCATCACCTTCACAGTTGAGTTCAACATGGCGAGTTGTGACACCATAGTAGTAGTGAATATGACACTGTCTCCCTCATGCACGGAACTCATCTTTTTATCACTACATGTAGCTACGCTTGCATGAAAGTAAAAGCGGTCTATAGATTTTGCTATTGACAGTGTTCAAGACACCCTTCCGATTCTCATGATCAAGTTGTTTTTAGTGTATGGTTTTTATGGACACAAATGTGGCTCTTGCTGCACACGTTGCTAATTTGGTCTGTTCATTAGGCGCCAAACAGGGAAAAAAACAGGGACTACCTGTTTTTGTCCAATAAGAAATGTTATCCATTGCAAAACATTTTCAGTTGCAGTGTTACCTACAGAAAGACAGGTTAACTGACTGACTCTTAGTTCTGAGGCAGACACAACCTCTACTTCCCAGGGAGGGGGGTGAGGGAGTGCTAGCCACAGAGCTGACAATAATACTCTGGTCAGGACTGACCCGAGGACAACTGATTGAATGGGCTCTTGTAGGCAGATTCCCAGCCTCCCTTTTCAGAACTCGGAGTCTATCGAAAATCAAGTTAAAATTGTAATATCTCTGGCAGCCTACATAGCTTTTACTGTAAGGATGTGCATCGATTTAGGCTGGGATTCTGCCTACATAGCTTCTGAAGGGAAAACATATCAGAGGTATGTTTTTACCATTAACTTTTTTTTGGATAGACTGAGTTCTGAAAAGGGAAGTTAAAGATGATTTAAATATTAGTATAAATGTTTTGTATAAATATTTTAGTGTTTTTTTCCCCCTGCCTGACTTGGACTTTCTCCAGCAGAAATCATGTGCCCCTACTGCTAGGTCTGGACTCTGTGACATTTGTACAGTAAGATAGATGCATTCCATTTGTTTACAAGTATGTACTACTTCCCACATACAGAGAGGACCTTTTTTTAATGACCTTAACATGGTCTTTACAGTTTGCTGAAATTGTCCCTGAAAACGTAAAAAATGTAATGATTTTCTGGAATGAATATTTGGCTTTATCGTTAAAGTGCATTAATAAAAGTTTCCCATTTCAGTCTCCTGAGTGCGCTTCTTTATTACCATTCTTGCCCTTGTTAGACTGCATTTAAGTAAGGACCTTGTTGGTAGTAGTATTCAAAATAGCCATGCCAACTTTATACTCTAGGTCAAAGAAAAACAGCAGTTCTCATTGAAGATATATTTGCCTACAGGCCAAGTGTCGACTTAGATTGTCTGTAATCAGGAATTGAACACTGAAAAGTAACATGTCTGGTATTGAGATCAATACTTTTTTGGAGTTTACTTTCACTGGCGCTCCTGAAGCCGGGACACCTCACTTTTTCTTTCCTGTATTGGACTTGGGCTACTTGCTTTTTTTACAGGGGCCCAGGCTGCGTATTACTAGCGTTCCTCTCCACCGCGACTGGATCTGCAGGCGACAGATGGGGAATAAGACTGTTGGGGTGTAATAAACAAGAGTGGACAGTTGTGACTTATTTTTTGCTTTCAGAGAATAAGAGCTGAAAATACTTGGTAGAGGGAACATGCAGTTGAAGTCGGAGTCATTAAAATTTGTTTTTCAACCACTCCACGAATTTCTTTTTAACAAACTATAGTTTTGGCAAGTCGGTTAGGACATCTACTTTGTGCATGACAAGTAATTTTTCCAACAATTGTTTACAGACAGATTATTTCACTTATAATTGTATCACAATTCCAGTGGGTCAGAAGTTTACATACACTACGTTGACTGTGCCTTTAAACAGCTTGGAAAATTCCAGAACATTATGTCATGGCTTTAGAAGCTTCTGATAGGCTAATTGGCATAATTTGAGTCAATTGGAGGTGTACCTGTGGATATATTTCGAGGCTTACCTTCAAACTCAGTGCCTCTTTGTTTGACATCATGGGAAGATAAAAAGAAATCAGCCTAGACCTCAGACCTCAAAATGGTAGACCTCCACAAGTCTGGTTCATCCTTGGGAGCAATTTCCAAACGCCTGAAGGTACCACGTTCATCTGTACAAACAATAGTACACAAGTATAAACACCATGGGACCACGCAGCCATCATACCGCTCAGGAAGGAGACGCGTTCTGTCCCCTAGAGATGAACGTACTTTGGTGCGAAAAATGCAAATCAATCCCAGAACAACAGCAAAGGACCTTGTGAAGATGTTGTAGGAAACCGGTACAAAAGTATCTACAGTTGAAGTCGAAAGTTTACATACACCTTAGCCAAATATATTTAAACTCAGTTTTTCACAATTCCTGACATTTGATCCTAGTAAAAATTCCATTTCTTAGGTCAGTTAGGATCACCACTTTATTTTAAGAATGTGAAATGTCAGAATAATAGTAGAGAGTGATTTATTTCAGCTTTTATTTATTTTATCACATTCCCAGTGGGTCAGAAGTTTACATACACTCAATTAGTAGGGAATAGGGTTTCATTTGGGACATAGGCTCTAAACCCCACTCGTCTAGCAAGGAAACCTGTCACATCCAGTGGCAGTGCAGTGTGTTATGCAATCCATCTTGTTTTATTTTATGACACTATTGACAAAAAAAAAAAAATCTGAATTCTAAGGGGATAGCCCATGACACATTTTTATTCCCTCCTGTTACTGTTTGTTTGTTTAGATGAACGGCTTATTGTTGCTACAGTTGATGTCGGAGTATGGAAGTATGCTTGAGGTCATTGTCCATTTGGAAGACCCATTTGCGACCAAGCTTTAACTTCCTGACTGATGTCTTGAGATGTTGCTTTAATATATCCACATAATTTTTCTTCCCCATGATGCTATCTATTTTGTGATGGTAAAACAAGTCCTATATCGACATAACCTGAAAGGCCGCTCAGCAAGGAAGAAGCCAATGCTCCAAAACCACCATAAAAAAAAGCCAGACTAAGGTTTGCGACTGCACATGGGGACAAAGATCGTACTTTTTGGAGAAATGTCCTCTGGTCTGATGAAAAAAAATAGAACTGTTTGGCCATAATGACCATCCTTTTGTTTGGAGGAAAAAGGGGGATGCTTGCAAGCCAAAGAACACCATCCCAACCGTGAAGCACGGGTTGTGGGGGTGATTTGCTGTAGGAGGGACTGGTGCACTTCACAAACTAGATGGCATCATGGGGGAGGAAAATTATGTGGATATATTGTAGCAACATCTCAAGACATCAGTCAGGAAGTTAAAGCATGGTTGTAAATGGGTCTTCCAAATGGACATTGACCCCAAGCATACTTCCAAAGTTGTGGCAAAATGGCTTAAGGACAATAAAGTCAAGGTATCGGAGTTGCCATCACAAATCCCTGACCTCAATCCTATAGAAAATTTGTGGGCAGAACTGAAAAAGCGCGTGTGAGCAAGTAGGCCTACAAACCTGACTGTTACGCCAGCTCTGTCAGGAGGAATGGGCCAAAATTCACCCAACTTATTGTGGGAAGCTTGTGGAAGGCTACCAGAAATGTTTAACCCAAGTTAAACAATTTATAGGCAATGCTACCAAATACATAGTGCACTACTTTTGACCAAGACCCAATGGTTATTAAAGATTGTTTAATGATTACCTTGGTGGCTGCATCTCGCTCCATGTGTTCCTTCTCCAGCTGCCTGTGTAGGGCCTCTTTCTCCATGCTGTCCTCGATGACCACCTGCTCACTGTCTCTGTACTGGAACAGTAGAAAGATCAGAGTCAATATCCAGTGTACAATTTTAGTTCCATACAGGTATACTTTCTTAAAGTGGCAGTTTTCAGTCAGTTTTAGTAAGAAGCTGAGGGATAGGGCTGGAGAGAAGTAATGAATCTCAAATGTATAGACGGCTATGTATGCAAGGACTGACCATCCATGATATCAAAATTATATAGTTGACCATGTTTTGTACAGTGTTTGTTTACATTTACAATGTTCACAAACATTGGCGTTAATGAACTATGCTCATGCACATTTATAAGTTATTCTTAGAGAATCAATGGGTATATACACATGACCAAAAGTATGTGACACCTTCTCATCGAACATCTCATTCCAAGGTCATGGTCATTAATATGGACTTGGTCCCCCCTTTGCTGCTTTAACAGCCTCCACTCTTCTGGGAAGGCTTTCCACTAGATGTTGAAACATTGCTGCGGGGACTTGCTTTCATTCAGCCACAAGCATTAGTGAGGTTGGCCACTGACGTTGGGCGATTAAGGCCTGGTTTAGAGTCGGCGTTCAAATCTAAATCAAATCAAATTGTATTAGTCACATACACATGGTTAGCAGATGTTATTGGAAGTGTAGCGAAATGCATTCCAATTCATCCCAAAGGTGTTGGATGGAGTTGAGTTCAGGGCTCTGTGCAGGCCAGTCAAGTTCTTCAACATCAATCTCAACAAACCATTTCTGTATGAATCTTGCTTTGTGCATGGGGGCATTGCTATGCTGAAACAGGAAAGGACCTTCCCCAATCTGTTGCCACAAAGTTGTAAGCACAGAATACTCTACAATGTCATTCGGTGTGTGCAACTCAATATTAGGAAGGTGTTCAATCACCTTCTTGGCCAGCTCCTGGAGCTGGAAGCGATTGTTAGCCAGTTGTTCCCCAGGTTGTTGATCTCCTGCTGCTTGTCCTCCATGTCTCTCTCGTCGCGCTCTATCCACACCTCCAGCTTCTCCCCCAGACTGAGGGGCGCACACACAAACACATATTACTACTTTGTTGCAGCTTCACCTGACAGCCAAATATGGCTCTGCTGACGGCTGCTGTCCAATGTTCTGAATGTCTGATTTTGCGGTGATTTGATGGGCTGCTGTTCGTGGTGCTGAATCTCAGCGATGGCCGCTATTGCTCAAAACAAGGGCTTATCAATTTCTTCTACGGCTCCCTCAATTCTCGTTTCTTGTGTACTTTTGAAAATAAATCTACTCTTGTTGTAAAGGTTGCCAACCCCTAAATAGGGGCTAGGGATTGATTTTGGGATTCGACTATCTCAATAAAATAACAGCGTTACAGAAGTTTTAGGATGGCAGCTCAAAGAACGTAATAAGTCACCCTACTACACCCACTATACAGTTCCAGTCAAAAGTTTGGACACCTACTCATTCAAGGGTTTTTCTTTATTTTTACTATTTTCTGCATTGTAGAATAATAGTGAAGACAACAAAACTCTGAAATAAAACATGGAATCATGTAGTAACCAAAAAAGTGTTAAACAAAAGATTCTTCAAAGTAGCCACCCTTTGCTTTGACAGCTCTTGGCCTTCTCTCAACCAGCTTCAAGATGTAGTAACTTGGAATGCATTTCAATTAACAGGTGTGCCTTGATAATTTGTGGAATTTCTTTCTTTCCTTAATGCATTTGAGCCAATCAATTGTGCTGTGACAAGGTAGGGGTGGTATACAGAAGATAGCCCTATTTGGTAAAAGACCAAGTCCATATTATGGCAAAAATAGCTCAAATAAGCAAAGACAAACAACAGTCAGTCATTACTTTAAGACATGAAGGTCAGTCAATCTGGAAAATGTCAAGAACTTTGAACATTTCAAGTGCAGTCGCAAAAACCATCAAGCGCTATAATGAAACTGGATCCGCCACAGGAAAGGAAGACCCAGAGTCACCTCTGCTGCAGAGGATAAGTTCAGTAGAGTTAACTGCACCTCGTATTGCCGCCCAAATACATGCTTCACAGAGTTCAAGTAACAGACACATCTCAACATCAATTGTTCAGAGGAGACTGTGTGAATCAGGCCTTCATGGTCGAATTTCTGCAAAGAAACCATTACTAAAGGACACCAATAATAAGAAGAGACTTGCTTGAGCCAAGAAACACAAGCAATGGACATTAGACTGGTGGAAATCTGTCATTTTGGTCTGATGAGTCCAAATTTGAGATTTTTGGATCGAACCACTGTGTCTTTGTGAGACGCAGAAGAGGTGAACAGATGTTCTCCGCATGTGTGGTTCCCACTATGAAGCATGGAGGAGGAGATGTGATGGTGCTTTGCTGGTGACTCTGTCAGTGATTTATTTAGGATTCAAGGCACACTTAACCAGCATGGTTACCACAGCATTCTGCAGCGATACGCCATCCCATCTGGTTCGCGCTTAGTCTGACTATCATTTGTTTTTCAACAGGACAATCACCCAAAACACACCTCCAGGCTGTGTAAGGGCTATTTGACCAAGAAGGAGAGTGATGGAGTGCTGCATCAGATGGCCACAATCACCCAACCTCAACCCAATTGAGATGGTTTGGGATGAGTTGGACCGCAGAGTGAAGGAAAAGCAGCCAACAAGTGCTCAGCGTATGTGGGAACTCCTTCAAGACTGTTGGAAAAGCATTCCTCATGAAGCTGGTTGAGAGAATGCAAAGAGTGTGCAAAGCTGTCATCAAGGCAAATGGCGGCTACTTTGAAGAATATATAATCTAAAATATATTTTGATTTGTTACACTTTTTTGGCTACTACATGATTCCATATGTGTTATTTCATAGTTTGTCTTCACTATTATTCTACAATGTAGAAAATGGTTATAAATAAAGAAAAACCTTTGAATGAGTAGGTGTCTAAACTTTTGACTGGTACTGTATATGTCACACAAGTTCAATTATTCTCCTATTCACGAGTCATGCCATTTTCCAACCATCTTTGAGGAAAGTCTCCATCTCCATACGAACTCTGCTCTCCTCCTCCAACCTCTCCTGCTGTAGCTGAGGACAGAGGAACAATGATTACACAGATGCACATGTAGTGGTAACCATCTCTGTACGGCCAAACCTCACAGTTACTACAAAGTCTGTAGCCAAGTCACACCAAAGGCTCTGTCCAGAAACACCCCCAGGCCCCTAGCCACTTGTGTAGATCTGAAAGGATGGGATAGCTAGAAGAAATGTGTAGATATTTGCAAAAAAAACATTTAATCAACTCTGTTTAAATTTCAATGTGAGTTTGCATGATCTAAGCTTATCAGAAAACCAGGCCGGCCCATCTTGGTAGGTGGGCTTGGTGTTGCCCACTGATCAGCCAAAGGCTCATTATAGATTAGTATATATCTTAAAGATCCAACTTTTTTTTTCAATTTACGCCTAAAATGACATACCCAAATCTAACTGCTTGTAGTTCAGGACCTGAAGCAAGGATATGCATATTCTTGATACCATTTGAAAGGAAACACTTTGAAGTGTGTGGGAATGTGAAATGAATGTAGGAGAATATAACTTTTTCTGTCCCATCACCATCTTTGAAATGCAAGAGAAAGGCCATATTGTATTATTCCAGCCCAGGTGCAATTTAGATTTTGGCCACTTGAGCAGTGTATGTGCAACGTTTTAGACTGATCAAATGAACCATTGCATATCTGTTCAAAATGCTGTATCAAGACTGCCCAAATGTGCCTAATTGGTTAATTAATACATTTTCAAGTTCATAATTGTGCACTCTCCTCAAGCAATAGCATGGTATTCTTTCACTGTAATAGCTACTGTAAATTGGACCATGCAGTTAGATGAACAATAATTTAAGCTTTCTGCCCATATACATATGTCGATGTCCTGGGATTTTCTTCGTTACTTACAACCTCATGCTAATCACATTAGCCTACGTTAGCTCAACCGTCTCGTGGGGGGGACACCAATCCCGTGGAGGATAACAGAGAAATTGCGCAAAAATCTGTACAACAAATCTTAACAGGCCCATGGGCCGCCGGCTATGTCACCTTTTTTATTTATTTTTGTGTCAATGTCAACCAGCCCACCCAAAAACAACAAAAATTCCAGCCCATCTATATGCCAGATGGCCAATCCGCGGCTGCATTTAAACAGGCAGCCCAATTCAGATCTTTCGCCATTGGTCTTTTGTTTGCCACTAATTGGGCAAAAGATCAGAATTAGGCTGCCTGTGTAAACACAGCCTTAGGAGCTAGGGAATTATTCTGGACAGTGCCACAAAGACACACACCCTGATCTCATCCTCCAGCTGCTTCTCAGAGTGTGTGTTGATCTTCTGTCCCTGGTACACCAGCAGCTCCGCGCTGCTCTTCACATACTTCCTCTCCAGGCCAGTCTTAGCCTTCACCTCCTGTAGCTGGTCCTTCAGGTGGGCAGTCATCTCCTCACGTCGCTAAATGGACGACATCGAGACAGTTTGCTCCAAGTATTATTTCAGTTGCCAGTCCTTCAATGCATTTACCCGAGATCGAAAAACACAGGGGCTAATTCTCACCCCGATTTTCAAAGACATCGACATCGGACACCCTCAAGAAACTTCTCCCTGCAATACACACAGACAGCAACCAGGCCCAATGTGTAAGCGTGAGTAGTCTGACCCTGTCATACCTAGAAAGATATTCAAGGCCGAACAGAATGAGATGGCACAATCAACAAGTGCTGCCTTAAAATTAAATCTAAAAAGGGATTCAATTCGATTTTTTCCCCCTACAGATCTACATAACCTACTCCACATTTTCAAAGTAAAAGAAAGTTATTGAAGATACCCCCTCAAAATGTTTCTATCATACTTGGATAAGTCTTCACACTCCAGAGTTAATACTTGGTGGAAGCACCTTTGGCAGCCATTACAGCTGGGAATCATTTTCATTAAGATTCTACCAACTTTACACAACTCTTAGGGCAACATACACTGAGTGTACAAAACATTAGGAACCCCTGCTCCATGACAGACTGACCAGGTGAATCCAGGTGAAAGCTATGATCCTTAATTGATGTCACCTGTTAAATCCACTTCAAATCAGTGTGGATGAAGGGGAGGAGACAGGTTAAAGAAGGATTTTTAAGCCTTGAGTCAATTGATACATGGATTGTGTATGTGTGCCATTCAGCGTGCTCTATTGGATTTCACCTAGCCTCGTTGAAAAACAGGCTTCCCTGCAACGGGAATAGACCATGGCACAAAATCAGCAAAAAAATGGTGGGAACCCGATGTTAATCAGTGACGCCACACAACACATCAGACCAACCAAATGCCTTGCTTGGGTTGAGCAGCAAAGGTGCAATCTAGGTTAAGCAACAGTGCATTAGAATGGCCATGAAATCGGAGAGTAAAACCCCATCAAAATATGTTGATGTATGCCGTGTTTGTGTACGGCTGTAACAGGAACAAACAACCTTTTGCAAGGTAATTCGTCTTTATTGCAACCAGACTACACATTGGCTTTAAAAGAGATAACCTGCCCCGCTGAGTGAAGGGTTTTCAAAAGCAGTGTGTGGTCCTGTCACAATCTTCCACTCAAATGTAAAAGAAGTGCCAATGACGTGGAAAGAATTGGCTGTTCTGCGAGTAATAGAGCAAATTCTAGAGTTAGAACGAAAAATGTCGCGGCTGTCTCGAACTCCCAGAAGTACCAAATGAGTGTTTGTTCAAGAAAGCAGAGTCCGTCGAGACTAAGCCAATTCATGGACCCTGAGACAGATGACCAGCCGCCAGATATAGGAATTAAATCGCTACAAGCACCATTTTTTTGGTGCATCATCGGCTGTGACAACAACCATCACCTTGATCACCGCATAATTAAAGTGCTCTACCTTGGAACAACATAGCTATCTACAGCTAACTTTTGTCAATGCAATAGGTCATATAGCTAGAGGTGAACTTTAGTTTGATTGTTTGTTATTAATCCCAGTATTAATCATTGCAAACTTCAGACTATATAGGTAGAAAAGTGTTGCACATTTTAGGATCACATTGTAGAATGCATTTAGTAATATCTTTAGTTGATCACTGTGACAATTTGGAGGCTAGATCATATATACAGTTAGTGTTTTTCCTTGACAATGAAGTAACTGATGAAGCCCATTTTATGTGGCACATACAAAGTGTATGATTGCAAATGTATTGCATAATGCATGACGAGTCGCATATATTATTCTTAGATTTATGGTCACTCTTACAACTATTTTTGGAACAAAGTCTTGGACACAGAGGTCATTTGGAAAGAATTGGTATGTCTTCAAGGTAATTCACCCAGAAGTTCCAGGTTTGTCACAAGTTGTTATCATGAGTGAAGAGTGTATAGGATTGGCCAGTAATAAGGTGGACTCAATACCGCAACAGTTCCTCAGCACTGAGAGTGTTCATGGGATAAGGTTTTAGATGAGTAAAAAAATTCAGCTCCCAAGATTTCTATAATTTTTGCAATGTCTAAGCACTCTCTCCATGGCTGTGGCTACATGAACAAAGAAGAGGCCTCCTGACTGCGCAAAGAACTGCAACAATGGCCGTGGCAGGTGCCACCCTTTTAAGGGCACATTCGAAATGTGTGTGTGCACTAATGTTTCGTAATGCGCATGCATCAAGATGGAATGCTTTGAGTAACTAGTCACGCTAGGTGTCTGTGTGTCCAGGTAAAGTACAATGACAAAATGTAAACAGATTGGCGAGTCATGCGATGAGAAATGTCTCCAGGGGAAGAGCGATATGGCGCGTCCAGGTCCAGACTGCAGGGAGTGTAGCTTGTCCTGACAACACAACTCAGCACCGATGATTGAATGGTATGTACAGTGCCTTCAGAAAGTATTCATATCCCTTGATTTATTTTACATTTTGTTGTGTTACAGCCTGAATTCAAAATTCCGATCTACACACTACCCAATAATTACAAAGTGAAAACATGTTAATTAAATACAGAAATACCTAATTTACATAAGTACTCACACCTCTGAGTCATCACATGTTATAATCTCTGGGTAACATGCTGACCACACCGCTCGCATTGCGTGTGCGAGTGTTGCAAAATAAAATGTACACATCAATCATTTCATCCAAACTCACGATCGTCTGCGTAGCCAGGTGCTAAAATAGAACTTGGTTGTAGTTTTTTTTACGCATGATGGGCTGCAAGTCCTGCCTCTCCCATCTCATCATTGGGTTTTAGGAGCATATACCCACGTGGGTGATTGAAGGCTGAACTGGTTCCAGTACAGTTGGTGGTGGTAATACACCTTAAAGTTGGTTGCCAACCGCCATATAAAGTTCACAGAAGAAGACCAACTGAAGGAGGAGAGATTACTAGAAACTAACTATGTTCTCCCTTTTATCTGTCAATTAATTATTGGTTTTGTGTGACTCAAAATGAATCAAAATTCTACATAGAACTAGGATTTTTTTTTACCTTGTGCAGTTCAGGTAAAATAACAACCCAATCCCAGGACAGATTAGCTAGTAACAGCAAGCTATTGTCGTGTCTTTGGCTGTGCCGGATTAAGTGATATGACATGCTATTCTATAAAATCCTTTCTCTGTAATTAATATTACCTGATTGAGCTAATCATGTAAATGTAATTAACTAGAAAGTTGGGGCACCACGAAATAATATTTATAGAGCAGTTATTTTCCGAATAAAGTCTTAAAGACCTAGTAATATTTTACATCAATGGCAGTCAATATTAATCGTCACCTTATTTCAGTCTCATCTGAAGTTGTAAATTCTTGGTTATCTTCACGAACCCTGGCTAACAAGTTGAATCAGCAATACAAAATTGGGTTTAATTATTTATTTACTAAATACCTAACTAATCACACAGAATTACATATACACAGAATGAACCATACATTGATTACAAATTATGTCATAAAGGAAAATGTCCCTTGCGGACGGAATAGATATGACAGCTGGTTACCCAAAGAAAAGGGGGTTGGGTTTGAGTGAAAGTGTCAGAACCGTGTGTATAGGTGGCAGGGAAGTCAGACGCAGGAGAGTTAAACTGAGTGTAATGGAGACTTTTAATAAATGTCCATGTAACAATGCTCCAAACACGAACAATGTACATACGTAAAAAATCAACATGGGTACGGGGACCCGTCGCACACCTATACATCAATAAACAACAGTTGACATAAAACAATCCCTGACAAAGACATGAGGGGAAACGGAGGGTTAAATACACAAGAGGTAATGGATGGGATTGAAAACAGGTGTGTGGGAAGACAAGACAAAAGCAATGGAAAATGAAAAATGGATCGTTGATGGCTAGAAGACCGGTGACGTCGACCGCCGAACACCGCCCGAACAAGGAGAGGCAACGACTTCGGCAGAAGTCGTGACAAAAAGAGCGGGAAGACTGAAGAACAAAGGGAGAAGCGATGTCTCTATCGGGCCGTAGGCAGCTACTCTATCGTAAATACAGAATCTTATGCATTCTAAATTACCGCCCATTTGGAAAAGGAAAATGCAATGAATATTTACTCTGAGCTGCGCTTCAATAGGTTGGTGGTAGATGGAAGGCCGAGTTGCCCAAGAGTTCTTCCATCCTTTGAAGAGCGTCTCTGGTGGTAAACTGTACCCGTTTTAGTAATGCTGTTGTGTGGTAGACGGTATACTCTGTCTGTCCTTTCCCAGTCCACGCTTGGTGGCTGGAGTGAATCAGATTTCAAAGTTCATACCATTCGCAACCAAAGCTCACGCTGAGGTTGGCTTCGTTCTGTAGTTATTATCTGAACCCTTCTGACATCAGATCGTCATCCTAATGTACCCGGAACAGAAGGTTACATTTTCGTCAAGGGCTTTTATAGTGTAGGGAGAAGGGTGTGTTTCACAGTCTACAACCCACATCTCTTCAAAGGGGCAGGCCACTGATTAACCTTATGAAAACCCAAATCTCTCATTTGGAAGCTAAAATGACATTTTATCTCTTCGCCAATAATTTTATATTTAAACATTTGAATTGCACAACAATTCCATGTGAATCTGATACCTATAATGTGTAGACTTTCCCAGATACTGTTTAGGTCATCCTATAATTGATGAGAATGTCTCAGATGACAACCGAACTGACATCATATTCATTAAGTACCTGACATACCCAGGTACTTAATGGTTAATTTCCCCCCACCTTCTGATGTTCCCAGAATCTCTATGTTAACCAAGGGATTTTCAATAATCACATCAGTGGGGTAGAGAGAGGAGAAAAGGGGGGAGAGGTATTTATGACTGACATAAACCTACCCCCAGGCCAGCATCATGACACTATTAATATTTCATGTTTCGACCTGTCCCCAAATGAACAGAGTTCGTTTTGATATTTCAACCTGCGTGTCCTTATCGGGTCTTGTGTAGATGGTCAAAATCAACGTGCCCGGTGTAGTCAGCATGTATGTCTCTAAGAGCTTTGCACACTTGGATTATACAATATTTGCCCATTATCATTTTCAAAATTCTTCAAGCTCTGTCAAATTGGTTGTTGATCATTGCTATAAAAACACTGACTTTGTGCACATGACAGCCCTTCAATGTTGCAGAAAGGTTTTGGTACCCTTTCCCAGATCTGTGCCTCGACATAATCCTGTCTCGGCGCTCTAAGGACGAAAATTCCTTCGACCTCATGGCTTGGTTTTTGC
This sequence comes from Salvelinus fontinalis, assembly GCF_029448725.1. NCBI lineage: Eukaryota > Metazoa > Chordata > Actinopteri > Salmoniformes > Salmonidae > Salvelinus > Salvelinus fontinalis. The sequence continues at coordinate 1,837,221 of NC_074688.1, forward strand.
CCTGACATGCACTGTCAACTATGGGACCTTATATAGACAGGTGTGTGTCTTTCCAAATCATGTCCAATCAATTGAATTTACTTCAGGTGGACTCCAATCAAGTTGTAGAAACATCTCAAGGATGATCAATGGAAACAGGATGCACCCGAGCAAATGTTCTGAATACTTATGTAAATACGGTATTTATGTTTGTTATTAATACATGTTATCCAGTTTAGATTAAGGCTGTAACGTAACAAAATGTGGGAAAAGTCAAGGGGTCTGAATACTTTCCAAAGGCACTGTAACTCACCGTTTTAGCACGTTGTGGCCCTCGTCGACAGCTATTCCTATGAGACGCTCGCGGAACAACGGCGATGAAGTAGGCATCGCCAACAACCGTTTCAGCAGTCCCGAAGACAATCGTGTGTTCACCCTTCACAATTTTCTCATCCTCCATCTCACTTTGACCAGCGTATGCGGCGGCGATCCCTTGAGAGCTCAGAACACGAACCTGATCCTCGGTTATTGACATCTGAGAAACTACCATTACCAATGATTTCTTCACTTTAATTTTCAATAAATCGCAGACTGCCGGCCACAGTTGATACACTAAACGTTTACCATAACCTGTAGGTAGACCTGCCAAAACGTCTCTTTTCTTTAGTAAATTAGTGTTGACGCAGAGGAGCTGTAATGCCTTCATCGACTATTTAAGGAATAATGCCCTCGAAGCCGGTGTTTGGATGATATATTCATCTCGTCTAAGCTAACACCGGCTTCCGAGGGCATTATCTGTTTTATACAATGGGTTACCAACATATTCAAATAATGAGTGACATATTTTCATTAAAAGCTTTATTTTTATTAATTAATTCATACTATTTCATACTTTGACGTGACTGTAAGTTAGCCGTAGTTGGCTAGCTAGCAAACAAGATATAGTCCCGACACAAATCTAGGGTTGCTACCCAAACCGGCTGGTCGTTCCTACTATCGGTTCGGTTGCCAGAGACACGACCCAGTCGTTCGTTCTAAATGTTCCATTGCCATACTGGCTGGCAACATTCTTATTGCCTACTAGCTAGCCAACTATGGCTAACTTACAGTCACATAAAACAGTGCAGCCAGAATGTTTAAGCTGTTTTCAAGTGACATTTATTTGGATGCTCTCGTCGTTCAGGTGAGGTACCCAACAACACATTTTTAAAACCGTTATTTAACTAGTCAGTTAAGAACAATTTCTTATTTACGCTGACGGACTACCGGGGAACTGCCTTGTTCGTGGGCGGAAGGACAGACTTTGTCAGCTCGGGGATTCGATCCAGCAACCTTTAGGTTACTGGCCCAATGCTCTAACCACTTGGCTACCTGCTGCCCCACATCGAACACAATATTTTCAAACTGAAGCTGGAAAGACTGCAAACTAGCTGTACTTCGTTTTATTTGACCTTTATTCAATTGACATTTCTTTTTATATATCCATAAAAATTATGCCAGCTGATTCATGATTTCGACCAGCTGAGAAACGTTGCCTGCCTTTCTGTCTTGTCCCGACACGTTCATTACTGTGGGACAGAAGGAGATTGAATAGTGAAACAATGTTGCAAATGTCGGAGAGACATACAGCGATGTTTATACAAATCTCCACTGTTAAACTAAATGTTAGTCTAAAATAAATGTGAGAATGTCTAGATGCTTTTTATAGTGAATATAAAGTGCCTGGCTGGGCTGATGAGACAGTGGATTGCACAGTCAGATGGAACAGAGTAAATAGGCCTTTTAACGTCAGAGTTAATTTGATCATTTGTGGAATAGATACCTGGAATGCTCTTTTAACCAATCAGCATTCAGGATTAGACCCACCCGCTATATAATTTGTGTATGGAGCAGAATTCAATTTCCCCCTCATTTTATCTTCAATGTTCAGCAACGTTGCAAACTAGCTAGCATCTGGAACAACTTTCTACAAAATGTTTCCTACCCGGTTGGTGACAGTGACGAACACGTACCACCAGACAGACCACCACAGACAGAAGACTTAAAGGCTCTTCGTGGTTAATCTGATGTCTGCATTGGCTGTGCAGCATTTATGGTGATATGGCCTCTGCGTTGTGCCAGTAACCGAAAGGTAGCTGGATCAAATCCCCGAGCTGACAAGGTAAAAATCTGTCGTTCTGCCCTGAGCAAGGCAGTTGAACCACTGTTCCCTGGGCGTCGAAGACGTGGATGTTGATTAAGGCAGCCCCCCGCACCTCTGTGATTCAGAGGGGTTGGGATAAATGTGGAAGACACATTTCAGTTGAAGGCATTCAGTTGTACAACTGACTTGGTATCCCCCTTTCCTTTCATCCAGAGGCGGCGCTCCTAGTGGCCGGGGGCTTTAATGCAGAGAAACTTAAATCCGTTTTACCTAATTTCTACCAGCATGTTAAATATGCAACCAGAGGGACAATAACTCTGGACCACCTATTTTCCACACACAGAGACGCGTACAAAGCTCTTCCTCGCCCTCGATTTGGCAAATCTGACCATAATTATGTTCTCCTGATTCCTGCTTACAAGCAAAAACTAAAGCAGGAAGCACCAGTGACTCGGTCAATAGGGAAGTGGTCAGATGACGCAGATGCTAAGCTACAGGACTGTTTTGCTAGCACAGACTGGAATATGTTCCTGGATTCTCCCGATGGCATTGAGGAGTACACCACACCAGTCACTGGCTTCATCAATCAGTGCATCGAGGACGTCGTCCCAACAGTGACCGTAGGCACAAACTCCAAACAGAAGCCATGGATTACAGGAAACATCCGCACTGAGCTAAAAGGCTGCCGCTTTCAAGGATCGGGACTCTAACCCGGAAGCTTATAAGAAATCCCACTATGCCCTCAGACAAACCATCAAACTGGCAAAGCATCAATTCAGGACTAAGATCGAATTGTACTACACCAGCTCCAACGCTCTTTGGATGTGGCATGACTTACAAACTATTACACACTACAAAGGGAAGCACAGCCACGAGCTGCCCAGTTACACAAGCCTAACAGACGAGCTAAATTACTTCTATGCTTTCTTTGAGGCAATCAACACTGAAGCATGCATGAGAGCATCAGCTGTTCCGGACGACTGTGTGATCACGCTCTCCGTAGCTGATGTGAGTAAGACCTTTAAACAGGTCAACATTCACAAGGCCGCGGGGCCAGACGGATTACCAGGACGTGTACTCAGAGCGTGCGCTGACCAACTGGCAAGTGTCTTCACTGACATTTTCAACATGTCCCTGACTGAGTCTTTAATACCAATATGTTTCAAGCAGACCACCATAGTCCCTGTGCCCAAGAACACTAAGGTAGCCTGCCTAAAGGACCACTGGCCCATAGCACTCACATCTGTAGCCATGAAGTGCTTTTAATTGTAAGTCGCTCTGGATAAGAGCGTCTGCTAAATGACTTAAATGTAAATGTAAATGCTGGTCATGGCTCACATCAACACCATTATCCCAGAAGCCCTAGACCCACTCCAATTTGCATACTGCCCCAACAGATCCTCAGATGATGCAATCATTGCACTCCACACTGCCCTTTCCCACCTGGACAAAAGGAACACCTATGTGAGAATGCTATTCATTGACTACAGCTCAGCGTTCAACACCATAATGCCCTCAAAGCTCATCACTAAGCTAAGTACCCTGGAACTAAACACCTCCCTCTGCAGCTGGATCCAAGACTTCCTGACGGGCCGCCCCCAGGTGGTAAGGGTAGGTAACAACACATCTGCCACGCTGATCCTCAACATGGGGGGCCCTCAGGGGTGCGTGCTCACTCCCCTGCTGTACTTCCTGTTCACCCATGACTGCATGGCCAGGCACAACTCCAACACCATCATTAAGTTTGCCGACATCACAACAGTGGTAGGCCTGATCACCAATAACAATGAGACAGCCTATAGGGAGGAGGTCAGAGACCTGGCCATGTGATGCCAGGATAACAACCTCTCCCTCAACGTGATCAAGACAAAAGAGATGATTGTGGACTACAGGAAAAGGAGGGCCGAGTATATCCCCATTCTCATCAACGGGGCTGTAGTGGAGCAGGTCGAGAGCTTCAAGTTCCTTGGTGTCCACATCACCAACAAACTATCACGGTCCAAACACACCAAGACAGTCGTGAAGAGGGCATGACAAAGCCTATTCCCCCTCAGGAGACTGAAAAGATTTGCCATGGGTCCTCAGATGCTCAAAGGGTTCTACAGCTGCACCATCAAGAGCATCCTGACTGGTTGCATCACTGCCTGGTTGCATCACTGCCTTGCTGCCCCCGACCGCAGACTCTCTGAAACTGACTGACTACTTTCAGGTTCTGCTCTTCCCCTTTCTGCTGCTCAAGGACCTGTCCAATGTCGGCTGACACAACCTTCCACAAAAGCAGATTAATAGGGGATGAATAGGAGAAAATTACAGCTTAGAAAGCAAACCTACCATTCATTAGCTAAAAAGACTCATTGTCGCTTGAAAAAGCCAGCTGACATTAGCTGCCCACATAATGTTAGCTGAGGATAATCAGATAGATAATACCATATCACTTTCTGGATGACTCCTGTAGGTGTCGGGCATGATGTGACCCAACACTGACAGCTGATCAGCACGGTCCTGCAGCACTGTACAGTCAGAGCAGCTCTACCCTAGACAAAATAACCGACATCCTGATGGTCTGTGAACACTGAATTCGAGCGAAATCAGCCGAGCGGTTTATAGTACATTGTTCTATATGTGATATTACCTAGCTAGCTAGCTACTACCGTTAACTAACTGTGTGACACATTTTTGTGTTAGCAAATATCCTGGGCAAAATGCTCAAAACAATCAACAAATGCATAGCTAGCTAGAGTTCTTACGTGTCTTCACAGAACATCTTTTTATTTTACCTTTATTTAACTAGGCAAGTCAGTTAAGAACAAATTCTTAATTCAAATGAGGGCCTAGGAACAGAGGTGTGTCTGTTTTGTACCTTGTCAGCTCAGGGATTTGAACTTGCAACCTTTTGGTTCCTAGCCCGATGCTCTAACCACTAGGCTACCCTGCCGCACAAACGTGTTGAAATTTGCTAGCTATATTTATGGTTCATAAAAGGTCAGTAGTATAACTTAAGTATATTTTTGCTTGTTTGTTAGCGTAGCAGCACACTTGGTAGTTTATTCCGGTCACCATTGTAACATTCTATGTTTTATAGTTATTTTCCTCGTAATATTACAAGACACATACTTGTTTATCTACTTTGATTCTTATGTTGTGTGAAAGCGTGCAAAATAATGCAATAAAGTGGCAGCTGAAGAAGTATGTGTTGATCACGCGCTAGTGATGGGTCGTTCGCGAATGAGTCGGCTCTAAAAGGCGGCTCTTGTAGGTGAACGTTTGGAGCCAGCTCACATATCAGAAGAGCCAAATCTATTTATTAAAATATAACAAAAATTAAGATATTGTAATGACCTGACAGAGGCTTGAGTTCTCGAACTGACGGTTTATTAACCCAACTTTACACAGGCTACTGTTTGGCCGTAGCCCACGCCAAATAAATGAAAGATGAAAGATAACCACAAGCCAACCGTGACCTTCTCTTGTGAAGGCCAGAAATAAGAGAGAGAACAAAGGCTAAACCTGGTCTTAACTTCCAATGCTCCATCCCCCTGCCCAACTCCCCTCCACGCCACTCCGCCAACCGCCAGGACGCCCGGCATCAGAACATTCCAGGCATTCCCGTGATTGGCAGATAGCAGGTTGATTGGCATGTCGGACCTCGCGAACACTGGGTACTGGTAAGTACAACACAACCACCTACTAGCCTAACACATAACACACAGCTGACTGCGCGGGTCGCTACAATATGAATAATCAAAAGATTTAAATGAATAGAATTAACTAATTCAAAGAACGAAAAAAATTAAAATAATAATATAGGCCTAAATGCTCAAGCGCACATTTGTTCTGACAGCCTCATCTGTTGTTCCTGTCAATCAGACACTCAGTGTCAACCAATGAACCAAAGAAGCGTGAGGGAGGGCTGAGCCAACTCACTCAGTCACACACTTAACAGCCGAGGAGAGAGAGGAAGGACAGCTGTGTTAACAACAGCTGGAAAATGATTCGGAAGCACAGTAGCATTTGGATGCATTTTAATAATGTAGGCAATGTTAGAGCACAGTGTAGAATTTACCAAAGCAAAATCTCGGTGAAGCTAGCTGTAGTGGAGCTTTGAGAAACTCGGGCCTGCTAGTGATAGTGGTGGAGCCAGCATCTCCACACGTGGAGATGTATCCACTCGGTCAAGTAGGCCTACTCCGCGACCCACAGCAACGCAGTCTTCTATGGACCAGTTTATGCCAAAGTCTGTCTGTAGCAAAACAAGGCCAAATTGATATTACATTGGCTAAAATAATTGCCACCGATTTCCAACCATTTTCGATCGTAGAGGACAGAGGTTTTAGAAATTATAGCAATAGTCTAAATCCAATGTACACAATTCCAAGCAAGAAAACCCTTTCAAAATCACTTATTCCACAACCATACGAGAGCACACAGGCTTCGGTGTGGGAAAGAGTCCAAAAAGCTACTGCAGTTTGCCTTACCACTGACTGCTGGACATCAAGGGTAACCACTTCTTCTTACATGTCGTTTACATGTCACTTCATTGAAGACTTTTCGATGTCTAGCTGTCTTCTGGACTGCTTTGAGTTCAGCGACAGACACACCTCAGAGAACTTGGCAGAGGAACTGTTGCGAGTGGCCAGAGAATGGCAAGTAGATGGAAAAGGGGTCTGTTGTGTTAGCGACAATGCAGCTAACATAACCAAAGCCATGAAAATGTTCAAATGGACCCATCATCCGTGTCTTACCCACACAATCAACCTGATTGTAAGAGATGCTCTGAAGGTGATGAAGCTCACTGTGGACAAAGTGAAAGCAGCTGAGGAATACTTCAACAGGAGCACAGTAGGTGCTGAAAAACTAAAGTCTACACAACGCCGGATGGGGATGCCTGAGCTGAGGCCTAAACAAGACTGCACTACAAGGTGGAATTCAACATTTTATATGTTGAAGCGGTTTCTTGAGTCAAATGATGTCATCATCTCTACCCTGGCCGTTGTCAATGCACCTGTTGATGCTCTGACCCAAGAAAAATGGGAGGTGGTGGTGGAGTTGTGAGTCCTGGAACCCTTTGAGCAGGTCACTGTGGAGATCAGTGGAGAGAGGTACAGTCAGCAGTTATTACCTCATCATTATTTAATCCAGTATTATATATCTATATGAGCAGTAGATGAGAATGTAGTATCAGTAGACAAAACATGAACCTGAACTAATAAGTTACTGTTCTCTCTTTTCAGCAATGTGACTCAAAAATGATACTCCTGTGTAAGGGTCTGCAGCGAATCACAGCCAGCCGCCAGAGAGAAGCAAATGTAACCACAGGACATGTGACAGAGTTGATGGACACCCTATGTTCATCAATTGACAGAAAGTTCCACAGAATGGAATATAATCACATGCTATCAGAAACCGCTGCACTTGACCCCAGGTTTAAGAAGTTAGCCTTCAGTGATTCAGTGATGCCAGAGCGATTGATGAGGCTCTTCAAAGAATAACCTCAGCCTCAGGGAGGGACAGCCCCAGCAGTCAACTGGCTCAGGCACCAGGGCAACAGGAAGAAGAGGGATCAAATGGAGCAGAAGCACTAGCAGTAGTGCCATAAACGTCTGCTGTTTGGATGCTGTTTTACGAGAGAGCAACTGGGGATGCAGCATGAAAGAATCCCTCAGCAGATGCCATAATAGAGGTCCGATCCTATTTGGAGGAGCCCCTCCTCCAAACATCTGCAGATCCCCTGAGCTGGTGGAAGAACAAGGCTATTCTATTATTATGTTGTTCAGATTGTATTCGTTTTGAATTGTTACATTTATATGCACTTTGTTTATATACATTAAAAAGGTTTTACTTTAAATGCACATGTGTAATAGCATCCTTCTTTTTTACATTTATTTCAATTTGTGGGATGCTGCAGTTTTTCAAATTGTTATTTATTTTTCTTTGATATGGTGCAATATTCTATTATGCTGTTCAGATTGTATTCCTTTAGAATGGTTAGATTTATACACACTTTGTTTATATACATTAACAAGTTATACTTTAAATGCAAATGTTTAATAGCATTCTTTTTCATAAACCAATGCATTTTTACATACATTGTGGTTAAGGTAGAGTATGATTTCATTTAATAATTTAATTTGAATTGTTTTAACACCAATCATAGTCAAACTATCCCAAACTGTTTGACTTGAAAAAATACAAAACATGTTTTTTGTAAGAGCCGTTTGGGAGCCAAAAGAGCCGGCTCATTTTGGTAACTGAGCCGAACGAGCCGGCTCACTGAAAAGAGCCGGAAAACCCATCACTATCATGCGCCTCTGTCGTCACCGACTACGTACATTTCCCAGCATTCCGTTCCAACTTCCTTTTCCTCCATTTTGCTAACAGTGCAGGTGAGAAATATAAATAGTCAATTTTATGAAATCGAAATGTCTACGTTATTAAGTCTACTTTTGGCATAAATTTACGTCATTTTAAAGATAAATATAATTACGCTTGTCATGTAGTCTGTTTTTTGAGTCTGAGAGATTGTGATGACGAAGATATAACTTGGATAGTATTACGAAACTAATGGGCAAGTGCCGGACTGCAGGGATGAGGTTAACGAAATGCATTTCTAGTTAGCTTAAGTATTTCAATGTTAAATAGGATACAACAGTATTCCCTTATTTTGTGTGTTGGTGATTTAACGGACAAACACTACCACCGTGGCTAGTTAGCGACAACTATCTAGACCCAAGGAGATCTCGTTAATGTCCCAGTCTTTAACGTTTTTGTAGCTAGCTAACGTAAGCTATATAGTGTTGTCACGTTCACGTCGAGACCATAATACATGACTTATTTTCTCGTCAGGTTTTTCCGTGCCTGGGAATAGACTCAAGATGCCAGGAAGGTGAGTGGCCAATGTTAGTCTGCAACTATTAGTCGCGCATATTTTTCTATGGTGAGCAAGACCCCTTTCTGAATCGTGCCTGTCTCAGTGGACTAATCCATTGTGGAGGCCACGAGGATGGCACAGGCCATCACTAAGACATGTGATACTGAAATAGTATAGATTATGTAAAAATAATGGTGTAACACCTACTCTAAAATTGTCTTCTAACAAATACGCTTACCCAAACCGGACGCTCATGCCCAAATTGATTTTGTTCCACCCCCACACTTCTCTGTTGGCATTTTTGTTGAGCAGGCGTTTCAATGCCATGACAGGGTATCGCGTCAGTTGTTTGAATGAAGCCTGGAGTGTTGATGTTTCAAACATGTTCTCAAATGCAATTGAAAGGGCAGCAGTGGTATGAGAGAACCAGCACATTGTTGAGCATGCAATACGTCTTTCCTCAGTGAGAAATCCTCGTCGACCCACTGTGCTGTCAGACTCCGCATGCTCATGGGGCTGACATCGCTGGTCCAAATGTCAGCCGTGAAGCTATTAGCAGTGACGTCCAAAGCAAGTAGCTCATGGATGTGTGTTTCAACAGTACTGTGTAAAGTCGGTTGGGCAACATCTGAAAAATAGCGCCTACTCGCTAGTGTGTATCGGTACTCGACCATTCGGCGAAAGCCAACATCATCCACGGCAGAGAACGGTTGATTGTCAAAGGCAATGAATTCCATTATCTTGGCATTACTGGATTTCGCCTTAGTTGTCTCGCTGAAATGTTCTTTTTCAAATGACTGCTCAACTTGTTTACTGCTCGATCCACACAGACATTATTGGCTAGGTTAGGAATGCTGTGTTGCACGTGTGGCGCTATATTTTTTGTGGCGGTATTACATCATGGGCCTACGTTATATAGGTATGCACGTCAGCTTTGACTGGTGTTGCACATCAGCGTTAAACTGGACATGGGGCCGATGAAGGCATTTTTAGCTAATATCGTCCAAATCTGATATGCTTACCGATATATCGTGCATACCTTAAGGAATCATGTATTAACCAAAATACGTTTTAAACAAATCTAAATATATTTGAGATTCTTCAAAGTAGCTACCCTTTGCCTTTTACAGCTTTCCACACTCTTGGCATTCTTTCTACCAGCTTCACCTGGAATGCAATTCCAACAGTCTTGAAGGAGTTCCCACATATGCTGAGCACTTGTTTGTTGCTTTTCCTAACCTCTGCAGTCCAACTCATCCCAAACCAGCTCAGTTGGGCTGAGTTCGGGTGATTGTGGCGACTAGGTCATCTGATGCAGCACTCCTTGGTCAAATAGCCCTTACACAGCCTGGAGGTGTGTTGGGTCATTGTCCTTTTGAGAAACAAATGATAGTGCCACTAAGTGTAAACCAGATGGGATGTCGTATCGCTGCAGAATGCTGTGGTAGCCATGCTGGTGAAGTGTACCTTGAATTCTAAGTAAATCCATGACCGTTTCACCAGCAAAGCACCCCTAGACTGTCATACCACATCCGTGTTTCACGGTGGGAACCACTCGTGGAGAGAATAGGTTCACCTACTCTGTCTTAAAAGACACACCGGTTGGAACCAAAAATCTCACATTTGGGCTCATCAGACCAAAGGACAGATTTCCACCAGTCTAATCAATCACATGTATTTATAAAGCCCTCTTTACATCAGCAGATGTCACAAAGTGCTATACAGAAACCCAGCCTAAAACCCCTAACAGCAAGCAATGCAGATGTAGAAAAACGATGGCTAAGTAAGTTCTCCCTAGAAAGACAGAAACCTAGGAAGACACCAGGCTCTGGGGGGTGGCCAGACCTCATCTGCCTGTCCCGGGTGGAGATTATAAGAGTACATGGCCACATAAGGCCAGATTGTTCTTCATCGCGTTCATAGAGGACCTGCAGTGTCAAATTATAGTGGTAGGCAGTCATTGTAAATCAGAATTAATTCTTAAATGACTTGCCTAGTTAAATTAGAGAGGGTGCAACAGGTCTACCTCAGGAGTAAATGTTAAATAAGAGAGGGTGCAACAGGTCTACCTCAGGAGTAAATGTTCATTGCTCATGTTTCTTGGGCCAAGCAAGTCTCTTCTTCTTATTGGTGTCCTTTAGTAGTGGTTTATTTGCAGCAATTCGACCATGAAGGTCTGATTCACGCAGTCTCCTCTGAACATTTGATTTTGAGATGTCTGTTACTTGAACTCTTTGAAGCGTTTGTTTGGGCTGCAATTTCTGAGGCTGGTAACTAATGAATTTATCCTCCGCTGGGTCTTCCTTTCCTGTGGCGGTCCTCATGAGAGCCAGTTTCATCTTAGCGCTTGGTTTTTGCGACTGTACTTGAAGAAACTTTCAAAGTTTGACATTTTCTGGATTGGCTGACTTTCGTGTCTTAAAGTAATGATTGACTGTTGTTTGTCTTTGCTTATTTGAGATGTTCTTGACATAATATGGACTTGGTCTTTTACCAAATTGGGCTATCTTCTGTATACCACCCCTACCTTGTCACAACAAAACTGATTGGCTCAAACGCATTAAGAAGGAAAGAAATTCCACAAATGAATTTTTAACAAGGCACACCTGTTAAATGAAAGGCATTAAAGGTGACTACCTCATGAAGCTGGTTGAGAGAATGCCATGGGTGTGCAAAGCTGTCATCATGCCAAAGAGTGGCTACTTTGAAGAATGTCAAATATAAAATATACTTTGATTTAACACTTTTTTTGGTTACTTCATGATTCTATATGTGTTATTTCATAGTGTTGATGTGGTCACTATTCTACAATGTAGAAAATTGTACAAATAAAAACCCTTGAATGAGTAGGTGTCCAAACTTTTGACTAGTACTGTATATCTACAGAAATAAGACAGATCTTGTTTCTGTTGCCTGTTTGAGTGTTTAGTAGCCTACTGATTCTGTGGCTAAAAGCCTAGGATAAATAAATTTCACAATTTGGCTGTTTAGTCTTTGCTATGCTGTAATAAAGGCGTTGCAATTTTTTGTTGTTGCCCCCATTACAACAGACTGGTATTACTTATAATTGATTTATTACTTATCATTTATTCCGTGTTTACGCTGTTCCAAACAGACAGAAAAATTATATTGTAATCTATCCGCACCTGTTTGTCACACGTAATATGCATGCAACTCTATATACCCTCCTTTTCTTGTTCTCCTTACAATTATTATGGTCATTATAATTTGAAGTTATCATTAGTAGGCTGTGTATTGTAGCCTTCTATAACCAACATTGAGCTGTAGGCCTAAGAGCGCACCCTGTTTAGTATTAATACGTAACTTCGTCCTATATTTCAATATATAGGCTACTGTATCAATCAATCATTACTTCATGCCATTACACTGCATACGAGACATTCGTGCTTTGAAATGGCTGAACAAAAAGTAAACCACGATTGCATGCAACTATTTTTAGTCTGCTGAAATAAAGGCTTTACAACTTTATTTTTTTCGTTAACACTTTGGTACACTTGTTTTGTTTACCCTCAACTCGTCCTCCGCATCCTTTTTGCAGTCGACAGTACTGTTATAACTAATTTAGTGATATCCCATAATGAAAAGGTGAAACAGGTTTTTGGAAATGTTTGCAAATATATTAATAAATAAATATGCCTTATAGCAAAGGTTTGAATTCTTAATGAGACTCGAAATTGAGCTCACAGCAAAAACCAGCCATTAAGTCGAAGCAATTGTCCATAGAGTCCCGAGACAGGATTGTGTCGAGGCACAGATCTGGGGAAGAGTACCAAAAAATATTTACAGCATATACAGTCCCCAAGAACACAATGGCCTCCATTATTCTTAAATGGAATACGTTTAGAACCACCAAGGCTCTTCCTAGAGCTGGCCGCCCAGCTATACTGAGCAATCAGGGGAGAAGGGCCTTGGTCAGGGAGGTGACAAAGAACCCGATGGGCACTCCGACTGTGCTCCAGAGTTTGTCTGTGGAGATGGGAAGGTTCACCTTCCAACAGGACAATGCCCTTAAGAACACAGCCACGACAATGCAGGAGTGGCTTCGGGACAAGTCTCTGAATGTCCTTGAGTGGCAGAGGCAGAGCCTGGACATGAACCTGATCGAACATCTCTGGAGAGACCTGAAAATAGCTGTGCAATGACACTCCCCATCCAACCTAACAGAGCTTGAGAGGATCTGCAGAGAAGAATGGAAGAAACTCTCCAAATACAGGTGTGCCAAGCTTGTTGCGTCACCCAAGAAGACTCGAGGCTGTAATTGCTGCCAAATGTGCTTCAACAAAGTACTGAGTAAAAGGGTCGGAATACTCACATTTCTAAAAACCTGTTTTGGCTTTGTCATTATGGGGTATTGTGTGTAGATTGAGAGGGGGGAAAAAACAATTGTATCCGTTTTAGAAAAGGCTGTAATGTAACAAAGTGGAAAAGGGGAAGGGGTCTTAATACTTTCTGAGTGCACTGTAGGTCAGGCCCTATTGGTCACGTAAAGAGAGCAAGGATTGAGGAAATAAATGTTTTTCGTAAACCACGTAAGGATTTTGATAATCGAAGAAACAAACTAAATGGCTTATTGTTTTAGCTAAAGCATGGACAGCGCAATAAACACTTGCTGTGGTGCCTTTTCGCTGCAGTAGGGAGACGAACGAGACAACCTGCGGCAGTCACACAGGCACTCACCTTTAAAAATATATATATTTTTACGTGTGACCGTTGGGCTCTTAAGTCATATGTGTCCATTATCATTAATCAGTGTGCTTAGAGCATCAGACAAGCTCAGTGTATGTTTTTATTATATTGAAACACCGTGTCTGTATATATGGGAAAAATAAGTTTAGCCGTTTAGACCAACCGATTTGTCAATAGAACAGGACGACGACTCGGTCGACCAAGAATTTTTTGTTGCTACTAGACATATTTGCGAGTCAGTACTTAGTATGGTAAATGTTTCAAGCTAATTGATACTGAATTTTAAATGTTGGTTCAAAGTAGGTCTTTCAAATGTGTGTTGGTTGATTCTGCTGAGTGTTTAGGGTATATGGTTGACTGACTGCTGACTGGATTACTATGGCTCCAGGATGTGGGACTGATGATACACCAGTTGTGTGCTCTGGTTTATGCATTCTTTTAATATTTCAGACTGTGGAGCAAGGCCATCTTTGCCGGGTACAAGCGTGGCCTAAGGAACCAGCGGGAGCACACAGCCCTGCTGAAGGTGGAGGGAGTGTACACACGGGAGGAGGTTGACTTCTACCTAGGCAAACGCTGTGCTTACGTCTACAAGGCTAAAAAGTAAGTTTTACATCGTCTGTCTCATTGCGAATTTCAACTAAGGACACCCCATTTGTTTACCAAAAAGGCGGACTTTTGCGTTTCCACCTACATGGGCCGTGGCCTCAGTGGACCTGCTTTGACTTGGGGCTGCTGGTACTTTCAGCTGGCATTTACATAGCGTTTAAATCGCTATGAAAACAGTTACCCAAAAATAACACGACCCCAATAGAATTCTAGAATGCTGCTGTAGATTACTGAGAATAAGATAAAGCTCATTTTCTCAGACAGCTCGAAAACAATTAACAAATTACAAGTTAACTTAGTTTTAAAGAGCACACCCTCTTCTTTAATAACAATTGGAGTAAATGTCATTAAATTACTCACTTAAAATATACCAAGTATATATTATACTTGTAATATTTAAATGTAAATAATAATTATGTGACCAGAGGACAATATTCAGAAACTATTTCAAAACTCACACAAAGTAGGCTATTTGACTGCTATTCTTACTTCTGTAAAAATGCAAACAACTATTCAGAGACTATTTCAAAATGTAGATAACCTCAATAAGATTTTGTACAGGCTAGGCCTGACACAATGTAGAAATAGTAGCCTACTTTGACAACTCAGTGAATATAACAAGTATTAGAGACCGATAAAGAGAGAAGATACAAAACACAACTTTTCAGAGACTAAAGATTTGTTGGACAAATACATATTTCACACTGCCACTTTAGTCTTTGCATTCAGCGTACATGTCATGGAACTTCTGGGAGCATGGCCAGCAAAGTGGCACATAAGACTACCCAAAGGAGGTTTCTACATATCTCTTTCACTCTGACATGCGTCCACTCAGGATGCACATCACACACCCTCTATCTAGCCAGCTTTAAACTTCACCTGCTTTCATGTGAGTTCCAACTCAGTCCCCACGCCCTGGTGCCACACTCTTGGCTCCCCTCTTCCTGCCTCTAGCCATATCACAAAGTGAATGCATTAGCTGCATTTGAATGCCTTCAGGAATCAGTGGTTACTGGGAATGGGCCTTTAGAGGGACCCCCACACAATGTATGCATTTATGATGTAAATGTTGAGAATCCCCAGAACACATACTTCCACCATTTCTGCCTGTGTCAAACATTGTAATAGCTCCTCAATTGGTCAAGCTGGTCAACCTTGCCCTTTTTCTTGTTGTAATCCATTGAAAGATAAACAGAAGTTCCTACCACTTTTAAAAACAACTCCAAAACCATTCACTTAAGCCTGTGTGGTTGAATGGTGAGACTTGGGGTAGACACGCTATTATTTTTTTTGCAGTTTGAGTTATGTTCTTGTTTTAATTAAGTTCCATGACACAAGACTGATTCTGCTCACTGTCTCCTTCAATCTCATCAGGAACACAGTGACGCCCGGTGGCAAGCCCAACAAGACGCGGGTAATTTGGGGCAAAGTCATGCGCGCTCACGGCAACAGTGGAATGGTGCGGGCCAAGTTTAGCAGTAACCTTCCAGCAAAGGCCATGGGACACAGAATTAGAGTGGTGAGTGGTACCTTCTTCTGCTCTTCCCTGATGATTAGCGCAAGTTTTCTTCCGGACCCAGCAGGCAGTCAAGTTTTGGTCTAGCCCTGCACAGCTCCCTTTATGCACTGTGCTGGGTTCGAGCAAAAACTAATACAGCTCAAAGGAAGTGCTATGAGCCAACAGTATAGAATATTGTTTTATCCCTACACAACCGCACCCGATTTAAACTACACAGCTACTCCGTAGACTTTTGATTACTTAATTCAGGTGTGCTTTTTGTAGGGCTTGAACAACAATGTCTAATATCAGAGGTACTTTAGGAATGATTTTGGATATACTTTAACTTTTGTTAGTTCAAGGAACTACCATGTAATTCCAGATCCCCTCTTAAAAAATATATTGTCAGGGGAAAAGGCCTTCTGTTCAGTGGTTTAATCTTTGGATTAAAAGTACGTGGCTTTGTATGCAACATCTATTACAAATAACTTGTAGACCGGCAAAGTGGTTCAACACGTTTGTTTTTTAACCACCTTTGAGTAGGCAAATCACTTTACTAACCTTTGCCTGCTCATAGTTGTTTAAAATCACATGATGCACTCTAGATGTTTTCAGTATCTCTCGATTATGTCGTTGTGTAACAACTTGTTTTCTATCTTTTTGACTATGAAAGATAGAAACCCACTGTTTCCTGCAGCTTATTAACCTGACCAGTCTTGCTGCAGTCCAGTTCTGGTGTGCAAGGGCTGCAGACAGTGGCCACGTCTGAATACCCATACTAGCGCAGGGCTCGACATGTTGAAATAATATAGATTGAATACTAAAAGCCAGTCATGTTTGAACAATGTAAGGAGGGTTAATTATCATTAATGTCGAAAGGCTTGATTCATTCGACATACTCGAGGCATGGTTCGTTTAGATCAAATGGTCATGACCAGAGACTGAAGGACAGTGTTTTCCTGCTAATTGCATTTTGGAACATTCCCGCATTGTTACGCTTATAATATGAAGAAATTTAAACTTGATCAATATTTAAGATAAACTGTCTAATCTGTTGCATTGGCCTCGTTGCTTAAAAAAAAAACATTGTTCTATGAATTTTGTATCTGTCGTTCCAGTCTATTTTGAACCGTAGACATGTTTTTTTATTTTGTCCCAGGCACAACGGAACGCCGTTAATTTTGAGCTTGGAAGGAATTGTTTTATGGAATTTTTTTAAGATGGTCATAATATGGATCATTTAGCTATTTGATTTTCAATTTTAGCACCCCTTTGGGTAGCCCAAAATGATTTGATAAAATATTGAATTTGGCGTTTACTACTATAGTTATAGAAATGCTTTGAATAAAACATTCATAAATGGTAAAAGACAGTCAAAAAATAATCTTAAATTTAAGTGTCTGTCCTATATCTAGGAGATATAAGAAAGCTCAGGATTTTTTAAATAATTTCTTTACACTATTTAACAGCTCCTTTTTTGGTTAGGCACTAAACTACTTCAATACTTACATTTATTATTCTTTTAACTGTAACCTTAAGATGAGCCCCATGACACTTTTGGGGGTCGAGCAAAACTGATCCCATTTTCCATATAGTAATCATAATAGTTTGTGGGCCAGGCTGTTTGTACAGTATACGTTTTCGTGAAAATACTTATTTTCAGGACGACTCCTAGTCTGACAAACACTGCTTTTGCCCGGCTGCCTTCCACTGCAGATGTGGAAGGCCGCCATAGACGGATGCGAATTGAGACACAGCCCATGCAAAGAAACATATCTCTAACTTAAACTGACGGATTTTGTTAGTGCTTATTTGATTGACACACTGGTCCATCAATTGATTCTAGGGGTTTTAAAAGGGGCAGTTGTTGTATTTTGAGACACGCTTGCAAATCCAATAAGCAGAGGGTAGCCTACATTTTTGTCTGATTTTTCTATGGGGGAAAAATATAGTAATGCATTTTATTTTTGAAAAGTGGTTCCTTGCTTGCTGATGAAAAAATTGTATCGTGGACCATTTTTGGGTTGGACAAGTAAAAAAAAAAAAAAGTGGCAGAAGTTAATTGTCAAGCCCTGTAGGGTACTAAATTGTGTGTGTGTGTATTTTTTTATTTTACCTTTATGTAACTAAGCAAGTCAGTTAACTTCATATGGCTGCAATCCCGCTAACGGGATCGATATGACAACAGCCAGTGAAAATGCAGGGTGCCAAATTCAAAAAGCAGATATCTCATAATTAAAATTCCTCAAACATACATGTGTCTTATATCATTTTAAAGGTAATCTTGTTGTTAATCCCTCAAGTGTCCGATTTCAAATATGCTTTTCAGCGAAAGCACTACAAACGATTGTTAGGTCACCACCAAACCACAATAAGCACAGACATTTTTCCAGCGAAAGATAGCTTTCACGAAAAGCAGAAATGGAGAGAAAATGAATCGCTAACCTTTGATTATCTTCATCAGATGACACTCATAGGACTTCATGTCACACAATACATGCATGTTTTGTTTGATAACGTTTATATTTATATAAAAAAATCTGAGTTTACATTGGCGCGTTACATTCACTAGTTCCAAAAACATCAAGTGATTTTGCATAGCCACATCGTTTCAACAGAAATACTCATCATAAATGTAGATGATAATACAAGTTATACACATGGAATTATAGATATACCTCTCCTTAATGCAACCGCTGTCAGATATATATATTTTTTAATTAAAAAAATAATAATTGCGGAAAAAGCAAACTATGCAATAATCTGGGACGGCGCTCAGAACAATAGCCAAATTAGCCGCCATGTTGGAGTCACCAGAAAATACATGATAAATGTTTCCTTTGATGATATTCATCAGAATGCATTCCCGGGAATCCCTGGTCCACAAATGCTTGATTTGTTCGATAATGTCTGTTATTTATGTCCAATTAGCTACTTTGGTTAGCGCGTTTGGTAAACAATTCCAAGGTAATTCCAAAGTCACAGAGCGCGTCCACTATAACGTGACAATGTCCAAAAGTTCCATAACAGTCAGTAGAAACATGTCAAACGGTGTATTGAATCAATCTTAAGAATGTTGTTAACATACATCTTGAATAACGTTCCAACCGGAGAATTACATCGACTTCAGTTGAGCGATGGAACAGAGCTGCTTATCACGTGAATGCGCGTGGTCAAAGCATGGTCAGCTCGTGGCAGTGGTGACTAATTCCTGTCTCCTTCGGCCCCCCTTCACATTAGAGTCATCAGACAAAGTTCTATTGACTGTTGACATCTAGTGGAAGCCGTAGGAAGTGAAAACTCATCCATATCTTGCTGTAATTTCAGTGAGAGCTTGGTTGAAAATATGGCACCCCCAGAAGAAATCCAAACATGAAGTGGAACTTCTCAGGTTTTTGCCTGCCATATGAGTTCTGTTAATCTCACAGACATAATTCAAACAGTTTTAGAAACTTCAGAGTGTTTTCTATCCAATACTAATAATAATATGCATATATTAGCAACTATGACTGAGGAGCAGGCCGTTTACTCTTGGCACCTCTGTGCACCTTTCATCCAAGCTACTCAATACTGCCCCTGCAGCCATAAGAAGTTTTAAGAACAAATTAATATTTACAATGACGGCCTAGGAGTGGGTTTAACTGCCTTGTTCAGGGGCAGAACGACAGATTTTTACCTTGTCAGCTCGGGGATTCGATCTGGCAACATTTCGGTTACTAGTCCAACGCTCTAACCACTAGGCTACCTGCCGCCCCATAAGCGCTGCTTGTCGGCTGTTGTCAAGCATGGGAGTAGGTAAAGACTAGTTAATTCTACTACATCAAACGCCAAAATGAGTATGCAGTTTAAGTATGTAGTACGCTAGTATGGGTATTCGGACATGTCCAGTGACTGGTTGTGTATGAGGCCAGCTGGGACGTGCTGAGAACCTTTAAAAAATGTTTTTTCAGATGTTGGGGTGGTGCTGTAGATCATACATTTTATGTTGAAAAGGGTGGGATTTCCCTGAAAGGCACTTGGCCTATAGGCATGTCGGTTTCCTTTAAATGTTTAATTGGCAGTGTTACACCGTGTGACACTACTTATTATTGCTGTGCATCTGTGTTGCGGGGAGAAACAACGTACTACTGAATCTACAAACGCTTTGGGAAACCCACTGCTGAAAAATAAAGGATTTGTTTTCCTTACAAAAGTTAAAGCACAAAGAATCACTATCCTTTTCATTAGTTTTATTTAAAATCTACTTAATGGATTGTTTTTAGTGATAAGAATGATGTAGGCCCCATTTTAATACTTACCCTCTCCACCTTTCCTGTATGACCACTACATATTGGGCAAGTGCTTGGAAAAACATCTGGAAGAGACAATTTCCCACTCACTGTATGGCTGTGGTTTGTATTGATTTGGTGCCTATGAACTCCACTCACTACTCTCTCTGCTTTTGTCTTTCAGATGCTGTACCCATCTCGTGTGTAATGTGCTGTTTTTGTGTACATACAATAAACAAGTCAGGTCCACAATTGGTGTTCTGTGTTCTCTTGGCAGTTGGAGGGTGGGAATCCATCACTGGCCTCTATGGTAGAATGGCATGGGGGAGGGGTGAACACATTTTCAAAGAATGTTATTTTCAGGGCTTTACAATATGAATTGTTTTGTTAACCTTCATTCTTTCTTGACCAGTCAAGTGTTTTTACACAAAAACAAGTTACTGTTGTGCTTTCTGAATAGTGCTGGAATTTGAGGATTAAATTCAAGAAAATTAAGATTGGACAAAGGTATAGGTCAATGTCTTTGTCGGTTTAATCAGGGGAAATAATTTTGCCTTTCTAATAAATTATTCATATGCACAGTTGGGTAACAGGATCTCATTTCTAAACCTCATGGATTGGTACTTCATAGTATTAGTTTAAAACCTCAAATGTTTTAATGCCGGACAGGGTACTCTTTGTGCACAGATCTAAATTATGTTCCTCAGTGTTTCAAAGATGGCTATGGTGTCAAAAACACACAAAAATATATTGACAAAACATGGATGTCCAGGATTTGTTATGGGGGTGCCAAGTTTCCATAACTCAAACCTGTAGTTTGCAATTGGTACCTGTACTTAATTGTTTCAATAAGACTAAACTAGCAACAATTTTTTTCACTGCTTCATTGCTAAGCTTGGCAGATCATTTAATTAAAATTGACTGTATTGCAATCCAGATGTGCTGACCAGCGTTATTATTTCTTGAGAGAAAAACCCAGCGGCCGGCACATTCAAAAGTTATCATACATATGAAAAGATTACAAGAGGAGCAAACTGCTGTTTAAGCCCAAATCAAACTAATATTGTAGTTTTGATGATTGTACTGAGATATACAGTTCAAGTAAGCAAATCACTCAATTGAAATTTATTTATTAGGCCACTGATACTGGATTTCACATGACTGGGCAGGGGCGCAGAATCATGCAGGTGGAGGTCCTGGGCTGGTGTGGTTACATATGGTCTGCGGTTGTGAGGCCGGTTGGAGGTACTGCCAAATTTTCTAGAACGACATCGGATAAATGGCGTGGGTTGTTTTGTAGCGTAGAAATGTGAGATTATGATTTTCCTAATGCTAAGTAGACAAGTTAAAGATTTAGTTCATACTGTATTGGGCTGTACGCCAAGGTTTCAGTCAAATGGGATATATATTTAGCAATTGCAGCCTATCTGTTTTCGATCGCACATAGCCGAGGCAGGCTGGGCTGAAACTCGAGGACTATGATTTCAAGAGGTTAAACTGTTATGTAGAAAGTACTACGGCTCCCATAGAGCCAACCTGGTTTTAAGAGCGTTTCGTATTCTGTATGTAAATCCGAGATACTCCATTTGATATGGTTGCATAAGACCGATGGTTACTTAAACCAAAAATGAAAGGAAGATGGTTGGTCAGGGCATGTGTATAAGGTCTGGGTGGATGGGCGTGCGTATAACGCGAACATCTTGCAACCCAAAGGTTGAGAGTTAGAATCTCATCGCGCACAACTTTAGCATTTATAGCATTATCAACTTTTCAACTACTTTCTACTTTGCAAGGACTTAGCATGTTAGCTAACCTAACTCCTAAACGTACTCCTAGCCTAGCTAACTTCAGCCACCTAGCTAGAATTTGTAACCTATAATACGAAATGGGTGATGGAAATCCACAAATTAATACATATACTAAAGTATCTCGGATTTACATACTGTTAGGGTTGCGAAAGTTAAACTGAGATAGGAACAATAGTACACCTGAACTTGGTTAAAATAATTGTTTAATTCAAAAGTTAATAAATGGCAAATACATTTTTCGTATATATGGGTTCACTGCACCACCCCGCAGGGTGGAACAGAGAAGACACTTGTTCCTGACAAAGATAGTATATTATACTCGTGACAGAGGTTAGTTCCCGCTTCCGAGCCGGCCTGTCAGAGTAGAGACTGGGCGTGGTTTAGACTCACCCAGCCTATCGTTGATATTGGCACATAAGCTGGTCTCAGCTTCTTTGCGCTTTCTGGTGTCCCTTCATTGTTGCTGTGTAGATTGCGCTCCTTCACCCCAGAGACTGGGGTCAGACAGTTTTATAACATTGTCTGAGATATCTGCACCTGTATACATTGTCCACTGTTCTCGCTCAAGGCTAACTACAGCTTCCCAGCTTCTTATCTGAGCTAACTGTTACTTCCAGCACACACACACAGACATCCAGGCGCCCAGGCCAACAGTTTGTCAATATCCAATCACATATGATATAGTTGCTAATCACGTTTGTTATAGTTTTCAATCACATATTATATAGTTGCTAATCACGTTTGTTATAGTATTGGGTTATAGTGCATGACTCAGAACCTCACATATGTTTTTCGTGTGTATAGCTTATCTGTTATTGTCCATTGTACACCACAGTCAGCAGTCTTATGATTCACCCCCTCCTGTGTCTCCCTAAGATTAACACAGTCTCCGTCACACAGTACAGCACCCACACTACTGATACATTTGTTGCATACACACACATATTTCATACAGTACAGCGCTCTCTTTAACACACACACATTTCAGGCTGATATTCATGGTTAGACAGAGCACTGGTAAGAGTAGAGACTAAGGGAAAATGCAGGTTCACAAGAGTCAGCAATTCAAACTTTAATGCAAAAGAAGTCCTACTAGCTTATAGTTAGTTAAGCATGTCAAAAAACCTTATAAAAACCCCACAATACAGAACAATACGAAATGCTCTGAGACCAGGTTGGGAGGACATAAGGTGAGTCAAAAGGAACACAAACAATATAAATGGGCAACATGGCGAATATGACAACTTTTTATATAGATTCTAATGACTTAAATTGGTATACACGGTGTTTGTGAATTTACGCTTTTTGCACTCAAATGTTGATGCTGTTGACGGCGTCTTTGCGTGTGCCGTAAATTGTCAAAATGACGTCAGAACACTGCGTAATTATGCAGCGCACAAGGACCCAGGTTGTGCCAAGGCGACCAACCGATGGAAGTTAATTCGCAATCCCGGAATAGAAAAATAAACATTTGTTGAATGAATATTCTACTTCAACGTGCCAATGCAACATCCAGACCACAGGGGCAGCATGATAGCGGAGCATAAATTACACCTACAATTTCTGTGCTCGCCCTCAAGAACGCTTGGGAACTGTAGTCTCCTGGATTGTAGCCACCTCTTCCCGTAAATTAGTAGGTATTTTTCTTGAACTACATTTCCGTTACAGTAACACAGCGACTGCATCAAAGAGCAGTTTTATAAATACATTGTTATTCTGTGGCCACTGATCGGGTTCTGCTGGCTGACAAGGAGACGCAGGTATTTGTCAACGAGATTCTCATTTTATTCACTTTTTTTTTTTAAATGTAATTTTAGACGTACAAGATTGTATAATCGGTAGACTTCATATTTTATAGTGACATTTTTCATGCTGACGTTTTATAAAATCTAAACGTTTTGCGCATAGTAGCCTAGTCCCGAAAAGGTTGATTGTTAGTTCCATCAATCGGGTTCTGCCAAAGCGGTCATACATAATTTGATGATTTGAAGATATTTGAGGATGCTTCTTTTGCAACGATTCTCAGTTTGTACAGCTCTCAGTCCGAAGCGGTGTGGTATGTCACGGGGTTCGTGATGTTGTTTTCCCTTAAAAATTTTTAGGTCGATTTTCCAAATAGAGGACAAATTGATGAATCGTGTGATGACACTATGAAGTTGGTTTACATAATGTCCTCAAATGTATAAATTGAAATGGCCATATCGACATTATTGAATCCTCCGATTATGTCACGTCCCACCCTAAAACATCATAATCCAGAACTTCATGTACCCTTCTGTTTTTTGTAATATTTGGGCAGGAATCTGGCACAATGCGTAGCAAGAAGGTTTGGAAATAGACGAGCTTTTTAAAAATACCCCCGCCCCCCTTAGTCCATGTCAGAAATAGCTGACCTAGTAAAACGATTTGGGGTTAACCCTTCTAGTTTGCAGTTGGCCCTTCTGCAACATCTGTATGAATTTGGGACAGTATCAGTGGTAACCAGTATAGCCTCTGCATCACCAGTGCTGTGCTATCGAAAAAAATGAGCATTTCTGAGTCATCCATCTCCACTCGCTCACCCCATACCAGGCAGCCTAGAAGGCTAATGGATAGGATGGGATCATCATTGCTGTCCTTAATTGGAAAATACCCTATTTGATGGTGAGGTGCTGACCATTTAATCAAAAACCTGGCAAATGCCACCAAGCAATCCAACTTAACGTTGTTAATAACAATGCTGATTGTCTAATTGTCCATGTTTTTCCAAACATGACTCCCGTTGTTCCATATCAATTAGTTGAAAACAAAGCACAGAGTGGAAACGCCAGTCAGCTCCTATGTTGGTGAAAGAAGATGAAAGAGCATGATTTGGGAAAGGACTACCTGGTACCTGGGCCTGTGTACCGGGCCGTGCCGAGCAGAGACACTACTTTACCAGGCACAGAGGTCACCCCATACCAGCTGGAGCTCGCCAAGATCCAGGTGAGTCTGTGTGGTGGTATTTGAATGTTTGTGATGCTCTGTTATCATAATGGCCAGGTTGAATGAGATGTTTCTTTCTCTGCCCAACTCATCACTCAGACTGGGTGTGTTTGAGTAATTGCAATAAAATATTGATTACTTTGATAAGCACATGCCATTTTTCACAGCTATTTAACTTACTTGTTTTCTGCATCCAAGTTTAAAGCCCCCGTTGTCTTGTTTGTTTGTGGGTAATGAGCCTGAAGTTGATATAGTTGAGGTACTGGGAGAAGTCTGTAGAATTGTGAAGAGTCAGCTAAATATCTTGCCATTATTCAAATATCCCAAGTGTTGGCGGTTGTCCGAGTCATAAAGTAGACTTTTCTCAAGCTTAGTTCTGTCACAACAGTTCTGTGGCGCCCTATTTGGCAACATGATTCATTATTGCATTTCATTATGGCATGTCATGAGCTGTTATTCATAATCCTCCTATTTGTCTTTTAAATGTGAATTGTTTAGTGGGGCCAGTGGCTGTTCTCGCCTCTTGGCGGGGTCGTTTTGATGATGATGAGGGAGGGGGGGGGGGGGTGTGACCCCTTTTTGGAGAAACAAAAGTCATCCTGACAAGTGCACATGCGGAGTAGACCACCGTGCTAAGGACCTGTGGCAGTTCCCCGTTTAAAATGGAGGAACAGCTGTTTTGTCGCTCCAAGTACTCAACCCTTTGTGTTTGTGCATTTTTTTCACCCCCCCTCCTCGTTCCCTGTCAGCATTAGTCAGCAGGATAGGAAAGGGGGTGTCTCTTACGTTTTCATGATAAACTGTACAAAGTATTTTATTTTGTTCCCTGTCCTTTTTTATCTCATCTCTCTGTCCTCAACCACACTAGACCTATCGACGCCAGTATATTATTCGTTGTTCTCTATCTCTAGCAGACCCTACATCCTCCTGCTGCCTGGCTTAAATTGTTTACATAATTTAGACCCTCCCACTTACAGCCTCACTGGCAGTGGCAGCCAATGGCATGTTTGCTTCCTGTGATGCGGGGGACTACTAGGCACCGTATTGGCTGTGGGTTGGCTGAATGGCTATAATGGTTGTTTGTGCAATGTGAGAGTAGAAACGTGAGCAGGGGGTGATTGGGAAGGGGAGGGCACACGTGCAGAGAAGCGCTTTGGTGAAACTGACACGCAATGTGCCACATTCATTCAGACAGATTTAAATATAGATTTTCACAACAAGGTACATTTTTTTTTTCATGACAGGGCATTAAATCTGCACATCACTATGCCACTGGACATTGAGGTTATTTAAGCTGGGCATGCCCCCTCTTTCTATATCCCCTCCTAGGCCTATGTTATCTGATTTAGAGAAGTAGATACTGGGTGGGTATTTCCTTGGCTTCCTCCACCCCTACAACGCAACATTCTTCAACACTGTTCCTGTTTTGTACCATGTGGTTTGAGATGTTTGAATTCTTTCCCCTGTTACTATTGTAAAGTGTCTTCGGTCTTTTTAAAAGTGTTATATATACACTACCGTTCAAAAGTTTGGGGTCATTTAGAAATGTCCTTGTTTTTTGAAAGAAAAGCACATTTTTTTGGCCATTAAACTAACATCAAAATTAATCAGAAATACAGTGTAGACATTGTTAACGTTGTAAATGACTATTGTAGCTGGAAACGTCAGATTTTTTATGGAATATCTACATAGGCATACAGAGGCCCATTATCAGCAACCATCACTCCTGTGTTCCAACGGCACGTTGTGTTAGCTAATCCAAGTTTATCATTTTAAAAGGCTAATTGATCATTAGAAGAGAACCCTTTTGCAATTATGTTAGTACAGCTGAAAACTGTTGTGATTAAAATAGCAATAAAACTGTCCTTCTTTAGACTAGTTCAGTATCTGGAGCATCAGCATTTGTGGGTTCGATTACAGGCTCAAAATGGCCAGAAACAAAGAACTTTCTTTTGAAACTCATCAGTCTATTTCTTGTTCTGAGAAATTAAGGCCATGCGAGAAACTGAAGATCTTGTGCAATGCTGTGTACTACTCCCTTCACAGAACAGCGCAAACTGGCGCTAACCTGAATAGAAAGAGTGGGAGGCCCCGGTGCACAACTGAGCAAGAGGAAAGTACATTAGACTGTCAAGTTTGAGAAACAGACGGCTCACAAAAGTTCTCAACTGGCAGCTTCAGTAAATAGTACCCTCAAAACACCAGTCTCAATATCAGTGAAGAGGTGACTCCGGGATGCTGGCCTTCTAGGCAGAGTTACTCTGTCCAGTGTCTGTGTTTTCTTGCCCATCTTAATCTTTCTTTTTATTGGCCAGTCTGAGATATGGCTTTTTCTTTGCAACTCTGCCTAGAAGTCCAGCATCGGAGTCACCTCTTCACTGTTCACTGTATATATGTGTGTGTGTGTGTGTGTGTATACACACTTTAACTGATTCACATAAAGAAGGGATGTATTTTTCACGGACTCGAAGATTACAACGTGGCTAAGAATGGTAGCTACCTACTGCTGAAGCAGTACCCAATACACCTTTGCACCACATTACAATTATGGATACATTTTTGTATTTAACAAAAAGTATGTACACATATACACACATACTGACAAGGAACCCTAAAACCACCATAGACCTACATATTAATATGTTTATAAATAATTGAATACACACACATACAGTTGAAGAAGTTTACATACACCTTAGCCAAATACATTTAAACTCAGTTTTTCACAATTCCTGACATTTAATACTAGTAAAAATTCTCTGTCTTAGGTCAGTTAAGATCAACACTTTATTTTAAGAATGTGAAATGTCAGAATAATAGTAGAGTGATTTAATTTCAGCTTTTATTTCTTTCATCACCTTCCCAGTGGGTTAGAAGTTAACATACGCTCAATTAGTATTTGGTAGCATTGCCTTTAAATTATTTAACTTGGGTCAAATGTTTCGGATAGCCTTCCACAAGCTTCCCACAATAAGTTGGGTGAATTTTGGCCCATTCCTCCTGACAGAGCTGGTGTAACTGAGTCAGGTTTGTAGGCCTCTTTGCTCGCACACGCTTTTTCAGTTCTGCCCACAAATTTTTTATGGGATTGTGGTCAGGGCTTTTTGATGGCCACTCCAATACCTTGACTTTGTTATCCTTAAGCCATTTGCCACAACTTTGGAAGTATGCTTGGGGTCATTGTCCATTTGGAAGACCCATTTGTGACCAAGATTTAACTTCCTGACTGATGTCTTGAGATGTTGCTTCAATATATCCACATAATTTCCCTGCCTCATGATGCCATCTATTTTGTGAAGTGCACCAGTCCCTCCTGCAGCAAAGCACCACCACAACATGATCCTGCCTCCCCCGTGCTTCACGGTTGGCATGGTGTTCTTCGGCTTGCAAGCATCCCCCTTCTGACTCCAAACATAACGATGGTCATTATGGCCAAACAGTTATATATTTGTTTCATCTTTGTCCCCATGTGCAGTTGCAAACCGTAGTCTGGCTTTTTTATGGCGGTTTTGGAGCATTGGCTTCTTCGTTGCTGAGCTATACTTTTTGTGGCTATTTATTTACCACCACAGACAGATGCTGGCACTAAGACCGCACTCAGTCAGCTGTATAAGGAAAAAAGCAAACAGGA
This sequence comes from Salvelinus fontinalis, assembly GCF_029448725.1. Classification (NCBI taxonomy): domain Eukaryota; kingdom Metazoa; phylum Chordata; class Actinopteri; order Salmoniformes; family Salmonidae; genus Salvelinus; species Salvelinus fontinalis. The sequence goes on from NC_074688.1 coordinate 1,865,696, forward strand.
AACCACTCACCCAGAGGCGGCGCTCCTAGTGGCCGGAGACTTTAATGCAGGGAAACTTAAATCAGTTCTACCAAATTTCTATCAACATGTTAAATGTGCAACCAGAGGGAGAAAAAATCTAGATCACCTGTACTCCACACACAGAGACACGTACAAAGCTCTCCCTCGCCCTCCATTTGGTAAATCCGACCACAACTCTATCCTCCTGATTCCTGCTTACAAGCATAAATTAAAGCAGGAAGCACCAGTAACTCAGTCTATAAAAAAGTGGTCAAATGAAGCAGATGCTAAACTACAGGACTGTTTTGCTATCACAGACTGGAACATGTTCCGGGATTCTTCGGATGGCAATGAGGAGTACACCACATCACTCACTGGCTTTATCAATAAGTGCATTGAAGACGTCGTCCCCACAGTGACTGTACGTACATAACCCAACCAGAAGCCATGGATTACAGGCAGCATTCGCACTGAGCTAAAGGGTAGAGCTGCCGCTTTCAAGGTGCGAGACTCTAACCCGGAAGCTTACAAGAAATCCTGCTATGCCCTGTGACAAACCATCAAACAGGCAAAGCGTCAATACAGGGCTAATATTGAATCATACTACACCGGCTCCGACGCTCGTTTTATGTGGCAGGGCTTGCAAACTATTACAGACTACAAAGGGAAGCACAGCCGCGAGCTGTCCAGTGACACGAGCCTACCAGACGAGCTAAATCACTTCTATGCTCGCTTCGAGGCAAGCAACACTGAGGCATACATGAGAGCATCAGCTGTTTCCGGACGACTGTGTGATCACGCTCTCCGTAGCTGACGTGAGTAAGACCTTTAAAAAGGTCAACATACACATGGCTGCGGGGCCAGACGGATTACCAGAACGTGTGCTCCGGGCATGTGCTGACCAACTGGCAGGTGTCTTCACTGACATTTTCAACATGTCCCTGACTGAGTCTTTAATACCAATATGTTTCAAGCAGACCACCATAGTCCCTGTGCCCAAGAACACATAAATGACTATAGACCTGTAGCACATCCCTGGCCACGAAGTGCTTTGAAAGGCTGGTATTGGCTCACATCAACACCATTATCCCAGAAACCCTAGACCCACTCCAATTTGCATACCGCCCCAACAGATCCACAGATGATGCAATCTCTATTGCACTCCACACTGCCCTTTCCCACCTGGACAAAAGGAACCTATGTGAGAATGTTATTCATTGACTACAGCTCAGCGTTCAACACCATAGTACCCTCAAAGCTCATCACTAAGCTAAGGATCCTGGGACTAAACACCTCCCTCTGCAACTGGATACTGGACTTCCTGACGGGCCGCCCCCAGGTGGGAGGGTAGGTAGCAACACATCTGCCACGCTGATCCTCAACACTGGAGCTCCCCAGGGGTGCGTGCTGAGTCCCCTCCTGTACTCCCTGTTCACCCACGACTGCATGGCCAGGCACAACTCCAACACCATCATTAAGTTTGCAGACGACACAACAGTGGTAGGCCTGATCACCGACAATGACGAGACAGCCTATAGAGAGGAGGTCAGAGACCTGGCTAGGTGGTGCCAGAATAACAACCTATCCATCAACGTAACCAAGACTAAGGAGAGGATTGTGGACTACAGGAAAAGGAGGACTGAGCATGCCCCCATTCTCATCGACGGGGCTGTAGTGGCGCAGGTTGAGAGCTTCAAGTTCCTTTGTGTCCACATCACCAACAAACTATCACGTTCCAAACACACCAAGACAGTCGTGAAGCAGGCACAAAGCCTATTCCACCTCAGGAAACTAAAAAGATTTGG